>NW_025763519.1:1391845-2087768 GCF_020726555.1 Boeremia exigua
CCATTAATTTGCTGACAACCTCCTGGCCGCAGGAGGGCTGCTCACAAGGCTGAGGCATCCACACTGGCGAGGCTGAGACAACGCTGCTGGAGCATTAAGTCCATCGCAAGGAAGCGACCGCAATTCCGGTTTTCTACCGACTGACGGAAGACAAGATCCATGTTCCAGGTATTCCGTTGACCTGGCGCAACTGTATCGTATCGAGCCAATTCACGCGATCCTCTATAGCCCTGTTACACACCCACGATAACAGTACATATCGACCATGCCGAAGAGGAAGAGACGGACTCATCCTGGGGGTGCTGCGCCTTTAACTGATCTCAAGTGGGAACTAAAGCAAGAGCTGGACCGATCAGGTTATGGAAATACTAAGCGTGACGCAAAGTTCATATCCATGGGGTTCATCACCAGGCTTTTCAGCTTGTCCAAGCCTTCAAAATTGAAGAAAAGCCTGGAGAAGGACTGGGAGGCAGTGAGAAACATGGGCGATGAAAATCGTTTTCCCAATTTCACGCTTGAGCAGCTTGAGGAAGACGTGCGATCGCGAACCCCTAAACTTTACACGATACTGCAGCTGATTGACCAGCCACAACTCATCATCCCGTTACTCTATGGAGAAACTCCGGTCACAGACAGTATCTGGGAAGGCCATAGGACTCATCGAGAAGATCTTCCATACTGTACCAAGGACTACCTTCGCTCTGTCAAATATCTGAGTGAGTATGCAGAAGAGATCTACGAAAAGCAATGGTACGTCCCTCCGGTCCTACGATCGAATGCTTGCGAAATTTTCCCGGTCGGACACTTCCGATTTCCCTTCGCAGAGGACCCCGTGACGATTGGAGAAGGGGGGTATGGCGAAGTGTATAAAGTCAAGATCGCCCCTGGACATTTGAAACTGGAGGAAGATCACAGTTACGAGGAGGTCCGTCTGAACACATGACTCCATTTCCATTTCTAATTTTATGTGGCTAATGGAAGAGCAGGGTAGTTTTGTGGCATGGAAAGAAGCAAGATTGGACCGAACAACCCGCGCAGCAGCAAGAAAAGAAGTCGAGACGATCAAATCACGCACTCACTGGAACATCGTCAAATTTCACACAAGCTTCTTTGCTGGACGCGAGCGACCCTGGGCTCGAGACGAACCTGTTGAATGTCTTCACATGTTCTTTCAATATGGGAATTCGACGATGGAAGGATGGTTTGAGAGGAAATCTGCACCTCCAACCCTGGAGAATGAGTTGGAGAGGCAAAAATTTGTGATGAAGAGCATCGGAGATATTACAGAAGCCGTGATGGTCATACACAGGACTGACGAGCATGGGGAGGTGGCTTTCCACCATGACCTTAAGCCAGGTAATATTCTGTTCTTTGACAGTCACCCGGGTACATGGAAGATCTGCGACTTTGGTATGGCACGCCTGAAGTATTACACCGAGAGCAGCACTGCGCAAGGCCCAAACAACCGGTTCGGCACCCCCGACTATCAGCCGCCTGAGTACATCGAGAACGGCACGGAAAGTCACGGACGACCCTTCGATGTCTGGTCACTTGGATGCATAATCCTAGAGTTAGCAACTGTGTGGAAGTTTGGATGGGCAGACGAAGGCATCCATGAATTTAGGGAACGTCGGCGCCAAGCAGCCTCCTCGCTGGCAAACGCTGATAGGTCTAGTTCCTCCCAATCAGACCATGCCCCGTTCAAAGGGAACCAGCAAGTCATCAAAGACTGGATGGACCAAATCGAATCTGGAAGTAACGTGGACGCCGATTTTCGAAAGGTCCTCCATTTAGTATCCGAAATGCTAGTCTCGAAAGCACAGAGGATTTTCGTCTGGGAGGTTCACATGGACCTATATCAGCAAGCAAACCCCGGCTTGACGCGGCAAGAGTTGCGCGACTACTTTCGCCGCAATGTCGTGCAGCGTCCCAAGGAAAATAGGAATGGCTCCAGTGATACTCACAATCCCCAGACGCGTGCCCGAGAATTGGGGAAAGATTGGCAACTGGACATTCTTGAGGAACATGGATGGTCTGATGGCCGGCCTCAAGCGACACAACAACTAGCCGTGAAGCGGGTCAACACAGGGACGTACTTATCTACCTTGGAAAAATGCTCAAGCGCTGAGATCTTTGAGAAGAGTCCATTCTATGGGCGCCTTGAGACCGATGCTCAGATCGATGCAGGGTTTGGTACCTCCAACTGCATTGGACTCTGGGGACTGGGCGGAATAGGGTACGTTGAAGATTTCAAGCTACGTTCGATGCTAACGCGGTGCGGTAGTAAATCACATTTAGCCTACCACTATGCCGCGAGGCTTCGGAATCCGCGATTCGAATCAGACAGGAAGCATACATTCTGGGTTGATGCTGCCACCAAAGCTCGATTTGAGGACTCGATACGCAACATTGCACGAGCGATAGGGCTAGTCGCATCCAGCCAAGAAGATATCTACAAGAACGTGCAGACCTGGTTATGCAATGCAGAAAGTGGGCCGTGGATGGTCGTAATAGATGACCTTAACAACAACAATTTCGCTCAGGATCTGGTCCAGTTCATACCCAAGTTCAGCGGACAGATACTCATCACCACGAGAGACAGAGCCGTACTTACGGATCTAGACAGTCTGTTCCCGCAAGGCATGGTGGGCATGATGAGATGTTGTTTCCACATAGAACAATTACCGACGAGCGATCTGCGCACAATGTTCAACATGCTCAGCGGCAATTGGCCTGTACACGATTCGAACACAATCGACGAGCTTCTCGATGCTCTTCCATCACCAGCTTGTGTTCGATTCCTAGTCAAGTACTTCTCTGAGTTCAACATGTCCGCACATGAGCTTCCCAGCGTTTTGGATGCCCCGCGTAGGAATCTCGCCCTTCCTGAGAAAGTATTCACCAATCTGACGCGCAACAACTCTTTTTTCGCACCATTGTCTGATCGCGGTATGTCTGGAGGACCGACCTCGAAAGAGTCCCGTCGTTGGAGCAGCGGAGCATTGAAACTCCTGGGAGAAGTCTCGTTTCTCGACAAGGACAACATTAATCTCGCACTCCTACGACAAAAGTATGCAAAGGAGTTCGTTCTTCGTGAACTTGTCGGACGGCTAAAGAATTGCTCCTTCCTTGTGGCCGGAACAGCTCCTGAGACATTCAGAGTACACAAAACCATCCAGTCACTGATGCGCCAATGGACTTTCACTCACTTTGGTCTTCGTGCGTTGTTGAAACTCCAAGACAACGCTCTTTGCATGATCCTTCACGAGTACAACGACAACAAGCTGCAATCAGCCGAGACCTTTGGAGTCGGAACTTCATCGTACTTTCAAAAGCTACCCTTATTGCAACACTTCGAATACTTTCTGGACTTTTCCAAGGAATACTTCAACCAGATTGGCTTACAAGCTCCTGAGCTATCGTGCTCTTACAACATGGCTCGCTCGGTCATCACGTTCTCGCAAGTGTACCTGGAGGATGGTCGCTACGAGGATGCAGCATGCGTACTCGAATGCTTGAAAACGGTATACAAGGGATCCGAGTGGCGGCCACAGCTGATACGTTACCTCTGCAAAGCCTATACGTCCCCCCCGCTTGCAAGTCGAGACCCAAAACTTCACTCCGACGGGGCTGAAGCACTCGAGCGCTTATATCGATTGTCCATAACGCAGCAAACACGTAATCATGAGCAAGAATGGTGGTGCCTACTGGATTTGGCCAACTGGCATAGCAAGTGCGGACAGCCGGAACAAGCTCGAGCAGTCATCGAAAGACTGCGAGAAGTCAACATGACTGCAAGGCTTGGGAAACCCATTGTATCTCGAAACTGCACGCAAGGACTTTGTGACTGGGCCGTGCCATGGATGTGCCCCCACGATCGTCACTTCCCAACCCAGACGATTGAGATAAAGCTCGCCATCGCCAAGTCCATTGCAAAGGCTCGTTATCATGTCGCCATAGCGAAACGAACCGAAGTACCAAAAGAGAAAACGCAGGCTCTTTGCACCGCAAGAGATTTACTCTTCACTGCGAGGACGGTAACGGAACAGCAACTTCCAAACGAATACGAATGGCTATCGAAGCAAGACGAAGACCTGGCTGATGTTCTGTGCAGAATGGACGACACTATCTCTATCAAAAGGGGTATTCACATTTACACAGAGCTCACTAGCTCACCGTTGTCAGGACGATCAGGAGTCAGCGAGTTGAGAATGTGGGGTCTCAAATGCAGCCTGGCTTTTGCACGACTAAAGCTCCATGCCGAGAACACCGACGAAGTCAACGCACAAGCCTTCAATGTACTACATTGCGCACTCGAGGACAGTAAAGCACGATACGGACGCCCTGAAGGCTTGGTTTTCGACGGTCACGTGCGCGTGTGCGCACATATATTGCGAGAAGCGTGCGAGATGATTGGCAACAAGGAGGAAGCAAAGAGAATCGCAGTTGAGTACAGGCTAGAGGTCATTCCACGCGCTTCGACTCTTCCGGTGATTGATGAGAGGAATAAATTGGGTCCAATTGTCCTGCTACTGGTATTTTTCGCCCTATATTTCCTACTGGCTCGACTGTTCGAGTGTGTACATGCTGCGTTGTGAAGCTATCAGGGTAGAATCTGGCTGGTAGGGAACTTTCATTGAGTCTTATACTCCAAAGTATCTGAGCTGCCTGAGGTCTGATCCATGAACGCCACACACATATTGAGGCTTGATGTTCTCCAACACCAGCCCAGTGCATCGACGCCGTCCGCAAAGGCGTTACAGAACGGATTGTCCTACACTCAAAGAGCCATTGCAACAGGACTTAAGTACTCACAAATTACGAACCTAGAAGGGAGGCATAATACAACATTCTAAAGCTTGAAACTACAAGAAAAAGCTTTCTGCTTATACTTATTGTCTGGCGCCTGCCTGCTAGGTTCGTGAGTTGTGACTGCCCAAATCTTTGTCATAATAGCTCTTTGAGCATGACAATGAGTTTGAAGGTGCTAGACGGCGAGAGTATGTATATTGATGCGCATACACTACAGCACCCTACATTAAACCATCGGCAATTGCATTCCAGACGCTTGATAACGCGAGGAAGACGTCCGCATCGTCGAAGATGAAGAGACGTAGAACGATAGCCCGCAATGACTGCCACCAGGGAATAACGGGCGTCACCATCTGTCTACCTGTTCGGGCTGTGTTGAAGCGTTGTAAGCGATTCGACTCGACTATTTCCCGAGCCGACAGTTGACGCATCATCCATGTCAGAAACGCTTCTATACTCGCCCAAATCTGCTGACGGTTGAGGTGTTGTCTGCTGCATCACGTGGCTACGTCTCGACCGCAATGACAATCGATCCTGCTCCAGAACAGAAGTCGAGCCGTCGAGACTTTCCTCAATCTCAGTCTCCAAGTTATCTGCCCACTGCATTCTTACTGCGATCTCCTTACTGACGTTTGTCATTTCATCAATTTCCATAAGTCGTTCGTCTTTCTCGCCGGATTCATCCGCAACGTCTACCGCATTTTGCTGATGAATGTCTGGCGGCGAGCTTTCGTGTTCTTTCCCCAGAATTCTGCTACCGTAAAGGATGAGCGGTAGAATGCTCTCCTTCCACACTGGCCGATCATGCCGCTCTTGCCAATCCGACAGGAGAGTCCACGCTAGGAGGCCAGTTGCCACAAGTGTTAGCACCCAGGGCAGGAGTAGCCATCGCCAATGCATAGCGACGCAAACTGAATCCCTCCACGCAATTCCTTGGGTAGTATCCAGAGGCAAAGTCTGAATCTCCCAGCTTTTCTTATCCCAGTGAGCACTTCCGTACTCAGTCCGGAATCTGTTCGTCATAGCAGTGGCAAATGCCTCAAACCAGCTGTTCATGAGCGGAATCGTCGTATTACCGTCATTGTAAAGTGAGTTCAGTACGTATTCTGAACCAACCCGTTACTGCCATCGGATCAGTCCTACGATCTGATATCACCTTGCCACATTGTCGATACTTCTTTTGTGTTGTGCATGTACCGGTGAAGATGTTCTCGATGAGTAAACTAGCAATCGCATTGGCGAAAGATCTCTTTTGACGGTAAACACAAGCATTAGGGGCTGTGATGTTGCGAATCATGTCCTGAAATTCGTCCTTGGAAAAATCCAGCAGGTTGAGCGTGATATAATCATGATCAGTGCGGCGTTACTGCTCATCGGAGATGCTGAATGTGTGTCCTTGATATTGACATGGAGATTTTACGACTACGAAGTCTGGTGTCCCCGGCATGCGATCGAGAGTAGAAGCTTCTTGCGCCCAGTTCCATAGATCTAGACTCGAGTCGGAGGAGCGCGTGAGAGATGGCGTCACATCCAATTGCATCACTTCCATTTCTACCAATTTCTCGGAAAAGGTGCTCTTGGTGACGGAAGTGGCGTAGGTGCGTACACATGGATATAGACTGCAGACTAAAGCAGTTGCAGGACGATCTTGGATGTCGGTTGCAAGAACTGTGACGTTGACGTAGGCCGATCTCGCGGCAGCTTTCGCTTCAGTGTTCAGTAAGTCACCCATCCAGTCAAGGGTTCGTGACGAATTGATGGTGACAGGTGCACCCCAACTTCTGAATCTGTCGACCTCATACTGTGGTGTTACATTAAGCCTCCACGGGCTGGTAGGGAGAGAATACTCGACATGCTCAACCGTGAAGTCCGTGATATTGCGCATCTGCAAGAGAGATGTGACGTCTGTGCACTTGTTACACACTCCCACGGTAGAGTGCGTGCTGTCTTCGTTGAGATCCTGCTGTCTCATCTGTGTCGAAATGAAAGAAACGTTGTTATGTGTGAAGGTACAGTTGCCTGTAGCGCAGTCGGCGTGTATCTGATTCTCCATTCCATAAGGTAACGACACAGCAGATATGATGGCTGCATAGAGGTCAGGCGACACAAACGTATCCAATGCACCGCCGTAACATTCGCCAGAGCTAAAGTCACATTCAAAGAAGCCCTTGCGTCTAGGAACGTTATGAGCGTACGGTATGGAAGCGTTCAACTCCAGAGCTGGGAATAAACAGTCCTGCGTGCGACTGGCCTGCTGTACGAAAGGTCCGACCAGGAAAGAGACTGCAACAGTACTTCCAGCGATAACAGTAACGGGGTCTCTCCAAAGAACTTTGAAGATAAGACTCATTGCTCCCAGAGTGCCACGGCTACCAGCATCGAATATCTCGAGATCGGCTAATGGACGCTTTTGATCGGAGAACCACATCCACTTCCTCTGCGATACAACCTGCGAGATGATGATCACCAAAGTTGCTCGTAGGAAAGTAGACAGGAGAGCAAGCAGCGCGTTGAGGTTCAAGTATTGACCCCAGTCGGGCACGGTCTGAGTATCGAACTGAGCCAACAACACAGCAATGGCGATGTTGAGTCCCACGGAGAGAAGTACTGAGGCTATCTCATATTTCCAAGGGCCCCAGATACGGTACTGGCGGCCCGAACGCCGACGGTGGCTTCCTTTTGGCATTATTTGTGGCGAGCATCTAGCTTGAAGCCTAAACACGTCAGTATTCAACATCAAACTAGATAGGAATTCCTTACAGCTGGAATCATCGATAGCGGTTGAGCAAAATTGCATGCGACGGCGCTGCTCGGGAGATTTATCGCAAAAACGGAAAACTTGACAGCACCTTTATTTCTGGCAAGGCCAACAGGCCAAAACATATGTCATGGCAGTAGATGTTTCTATTTCCAACTGGAATGCTGACGCCCGCTCTACACTGAGCCAATCAGCAGTCCACCTTGACGCTGCTGTGATCAACGTGTATACATGCCCTCTACATGCTCAGCCTTGCTGGCCTGACAGAAATAAAAGTGCTGTGCCTCGCTACTTATCGCATGAGAGTTTAGTGTGCTTCCCACAAGCCTGCTGTACTACGCAAAGATAAAGTTCCACAACCGATAGAGGGGCAGAACCAGGCTGAGGTTACAGTACGCCAACCAATTGTACTCAGCCGCGCAGCTACATGTGTAACATACTACGGGATCGGCGGTTGCACCACGATTAGCCAGAAAAAAACAGCACGCCTCTTAGAGCCGCCCTAGACAACCAGTCAGCTACATACACCGGGACCCGCGTATGTACACGTCCCAGAAGAAGGAACGAGGCTGGAAGCAAGACACGAGCATTCGCCTCGCCAGCATACTCCTCACAAACCTTCATTCTCCATGGAGCAGGCAATATGGAATCGCCTCGTAGACTACATCCCTATCTAGCAGACCAAGTTTCCGTGCGCCTCCAACCGCTGGGTATACAGAAGGCAGTTGATAGCAGTAGTGCCTAGCCTGCCTACCTATTGAACACAAAGCCACGGGCGGGTAGTCTGTCAGAATCTGCCTGTGGGTATTGGAATCTTGTAGTCATCGCCTGTTAGAATCTGATTGTGAGCTGTCTTCGTTCCCTCGTGATGCGCGGTATTTCGATGGGTCTCGTGCTTTATACCCTCGTTAATGAAAACTTTCAGAGAAGACCACATAGACATAGACTAAGCAGCACAATTTCCTCTCCCGAATAGGTTGATCTCCTCCCCTTTTGCATGAGGGATCACCGTGAGCAAGCGGTAAGTAGGGCTGCCACACAAAGACAGCTTTAGCAGCCGCCGAGTCTGAACCAGCGAGGACTCGCCCTTTGGCAAAACCCAGCGAGGCAGATGAGCCACTCCACCCGCCAACCCCAGCGCACCAGAGCGTCCTTCACGCAGCCCAAAAGAACGTGACAGGACCCAGAAACCCGCCAGTCTAATGAGTCCACGCGTCGCCGCGCCTCCGTTTTGCGCCTGCGCCCCCTGATCCCCAGCGCCGCGAGTACGCATCACGACCTACCTCCATCTGCTCTCCATACCACGCACCCAGAACCATGAACTCTCAACACGAACGCCCACCATCAACGTTTATCGTCTCCACTCACTCCGCTTCCAACCCGCACTTTACCAACGCAACCCCCTGCACCCCCGCCGCAGAACCTGAAACCAGAGGCTCTGGGAAACGGACCCGTCCACTGCGACTCCAAGCCTGCAAAGTCGACTTCGTGCCTAGATTATAATTGCTGGTGTCACGGACCTACTCGCTTGCGTCAGCGTTGGAGATAGATCAGCGTACGGCGGCGGTATAGCAGTGTTGTAGCAGTGAGGCGGCGGGCGTGTGCTACTACGCGTGCCAGGAGCGGAGAACTACCGGGGAGCGCGGCAGCTAGAGGCTTTGAGCGGGGTGATGGGTATGGGTGTGCGTGGACATGAACACGCAGAAGGGATTACTGATGAACGAGGAGGAGTGAGTGCGCGAGTCGACACGTTTTCGCCTGCAGGAACTTGCATATCGCATTGATAACGCGCTTCGAGCGACTCAACAGCCTCGCAACGGCGACTCCATGAGACTGATTTCGGGCGCCAGAGCCAGAAAACAAAACAGATTGACGCTGTGCCTGAACACTCTTTCCTTTTGAGTGCATAAACGCCGTTCGCCGTTCGCTAGTCGATTCCAACATCCAAAATCTAACATCTGACATCTGACGTCTGCCCCCTTGACTTCCACCTCCCTGGATTCTCACTACACACCAACCCCCACCAGCCCGCCCAGCCCACCCAACCCCTCCCCCGCACTCGCCAACCTAGCACACAGCTGCAGAAAAACCACCGTCTCCGTGGCCGCCAGATAATTCAGCGTATCCAGCAGAATCTTCAGATGGCGCGTAAAGCTGTCCTCGTACTTGGTCAGCATGTCGAACATCTTGTCGAGGCGGTGGGGGTCGAAGACGGCGTGGGCGTGGCGGGAGGAGGTGGCGTCGCCCGGGGAGGGGGACAGGGTGGCGTTGACCGAGGCGACGAGGTGCGGGTCGCTGGTGATCAGGTAGCGCGAGAGCGAGTAGGTGAAGGTGGCGAACATGTTGCAGGTGGACATTATTTTGTTGTTGATCTGCGGGGGGGGGGGGGGGGTTAGTTGGAAGTGGTCAAGGGGTGCGTGTGGGGGATATGTGGGGGGCGCACCTTGAGCAGCTTGCTGTTGGTCAGCATGCACTCCTTCAGACACGTCGCGAGGAAGTCGACGTGGTCTTGCATCAGCTCGTCGACGGTGCGCTTGACGCCCTCGCCGGCACCGGGGGCCTTGCTCGCCTTGCCCTCTTCGCGCAAGCGCGACATGAGAGACACCCAGTTGGGCTCGATGACCTCGGCGGTGCAGTAGTAGGTGAGCTGCTGCACAAAGACCATCATGCGGGCGCGCAGCGTCCAGGCGCGGCGCTTCCACTGCTCGATGCGCGGGTTCTTGGAGCGGTGCTTCCACATCGAGTTCTTGCCTTGCTCGCCCCAGCACTTGGCCAGGTCGGTTTCGAGGTGCTTCAGGCTGAGCAGGAAGCGGAAGAGCAGCTGGTAGCGGGTGAGGGTCACGCGGCTGACGACGAGCGACAGCGGGAAGGGCATGTTGTAGTCGAATACCAGCGCTTGGTATCCCGTAATGTCCTTGTCGTTTGTGATGTTGTCGGTGTTCGCGGGGGTGTAGTTTGATATTGACGTCGCGGCTTCCTGGTCGAGGCCTTGCACGTTGACAATCTTCATCAGCCAGTTTGTCAGGCCGACGTCGTTGATCTGGACCTTGATGTCCTCTTTGTAGGGGTCCTCTACGGCCACCGAACCGGCGTGTCGAGTGGCAAGGTCGAGCAGCGACTGCAGCTTGCCAACATTGACGTGCTTTGCTGGCTTCTTGAGCTCCAGCTCGCCCATCTCGAGGAAGTAGGTGAAGAAGTCGGAGCGGTCGAGGAAGAAGTAGTGCTTGAGCGAGCGTAGTCGCGCAGGCAGTTGATGTGTGGTGAGGAGGAGATTGAGAAGCGAAGAGTTGGCGGAAGCATATGCAGAGTTGACATTGTCGAGGAATCGTGGGTCGTCGAAGCTTGTCGGCGCGTCCTCAACGCGCTTGCTGACGTCGACGCCGCCGCATTCGCGCACAACGTTGAGGTACTTGCCGGCCAGCAGCACCTTGTCCTTGACGGCCTCCAGCTGTGGCGGTACTAGTGCGTCTCGGATGGTGTACCTCTTCTCCCAGTACTCGTCTGTGTAGTCCTGATCCAATCGCTCGCGCTTGATGCTGCGCTGCTCCTTGACCAGAAACTCGGCGTGTGGATCCTTGATGCCGCCATGGTGCAGCCACTCGTTGAGCATGGCCATGTACGGTCTGCTCGCCTCTCGAAGCAGTGTTGTGAGCAGGGTCCTCGCGGCAGGATCGCCAGACATGGACGCCAGGCGCTTGGTGATCAGGCCCAGCACGCTGCCGCCCTTGCACATCTTCTTGACGGTGGCGCCGCCCTCGCGCAGCGACTCGAGGATGTTCTCAAAGTCGTTGGTGTCGTCGTCGGTCTCGTCGTCCTTGTCGTCCTCCAGGATGCCGTTCGCCTTGAGCAGCTCGATGGCGGTGGTGTACAGCTGGAAGAGCATGTGGCTCGTCTGCTTCATGTGCAGGTTCAGGACGTGCAGGGTGAAGGCGCCGTTGGTCAGCGACTGGTGCTCCAGCTGGGCGATCAGGGTCAGGTAGTCCTTGAGCAGGCGGCGCACGGCGGCGCACAGGGCGTGGTTGACGGCGCCGTACTGGTCGCGGCTCAGCACCTCGACGCACGTCTCGACGGCAATGTAGTGGGTGGCGGTGCGCAGCATGGCGCGGGCCAGGTCGGTCAGACTGGGGTCCAGGCCGGGCAGCAGCTGGAACTGCGGGCCCAGCAGGCGGGCCTTCTCGTCGTGCGGGTTGTAGGCGTCGGCGAAGCGGATGTACTGGCCCTCGAAGCCCATGAACACGAACAGCAGGTCCTCGATCACTGCCTTCTCCTGCGCGTCCAGCGACAGCTGCGCGAGCGGCGGCGGCTGCAGCGCGGGCGGGGCCGTCGACGCGCGCGGGGGGACGGAGATGCGCGTGGCCAGCGGCGCCGTCGTGTGCGGCACCAGACGGGCGCGGGGGGTCCCACGGCGGCGGCTGCTCGTCGGGCTGCTTCGACGCCGCCGCCTTGGACGGGCGGTCGTCGCGCGCCGGCTTCTCTGCGCGACTGCGGGCGCTGCGCGGCTCGGCCGACTGCTTCTGCGGGCTGCGCGTGCGCCGCACCTCCGTCTCGCGCTCGCGCACCTCGCGCTTCTCGGTGCGCCGCTCCCTCAGCTCCGCCGCCGTCCCCGTGGCGCCGGAGCGCGTGCTGCGGTGCGAGGGCCTGGCCGCGTCGCCGTCGCCAGAGCCCGAGGCAACGCGGGGTCGCGCGCTGGTGTAGTTCGCAGTGGCCGAGCGGCGGTCGGCCGTCGACAGCGGCTTCATCGTGGCGGGGTTGCGGGAGGACATGGCAGGGCGGGGCGCTCCATGGGGGGGCTGCTTGCGCGCACTCGTCGGCGTTCGACTTTGTTTGTTGTTGCAGCGGCCGGCCCTTGACGTCGGCGCGTCGAGGGCTCGCTCCGCAAGTGGGGCTATGACAGCACTACCGTACATACACACATTACCGTACATACACACACTTCTTCAGCCGCTTCTCTCTCGGCGATTATCCGACCAACTTAAATCTCATGCAAGCAAGACGTGCATACAGTTGCAATTAAAAAGTTACATTGAACTCGTGACTATCGCGTGATACAGAACGCTCAAACTCATCATGGCCGTGTTCGTGACAGACCTCGTGCATATCATATACATCGCTCATAACATCCTCCTCATGACAGTCATGCCTCCACCTGAGACCACATTAGCATTTACGCTCCGACAACCGATTCGGTCCTGTGCACAGCATCTACCTTCTCTTCATACGACTCAAACACATGCGTGCCCTCGAGCGCATTCTCGCCAAACACATCGACCTGCGTGCTAGCAAACTTGCGCGCCGGGATGCGCTGCTCAAACAGCATGTCGAGCTCCGCAAAGCTGCGGCCGTTGGGCTCCGGCAGCCGGAAGAACGTGTACACGACGCTGAGGAAGCACGACCCGGCCCAGAAGAAGCCCGCGTAGTTGCCCCAGTTCCACTCGCCGGGGTTGAGCATGTACGGCGTCAGCACCGACGTCAAGATGCCGATGATGTTGTACAGGTTGCGTCCGAGCACCACCGTTTTGATCTGCAGGCGGCGTGTCGAGAGCTCGGCGACCAGCGAGTAGCACACGGTGCCCACCGTGAGCTGGTAGAAGAGTGCCCACACCAGCATGATGACACCTGTGGCCATGGCGCCCGACTCGCGCTTGTCCGATGGGACGAGTCCGAGGAAGCCCATGATGAAGAGCATCGTGCAGAGACCGCACAGTCCGTAGAGGTAGAGCGAGCGACGTCCGATACCGCACTTCATCAGGAACCAGGCGCCGAAGACACCGGCCATGTTGATTCCGTACTGGCCCATGGCGAAGTCGTAGGATGTGGACGGGTCGAGACCAGCCTGCTGCAAGAAGTACGACGAGTACCCAGAGAATGCGTTACCACTCAAGTTCTGGATAGCCCAGGCCATGCAGACAATCTCTGTGCGGCGCAGGTCAACGCCCTTGAAGCAGTCGAGGTAGGTAGCGCCCTTGGTGATCTTCTCTTCCAGGGCGGTCGTGTGCACCATCATAGACACCGTCTCCTCGGCATCGAAGTCAGTCTCGCGATTCAGGCTGGTGAGGCGGAGAAGAGATTTCTTTGCGTCTTCGAGACGGCCCTTGCGGACGAGCCACCAGGGGCTCTCCGGAGCCAGGAAAACACCAATCATGAGCGGCACAGGCCACATCCACTGCAGAGCATACGGGATGCGGTACGACCACTCGTCCTGGCGGTCGACCATAGATCGAATCACGCCAATGCCGATGAGCTGGCCCAGGCCCCAGCAGAAGTTGACATATGTAGTCACTAGAACCGTCAGCCATGCCACGATTAAAGCCCAAGGGGAGCAACTTACAGTATCCACGCAGCGCCACCGGGCACACTTCACTCGCGTACGTAATGGTCAGCGTTTGGAATACGCCCCACGGGATGCCACACAGGATCTCAGCAACCAGGAGATGCACCACGGTCTGCGCCGTGAAGAAGATGGTCGTGAAGCAGATGATCAGGAACAAGCAGCCCATGACGGTGTACCTGTACCCAATCGCCTCACTGATCCAGCCGTTGAGAAACAATCCAATAATCTCGCCCACAATCACACCGTTACTCAGACCAGCCTGCCACGGCGCGGGAATCTCCCACGACCCGTCGGCAAGCTGCTCGCCGTACTTCTCCTTGAACTGCGGGAACCCGAAGAAGTTGTTGAGCAGACACACGTCGTAGCCCTCCATGACGATGCACGTGCTGATCAGCACCGACCAGCCAATGGCCTTGGGGTAGAGCCGAATGCCCTGCCATAGCGTCATGTTGTGCTCTTTCTCGGTCGCGAGGCGGGCATCGTTGATGATCTTGTCCGCGGCGCCTTTGTGGTGCTCGTGGTCTTCGTAGAGCGGCTGGGGCGCCGATGAGGGCTGGATGTCCCTGGGGTCCGCCATGGTGGCAGGAGGGGCCGAGTGCACGGGTTGTGGACGGTGCCGCGGTGTTGCAGTGCAGACGGGAGTGTGGGGCCTGCGGTGCTCCACTTGGGCGCTGTCAAAGAGGCAGGACCTGGGGAAGGTTGCACTTGGGCGTGGTGGTGGGAGTCGAGGTTGCGGCGCGCTGCAACTTAAACAAATTTTCGGTCGAGAGCCGCTGCTTTCCAGCGGGCGGTCAACTGGTCTCGTGGATTCTAATCTCCTGCGGACTCACCGGGCGGTGATTGGTATGAAAGGTGGAGCGCCAGCTGGATGGCGTTAGTTGACAGCCTGCTGTCCAATGAGCATAGCCGAGGATAAGAGCCGGAATACTTAGACTGGACTGGCTTGGTTAGGGCGCGCGACGCTCCGAGTCGGCAGAGCGATGAGATCTCTGCCCTGAGGTCGGTTTCTGGGGTAAACATCGTGATTGGGATTCGGTGTTTGATGATTCGCCCTAGAATGATGCGAAGCATGGTTAGGTGCATGCTTCTCCGCGTTTTAAACGCATGGCGCCCGCTAGAAATCTGGGGGAAGGAGAAGCCGCTGGCGGATCATGGCGAGGCTGCCTCGATGCGGCTCCGGGGGCAAAAGTCCCCGAAATTAGCGCGCGGGCGACGTCTGTAAGCGGCAGACTGGGCAATTCCCGCCGCCGGCGCCACCATGGCTTGACATAAAGGTATCGCCGAACCTCAAAAACGCGTGGATTCATGATACTTGGGGCGCTCAACAGCGGGGAACGAAATTCAAACGCTCAGCTGACTACCTTGATCAAAAGCCGGGCTCTGTGATCTCACGGATAGGTTCAATCGTCCACCTCTGAGTCGGCCGCCCATCGTTTGCCTGGTTCATCTCGACCCTCGGGCCACCTTCCATGGTATCTAGATATCGCGACTGCTCGGTCCAGGCGTTCTGGTCATGACAGTCAGTAATGGCCGCGCGACACTGCAGTTCCTCTTACCTCAAGATGCCATGTTCCATCCTCTGGACCATCCCATGCCTCAATCGTCCAGTATTGGGATACAGCGGACGGGTTTGCAGTTTGGAGAATCGGTGTTATCCTATCGTCCTTCACGCCAAGCTGGCGATCCGGGCCAAGAAACAGGGTGCGGAGGAAGTAGCTCCCATCCTCGTTTGCTTTCAATTGCCAGTACTGCCCAGAGAAGGATCCGGCAACTGCCATCTGAAGCAGACCCTTGCTGTTGACATCATTGTCGTTGATGGTATCAAGGCAGTGGGTTGATGGCTGATACGTGTTCTTCAGGCGGTACCACATTCTGGGGTTGAACTTGTCCACCTGTGGCTGATCGCTCTTCGTGACAGTGATGTCAAACGTCATTATTGGCTGTGAGATTGGTATGTTCGTCACAGAGATGAGCGTGTCAGTCCCTTGGTAAGACTTGCTGTTGGGATTCGACAGCCTGTCGAACTTACGGTTGTCTGTGAACCCTGGATAGGCATCGCCATCGTCTCCTCTGCCAAAGTTCTGCTTCAACTGATCCAAGCCATCAGCCTGCATAAGTTTGATCCAAGGATGGTTCTCGTCTGTGTTGGATCCGATGCGGTCGTCAATGTGCCAGATGAGTAAACCTTTGCCAGGCAAGAACTCGTCGCTGTTGACAGTCTGTCGGTTCTCAACGAGGAAGTATTCTTTGCTGTCGGTATCTCCATTCGTCCAGAGACGATGGATCTTGTATCCGTCCTTTACATCCCGAAGCGTGATCTGGCGGTTACTAGTCTCCACTACAGTCTCAACCCAGCCCTGATTTGACTTGCACCCTGCGCTGTCAAAACCATACTTGAGGATGGAGGTTAAACTTACATGCAGAAGGGTGGACAGGCCGGTCGCCTCCACCGCCCCAGCTGCCGGAGCCCATCAGACACCAGTTCCCAATACCAGCGGATGAGCTGTCGGTATCATATAAGTCTGGCCAGCCGAAGACTGTTATTCGTTAGTGATTGGACACGACACTGCGAGTGTACATATTACCCAGATGGCCGATCTCATGTGCACACACGCCGCACTTGGCATCTGCCGGTACCGTGAGGAAGCCAAATACTTTGACGCCTAGATTGTTGTTATCAATGTATCAGCTGACGGTAAGGGGAAACCCACCATTTGCTTCCCGCTCCTCCGGGAGAACCCACTTGACGCTCCAGATGTCACTTCCGAGGCCGGTTTCCTCTGCAGCGCGTCCTGCATGAACGACCACAAAAGCATCGACCTAGTCGTTTTCAGTGAGAAGGCGGCTTGACGGGAGGAGAGCACGCACGTAGCCATTGCCATCATTGTCATACGGCTTGAAGTCAACCTGGTCTTTCGCAGCCAGGAAAGCCTCATCGGCCATCGTCTGCGAGTTCGGGCCTGGCCACCCCATTCCAGACTCTACTTTGAGTCAGCTCACATCTAGATATCATTGCAAGGGAAGAACACACGATCGTTGGCATAATGGGACATCTTCTCTCTCAGCGTGAACGGCCCAACAACCTCACCGGTCAAGGAGACAGCGTTGTTGGACACCTCCGAGTAGAAATCCGTCACGGAGCCAGTGGGAATCTTGTTCGTAGAAAACCAGAGATCCTTCGTACGATCGATTGTCTCCGGAGGGCACTTCACGTCCTGAAATTCAACTACAACGACGATGATCCTAGGGCACTGAGCTCTGTTTCCAGCGATGTGTGTTTACAAAGAATCTCACCTGATAGCGTTACGCAACGGTGCTCGTTCAAGAGCTGCAGCAGCCATCGTCTTAATGGACGCTTGCGGTGAGAAATGTGATTTGGGAAAGATGGCTCCATCGTCTCGACCGAGCAGGCTAGATTGTCGGGGGAGGGCGGTCTGGACTCTTGCCAGAGTAGCAGCATCGTTTGGGTTTTGCAATTGCAGCCGTTTCGTGCGCGCCAGCAGGGAGGGGTGAGGAGGCACGAAGCATCGTGCTTCGTGGTGTGCGTGGGACATGATGGATATTACTTGGCTAAGAATAATATTCAAGGGTTTACTAATGTGGGTACGAGAGGGCTGATAGATCGATGAACGTGCTACGGTATCCAGGCTGGTCTTATATATGTCTGAGATTACAACAATGTACAGGGAAACATACGAAGGCACCAGCTGATGGGCTGCGATACACCGCTCAGCCAGCAACGGGAGCTGCCATCTTTGCGAAACCTTGATGCCATGCTGACAAGGCAATAATGCGAACTGCTGGGGGCCAGGACGAGCGATAGCTAGTCAGCCGCCAAAAGTAATGCCCGATGGCATACTACACCACACTCATGTAGTGTTTGTGGACGATTACTCGACAGTCAACCAATGACTGGCGAGGATATATAGCTGGATCAGCCTAATAAGGGCAAGGATAAAGTTGTTCCTGTCATGGATGTAGAAATCATACAGATCATGCGCCCATCCTGTCCTGGCAGCTGAATGTAAGGTGTGGCGCATCGACGTTCTCGCTGAGATTAATGTCATCTGGTCCTCTAGGGACATCAGACATTGCGATAAGACAAAAGGTGTTCATAACGAGTTAAGCCGATCGCTTCTTCGTTCTATTCAACGCGGTGAGAGCCTGTTAGGCTGACGTTCGTGCATGCTGTCAGCATGCGCAGACGAGGTCTGGTGATGCATTGGACCGTAGCCAAACTCACATAGCGAGCTGAGTATTGAAAGAGGCATTGGCAAATGCGAAGCCAGAAGGAATACGAGACTATTACGAATGATGGTGTGGTAGAAAGTTGCAAGAGCTGAGCCCTGAGAAAGAAGGCCCGTGCGAGCGCGTTGCTTCCTTCCCGCTTCCGGGCCAAGCCAAAACACCAACGACACAACTTAAGCAAGACAAGCATGTGCAAAGCTTGCTGAGTATCCACAATGAGATCCAATCGATCCTCGTCGTAAACAAGTCGGGACGCGGAATCCTCGTCACAAATTTGGCTTGCGAGAGGCAGCCGTCAGAAGCGCGTATTCACTCCTTCACAATCCCACTCATCTTTCCATCGACTCGTTGCAGCTGAAATGCATAGTGGCATGTAGATCGATCATCCTAAATTTCTCTGATCATGGGCGATCCGTCCTTCGAGCCCCAGGTGTTCGTGCGCCGATAAGCATGAGTTTGCGGCCACCTGCATCGTGTTTCAGAATGTCCTTTACAAACTCGGACTGCACCGTGTCTCCCCTAGCCTCGGAACGACTGCTATCCACACATTTCCGCGCACTGGAGTTTCGTGCCCAGAGAATATATAACCATGCCGAGTGTCTTGTAGGACTTCTATCACCAACTAATCTAATTCCATCTTGTGCTGGTCACTCGCTAACTGCATTACATTCTCTTTCATCACGAACCTTTATAAAATACATCTTCTTCAGTATTCTAATAATAATCTAAACAAGATGTTCCCCTCCACCTTCCTCAGTATTGGCTTGTTCGCCGCCACAGTTTTGGCCCATGGCAACATCACCAGCCCTCCATCCCGTCTCCCGGGCCCAGCAATGGCCAAGGTATGCGGTCAAGCCGCTGTTGCAGCCATCAACGCCGACGGCACTGGTCCCCTCGAGAACATTCCCAGCAACGGCTCGCCGCAGTGCAACATCGGCTTGTGCAAGGGTGCGCAGTTCGCCGACAACCAGCGAAATGTCCAGCAATACGCACCAGGAGAGCTGGTCAACTTCTCTGCCGTTCTTCCTATTCCTCACGAGGGGCCTTGCAACATTTCAATCATCGACACAGCATCCAACACTATGATCGAGACACTGCTTGTTTTCGACTCGTACGCAGACGAGAACTTGGCGCAACTCCCTCTCAACAACACACAGTTCAGTGTGAACATGCCTCAAGATCTGGCTGCTGGCCAGTGCACACAGCCGGGAGCATGCACCATGCAGTGGTTCTGGTTCGGAACTGCCGCGCAGCAAACTTACGAGAACTGCGTTGACTTTGTTATGACGGCATAGATGGCCGCAAGCTGTGGTGTCAGGAAACATTAATGGGTGGACGGCATTGTTTTCGATATCAGCGCATTAAAACTTTTGAGAATACCTGGTTGTAATCTCATGACGTGGTCGTTCATGGTTTTCATTCGATACCCATAGAGTTCTTCGCTTGCTGTGCAATAATGTCATCTGTATATATCGGTCAAGTTGTCCAGTGCCAGGCACAGAACAATTCGGCACTTTAATCATAATTTGACTGGTGTGTGGATAATGCTTCAGCGTTCCAGTCCATCGTGAGCTCAACATCGGTCGGAGTTAGGCTGACAAATCTCCGTGGCGTTCACATGGAAGCGTCGCGAACGTCACGACAGACCGAGCGCCACGACTAATCATCAGCAAGTAGCTGCGAAGCCTCATATCTTGATCACCTACTAATACCATTACTTATCCACAGCACAGCAGCTCCCTCACGTTGTTTTAATACGAACACCTCGGCGTCGCCATGGACGCGCCACACGATAATGCGAACGCCGACGAGATTCAGATCACACTGACACACCACGGAAAGCCAGTCCCACTTTCCTTCGCACAAGATGCCACAATATCAGACCTCTCGAACACAATAGCGGAGCAGCTGTACATACCGTCGTCGAATCAGAAGCTGCTCATTGGCGGCAAGCTGGGGCTGCAGAAGCCGCCTTTCAAGGATCCATCGCTGCCTTTGAGCGACTTCAACACCAAGAAGATCACTCTCATGGGCAGCACGACTGCCGAAGTCTCCTCTCTCAACGCCACAATATCCGCCGCGTCCGCCCCACGCCGACAGGGCCCCATCAAAGCCGCCACACCCGCGCGAAACCGCGACTACAAACGCATCCAAGAAGAGGCGCAATACACATTCCACACCCTCCGCCCCCTACCGTACCTTCCACGGCCCGAGCGCAGTCTAGCGTTTCTCGAGCGCCTGCGCGACGACGCAGGCATCAAGGCCGCGATGCGCACACACAAATTCAGCGTCCCGCTGCTCACCGAGATGGACCCGGCCATGCACACAACCCAAGAGAGCCGCACGCTGGGGCTGAACCGCAACAAGGGCGAGGTCATCGAGCTGCGGCTGAGAACCGATGCGTACGACGGGTATCGCGACTACAAAACGATTCGGAACACGCTGTGTCACGAGCTGGCGCACAATGTGTGGGGGCCGCACGATCGCAATTTCTGGAACCTGTGTAAGCAGATTGAGAAGGAGGTTGCGAGGGATGACTGGCGGAGTGGAGGGCATAGCGTGAGTAACCAGGAGTTCTATGAGCCGAGTGAGGAGGAGATGGATATGTGCGATCATGGTGGATGGACTGGGGGTGAGTTCGTGCTGGGAAGTGGAGGAGACGGAGGTACACTAGTTAGCAGCGCTGGTGGGAGCGTCGCCACTGGAAGCCTGAACCGGAGAGAGGTTCTAGCGAAGGCGGCAGAGGAGAGAGCAAAGAGAGCGAAGCAGGTTGAGGAAGAAAGTAGAGGTGCCGATTCGGCTTCGTAGACCTCTGTTAGATCGCCCTCAAAGTGCTTGAGTGGTCAATGTCTGCGTTAGCTTGCATACATGTGCTTATATCCCAATTCTTGGGCCTTATTTAATCAAATTCATCTACTTCTTCTCGCAAGACGCGTCTTTCTGCTCCCGATACTCGAGCACCAGGCTCTATGCGTTCTCGTCCAGCAGATACACAAGCCAATCGGACGCCATGGAACCGCTCTCCTGCACGTCACCCAGCTACCCCACAGCGCCAAACCTCGGGACGTCCCCAGACGGCGCTAGTCGACCACCTCCGCTGCTCCGCATCTTCGACGACCTCCAGCCTCTCTTTCTCTCTCCTTTTTGACTCATAAAACTACTCATAAAACACCTATACTCATCTTGCACCCGCGCTGCACCACCACACAGACGATTGGAGATCCCATCCACCCAACCGCCACCCAATTCAACCCCAAACCACCAACCAAAATGGCCCTCTTCGTCCCCCTCATGCTCGCCCTCGCCATCTTCTGGGCTGTAATCGGCGTGCTGCTCGCCAAATTCTTCGCGCAAAAGTACAAGGGCAAGCCGTGGAAAACGCGCACCGTGGACTCGCAGTTCGTGTACGGCAGTGCACTGCAGCATGATAGGAGCGGGGGGATGCATGGTGGGGGATACGGGTTCGGTGGGGAGAGGGCGAATGTGGGTGCCGGGTATGGGAGGGAGAGTATTGGGTTGGGGCAGATGGGGAGGGGGAGGGTCAAGGGCGTGTGAGGAGCATCTGGATGGAAGAGTAGGTGGTGAGTTGGATAAATCATGTGGTGATGTGGGCTGACTGGTGTCGAAGAATATGTGCTGTGTCTTGAAATCATAACCGTTTCCAGATATGGTATCTCATGTCTTGATTCGTTTGAAAGGATTCTTTCGCTAGACTGCTTCGGATATCAGACTACAGACAAGGTCATTGTTGACCATCTATCTGTTATAGGGATCTGGCAGAGCGATTTTTTAGCACAGAGAAAGATCTACTTGAACAGTAATCGAAACATTCGTTACGCAAGACCACATCTGACCAGTGCGAAGGCAGACATGGCAGTAAAGTGAGCAAACAGTCCTCGAGTCGACACCGCTTCGTGCCCACAAACACCGCCGTTTTACACTTTTCTGAGTTAATATTGAACCGAGAACTTGATATTGTTGCACATCTGCTCCCTCCGATTGCCGCCGCCTCGTCACCGACAGTGTGCCCAAGCTACTCGAAGTGAAGGCGCGCTTCACTGACGCAACAGTGGCCCGCCAACGCTCGAGGCCCCACTATATAAACAAATCGACCTTCCTTCACTCCCCTTCAGATTTCCTCTGACTTTCTACACACAACAGCCGCCTGCAGAGTTTCCTCTACTTCCACTCCACCGACGACGTTCACAAGCTTCACACCCACAGTACATACTGACGATCGCACCTTTTGAGCACCGTTCTCTCGAAGCTGCATTTTCGTACACCAGTATCCAAGACCTTCGCTCCCTCAAGCTCAGTGTTTGTCCACGTCGCAGCTCTTCCGCCTGCACACTCACCACAAAGCTTGTGAGCAAGACGCATCCACAACCGAAGTCACCTCACCCCACTCTCAAGGTACTACAGTTCACATCATCTGCAATAAGCTTGTACTAATGTTCCTGACATAGCATCATCAACACCCATCGCTTCCAAGATGAGTTCGTCCGCAACACTCCCGTTGTCTGCGATTGCAAAGGCCATCTCCCGCTTCATTCTCGGTGAAGCGCAGCTCCCTGTCCTCCTCTCGCACTTCCGCACTTTCTTCACCGGTGTGGCGATTGGCGCTGTGGGATGCCCTGCCCTTTGGGCCTACCTCACCCGCAACAAGTGCGACCGCGCAAAGGTCCAGCTTGCCGTCTACCACATCGTGCGGCTCTTGGAAGATCGCCCACATTATAAAGCACTTCTTCATGACCCGCAGCAGCTCATGAACCTCATCGAGCCCGAGGTCATGCGCTTGGTGAAGAAGCACCTCACCCTAGATGAGGTGATCGAGGCAGCCAAGGAGGTGAAGCGCGAGCATGTGCCTCTCGCGACTGACGAGCCTGTGAAGAAGCGCGTCAAGAAGGATCGTGCTTCGGCAAAACCCCGTCGTCGAGCAGTCGTGAACCCCGCCTTCATCCCGACTCCGCGCGGCTTCCTCCCCCCTTCACCCTCCGACCCGGAGTGGCTCCAGTTCGAGAACGCCTCCGTCTCAGACGAGAGTGAGAGCGACGAGTCCGATGTCGACCTCGACATGACTGACGAGGCTGCCGCTGCCCCCGTCCACTCTGCCGAAGGCCTCCAAGAGGTGGCGAGGGGCGAGGGCAAGCAGCCCGTCCAGCGCGTGACTCCCATGCACGCACCTGAGCAGGGAAGCTTCGGCCTCGACTACAACAGCGAGGACCTCTACGCTTCCCCTCCCGGCTCGCCGTCCCACTCCTCCTCCTCCTCCTTCTCCTCCTCCTCCTCCTCAGCTGAGGACCTCGAGCTGCCGCCATCACAGCCCGCCTATGACAACAGCGAACCACGCTGGCTGCAGGAGATGGTCGCGGCGTCGAAGGGCGGCCCAAAGAAGGGTCGTTCCAACGGCGTCATCCGGTCGTCTCCTGCGCCAGCCGTGGTGCGCATGTTGCATGGCAACAGGTGCTCCGGCACCACACTGTCGCCGATCCAAGGATCGCCCTCGATCACTGAGGATCCCCGGGCTCCCACTGAGGCGGAGCAGGCGTTCGAGCCAGCTGCAGCGAAGTCTGCACCCAAACTCCCTTTTGGACACTGGTCGACCAGTGCACCGCTGGAGTACTCCTCCAGCTCCTCCAGCTCGTCGCAGGAAGCTGCGCTCTCCGCCTGCTCGCCTACGCCCTCGATGCCCTCTTCATCGATGTCAGTGTCGCCCATGGTAAACTCGCCTGCCCCCTCCCTCCCATCCTCTTCGCTTGGCTCCTCTCCGACCCCAAGCAAGCGCAAATCGCCTTCCGCCTCCGACGCTCCCGCCCCCAAGCGCCGAAGCCTCTCCCCCCGGCTGCAATCCCCAGCCTCGCCAGCCTCGCCGGCCCAGCAGCCTGCCGCGCCCGCGCTCTCACCCGCACCAGCGTCCTCGATCCCCTCCCCCCCGGTGTCGCTTTCGCCCGCGGCTTCAGTCTCCTCATCGTCGTCCGGCTCCTCCCTGACCCCGCAGAAGCGCAAGTCACCTTCCACCACCGATGCTTACGCGCTTAAGCGCCGCCGCCTCTCGCCCCCGACCGCCACTCCCGCCCGCACGCCTAGGCCGTTGCTCAAGCGCGGCCGTGGCCGTGGCCGCACTGGCGACCGAGAGCCCAGGGAGCTGAAGTACGTGCCGCGCAAGTCACCGCGCAGCACGGCATACACTGGATCGTACACCAAGTAGGTGTGTGTGGACAACGACGACGACGACGACGACGACGACGATGGAGAGAAGGAGAGAGTGCATATGCGGCAGACAAGAGAGAAACAAAGCAAGAGAAGAAAGAGTAGAAGCCCCTCGCCCCAGCCCCCAGACCCCAAACCCCATTCCCCGTCCCCGACAAACCACTAGCACGCGCCGCGCACCCAGCATCCCCGCCTTCTCGCGGCTTGAAGCACGTCAGTCCGTTGTAGCCGCCTACGGGCTGGCTCCGGGCGGGCGCGCCAACACAGCCAGGGAGGGTGGGTTGAAGCCGGGAAGTGTGGTGTAGCTGGCTGGCTAGTTGGGGATGGGGGATCAGGGTTCGTGGTTCAGGGCTTATGGCGAGGCGGTGATACTTTGATGCTTCGATGCTTGGATATTTTGTACGATGGTGTGTATAGATAGATGGATGCGGGTTCTGTACTGGTTGTTGGACATGGGAGATCATGGTTTCTGGCTCATGGCTTATAGCTCGTGGCTCGTGCAGAGGTGGTGGCACTGTGTACGATGGGGTGTATAGATAGGATCTGTGCGCCAATTTTGCCTGTATAACGTCACTATGAAGTCAGTTGTTTTGATCGTACTTCTCTTTTGAGATGTATTTTGTTGAGGCTTCGTGTTGTGAAAGACAGTGCTGTGATGCCTCATTTGGCTGTTTGCTCGTCATACTACTCGTCTATTGCGATAGATATGTTTGTGTGTGGCTGTATGGAGTGCTTATGCATGGCCACATTGAGAAAGTGATTGTTTGTTGGCAATGTAAGGCTTTGATAGTGCGGAAAGTTGGAGTAGTCGGGCGAAGGTTGTGACACGGAGAAAAAGTCTACGTCAGCCAGGAGATGCTATATATGCATACTGCGGACCAGAAATAAAGCACGTGTTGTTCTCGAATGGGGTCCTAGTACGATAGTTTTCATTGTTTTACTTAAAGATTAATCAATTCTCGGATAGTACGTGCCAGCTTTGGTACCTACATCACCGCTTGTGAACTCGGATACCAGTAGCGACCCACAGTGGAAAGAGAAGAGCACTCGCTCGCTGCATCGCCGTGCAGGAACTGCCCGTACACCAAGACCCATAACCCGCTGTCTTGGACTCCCGGAAAGCAAGAACTACGCAATCAATCCAGCTCGTTAATCCAGCAGATGGCAGCCTTGTTGAGGTGTCATGAACCTCGTTGGAAAGAAACTGATCCCAATTGTACGCTCAAGAATAGTCCAACTCAGCCCTTCATACCTTATTGAACAGTGGCAGCAAGTGTCGGTCACCCAAGCCTCTACCGTCATCGAAGCCAATCGCGTTTGGACAGATGGCGTAGTCATTATTCAGCAGCCTCCGCGCCTCTGCATCCACGGATCCCAGCTCCATGATCGCAAGCTGGCACAATCTGCCGAACGTGCACGCGCTGTGGAGCTTCATAGGCCCCGCTTTGTCGATGATCATGGTGTACAGCGCTTTGAGCTTCGCCACGTGCTCGCGCTGCGTGCAGAGCACGAATCCGTAGTCCCGCTTTAAGCAGGGCAGCGGCTCGTCGTTGTCGCGGTCGCGGATGAATTGTATTAGGCGGTATACCGAGGGTCGCTACGCAGGCGGGGTGGTGAGGAAGTGGTTGAGTGCTGGGGTAATAGTTTTGATGCCCTCGTTGGTTCTGTTACGAAGCAGACCCATTAGTGTATGGTACTCGAGAGCGTCGAGGATGCCCTTGAAGACGGTAGTGGGGGCCAGCGTCGTCTGGAGAAGGAGGCGGTAGTGGTCTGCGAGGGCGCGCTCTTCTTGTTCGTCGCGGCAGGTCACGAAGCCGAATATGTAGTATGTGTCGGACCCTGGAGGTATAGCGATGTTATGAAGCAAGCATCCGATCAACAGTGCTGCTGCTTGCTTCGAGAGAGGCTGGAGCCTTAACAGACCTAGACCGTGGTCCGCCTTTGGCAGATATCGCCAAATGGTCTCCATCATGGTCCCTTGATGAGGAGGAGGAGGAGGAGGAGGAGGAGGAGGAGGGTAGAGACGCTTAGTAGTCGGAGACGTCCTGGGCTGGACGCGTTGGGGTTGTCGCTTAGTCAGAGTATTCTTTGATGCAGGGCTCATCGCCTTCGATGATGGCGGTGGTGGTGGACGTGGCGAGTCCAAACAGACATTCACACTTTGGAAGGCCGAGTTGGATCTTGCCGCTCGTGTGATAGTGTGATTTGTACTCATTGGATGACTGAGCTTGCAGATCTGGTCATAAACCCTGGTAGAGAATGTGCCTCCCAGAAGCGACTTCAACCTTACATCGGAGTTTGGAACTTCTTGTATTATCTTCCATGCGTTGTCTATCAGCTCGTGCTGTTCTGAAAGACTTCCTTGGTAACTATTCGTAAGTCCTTGCACACGAATGATGCGATCACCTAGTACGGTGTCATGCGACGAACCGTGGCGGTAAACGTCGTCCAGGCCACAAACTCGTGCGACCATTGCGTCGAATCTGTTCTTATTTTCTTCAAATATCCGTTTCAAGGACATCACTATCTCGTGAATGTTTGGGGACGCGTAAACGAGTACGACATCCCACAAGTCACTGATGGCGTCTTCGTTCTCTGCGATCAATTAGCTGTGCATGCAGAACCAAGCGTGCCAGTTTACCGTCTGTAGAACGAGCAATCCTCCGCATTGTGGCCTGGAGGTCTCTTGCAAACTCGCGGATGCGCTTGTCGTACGTTGCGGTTGATGTTGCCGCGCCTCTCAAGGGCCCAATGTGTAATCTGATCTCCTTCGTAATTTGCTTCACAGTAACGTTTCTTCCCAGCAGACGGCTCAATCGGAACGTGAACCTGTCCTTCAGGCTCGCCGAACCTTTCAGACCTTCCACAGGATTGTCGTTCTTTGAATCGTCAATCAATTCGTCCTGCCTCGTGAGTGATGCCATGGTGAGCCTAGAGGCTATTGACGCTCCCTCCAGTACGTTGTTTTGTACTGGGACAGGCGCGAAAACTACTCTCAGTCAGTGTGGTCGAATGATTGGGGTGGGTTTTCCAACCTGCTGGGCGAGCGTCCTCTCAATCTCGTTCGTAGCGCGCGTGCGGTCCAGCGAGCAGTATGGGCGTAGCCAGAAGCGTTGTTTGCGCTCGTAAGTATGAGGTACTTAGAGCCTCAAGACGCGGTCAACTGTGGTAGAGGAAAGAGAAAGAGAGAAGGAGGGGATCGAAATATATACCAATGACTAACGCCAATGGAAGGCCTGAGAGAGCTACCTTTACCTGACCTCGCCGCAAGCGCTGACGTAACATCAAGATGGGCGGTAAAGGAGCGGGAGCAATCACGTGAGAGAAACAGCAGGGAGAATCAACGGCACCAGAACTTCTGAAAACGCTAGTTAACGACGGTGCCCGCAAGACAACCGTCTCAATGCTATAACAAACAAGACACCCGGCGTCGCCAGACGCATGCAATGCAATATCCGTATCTACACAACACCTCCCCTTGCCTCGTTTGCTTGTCTGCCTACGCAAACCCAAACACCTCCGCAACACTCAGAATACTCATTCTGGATCCCCACAGCCCCACGAAAATCGCCACCACGTCGACCACGACCAGCACTGCGGCGCCGAGCATCCACCTCGGGCTGAAGATGCGATAGAGCATGAGATGTCTCCGCAGGTGGCCGGCCCACATCGTCGTCGCCAGATTCACGACAGCGTAGAAGAGGATGTGCGTCGCGATCGCCTTGGCAACCGTGCTCAAGAGGCGTTTCTGCTTGGGATTTACCTTCCACAGGACGAGTGCGGGGACGGCGATGGCGCACAGGATCTGGGCACCGAAGGTGTTGAGGATGACGACGATGGGGGTCCAAGGGTAGCGGATTGATTTGAGCGGGATGAAGGCGGATTCCCACTGGATGCTGGAGAGGGTGGCTTGATGACCGGTTTTGAAGTAGTGGAAGGAGCCGAGGAGGCCGAGGACGATGGGGCCGATGGAAGACTGGCGCAGGTTGTTTGTGTCGATGATTTCGAGGAGCGAGAAGAGTTGCCACACGAGGATGCCGATTGCACCTGCGCCCATGGGTTTCTGGAGGATCGCAACGGCGAGATACCAGATGGTGATGAGCAGTGCATAGCGGCTGCCGTGGACGTTCGCGTAGCCGTGGACAATGAGTTGCTCGTTGGGCTGACCCTGGTTGTTGATTTGAATGTTAAGGAGTGGCTTAGACCAGTTGTACAGTGCATAGCCAATACCAAATGCCAGGATGAGTACACCCTGAGCGAGAGCTTGCTTGGTAATCTTGATGATGCCGGACAACGATGGGTACCAGTCGCCGTCGTCGGCCGCGTCCAGAGCCCAGTATGCCGCTGAAAGCATCAGGCCAAAGCGCAGAACAAGACCGATCCACATCACGGCCATGTTCTGATAGCTCTTGGTTCCATCATAGTAGCTCTTGATGAAGGTAGGAACGAGGAGCGCAGCGACGACCGGGATGATGAGTTGCCATGGCGCGGAGGTGGTAGAGAGAGCCGATGCATAGTATGTCGACTTGCAATACGGCATCTGCTCCTCGCGGCAAAGCTTAGAAAAGCTTGCTACACGCAACAGGACAGTGAAGAGAATCGAGTGGTAGACACCAAGGGTGCGGTCGGACATACTCTTCTGCCGGAAAGAGGAAATAAGAGCAAGTATGCCGAACGTCGTAAGAAAATGCAGAAGAATCTCATCCTCCCAAATGGTAAAGGAGTTGGCAGCGAAACCTGCGGACAGAGAGATGGTGAAAATGAAACTAGTCCATCCCCAAATGCTGTTGGGCAGTGGAGATGCAAGACGATTACGGAGCGAGAAGAAGGCTGACAACACGCCTACGATGCCAGTCACGGCTGCCGCAAAGGTGACAACATGCTCCTTCGGAGTGTCGGGCACGACAATCGACGCGACAAAACCAAGGATAGCACCAAGGACAGTGCCCAAAAGGCCCCTCGTGAAGAAAACAGGTGTAACCTCAGCGCGGTCACCGACCAAACCTCGAGCGTAGAGGGCAATGAGGAGTACGCTGAGCCCGAGGATCAGGACACCGTTGATCATGCGGGGCACATCGAACCGTGCCCAAAGAGAGCGACAGATGCGCAAGTTCTCCTGCTGGTAAGCAGCGAAGGCTTTGTATGCAGCCTTCATCTGTTCCGACTTCGCTGAACTTCCACCGAAAGATGTTCGCTGGAAGACAGTCGACCATGCTTCGTTTGCGATAGGCCAAAGGGACTGGGAGGTGGAGAAGGTACTTTCGTCTAGGCCACGAACTTGGGCGTACTCGCCCTGGTAGCGATGGATCTGAGCGCTTGCCAGACGATTGACGGTAGCCAGATTCTCGAAATCGTTCACCTTGGCACTGGCAAAAGCCTCATCGATTGGCCTTCCGAGGTTGTTGAATGGGATTGGCAGGCCGAGGAGCAACGAGAGAGTGGGCACAAGGTCGATCTGCGCAACGGATCTGTCCTTTGCGTGTGCAGGTGGGAGTACGAAAGAAGGATCGATGCGACCAAAGTCTCCCTTCTTTGAATACATCCACAGCGCGGCTTGAATCTCGTCATCAGATTCACCACCATGATCTCCCTTGGCATCCATGCCATGGTCGCCCATGACCACAAGAAGCGTATCATCGTCGAGCTCTTCAATCATACGTCGAAACACGGCGTCCATCTCGTTCAACTTCGCTCCCATGGCGGGGTGGTCTGGTCCATAACGATGCCCCGCGTGGTCCACGCCCAGGTAGTGTCCGAAGATAACATCCCATTTTGTCGAGTTCTCACCCTTCAAGAGCGGGAAAATATGTTCGGTAACGCCATTGTCAACCGTGTGCAAGTCCCAGACGTTGAACGAATCGTACGCGTGGGTAAGGTTCGGCTCGAAGTACCCAGGAAACAGTGCGTGCCAGGTGTCGTCGCCCAAATGAACAACCCTCTTGCCAGCATCCTTCAGTTGTGCGACCAGGTTATCCTCATCGATTGCAGTGCCTGCGAAGTTGCTTCCGGCATCGACAAATGTGGGCAGGGTTCCGGTTGTCAGCCCCTTCAATCGTTGCAGTGTGGTTGTAGGTGGGTCTGCGATGAAAGGAAGGAGAAACGCGTTCTTCGGCGATTGCTTCGCAGTCTCGTAGAAAACAGGAATGGCGTTATGGAAATGCCGAGGTGCAATGTTCTTCTCGGAGGAAGCGGCTTGGGCGCGGTCGGCTTGGGCCTTGATGTCAACGGGCTCGAATTGGGCCTCAAATGGCACCGTAAAGTCGTATCGCAGCGCATCGACAATGACCACAATGGCCTTACTGTAGGTCTTAGGATGCCAGCAGCCTTTCTCTGCATCGCCGGCTACATAGCCCCTTGTGAGCTCAATTGGTGGGACGGCGCATTCGGACGTGTGCGGGAGGACAAGGCGCGTGAGAAGGAAGCCGGTCGTGAAGAGGTAGATGCCGACAACGTGGAGGGCACTGGTCGCTGTCAGCTCCATGCAATTGCTCGCAAGCGGTGGACGTACAGGATGAAGCTGAAGAAAGCAACAACAAGGCCATGCTGCGCCTTGAAGTGGACTTCGCCAGCCTTCTTCGCAGTCTTCACATCTGTGGTCGTCGGCTTCGGACCACCCAATTGCGCATCTTCCGCACGCTGCGCTTGCGCTCTGGCTTTCGCTTCTGCTTGGATGTCTTCGATAGACGTGAACATCTCCCCGCCTTCCATGATGATGTCAAAAAGCTCAGGGGCCTGAGAGTCGGAGTCGCACTAGAAACGGGTCTTAAGGAGTGGAGAACCCATGGACGAGAGGTGTTGTGCTGAGCTTCGCGCAGAGGTGAGCGATATGTTTTGGTCGCAGTGGAGACCAATTTCGCCGAGACCTCCGACGTTCATGCGGCATGCGGGTCCATCGTGGTACTCGAACCGCGGTGATGGCTGGACTTGGCTTGCACGAGGCGCAACGCGAGTCTCAACACGGCCATGGCCTTGAAAGACAGTCTGCGAAATCTTGCGAGCCCCATGTTAGTTTTAACATCACTTTTGCGGCAAGATGCACCCATATTGGTCATTGTCAAATTTTGTATTTGCTCTCGTGCTGCACAATTACAGACGCTTGAGAGATTGGCGTATCATACATTAGGAATAACAGGTAACAGTTATGTAAGAGGACATAACCCCAGAAGAGCGACGGCCAGACACGAAGGGTATATAGGGCCAGTCAACTCCAAGAAATTTACAAATGGCTCGAAGCCATGCCTCGCCTCCCAGACTGGTATGGCACTGGCTCGAAATCGACAATCAGCGCTTGTTGCCGTCATCAAAATAGGTCGTAGCCAAACGGCTCAAGATAGCCCGGGGGGCTGGACCCTTGGTAGCAGTCCAGTCGAGCATTGGCGGTGAAGTTGCAAGGTTTAGGCGTAGTCTTTGCTGTCCTTCTCCTTCAGCCCTCCAATACGGTCGAGGTCTAGCGAGTCGAAGCGATCAGATGAATCGCGCTGGTATGGGGGCAAGTCCTCGTTGACAGGCTCTAACCCAACGCTGTGCTCGCCAACGCGGACGACGACGACACGGCCGGACTGGCGCTTGCCGGACTCATCGACCTCGTCGGGAAAGGTGATGCGAATCTCGGGTACTGGGCTAGTGGGCGAGCTTGCAGCGCTGTCCATAAGGTCTTGCTTCTCCGAGTAGACGACGACGGACTCGCGACCCTTGCCATACGGCATGGCAGTGATGGTCAGTCGGCGACCCGACTGTCGCTTCTCGTAAAGAGGCAGCTGTGCGTCATGTGCGGCATCCTTCCTGGCGCGGCGAACGTTGCGAAGCCAGATGAGTGCGCCTATCAGGCCCAAGGCGAGCACGACAAGGATAGACAAGGTGGTGAGAAGGGCAATGGTCATGTCGTTGGAACCGTCGGCATTTTCGGAGCGCGCGGTAAGGTTCTTGATGTTCATCATGGTGGATAGTCGGTGGTAGTAGTATATTCGTTATAGCGTGTAGATGGCGTCCAGTTGATGCGATTGTAGTAGTGAATAGTGATTATAGATCGTATTCGCTGGACCATGTTAGCATTGCTCGCATTGCTCCGCAAAGCTAAAAGCTCGTGTGGATGTTTAGTGTGCGCCTCGGCATACGGGCGGCAGCTGGGTCTGGGGAAGCCGGAACCTACCTAAAGAAGCGCGGTCGTTACTGGGGTTTACGGTAGGGAACGAGTGACACAAGGTCTAAAGAGAGAACGCTAATACTACAGAAAGAGTGATGCAGTACCGCAAGGGAAGGTTGGTGTCAATGGGCAGGACCGTGAGAGGAGCAAGGAGGTCAAAGAGTTGGGAGGGCAAGGCGCGCTTTAGTTTTGTTTGGCGCAGGGCAAGTCAAGGCTGTTCACCGTCAACGAAGGAAAAAGTGGGGCGCAACGCGTTACACTAACTGAAAGTAAGTTGGAAGCGCCGCGCTAGAGGCAGGTCGTAATTAATGACGGCAGAGTCTGGCCAGTCGTCCCGTTCCTGGATGTCGACGCGCTGAGGCTGTCCAACGAGTACGCAACGAGGATATCCAATGGATAAATCAATATCTGGCGCATGACCTCCTTTTGTGTAGGATGGAGTACGGGGTTGTAAACGGGCAGCCATTATCGGCCTTGAGCATGGCCGAGTGAGGACAAGTGCAAGGGGTAAGTCCAGAAGTGTACCTGACTAGTGAGTCCAAAGTTAGTGCCGTGGAGGATTGCCCTTTGTCGACGATCAACAATGGTCACGCAACAGCAAAACGCCCAGCTGCTCTCACTGTCATTTGCCGTCTACACGACTACACTCGGCATTGCGCTCTGGTCGTTGCCTGCGAGACACTCCACGTTTTGTCTGGGCTGTGACAGTTGAGATCGCGGGGAAATGACAGTGAAGGCTGAGACGAACGGCGCCCGTAGATGCGGGTACTGTCAGGATGATGCTGAACAATGGGCCAGCGATGCACGTTGAGGCGGCAACCTGGAATGCGGCGGGCGAGGAATCCTGGCCTCCCATTGTCAAGAGCTCGGAAAGTGAATGCCACGTGCCAGCCGATGACGAGCCTTGCGGCATGTCGTCAAACAAACAACGTTCTCTCGGACCCGAACGGTGCTGGTGTTCTCCGATGTTTGCAGTTGCGAGCTCCGCCGAGGGAAGTGGGCGAAAATCTCACTGTTCGCCACGAGGCCATGAACCCCGAAAGCCGTCAAACGTCTGCCCTGCTTGGCTCTGGGTTGAGACGCTGGAACGTTTGACGCTTTCGCTCTACAACAGCCAAGGCGGCTGTCAAGATGTGTGACATTTCGACTCCTGAGGCTGTTGCACCAGGCAGCTCTTCTCACCCAGGCTCCACATTCATTTACGTTCCAGGTGGAAGGCCGAGCGAGCTCACGTGATGGCAGCTGCACTCTGCATGCACTTGTTGGCTGTGACACCACAGTGCGTCGACCAGGCAGCCGCGAGGAGCGGTGAAGCTGCAAGTGGCGTCTTGATCGAGGCAGAGAGAGGCAGAGCAGAGCGCGTGTACCGGTGACCCAGCAATGTTCTCCCAGTGAAGAGACGGCTTGACTCGGGGCGGCGCATTGCGGTGGTTAGCCATGAGTACGATGGGTCCACGGCAGCAAGCAAGCCGATACAGAGTGGAGAAGCAACGCCCGGCCGTGGGCGCGAGAGGCGAGCTGCAGCCTTGTGTGGTAGCTATGTATGTACTGTGTATGCATAGCTACATATCTTCTGCTGCAGGCAGAGACGTAATTGCAGGAGCCGAGCGCGGTGGAGCGCCCGGCGACCAGCGATCCATGTGACGCGCAACGAGGGCCCTGGTGCATCGGCGCTCTTGCCACCGTGCGACGCCCTCTTTGAGATGGACAGCACTCTGCGAGACTGCGCGAGATGCAGCACTCTGCGTTGTAGCGACGGTGGAAGGCGGCGAGGCGTTCGTGGCGACGCTAGCCACGCCGGTGGCTCCAGACACGCAGCCAGGCCGACTGCGAGCGGCGGGCCCGGCTGTGGAGCCAGGGTGGATGACCGTTGGCTGGTGCCTCCGTGCAAGACGGCCTCCACGCAGCTGGACGAGCAGCGCAGAGCTAGCAGCGGCTGGGCGGGCGCAACGGGGCAGAGCATGAAGAGGTTCGGCACGGCGGCAGGGCGTCGTGAAACACGGCGCAGCTGTACATAACCCTGCGCTGTTCCTCGCCATGTCAGGGCCGACGACCTGTCTCATCTCAATTTGTCTCGCTCCAGCACCTCAGATTGATCGCCCGGATTGCGCAGCCGCATCGATCCCTGACTCGCCCTTTGCACACGCGAGCGCCCAGCGCCAGCCGAGCAGCCCTCCCAGCACCGTGAGCGCCTGCGACGTGCACTGCAGTGACTGCACCAGCGCCGACTGTGCGTGCTGGCACGGTTGCAGCGGCGTCCTGCGCGGCGACGTCGGCCTCTGCTGCTTGTCACGGCGAAGCCTGGCGCTGAAACCCTAGCGCGCCCTTCCCCAGCGGACGCTTGTGCGTAGTTGCCGATCGTCGCTGGGCCTTTGCGACGGTCGTTCATCAGCGCCGCCACGCCGCGTCCTTTGCACCGCACAGGCAGGCCGCGACAGCAGACGTCCTCGCACCGACGTCTCGCACCCACTCTGCGCCCGCGTGCAGCGTCGCCAGTCCTCGCGGCTTCCCGCCGGCCCTCTGCCTCTCCCTGCCCGCCCGCTGCGCCAGTATAAAGCGACCCCACGCGTGCATTCCGCGCAAGAGCCCGTCGCCCTTGCCTTGCATCCCCGCCGCCGTGCGCCGTGTCGACAGAACCCTGATGCGTTCCCCGCCTGGCGCGCAGTACCATCGCTTCGAGTCTAGCATGCTCTGCCGTTAACGCAGCTTCCCACCTTGCACCACCAAAGGGCGTGAGCACACCTGCACATAACTACCCGTGCCCCCTCGCCCACGGACTCGCAGCCGGCACTCCCTTCGCTGCCGGCCCGTCCGCTGTACACACCTCCGTCTATATTTCTTGCCCTGTCTGCGCAGGTGAGTCGCGTGCCCGCCGCCGCAGAGCCGCCGCGAGTGCTGATGCCCAGCTAGTCCAGCTTACCACCACGCTTCACGCCGCCCGCTGCCCTAGCACACTTCGCCGCCCGCTGCCAGCACAATCCTCGCCGCCAAGCAGCCGCCTTCTGCGCACCGCCGCCGCCGCCTTCCGCTTCACATCGCCGCCCCCGTTAGACCATGGCCACCATGGCAGGCAGCGTACGTGGCCAGCACCCGCCTGCGAGCAAGGCTAGGAGTATGGCTGACCCGCCGCAGACACGAAATCGCGACTTTGCCGGAGGCATCTCGCTCAACAACACCGAGAGCGACCGCTCGGCCTACACATGGGGCAACAGCATCTGGAACTCGAAGCCCGTTGGCTCCAGCTTTGGCTCCGCGCCCCGCGACGGCTCACGGCCCAGAGGTACGCTCCCTTGGAGCACCGCCGACCAGCTTTCTGACGTAACCGCAGACAGCAATGCCCTCCCTGGCGCGACGGCCGATGTCGCCGAGACCAAGACTGGCTCAGGGTCTCTCCTTTCCTCGTCTGAGTCTGAGTGGAGACAAAGTCGCCCGTCCAATGTCTGGGGAGACAACTCACACATCAGGAGCTCTGGCGCGTCCCCTGTACGTAAGCGATCTGTTGCACAGAACCAGAACACCCCACAGTATAGCGACAGCCCCTCGTCGCTCTTCCCCGTGTCCCGCGCCACGTCAGTAAACCACGGCCAGGGCAAACGAGCCTTGAAGCCACATCTCGACCCCACCTCCTCCAACTTCACTTCGCGCAACGTCGACTCTCTAACCAATGGCTTCTCCAACTTTGGGTTCGGCCAGACCGAGCTCAGCCCACAGCGAACCGAAAACTCTGTCCTGCCCTGGACAGACGGACCTGTTCACTCACCCATCGACGACAGACGGAGCGCAAGTGGCTCCGATCACTTTGGCACGACCAGTGGTGCCCCCTCCCGCAGTGGCAGTCTGCCGCCCTCAAGACACGGTGCCGACAGTGGCTTCAATCCTTACGCCGACTCGTTCTCTCGACTGTCACAGCCGGGCGCACGTCAGACCTCTTCGCTGTCCCATGCCAATGCCCGTCCGTTCCAGGAGCGCAATGGCTCCATCCAGAGTGAGTCGTTTCAGCTTGCTCAAGTCCAGATGAAACTCGAGCAGGACCTTGAACCCCGTCTTGGAGCACACAGGTCTTCATTCAGCATCAACGCATTCACTCCGGCTTTCACACCCGCAGGTCAAGCACTGACTGACCCTCGCGATCTGTATCCGGACAGCCAACTGCCAGTCCAGCCCGAGACGCAGGGATTCCGTACTTCGGGAACCTACACACCTGACAGCTTCACCAACAGTCAAGTCGGCGATGCCAGCGTGCAGTTCCGATCCGTCAGCTACGATACTCGTAGCGCGCCAAATGGTAACGCTGCAGTCCGACAAAGCCCTTTCTACTCGCACGCTCATACGCCTCCAGTACATGACTACCTGAACCCGAACTATCGCGGCGACCAGGGACTCAACCATCCGAACAACATCGCACTTGTGCAGAACAAGCTGGCCGGTTACCAAATCCAGCAGGAGCGTCGCAATGTCGCGCCGCCTCAATACTACCAACAGTATCAACACATGCTGCCGATCAACCAGCTGCGCAATCCCCAGGCCTACCAGTACACGATTCCAAATGGTATGCCCATAACTGCACTGCCGCCGCACATGACCATGGTGCAAATGGCGCCTATGATGCCTGTTCTCGAGGCACCTCGAGGGCCCCGCATGCAGCAGCAGCCAGCGGACAACATTGGTGCCATGAGTCTCGTGCTCGACTCTTTTAAGAAGGAGAGCAAGCAGAACAAGCGCTGGGAGCTGACTGACATCTATGAAAATGTCGTCGAGTTTGCCGGAGACCAACATGGATCTCGCTTTATCCAACAAAAATTGGAGACTGCGAACAGCGAGGTCAAGGACCGCATCTTCAGAGAACTCGAGAAGAACGCACTGCAGCTTATGCAAGATGTTTTTGGAAACTATGTCATCCAGAAGTTCTTCGAGCACGGCGACCAGGTCCAGAAACGCGTCTTAGCTGCAAAGATGAAAGGTCATGTGTTCGCCCTGTCAAACCAGATGTACGCCTGCCGGGTTGTGCAGAAAGCACTCGAACATGTGCTCGTAGACCAGCAAGCTGAAATGGTGAAAGAACTGGAGAAAGACGTTCTCAAGACAGTCAAGGACCAAAACGGCAACCACGTTATTCAAAGGGTGGTTGAGCGCGTCCCTATCGAGTACATCCAGCCGATCGTTGATTCATTCAGAGGCCAGATTGACAACCTCTCCACCAACTCTTACGGCTGCCGCGTCATTCAGCGACTGGTAGAGAAGATCCCCGAGCCGCAGCGCAGATTCATCCTCACCGAGCTTCATGCCGCAGGGCCCAAGCTCATCACCGATTCTTACGGTAACTACGTCGTTCAGCATGTCATTGAGCATGGTCTGCCGGAGGACCGCGCGAAGATGATCAACCTGATCAAGAACCAATTCCTCATGTTCAGCAAACATAAGTTCGCCAGTAATGTTGTTGAGCGCTGCTTAGTCTGCGGGTCGGAGGCAGAGCGTCGTGCACTTGTATCCACTGTGATCACAAAGAACGAGCGCGGCGAAAACAACCTGCTCAGTCTTCTCAAGGATGGGTATGGCAACTATGTGATTCAGAAAATGCTCGAGACTCTGACGCGCCCGGACTACGAAATCTTCGTTGATGCACTGAAGCCAGAGCTGGAGAAGGCCAAGAAGATCATCTCAGGCAAGCAAATCCAATCGGTAAGCAACATCTCTCATCACCGTTCACGAAGTCGCTAACCCCTGTAGGTTGAGAGAAAAATGAACCGCTTCGATCGCGCCGACTCTCCCGCCGACGATCGTGAAGTTGCATCGCCCACGCTGGGCTCCAGCTCGGCACAGTCACCGCAGAGCAGCACCCTCCCCTCCACCTCCGCGTCGACTATTGACGAACCTGTACATTCTGCGACCTCGACCTCCAAGACGCTTCCCTCCGTCAGTGAGGGAGCAAAAGCTGAGGAAGCATCTTCTTAAACGACTCCTACGACTGTAATGTTCACAATGCGCATCTTCATTTCCCCAAGCCTGTGCACCTGCACCAGGCGGACCGACATGTTTTATTGTTCATATACCATACTTTCTACAGTTCTGTCATATATCATCTCGCGCGCCAACAAAGAAACGACGCCCGCCTCGGTGTCTTACAAACACCACTTCTTTTCCCTACCCCTTAGTATCGCATGTTGCGCAGGCAGATTACAAGGGGGTTCACGGCCGACACAGTGTGATAATCGGGTGCGTGGCGTAGTATCATGTGTTTATGGCGTACGGTGCAGGCCGCGACGGTCACTGCACGTTTGCAGCAGTGGGCGTTTATAGAGGCTGCGCAAGGAAATAAGTGGATATATGTAGTAGATGTCTGTGATAAAATGGGTGGATGTAGTACGAGTGGTGAAATGGAATACACAGAATCTGATATATTATTTCTTGATCAAACAATACTTTGGTAGGAAATCTGTGACGCCCGTAGACTAATGTCAGTTGGATTCCATACGTTGTAGTGGTCATCTTACACACATGTAGTGCTATGCTTTTCTTTATCAAGCACCTTCCGTCATCACTGATGTCGGCAATCTTGCAAGGCACAACTCACAAACACATACATACACACACACATATCGAGGAAGAGAATAGTATTGGGTATCACAGCAAACGCAAACAGTCCACAAACGCACCCTCACAACACCGGCGCTGCCGGCGTCGTCGGACTCGCCAACCCCCTGCTCTTCCTCCTCTTGCGTCTCTCCTCCTTCGGCAAGCCCGCCACACTGCCCTTCCGACTCGGCGCATCGAGCGCCATCGGCGTCGCAACCCCCCTCGGCGTCGCCACGCCCTTGGGAGTCGCCGCGCCCTTGGGCGTAGCCGCAACCGAGGGCCCCACGCTCGCGGTCTGCGCCTCGGATTTCACAGCTGCCAGCGAGGTCTGGCTTGCTTGCTCGGCTGCCTTGTTGCGCGCGTCGATGTGGCTGCGCGAGTTGGTGAAGACGAAGGCGCCCGGTTCGCCGAGCAGAGGGTTTTCGTCCATGTACTCGTCGCCGTATGCGTGAGTCAGGTGCAGCGAGTGCAGGAAGAAGGCGTCGTCGAAGTCGGTGGTGGAGGCGGTGGGGTCGATGGGGGCGGGTGCGTCTTTGGCAGGGCCAGCGTCGGGGTCGGTGGCGGCGAGGGTCGGGCTGCCGATGCGACTGGCAGTTGTTTCGGGCTTAGGAGGGTCGTAGGACGGCGGGAGGTAGGTGTGGCCCGTTGCTGGGGACCAGTGCGACATGGTTTTGGAGAGCTCGGCCATTTGCTGCATGCGTGTTGATACAGTGAGGAGGCGCGCTTGGACGACGTCGAGGATGCTGGGAGCCATGAGGAGTCGTGTTCCTTGCGTGTAGAAGTTGCCCTCGTTCACAGTCTCCGGGTTTCCATCTCTGTTCAGGGCCTTGCGCTGGCGTTGTATGAGCCATGGCTGTCCCTCGGCCTTAGGTTCGCCTGCCACGATGAACTGTAGTCCAGCATTGTATTTCCGGAGCTCTGCCTCGTATGTTGGGCGGTCGTTGAGCAGTTGCATGCCATTAGGGTGGCCCTGTGCTGTCGAATATACGGCGCTGTTATTGCTTGCTCCATCGAAGAAGGGCGAGTTCATGAGATAGAAGATGGCATTGTTGTCGCTGTCGAGATGCGCCAGTGGCATCTGCGGGTCGTTGTATTCCTGCTCATCGAGAGGCGGTATTACGGCTGGCATCTTGGCGTTCGGTCGAGGGTGGTGTCAAAGAGAGTGGTGAGTTGGAGCTGTGGGAAAGAGCTCAGGTCCGAGCTCCGCTGAGGCACCTCCGTCACCTCGCCGCAACTTTCCCTTCTCGTCCACCCACTTATCTGCACCACGCCATCACAACGCCCTTCGCTATGGATCTACTTCAAACAGTGCGCAAAGAAGGTAGCCGGTATGTTGTATCTCACGAAGTCAAATATACTGGAGCTAACGCTGTCACAGTGGCGGCCGAGCCGAGTTCAAGTGGGAAGATGTCAAGAACGATGCGCAGCGCGAGAATTACCTGGGCCACTCGATCATGGCTCCTGTCGGTCGCTGGCAGCAAAATCGCGATCTCAACTGGTATGCGAAAGGCGACGACGAGTCGAAGCAAGCCGAGGCTGCACGTCTCAAGGAGGAGAAGCGCAAGCTGAAGGAGGCTGAGGAGGACGCCATGCTCGCAGCCATGGGTCTCCCAGTGCCAGAAAGAAACAACGCCAATCTGACACCCTTGGGAGAGAGGGCGCAAGAGGCTGATGTGAAGGAGGCGATCGAAGAGAAAGCGAGAGGCAACGATGATGATGACAAGGCGAAGAGGAGAGACAAGAAGGATCGGTCGAGACGACACAGGGATGACGACGACCGCGAAAGGCGGAGAAGACATCGCTCGAGGAGCCGCTCACGAGACAGAGACCGCCGCCATAGACACCATGACCGCTCAAGGTCTCGCGAAAGGCGGCGAGGCGGCGATCGAGAGCGGGACAAGCGAAGGCAACGTTCACGCAGCCGCGAACACGCACGACGAGACAACCGCGCCGAGCCTCGACGAGGGGAAGAGATTGAGGACAGACCGCATAGAACACGATCGCGTTCAAGGGATCGCCGCCGTAGGCAAGATTCGAGGAGCAGATCACCATACAAGGCCGAGAGAAGACGGGACTAAGAATTTGGACTTAGGAGTCCCAGACCTATACAGAGTATTTTCTTAGTTGCTATGATACCCTTTGCTCCTTAGAAGCTTTCCATGCTTCTTCCCTCTGAGATATCCAATGAATGACCATGAATGAGCCTCGGTCCCCTCTAAAGAATAGCAAGCACCTACCACCTGGCACGAATAGACGCTGCATACAACTCATCAACCATATCATCAAGATCTCCACCATCCATTTCCGTATGACTGAAGCGAGCACACCCGTTCATACGATGCCACGCCAGCATCCACCGTGCATGCCCATAGAGCACGTCCCAGCACTCTTGCGACAGTCTCGCACCAAACGGAATATTCCCCTGGATACAGCTCCTCACCAGCTCGACATCAATATTCCCAACGTCCCGCACTCCCGAGAAGCGGTCCAGCTCAAACAGCATCTCCGCAGTGGAAAACTGCAGCCCTGTCACCACAATTCGACACCCGGCGTGCGTCAGCGTCTCGTCGATCCTCAGCGTCGGACAATCCCCAAACATAGATTCCATTTGCCATTCACGCACGTCGTCTGCCACATCCGACTGGAATGGTGCTGGAGGAGGTGCTTGAAAGCGCGTTGGAGTGTGTGCTGGACGGGGTGCTGAAGGGAGTCCTCCACCGAGTCCTGAAGGAAATGCTTGATGGGACGTAAAAGGGAGTTCCTGAGGGCGCGTTTGAAGGGATGTCGGAGGGTCCGCTGTATTCTGGAACAGTACTCTGCGGTCCACGGGGCATGTGTTAGCGTTGCGCCCGCCGCTGGCGAACCAGGCCGTGATGCAGGACCGGCAGAAAATGTGGCCGCACTCAGGGAGGATGACGGGCTGCTTGGGGGCTTCGTCCGAATAGGGTTCCTGGCAGATGGAGCATTCTGAGGCGCTGGTGAGAATGACGCGGCCGAGATTGTTGGCGAGGTATTGGGCGCGGCTGAGCGAGGGTTGGGTGTTCGACATATGAGCGTTCGTGGGATATGCTTAGTTGAGGCGCGTGCAGGGTGGTTTTATAGATGCTGGAGTGTTCACGCGGTGCTGGAAGGTGCGTGACGGACACATGTGATATAACGTGTTTGCTTGAGGGCTGGAAGGTGCGATGCTAGACATTTCACAGTGTCAGCTATGTTTCATTTGGAACGGTTCTACTTTTCTCGATCTCCTGTCTGTGTCTAAGTGAGATTCTCTTGGGCTCGTCGCGTCAGACACTGATGCAAAACCTTTTACTTGCTCTTCTGGCCCCACCACAGCTCCGCCTCCTCGGCTTTCCACGCATCATTCTCGCCATTTGCGCGCTCAGCAACAGCCTGTGCTGCAGTAGCTTGCCACGTCTTCGCTAGATGTCCATTCTTCAGATCTGCCTGAAATTTTGCGACCTCTGTACGAAAGACGTCTGAGGCCCTGAGGTACTGTGGTCGAGTGTCCTCTGTCGCACCAGCTTGTATCCTCTCTATCAGCTGCTGATTCTCCGCGGTGTCTGGAAGCATTGAGACAAGCTTAGTTTGCTGCTCAGCCGAGAGACTTGACCACGCTGTCTCATCCTCGGTCAGCATGTGATACATGTCGGCTTTGCCTAGACGACTCGTCGAATTTGTAGTTATATATACTGGATCGAAGACTTTGCTAGAGGTCTTCTTCGCTGGCATTGATCTTGATGGAAGTTGCTCTTGAACGTCGTCCAAACGCTCGGGAGCCTTACGGTTGCGTGTGCTGATACGCTCCGGTGGAGCTCTGATTTTCTTCGGGGTGGCTTTCTTCGTTGCCTTGGATTTTTTGGTGGATGCTTCGAGGGTTGCGGCACCATCGTTCACATCTTCGACCTTCTTCGAGGCCTGTCTTGCCGTTGATGTCTGTACGGCCTCTGATGCTTCCTCGACTTCGTCTATACCTCCTGCCATGCCTGACTGCTTCAATGCGGTGGTCTCTGTACCGTCTTCGTCTCCGGTGGTCTCTGTACCGTCTTCGTCTCCGGTGGCACTGTGTCTGCATTTCACCTGTCGAAAGGTGAGTGAAGTGGCGTCTAACTTGAACGTTTCTGACTTACTTTCCGCTTCTTGCAAGTGGCGCAGGCGCGGCCACGACTCGGCTTCGCAACTGCTCTCTTCAGCACAGGCTTTGCATTCCTTGTTGACTGCAATTCTGGCGTTTTTGGCCTGATGGTTTCATCTTCTTTGCGTTCGTTGTCACCCGCAGTCGTCCCATTGGGTGATTCCCCTCCGGCAGGGGACGTTTTGACCGTCAGTTCTGGCTCCGGTTCTGGTTCTCTGGCAGGCTTCTTCGGTACTGGCGAAGTATCTTTCTCATCACCATCTTCTACTCGAGACCTCTTGGACGATCGCTTCGGCACGCTATTATCGGATGCGTTGGGCATAGCTGCCAGAGATTCATCAGGTAAAGTCGTCATTGTTGTTTCGTGCGTATGATCGCCGTTGGTACTTGGGTCAGACTCCTGTGGAATTGTGGAAGTTGAGGGGCCAGACACAATATTGGCACTCATTGTCAACAAGGTGTTGTCACTGTCTGGGCCAATGGAGACCGTTGAAGTCGCTTCGTCCGTCACGCTGCGCGAATCGGATATGAGAAGCCGAAACTTTCGACCTGCTCAATATGTACCTGCGTGCTCTTGTGTGAGGGTGAGGTGCAGAGTGACTTGTTATCTTTAGCAATAGGACTGGTGCTGTTTGCCGTCCTGGCTTTGTCTGGCGAACCCCTTTGACAACGAGACTAACAAACGCAGCGTCCCGGGGTAGATCCCGCGTGTCGACTAGATTTGAGTGTTCTGCGCTGAGGTAAAGAACGAACCTTGCGGGCGTTAAGATGGCGTGTCGAATGTAAGACGTGACGACGAGAACGGTCGTTGATGTCAAGGGCAGAGACTCACTGTATATTTGATGCACGATGAGTGAACAACGTCCGAGCGCTATTGAGGAGCTCGCATCCGACGTCTGACAATCTGTTGGAAACTCAATAGAACAATAGAAGTGCACGAGAGCGAGTAAAAGCTGAAGCACGGCAAGAGTGAGGGAGCGCGATGGGCCTCTACGCGCTCAGGTCGAGTCCAGATCGCTGAAACTGCAAGAAGACGGGACTTCGACGCGTCTAACGTGTTCTCGCAAATGATGCAAAAAATATCACGGGTTGTAGAAAGTAGGAGCATTCGCTTCGCGCGTTGGTGAGGCGGTTGACGCGCCAAGTCCCATTACTTCTTCCTTGTGCAGCGCTTCGTGCACATGCACTTTGCTATTGTATAGTACTGCCATAAGTATTAACCCTCTAGCAGAGGCTCTGTAACAGCACGTCATCAGGTCGCCTACACTGGAGGTGAAGACGAGGTGGTGTGTTGACGTGGTCCGTGTTCACCTCCGCGCTCTTTCCGCATCATCACCCCTAGACCAAGTCGCCAGTCTGAGCCTCGACACGTAGCCTCAACGTCGCAACCTCTCCACCCTCTAGGCAGACTTTTGGACTGCTCTACGCGTAAGGGCCGATTACTTGCATACCAGCGAAATATTTGCCTGCAAAGCAGTCATGATCAAGCACACGATTATCTCGCGACTCGACGGTGCGAATGGACCCGGCAGACGTCATTGTTCAGATATTGATACCCTGCAGGTCTGATATTGACTGCCTCGGTCGATGATGGTCAAGAAGACGCCGAGTTCAGCGAAGTCAAGGGCAAGGTCAAGCTTGTCCAGCGCAGATTAAGCCGCAACTCTGAACCTCAAGCCAGCATCGAGAGCGGCTCCTACACCTACCAGTATGCCCTTGAGCATCCACCGTATCGTTCTGCGTGCTGAAACAACCTACTAGCTATATCATCAGCGGCGACCTTTGCTTTCTCTGCATATGCGACCGCTCCTATCCCCGCAAGCTCGCCTTCACATACCTCTCTGATCTCTCGCAAGAGTTCGCCACTACCTACCAGCCACAACAGTATCTCTCGCCAACTTGCCGGCCTTACGCATTCGTCGAGTTCGACACGTTCATTCAGCGCACGAAGAAGACATACCAGGACTCGCGGGCGACACAGAACTTGGACAAGCTGAACGACGAGCTCAAGGACGTGACCAAAGTCATGACGAAGAACATCGAAGATCTACTATACAGAGGGGACAGTTTAGAGCGCATGGGCGATATCTCGAGCAGACTGCGAGAAGACAGCAGAAAGTACAAGAAAGCAGCTGTGCGGATCAACTGGGAGCTGCTGCTGAAGCAGGTTAGTCAATTGTATATCTGGCAGCACTGCGGTAAACTGACACGCCATAGTACGGCCCGATTGGAGGTCTCGCATTCATTGTAATAGTCTTCGTTTGGTGGAGATTCTTCTCCCGTTAGTTGCCAGCGCAGCAAGCACCGAGCTGCTTCTTCCGCGTGCCGTATTCCTTGTCGTAAACACAGGCGCCTGAGACGTACCAAGATCACGGCAAGAGCTATGGTTGGATGAATGATATACCCAGTTCCACATTTGTTAGGGGCTACCATCCACTTTTGCCTGTAGGTGCAAGTCGATCTCACTAAGCTTACTTTACACTGCGCATTGGGCAAGTGGTGTGACCATGATAGGTAACCGAGTTGTGTGCTTCCGATCGGCATTTACCGCATCAGGTAAGCTGCCAAAAACATCGGGTAGTTGTCATTCTTGCCGACACCTCTACGAGTCGTACACTTAAAGGCAACATCCGACGGCTATCACAAAACTACTTATATGCTGCACCAACGATACTGGACATCTCGCCCCTGCAGCTCGATATGTCGACTTCCAAACCCCACATCGTCATTCTTCATGGTGCTTGGCACTCACCCACCTACTGTGCTAAGATAACCGCCCTGCTTCAACACCACCTGTATGTGGTGCATGCTCAACAACTCCCATCTGTTGGGTCCCAGTCCCCGCCTACAGACGATGCTCAAGATGTTGCTGCTGCGCGCGCACTTGTTGACGATGCCATCGCAAATGGCAACGACGTTGTAGTCATATGCCACAGCTGGGGTGGGACTGTTGCTGGAAGCGCCCTTGTAGGCTACAGTAAGAAGGAGCGAGCAGAGAAAGGTCTGAAAGGCGGGGTCGTGAAGGTCGGGTACATGTGTGCATTCATGATTGATGAGGGTATAAGCCTGCAGGGCGCAATTGGGGGTGACCACCCGCCTTGGACCGAGGTGGATGTAGGTTGAAAATATCCCAAGATGTCAATCCTTCGCTGACAAGGGTCAGGGACCCTTTATCACAGCCAAAGATCCCAGCGTGTTCTACAATACTCTTCCGGAAAGCGAACAGGCATACTGGTTCTCGCAACTCCAGACTCACAGTCTTGCAACCTTCGATACACCTACTACGGGTGCGAGCTGGAAGACTATTCCTAGTTCTTTTTTGTTGTGCGAGCAAGACAGGGCTATTCCTGCGCCGTTCCAAGAGGCCATGGTCAATGCAGCGAAAGAGAAAGGCGCACAGGTGGATCTTGTTAGGATGGATAGTGACCATTCGCCGTTCTTGTCTAAGCCCAAGGAGACTGTGGACTGGATCAGGAGCGTGGCTGGTGAACAATAGTCGAAAATGCAGTAAATGATGTTCTTGCTTGACTTGCTCGAAGTTTGCACAAAGACCCCAAAGGTTTGTCACTTCCCGTGCCTTATTGTCTCCGGGCACGTCTGACCAGCCTTGTGGTATTTCCATAGAATCCTAGCAGCCTTCATCGTAGCCAATAAGCCACAGAAAATGTTGGAAACACTCGGTTCAAGAATACATAACCCAATGAGAAGAGGCAGAGTTGAGATCGGGCTACGGTAAGAAGAGTGTCTCTGTATTTGGCTGTGGTGAGTGCAAGATGTCATGACAGCAGAACACGTACCTTTTCACAGTGGGACTGTATTAATTGCTCACGGCAGCGATACTTGCCGACTATAGCCCACTGCAGTATGCTGTAGTTCCTGTGACGTAGTCTCATCGGGAAACGCGGACTCATTCCGAAATGATCGGCTCTCCACAGAGGTCCCCCACATCTCAGCAGAGAGGGGCGGGCCATGTGATCTCCGGCCCGAGCCTATATATCCTACTGTACTTTGCGATCTTCCTCAATGAGTGTTAGGTGATTGTTTAGCTACTATACTTTACCCGTTATCTTGAGGCAGGAGCCGCGAGCGAACAAACGAGGCTCATTTCAACATCCATACCTGCAATGTCGAACTCAGAGCCGCCAGTTGAGGTGGCAGGCTGGAAACAGGTGGCTCTCTCCAAACGGATCGCGACATTCAACAAAATACCGAAAACGTGGCTGCTCCCCATCGAGCAAGCCTCGCAGTACACCGAAACGAATCCCATATCTGTCATCAACGTTCCACGAACTAGCAATATCCTGACAGAGAAAGAGCTTAGAATCACCGAGGACTACGATGCTACTGATCTTGTTGCATTGATGGCAAAGGGAGAGCTTAGTTCGGGGGAAGTTGTGACAGCGTTCTGCAAACGCTCTGCCATTGCTCACCAAACTGTCAATTGTCTAACAGAGATCATGTTCGAAGAGGCTCTCAACAGAGCGCACGAGTGCGATGCCTACCTCAAAAAGCACAGTCGACCGATAGGGCCTCTACACGGTCTGCCTATATCTCTCAAGGACAGTTTTAACGTGAGAGGCGTACAAAGCACAATCGGCTATGTATCCTTCATCACCAATCCACCTTCCCCCTCAAATTCCGCTGTTGTACAGATTCTATTTGATGCTGGCGCAGTGTTCTACGTCAAGACAAATATCCCACAGACCATGATGACTGCAGATTCTCACAATTACATCTTCGGTCGCACTCTGAACCCACACAACCTCACCATGACTGCAGGAGGCAGCACAGGCGGTGAAGCGGCGCTGCTCGCTATGAAAGGTAGCGTATTAGGTGTCGCGACTGACATTGCGGGGTCAAATCGCATACCCGCGCTCTGCTGCGGTATCAGTTCCATTAAACCGAGCTCATCACGCGTACCGTTTGCGGGCGGTGTGCCACCAGGGCGAGTAGGAAGTCCAGGACAGATACTTCCCGTCATAGGGCCTTGTGGACGCTCGATTCGAGATTACGAGTTGTTCCTTCGTACAGTCATCACTTCTCAACCCTGGAAGCTGGACCCTATGGCGCTGAACATTCCCTGGCGGACTCCAGACGCCAGGCTTCGGGACAAGAAACTCAGATTTGGATTGATTCGAGGCATTGCGTCCAGACCTTTGCATCCGCCCATTGCGCGAGCACTGCACTCCGCGGTCACGAATCTGGAAGCTGCAGGTCACGCCGTTGTTCTTCTCGACGAAAAGATCGGGGACATGTACACCGATGTCCAATTAGCATGGCAGTATTTCATGCTGGACCCGTCTGGTACAGCCTTCAAACACTTGAAAGCTTCGGGTGAAGATCTGATTCCCAGTCTGAAGATCTCCGGCTGGCCAGAGCTGAAAGATTGGCAGCCGACTTTAGACGCACTATGGGACATGAACGTACAGCGTGCCAGTGTGCTGGGGAAATACCAGAGCCTGTTCGTGAGTGAAGATCTGGACGCTATCCTGATGCCGGGGTATCAGACAGTTGCACCAAAGCATGATACGTATGGACTGCCGATTTATACAGCATTGGCGAATCTGCTGGATTATCCTGCGGGTATATTACCATATGGAAAAGCAGACAAAATCGCGGATGCAAAATTCGTGGAAAAGGGCGTTGTGTATGAGCCGACCTGTGAGTATACCAGCTATCGAGCTATTGTAGAAAGCACTGACACGGATCAGATGACCCCGAGGTCTCTGAGGGGATGCCGGCACATATCCAGATCGTGGGCAAACCGCTCATGGATGAAGAGCTGCTAGATGTGATGAAGACTGTCGAGGCTGTCCTGAGCGACACTTCGTAGACAGTTGGGTGTAGGAGTCTTTTCACATACCTGAGCAGTCGGCATACAACTAGGTATTCAATTTTCAGCTTCTACGCTATAATTTGAAGTAATCAAGAAGATCGGGTTTTCGGAACGGTTGCTTTGAAATTGGCCAGCGACAATCATGTCTCACAAGTCGGGTTGGTGTACGGATGAGAAGCAATCTTGGTAAACAGATCAGCAAGTGCGTGAGTAACTATAATAGCATAACGACCTGCACTGTAAAAGGGACAGAACTAATAATGCAAGAAGAGAAGAGTGATCTGACCAGAGAACCACTGCTAGGAGGCTGGTAGGGTTCGGCGCTAATCGGTCGTACGTCATTTTGTCGCACTTTCCTCTCCTCTCTCCTTTGCCCCCTTTCTTTACATTATTATCAGTGAACCATCGAGCCATCAAGCAATGAGTCCAGCTTACGTCTTGGCAACCATAGCATGTATGATAGCAGCAAAGGCCCTGACCACTCGATGTGATCTTGAGATAAGGTTTCTTGTACCCATGTAATATCGACTGACAACTACACTCTCAACGCACATGCAGTTCTTCGATGTAATCACTGTATGCAGTGTCAGTTGTTTTGCCGTTGCTTCCACGATCCAGACGTACTTCTCTTGCTGTTCCCAGAGTGTCACCCACGCAAACACTTACAAAGAGGAAAAAGACTTCGATGCTTACACAAAAATAGACACGTGCGGTAGATAACTAACGCCAAGCCTGATGGAATTTTGCGTGATTTGAATAAAACTTTCTCGAATGATGGCGTTGTCGTTTGGGGTCAATCTGAAAGAGGATGGCCTGATGCTTCTCGGTAAAACAGATGTTTGCGTGCTATGGCACTAGATAAAAGAAAACGGAACCCATGATAGCACTCGGTCTATAATGCAGTTTGATGTGGTGTAAGTTTGATATGAACTCGAGCTTTTTGTCGGTGAGATCTTGCCCCTCTCGGAAAAGGCGGTCGTAGCCCAGGAGCGCGAGGTCTGTTGCCGCTCGATAGATCACAGCAACCGGCTGCATCAATACTTTTTGATGCTTGTGAGGTTGAATTGGCAACAAAATCGGAAGTCAGAGTATATACCTAGTTTGACCCATGCCTGCACAAGACGCCGGTGTCGCGTGTAAGCATCAATCTCGCACACGCAACTTGGCGCGGGGCGACAACCTGGTGCAAAAATAATATGTATCACACAATTGCGAGCTCACAATCAGACATAGATGCCCAGAGACACTGTTGACCATCGTCAAAGGTTGCTTCGGTGGCGGAAGCTCACATCACGTGCAACCGGGATAAGAGGTACGGGGATTTTTAAGACACTACGGCGACGCTTCACCTTTACCGACAAATGTACCTCAACTACCACTTCCACCCACCATCGCCACACATAACTATTACTTCAAATTTGCGCAGCCGCCGAAGGGTACCTCGACAGACTTTTTCGTCAGGATCGCCAGCGTATTCTGCATCCTAGTGGCCTGACAGTCGCACCCTGTACTGCAGTACTGCGGCGCCGCTGTTTGTGGATCAAGTACACGCAAAGCTACTCACACTGAATCCACTTGATATTGAGACTTCGAAATCTCTATTGACGGGTCACCACGCCGTTCTGTTTTTGCAGGCTTATATTACCTTTTCAAGACCTGGTTGGCTTCGCCGGTGGCTTTTCCCCGACCCCACATCGAGTTTGTTCGCCCAGGTAACAGCCAAGTACCGCACTGCGATCGGTTACTTCGACATGACATCGGATATTATGAACGGCCATGTCCCTGATGGTGGAGATGTGTTGGCCATGAACCCCCCAGCACAAACGGGTGGCTTCATTGATGTTGAATGCCTTACCGACATCCACAAATACCTCAGCCAGAGCGAAAAGAGCGACGACACTACACTGGCTGCGTGGATAAAGCAACAATATCTTCAAGAGCCACTAATTGAAACTGGCCGCCTGATTCGCGACTCGGAGGGCTTTGCCAACCTGGATAAGGCGTACCGAAGGGTGCGGCACTTGACCGGGAAGGCAGTAGACAAGTGGCCCTTTTTCGATCAAAACTGGAAGAAAATGTCATCAGCAGCCGTCAGAAAAGCCATTCTCCGAGCTGATACTGTTACAGAGAGTCAAGCAACTACCAATGGTCGGGCTCACGATGTTCCAATGAACGGGCTAGGGGGTCAACATAGTAGGAATCATGCACTGAATCTGCGACGCACTGGCTAACAACTTTCAGATCACACCTCGCAGACATCGGATTTACGCATGGTCTCGAGCGCGAAAAACTCTGATGGTCATCAAACTCAGGAACAGAAGTCGCCACAGCAAGCTGACCGGACCCCTCCTAATAACCGAGCAACCGAGCAAAACGCTCATCGTCAAGGTTTGTTATTCCGAGACTTCTCTCTGTCTCCAAGTATGTGAACGAGTATTGAATTTGCGCGTTGCTTGTTACGCACATGTCTTTGTTGTCTTGCAACTTGATGATATTCATCGCGACTTTTTAGTTCATTAGCTGACCATGAAAGGCCTAGACCGATCTCCCAGTTCGCAGCCCGACAGCGTGTTAGAGGATGGTGTTCAGATCGAAACTTCAGGCGCGCTTGCCTTCGAAGGCAATGTAAACAGCGCCATGTCACCAGCAGAAGCCATGCGTGATACGGGACTTGGCAAAGTGCGTGGTGTTCATGGACGCTTCGTGAACAACAAAAGTCCTTCCTCTACCACAGCCAGGAAAGGTCTCAGAACCAGATCCATACAGAAACGTAAGTGATATTCCATCCATACGGCACAATAGATCAAGACACAGGTACACTAACAACAGCCAGCAGGAACTAAGACTGCCATGCAAAGCGAAAGCGAGGATGAGAATGTCTCTAGTGATGAAGGTGTGAAGGCACCCATAACCATCTCTGGTTTGTGACTTGACCAACTGTCGTTTGCTCAAATGTTAACAAAAGTAGATGTTACCAGCCCCTCATCAGACGGTCGAGGCGAGATCGTTCGAAGCGGGTAACGACACATTGTTAAGTTCAAAGAGCGTTAATTCTCTATTCAACGGTATGTAAGCACGCGTTTTCATGATAGTCTTTGCTTGAATTCAAATTATGCGGAGAAGTTCTTTTACTGATAGCAGTGTCCAGACACAAACCTCCAGTCACCGATGTCAGCTATTCTTGCCGCTGACGCTGAAGCTGTATCATCCAGCCTTGATCGACTTCCTCCAGGTTTGACACATAAGAAGCGCAAGAGCGAGTCAAACATCCAAGGACGCGGCCCGAAACGTACTCGCGGCTCGCGAGGTGGATTGATCGGCAGGCCGCGCAAATCTGGAACGCTTGCTGAGCCAGTGTCAGAACACGGCTCCGAAGGGGGAAAAACACCATTACAGTCGGAGAACTCTAGTGAAGTACTCATTGCTACTCCGGAATATGCTTCAGTTGCAACTCCAATCCCAGTTGAGACTCCGGTCAAGACTCCTGCTCGTCGCAGCTCCAGAAAATCTGCCGCCTCAGCTTTGGAGTCATCGACACCTTGGGACCCTACCGCTGACGTGCTTCTGGGTGGTAGTGGTTACAAGCAGCCTACCAACTTCAACTCCGGTGCCAAATCGAATGGTGCCACTGAAGCCTTAAACGGCAACTTACACTATACACGAACTACGGCCGATCGCGAATTTGACCAGAAGACTGAAGTAACCACCGAAGAGATAGTGAGCATCATTCCGCCCATGGTAAAGACAGATACACCTCTATCGCAGTCTCCAAAGCTAGATAAGACGCCTGCCTCTACTAAACAAAAGAAGCATGTGTCCTCGCCGGAGGGCCAAGATGATGATGATGTCAAGTTCTTCGCTCGTATTACTACCAGTGCTGGCATTCGGGATATTCCTTTGTCAGGAGAGGACCTCATATCTGACGTAAATCTTGTCAAGCGCTATGCTGCCTGGCAGAGAGCTGGAAATCCTTACGCTACCTTCGAGACCTTTAAGAATATCGCCCACTTCACGAGATAGGAAAACTTCCATCGAGTCTGCCTAACCAGAGGGGATCATTGTATTAGGATCGCAGAATTCTAGAAGGGAAATGACCATAAATACCGGGAGCCATGCAGCGTGAACAGTCTGAGGCAAGCCAGATGTTAGGCCTGCATAAGGTTTGATGATATACAGTTTTGCTTCACAAACATCGAAGACATCGCGTCTTCCAGAGCCATGTACTCCTATAGTAGAAGCTCTCAGACCTCAACTATACTATTCGTTGTCCCATGCAATCTGCACGTGTTCTACACCTCGAACAACATCTGAAAATGATTGACATGATACAACTGAAGTATCTCGCAAGTCTCAAGTCACTACAATCAGGCTCGGCCGGGCTGCAAGGCTAGAGACGCTTGATCGGTAACCTTAACAGGCAGCCTCTTTGTTGTTGCAATTGCGCTCAAGCAGATGTATCTAGTCGTGGTGTAGAATCTCAGTGGCTGTGCTAGAGAAGACTCCACTCGTTCGACGCTGCTAAAGGGCGACCCAGGCGTGCCTCGGTACCGTATCTTTCTCGTCTATTTTTCAGCGTCGACTTTGGAGTTTCTTTTTCCTATTAGTACTACTCACTGTGGCACAAGTCTGGATCTGTCTGGGTCCAAAACCATCGTCTCCATGCAAGGAGAGCTTCAATGAGGAACGATCAGATAGCTGTGAATCGCACTATATAAGCGCGAACTCCCAGTCAAGGAGACTTAGATGAAATGCATTGATTCTTCGGAAAGATCGTCTTCGTTACCAGCTGGGCGAAAGCAATCCCGGGAGGCGCCCTGCGATGTTACCCACTTTCTGCTGCGCTCAAATCATTCACCATTGTACAGACTCGCATGCGCTATATGTACTGCATCGAACACCAAATCAACGTCCCTCGATGCACCGCTTAACTGTATGAATGCCTCCATGGTCTGCGGCTGACTATCACAAGATCCCTCACGCCATGGCTGCAGCTTGTGCGAGGCGCACCGTGGCTGCATGACTCAGTCCATGTCACGCATCGGAAACGCATCTTCGAATGAGACATGGTCGTGACTTTCAGCTTTCACGTATATACCTGTTATTGTGGAGGCTGAGATGTACCTTTCGGTCCAGCCTCCCACAAAAGCCGAACATTACGCCTAAACAGGCTGAGCCGCCTTTTGATTTCAGCCGACCCGGAAATGAACCACCACACCCTTGCACGAGATCCGGGGCTCCGTAATACTTTAGCAAGAAGAGACGCAGTTAAGCGACGCAAGGTGCCGATGACACGCTGAGCCTGCATGAAGCTGTGCAACCGTTCGAGACAAAAACATTACTCGCAAGACCCCAGCTCACGATGGAAGACCAGAGCCCAAAGACTGAGAGATGGTACATGGGGGCGTAAGACCGTTCATTTCAATAGCGTCCTAGCTGCGAGTCCAAAGACGGCGCGACGGGAGGAGCGGAAGAGGAGGGGCACCGCGGCTGGGACTGCGAATCAGCGCAAACGGACGTGCATGCCCCAGCCCGTTGGTAGGGAAGGCTTCATGGGCCGCATAGCACCGGTATGCTCACCCACTAAAGCTACCCTCGACTGCATGATCGCGAAGGATGTCATTGACGGCGTTCCTGCCCTGTGAAAGGTTTAGACGAACGCCATGTTATTTGGCGCGTCATTGTCACCATCACGCATTTGACCATATCCGTCGATACTGGGTTAACTTTGCTTCCACCTTTCGCTAGGACCGGGAGTTGTTGGCCCGCCGAGCTACCCTGTCAAATTGCGGATAGGGGAGTGCGTCTAGATTAAGTTGTGCAGGTCGCTCCCACAACCCCGGTTCTCACTCCATCTGCAGCTCATCAATCGGCTTGCTTGGGTCAGGGATTGCGCTTGCTGCCAACAGCACCTGTTTCTCACAAGCATTCAGGAGCAGGGCATATCAGGAAAGATGAGGCTGACTGCAGGTGCAATTGCACTGCTTGCTGCGACCGTAGCTACGGAACCAATCCCACGTGCTGTGAATGCACCCACTGTCGATCTTGGTTACGCGGTCTATCAAGGAAGTCTCGATGCCGCCAACAGCATTAATGCTTTCAAAGGGTAAGTACATTCCTATGTTCGAAGTAGTCAAGCTGCAGGCTAATGTTATGGGTAGCATTCGTTACGCTGCACCACCGCTCGGCAAACTGAGGTTCGCTGCACCTCAAGCTCCAGCGAAAAACAGGACTTCGGTCATCCATGCTACCAGCAACCCACCGTTTTGTCCACAGACTGGTGCTTCATCAGAGACACCTGCCGCATATGGATTCACTTCGGCCCTCGGAAACGAGGATTGCCTCTTCTTGAACGTGTATGCGCCCGCCAACGCCAAGAACTTGCCCGTGTTCTTCTGGATTCGTACGTCTTCCAACGCAGCAGCTTTGACCTACACTAATTGCGACTAGATGGCGGAGGTTACGGGCTATTCAGTGCTACTGGCCTTGACCCCACCGAGTTCATGAAGCAGAACAACAACGGGTTCATCAGTGTCATCATCCAGTACCGCTTAGGTGCCTTCGGCTTCCTCTCTTCTGAAGATGTCAAGAAGGGAGGCGCACTCAATGCTGGTTTACTCGATATGAACTTCGCTTTGCAGTGGGTCCAGCAGTATGCTAGCAAGTTCGGTGGCGATGCAAGCCGAGTTACGATCGCTGGTGAGAGCGCCGGTGGCGCTGCAGTTTTGTATCAGAGCATGGCTTATGGTGGCAAGCAGAAAGAAAATCTATTCCAGAACGTAGGTGTCAACTCCAGAACACCATTTGTTGCCGGTCTTTGCTTACGTTTCAAGGTCATCACTGCTAGCCCCTGGATCCCATTCCAGTACAAGTACAACGACGATCAGCCCTCTAAGGCTTACGAAGATTTCGTTTCAGCGTCAGGATGTTCAGGCTCGAAAGACAAACTGCAGTGTCTTCGCACTGCTGACACTGTCGTAGTCCAGAACGCCAGTGCCAAGGTCTCGGAGGCCGGCCCATTCGGTACTTTTGCTTTCCTCCCGGTCACTGATGGTTCATTTGTACAGCAGACACCCAGTCAGCAGTTAGCCGGCAGGGCTGTCAAGGGTGTACGAGTCCTGTCCGGAAACATGGCGAACGAAGGCGTTCCTCTCAGCCCGCCTACGACTCGCACTCTCAACGACTTCAGAAAGTACATCGACATTACCTTCCCCCACTTTACTAGATCTCAAAAGACCGCCATCGAAAAGCAATACTCCTACGCAGGTGACACCCAAGACGTGAACCCAGCCGCTCCTCTCTTCGCAACAACCGGCACATCCATTCCCACAGCCGTCAATCAATCCACCTTTGGCACCGGCCAGCAACAGCGCGTCTTCAACGTCTTTGCTGAGTACGCTTTTGTATGCAACAGCTACTGGGCCGCCTCAGCCTTCCCTAAGGCCTGGAAATACCAGTTCAGTGCGCCGCCTTCTTATCACGGATATGATCTGCAGGCACTTTGGTCCGGCACGCCCACGCCAGGAGCGAGCTTCAAGCGCGCCTTCCGCAAGGTCTGGGGAAACTTCATTACGAAAAACACGCCTGTGATCTCCATTGAGGACGCAAAGGGTGGTGTAGCAAACAGCACCGTACCAGCCGCGAGTGGATACGGGAGCAATAACATCGACTGGCCGGCTTGGGACGCACAGAAGCCAGTGCTCATGAATCTGAATGCAACTGGTGGCGTAGCGACCTTTGTCCAGGCCACAGCAGATCTCTTCTACAATGTATACAGCGATCCGGGAGTTAGCAATCAGATCAACCTGGCCAATGCAAGGGACTGGGAGGGTGGACGTGGTAGGAGGTGCGATTTCTGGAAGAGCGTAGCGAAAGACGTACCATATTAGAGTGCCTAGGTGCGAAGCAAGTGTTTTCAACGCATGACGGTATGTTATGCAGCAGGGAGAATGGAATTTACATAGTGTGGCTTGAGCAGAAACAGTATCTATCGTGACCTCCGGCGTTCCCTCATGCAGAGCGCAATTTTGAACGAGTCCCATTGGCATCCACCCTGCCCTGCGCCCAGTCGATACTGTCGACTCCGTTGCGCAAAATGTTCGCTTTGACGAACTTCGCGTCTTGAGCAGAAGCCAGGCGAGCTTCTGCATGCTTGCGCGCTTTCAGTATCTCACGCGCTTTCAATATCTCGTCCGGTGTGGGCTTAATCCTGTAGCAAGCTCTCTCTGTACCATGAGTATGATATTTGCAGCCCGGTGTAACTGTCGTGCTGTGGTCACAGGACAAGCGTCGTAATGCAGTTTGTAGAGCGAGAAGCTCGAACGGCTTTGGGTAGTTAGAGGTGTCGAGAAGCGTAGAGGACTGCTGTTGAGCGTCAAGGAATCGGTCGATAGCAAGTCCTTTCAGTGCATCAGGTATGTCTTTTCCAGCGCCGAACAAATGCTTCACAGTTTCTTCGTCTGGTTGAACACCTACTGTCAGCTTTTTGACCAACATGTCGATCACCGTATCAGCGAAGATAGGTTCTTTTATGACACAGCCTAGCGTAAATGCATTCATGAGAGGCCAACACGCAATCCATATGTGATCTGCCTTGATGTTTCCTGGCAACTTGAAATCAATCTTCCCGGTATGAGTGTATGTTTTGTACATATCAAAGACTTGTGGGTCGAGTTCAGGAGCGTAGAGAAGACTATCTTCTAAGGTATCGGAAGCACCTTTTGCGCCAGCTTCTTGTGGCAGGTTGTAAAAGCGCCGAGAAAAGTATAAGGAATTAGGATTCTGTTGGCCGAGGACCAAATTGACGGGAGGATGCGACCCGCGTCGCATTTTTGGTCCCTTCGTTCCATTTGTCAGCGGTCGACTCGTTGTCCGGTCAGATGATAAGTCTCCGCCCCCGAATGATATGGATAGACCTCGCCTAGAGTGATGTATCGATAAGTCATGAGAGTGGCTAAATCCGGTGCTTGTCATATCTGGGCCGCTAGAAGGTGTATGCGGTGAACTTTCCTTGTTTGACACACTACGAACTTCTGCTACGATGAAGTTGCCAGATACCGGGGGCGACGTGTAATGCGGGGATTTGTTGCTGTGAACGCTGAATCCACGAGTCGGCTCATTACACGATGCAATTTGATCGTATTTTGTGTGATCGTCCGATGCAGGTCCGGTTATGATGTCGCCCTTGCTTTCAGATGCGCCCTTGCCCTTGAACATTTTTAGTACGCGTGATAATGAGCAATACTTTGGCGTTGGCATGTTATTGTACTGTTTCCTACTGCAGACGGAGATCGTTTCGCATCCTTGTACAGTAAGCAGTAGCAATGATGATAGAGGTAGCAGCTACAGCAACATGTAAAAGTGATGCTGTTCGATTGTGAATCATGATCGTTTGCTGACGTTACATAGTATACTGGCTAGTGTGTTTGTTTGACACGAATTACGGTAGCGTGAATCGGGACTTAGAACAGGTGTGTCGAAGTGTATCACTTCGACATTGGCACGACATCGCTTAGCTAACCAAGCTCCGTACGTGCCACTATACCTGGTTCTTGCTGTCTACCATTTCACTGTTATGATCCATTTGTAACTCTACTCCTGCCGCCCTGTTTCTCGAGACATCGCGTTTGTCGGTAGATGGGTACTCGCAAGTGACAACTGTCAGTGACGATAGCGGAGGATTATGGACTGCATGTGATAGTAAACCGAAAGTTCTTGGGGTAGACAAAACGCAATTCGTAAACCGTGTGCTGACTGGGACGCCGGTTTACTCAGGTGTCAGGCCTATTGCTGTTATGGTGCAGTCCAAGCAATTGGCTATCGTGGTGCGTCATCTTGGAACGCTCTCTGGAATCATGAAGAGTAGAGACACTTATGATTCTCAATCATTGTGCCACCCCCATGACTCCTCTAATTGATGAATCGTTGTCGTTGGCGGAAACCCGTGTGAGCGTTCGCATGCATACCAGAAATCGCGCAATCGTTCCTGATCCTCCCGCATCTGAAAGCGATCGCCTACCAAGGCGATAGCAAAACAGGCGACGAATTTGCATGGGAAGTACTTTTCGTTTGATTGTGCAACTCCGCAAAGTGCGCGGACGTCATCCTGCACCATTCTATCGACGACTGCACGAGATTGTTTGTGAGCTGGGCCCAGCTGGGGAATAGTGGGGTCATGCACGACCAACAGCATGTGAGCAAGTGTGTTATATTGTGTACCCATGACATGTGTCTTCTCGTGGAGGCGTATGTCGGGGAAGTTGCGGCCGCTGCCATCCCGATCCTGTCGGTAGTAAAAAGGGTCGAAACTGTCAGGACGTCGTGTCCTCCAAGCTCTGTTTTCGTCGATAAGCTGACCATAGCGTGTAACGCTGTGTCTGTCCTCTCCAAAGGCAAAGTTGCACACGTCACCAACATGTGCGATGGTACGATTGGCCCAAATAGAGTCGTTGGCAGGCTCAAGAGAACGATCAGCGGGGAAGATATGTAATTGGAAAGCACGTTGCGTCATCAAGGATATCCAGAGTTCCTGACGAAAGGCGGCCCAATATATTGCTTGCCGAGAGCTTGGCCCAGTCGTTGCAGCGTAGGACTGCTCGGCTGCACGAATGATGGCCTGAGTACCGAAGAGATGACCCTGTGGGTCGTTGCCGACGATCGAAATGTTCATCTCTTCAAGCAGCCGTAGAATGATGGTTGCCGCGAGCAACGACTCGTCCTCTTTGGCAATGTTGTTATTATTGAGCGCGGGAATCAGCGTATCAAAGCATCGTTGGTAGTATGCGTCTGCAATGTATGGATCAAAGTCGGTAGTCCGGCTAAGTTGCCGAGCAGACAGAGCTAGAATTGCGTTCATCAAAGTACTGTCATTCTTCGCTCTCTGCACAACATGAATCGCAAAATGACACTCGTTGTCGATCATGTCGAACTAGTGGGCGTGAGCAGAAATGTTCGCGGTGTCGTAGCCAGATAGCCGATATGTACTTACAAATAGCGCTACATTTTCAATGTAGTGTCGGAGCAGCATGGCCTCCTGTTCGTGTTCGAGCGGCCAGAGAATTGGCTCACCTGGTGTTTGCTGGTAGACGAAAGTGCGGGACTCATGTGGCTGAGAGATGCTGGATTGCATGTGATGATCGAATGGTGAAGGAATACCAGGCGTGTGTGTTTGTGCCGGGGATTCAGAGTTGAGCAGCGACAAGACTGTGAGTCCCTCCGTAGGTGTTATTGCTGCATTCGGCGGCGTACCTGTATGGTTGCCCCCGCTAAGGGAAGATTGGGTCTGCGGTGAGAAGGCCTGAGCAGCAAGGGGACTATGAAACGGATAATATGCATCATCTGAATACTGCGACCGAATCTCATTCGACTCATCTAAGAATTGTACTTTGGAAGACGTTAGTTTTTTCAAGCCCTTGAATCAGATGCTGACAGCATACTTCGAGGAGGCATAGACACCCAGGGTTGGCTCTCACTGAAGGTCTCCTGGATGGATGACCGTCTGAACCGGCGACCTGTTTCGTACACGCATGATTTTTTGGCATGCTCGCATCGTCCACATTTTGGCTGTGCACCATCACCTGTTACAAAACCCTTAGCCGTTGCTATTTCGAATTCTGGCTGGGATCTTACAGCGATAGTGACGCGTGCGACAACGATTGCTACCCAGGTCAGATAACAAGTATTCCACTCTCGAATACGCTTGATCATACCATGGCATTTGAGTCGCCGTCCAGAATCGTCATCTGGCGGCGAACGGTCGTTGTCGGGGGGAATTACCCGTCTGCGAGGGTAGACACCAGGTTTTGCAGCTGCGTGGTTCGTTTACGAAGGCTTGGAGGATTTGAATAAAACTGGACCCTGATGTCTGCATTGGGACAAAATTCGCCGAAAATGCAGGCTGGCAGCCAACGACAATGCACGCTTTAGTCAGGATCTACGTAAATTACCACAACGTTATTGCTCAAAACCTCCTTAAGATACATTTCTGCCCCGCTTCCCCACATGGCATCAACGCATTTAAGAATCGTTTCGTCGAACGTGGGAACCAATCCCATTAAGTATTGTCACGATAGTGGAGTGTTCCGCCACATTGTGATCATACTTAATGGTCGTGAAATACCTCAGTCGCTGGAAAGAATAAGCAGCTCTCTCCTTGTTCTTACGATTTTTCTACACACAGCTCACACGATATGCCTCACGCCTTACCACTAGAACGAAATGTCCCGAGCTTTCTGGAAAAGAAGTTCTACGTGAATGATGGCCTTCTCAGTCCAGAACAAGTGGGCGTTTTGAGACAATCATCGCCGGACATGCCTATGGAAGAGCTCAGAAGCCGATATAATGAGGACGGATACGTCTTCTTGAAGGGTTTACTACCAAGAGACGACGTGCTCAAGGCTCGCGAGGAATACTTCAGCATGCTAGCTCCAAGCGGCGTCCTGAAGCCAGGAACTCAACCCGTAGAAGGAGTGTTCAATCCCGAAAAGGATCCCGCAGATTATCCAGGTATCGGATCAGGTGCATCTGGTGGTAATGGAAGGCCCGGCGAGGACACAGCCAAGCAGTTTGTGGACCTGGCTCTTCAAGCACACTACGCAGATTGGTACAAGGAGAAGTTCTGCAAGCATGCAATATTGAAAGCCTTCATCGCGCGTATGACCGGCTGGGGTGACGAGCATACATTAGCTGTAAGGAGAAGCCTACTTCGCAACAACACTCCAGGCAACAAAGCAATCGGTGTACACTACGATCAGATCTTCTTAAGATACGGCGAGCCTACAAGCGTGACCGCGTGGGTACCAATGGGAGACGTTAGCCTTACCGGTGGAGGCCTGATATACTTGGAGAACGGCAAGTATGCTAACCAACTTGCTGGATTGCTCGACTGAGACATGCGTAGGCCACACCCTTGGACGAGAAGTGGAAGCAGACTTTACAGCAAAGGCAAAGGCAAGTGGTCTCACAGACGAGGAGGCGAAGTATGCCTTTAATCAAAACATGCTTTCCACTGGCCTACTCGCAGATGGGGCAAGGGAGTATTCTGAAACATTTGACCGCAGGTGGTTGGTAACATCGTACGAAGCTGGAGATGTCGTGCTGCACAACCCTTTCGCCGTGAGTCTGCTTATACCCCAACGCTGTGACAGAGACTAAAACGCGAAGATACATGCTTCAACGATGAACTACGATCCAAACAATGTGATCAGAGTCGGAACTGATCTGCGTTTCGTGGATTCCAGTAAGCCGTGGGATAAGGTGAGTACCTCCCGGCATCAACGGCCGTGACCGAGAATTGACGTATACAGCGATGGGATAAGGATTATACCTTCAACGATGGCGTGTAGACACGGCATGATTCACGCCACTTGTGTACTTCAGCGAACGTTCGGCGAAGCGTTTGCGCGAGCAAATCCACGAGCTGTAGGCTATCAGTAGAAATGTATGGATGTCAAGACTCTACCCGCAGCGAGCGTGCGGAGATTGCAACTTTGCCATGCGCTAGAATCCAATGACGGCTTCCCCTCCTCCCAGTGCTAGAGCAAGCCACAATTGCAGCCCAACTCGGCTGCGATCCGAACCGCTGCACAACAACGCAATGGCACGCAGTGCTTATAACTCTGCAAGCCTCAACTATTCAGAGCCTCTGGACCATGTCAAGTAATCTACCACAGTGTGATGATGTCTGTCGCATGCCCACAATTTTGTGGGTTCGTAGTAAGGCCTTGGCACGACGGGCTGTCAGCTTGTCTCAGTGCCGGTGGCAAGCGGCCCCGTCCCCCTTCGTTTCCCTAACCGAAGCGTTCCCGCGAGGTTCTCGACTCCCGCCTCCACACCTCCCGAAGTTGCACAAACTGGCGCCGCTGCACAGCTCATCGCAACCAGACACAGCAGCGATCGACATGCGAGCCCAGACGTGTCCGCTCTTCTGAATGCGTGGTACAGGATGCTACTGCGCAAGCCTCCGGCCAGAACCTCAGTGACATACGTGACCCTAAGCTTGATTGCGCATGCAATAAAACCCGGCCCTTTCCAGCCTATGGCGCAGTATCGCTACCGTTCTTCTCATATGATTCGACCGGTTCTTCCGCTGCTGTTTAGTTCATATGTCAACCACGGTGCGCAGCAATGCCTTAACCTTCCTTTGTCTTCTCCCAACTCAACAGCAGAGTGCGTCGTCTCTGGCCTTGGCTGCGCTCCCCTGAACTCTCCTTGCTGGCTGCTTTAAGCATCATGTGAAGGCGCCCCGCCTTGTCAGCCTTGCAGCCACACCACAATCCCATACAACATCCATCGATAGACGAAGACAGACGCGCAGCAGCATGAAACATGGCCTCTCCATTCACTCCGGCGGAGTTGGCAAGCATGCATGAGAGCGATTCGAGGGTATCGGAAATCCACTGGGTTTACAGTGTCCCAATCGCTGCTTCGATCATCAGCACAGTATTGCGACTGTACGCCAAAAGGGTCGGTCATAACGGTATTCACCTGGACGATTATCTCATTACTATAGCAACGGTATACACGCTCACACACATGGTGCCGCCAGATTCTAACAACCGTCACTAGATATGTCTAATCGGACAATGCGCCAGCGGACTGGGCTACGGTGTGTTGCCGTCGCGTAGTGCCAGAAAGTAATGTTGGCTGACGCTTGCAGGTCCGCCTCACGGTATGGGTAGGCATGTCATTTACGTCTCCGAACATGACCAGATGATGGTCCGCAAAGGCGACTTCATCTTCAGTCATTTCTATGATTTTGCGCTGGTATTCGTCAAATTGGGCATCCTTGCTTTCTACTGGAGGGTTTTCGTCCACCCAATCTTCCGCAATATCGTCGTCGCGACCGCTGCCTTCGTCATCGCCTGGGGAATCGGCATCACAGTCACACTGTTCTTGGTCTGTCGGCCGCTCAGGGCTTACTGGGATAGAACTGTGGGAGGAACCTGCTTGACCATTGTTACTTTCACCTACTTCACCAACATCTCCAACCTTATCACCGATATTTGGATCTTTTTGATGCCAGTCCCCATGATCTGGCACTTACAGCTACAAACAAAAAAGAAGCTGCTCTTGAGTTTGATTTTCTGTATTGGCCTTGCGTAAGTGTCAGCCTTTTGCGGTATTTGCGAGAAGTTTAATAACTAACTACGTGGCAGGACTTGTGTTGTTTCCTCAATCCGTCTCACTGTAGTTCTCGGCCACGGAAATCCCAACTTCACCTGGTACTACGTCCCGCTCGGCGCGTACTCTGTCTTCGAGCCTCTTGGCGGCATTATCTGTACTAACATCCCCATCATCTGGCATATGTGGCGTAAGCGCCGAGCCGGACATCCTCATCAGAACTCTGAACCCAAACCCACGTCTTCCGATGGTCACACAACAACCATTGGCTCCTCTCGCCGCAGCCGCCTCGCTATCGCTCTCGGTCTTACGAGTCTTGATCGAACCCTGAACGGGAGTAGATTACACACAAATGCGAACAATGCGGATTCAACGCGAGGAGCTTGGGATGAATTGGAAAGTATGGAGCACATTGCGCCGCCAGACCCAAAAATTTGGACCACGGTTGAAGTTGAAGAAGCAGAAGAGGCTGGTCCCTCGGAGCCTGTGGCACCAGGCATGAAAAAGACGGTATGGAACGTACGTCGCACGGCAGTCGCATAGTCTGCAAAACACATCCATGCTGTTATGATCTCGATGCTTGACGACTTGTTCATATTGAAGTACAATGTCACTCAGTCTCTCTCCACAGGCTGTCAACCCCCCGATTTGATGATTCTCTCAGCTGTGCGAGACTTACCTTTACTTTCTCCTCTTCGGGCGTGTCTGGAGCATGCAAGGAAGAAAAGATAGGTAGACATAGCAAGAAGCGCGAAGAGATCCTTTCAAAACCGTGAATGCGGCTGCTGATCATGCTCGGCGTCTGACTATCCCTTATCACTGTCGACAAGTTCATAGCACACCCTCGTTGCTGTGATTGAGCACGTGTACAAGTTGTCACAGGTGTAGAAATTTATGATTCATCTTAGTATACTGCAATATTAGAAAATCGCAGTGCCGTTGACGTGCGAGCTCACTCCACCCGGACAGTTCGCTGGTGCACTGGTAAAGAAAAAGAACCACCTGTTCTTCTCCCTACAAGTCAGTGCCAACTTCTCCAAATCTAACATCTCACCAAGCGGCATTCCCCATAACGCCAAAACTAAGTCAATTAGCATTGGATGTGCCCAAAGTGTAGGAACCACTTACTGTATTCATGTAGATGGTAATCTTCATGCGTAGGCCACGCCTCAAACGCAGGCGCGTCGCCCGCCACACTCGCAAAATAGCAGTCATGCAGCCAATCCAGGATCTTCTGTTCCTGGCTGACGCCCGCGAACCGCATATCGGGATCCCCATTTGGCCCATGTCTCGTCGCAGCCTTCGTCCTGTCCTCGTCCGACTTACTATCGTAAGCCTCTTTCCAGCCCGATCGAATAAACAATAGGTCACCGATCTTGATATCACCACCCTGCGCCGCAGGTCTGATGTCAATCCCTTGATCCTTTCCACACTGGTAAAGTTCCTCCCATGAGATCGGGTAGTAGTCGTACGGATCATAGTTGATACCCTTCTTATGCGCATATCCCCTGTAATCAAGCAGCACACCACGCCCTGCAACACCATGCTCGGCCCAGTGGTGGATAGAACATTTGTGGTTTGCGGCCGGGCCGGCTATGTCGGAGCCTTTGGTGCCGTTATAGAAGGATCCTGTGGGGATATGGGCGAAGTGTCGGAACCCGTCCCACTGCGTGCCGGATTGTGTGTTCATGTGGTAGAGGTCATCGTATACGATTCCTTCGACTACAGTCTTGATTTCATGCTTAAACACCTCACGGCCGAAGGCGGGCTGGCCGGGAACGTTCAGCGGAAGGTTGACGGGGACGATTTCACCGGATCGAATCTCTTTAGCTGCGGCAGCTACGCGTGTGGGCGTGAGAAGGTTCAGTCGACCGATCTACGATCTGTGAGTATGCGATGTTCAAGTACTGTACAACAACGGACCTTACATTGTCATCCGGGCCCCAGGTCCATGCAGCTTCCTTGGGTGCTCCGGGGATATCTGGGAGCTCTTGCCTGGTGGGAAATTTAGTGGAATCCGGATCCCACGGGATCGTGTTCGCAGTCTTGTTCATGGTCAAGAAGTCGGTGATCTGCGTTAATCGTGAATTCGCATTGTTCTTAGGATCAGCCATGGTGATATTGTGTCTCGCTGAATCTCCTCAATCAAAGCACGGAGAAGAGCAGAGAAGATCGCAAAAAGTCAGGAAATATAGACAGAAGATCCACCCCGCTAAGGGCCGACGTGATTACATTTTCCCCGCAAATCTATACTTGAATTCAGTCAGCTTTGAAAGCGCCGAGGCATTTGTAAAGTGTGGGGTCATGATGTCGTAGTAACGACTTTCGCGTGATGACTCGCATGTCAAACACTTGGTCTGCGACACTTGCAAGTGTGCGCGACGACACATTAACCTCATCTGAATGGCGATTACTTTTGAGAATTAAATTGGCACGTCGGCATTGAGGTTGATGTATTCTCAGGCCCACGTGTATGACGTAACGCGTAGACGCTACTTGAGACTCGGTCCGTTCCGGGTCTTTGCGCTTTCTCTTCGGAGCTCCTACCATAACCGCTTCATACCTTCGAATATTCACGGGATCCGCGCGTTCGTAGCCACCAAATCACGAAGATGCCCAGATTTAGTGCCTCCAATCCAGCCAGACCAACACCAGCCCAGAATGAAAATCGCTGTGGTACCATTAGCCAAGCTCTGCTCTACTCCAAAGCAGCTTCATCCACTAACCATCGCTGTGCACGTCTCGCTGAAGTCGATGTCCTGATACTCGTAGTTACGATGAGTACATGTCCACGATCTGTATAATTCAGCATTGAAGAGCTCTTCGAGTACGCCACGACTCACAGCAGATCCCAGTTGGTCTCGGACGTGTCCCAAGTGCCATAGTATGCAGTCACCGCAACCCACAGCACGAGACAAATCGACGACACGACTATTGTGCTAATATTACCCACCTTCGTCATCCTTCGTACCTAGACGTTGGTCAGCAGCTGTATCAGCCATCGTCCAGCACAGAGAATACTTACGACTTTAGTGAAGCTTGCGATAACCAGAACAAAGCTCAATGCGCCTGCAACAATTGCCGCGCCCAACAAGACATACGTCGGATACAATTTCAGCCCTTCTTTCTCGGGCCAAACGGGAAGGCTCCCGCTACCCTCGTGGAACGGGTTTCTGACATGTTTGGTACTTCGATAGTTGCGGATGGCATCGATCAGGCTGAAGCAAATTAATGCGCAAGTTAACAAGGACAGTATTCGTAGGACCAAACGAAGCCAGTAGACAGGTCGATATTCGCGCAGCTCCGGTGCAGATGTTAGTTTCTCATTGCGGTTCTCGGCCAGGAGGCTCTCAGTAGCACTCTTTTCCATCTTGGGGAGATTTGGGTAGGTAGCAGGCTCTCGGGTCGCTACTGCGGGTCAAAGAAGGGCATCAGCGTATCTTATTATTGCCGTCGGATAACGGCAGACCGTGCCTCAATCTGACAGCCTTACCACTCTTGGAAGCCGAGCGATGCTGACGGTGGTCAGGCCCTTCGCCGCATCGTATTGTCGGTGCTGATGTGAGAGGCTGAGCTTGCACCGTACTCTATTATAGACAGGTGCGCTAGGTTTGAACTCATTGACGACATTGATTCGTTCTCATAATCTCCAGTGGAGCGTTTCTTACTAGGTACTTCTCAGCACCGAGAGCCATCCCGATCAAGTCAACCTTAGATCTTGGCATATAGTGGTGATATTCCTCTATGTATACTATTCATTAACGTATCGGCTGTTTGTTTCTCCAGTTCTGTTTCGTACTCGATCACGAAGGACTTCGCGGATCTGTGGGATGTGGCCCGTGCATCTGGTGTCCCCTGTCTTCTTTCGCTTGTGAGCCTCACACTCGAGTACGTACCAACAACGTAAGTACAACCCAGGATTCTGCTCTTTATCACCTATACTACATACACGTCAAGTTTTATGTGCGTTTTCAGGTGTGCCTTGTTACAATCATCATCGATTGTAAGCCGTAAGTGCCCCGCCTCCCAGTGCGATTAATTTGCACTGAATGCTCCCACGTCAGCGAAGAGGCTTGGTATTTTGCATTGAACTTGCGGTATTTATCTGCGTTGTACTACTAGCCCAGAAGCTTTGGAGACCCTCGGTAGAGCCAATGCCAGCTTCGCAATCACCCAGAGAAGTCGCCTCTGCCTTGCTTGCCAAGAGAGGTCTCGACGTCGTCTCTATCTCGTTGCTCCAGTCACTATGGGCTGGGTATGGACAAATATGCCGCATCAGTGCAACTGATGCCTCAGAGAAGACGCATCCTTATGTCCTCAAGCTCATTACACCACCGCCAACGCGAGCTGGAGATGAGGGTCACTCTAGAAAGATTTTAAGTTATCAGGTCGAACAGTACTTCTACAGCCACCTGGCGCCGCAGCTTCCGACATCTGTGCCCGTGGCGACATGTCTGGCAAGCATCAATCAACATCACCAAGATGGCACGTCCACAACGGCTATGATCTTGAATGATCTGAAGCAGGACTTCCCAGTGGCTGGCGAGAAGCGTGGTGCACTGTCCACCATTCAAGTTGGTGCTGCTCTGGACTGGCTGGCTGGCTTTCATGGTTTCTGGTGGCCGAATGTGAACAGCTTTGATCGAACCAAGCTTGTACTGCCTCCGCTGGAAGAAGTCCAACAAGACGGCCAAGATGCAGTTGAGAAAACAGTTTGGCTCAACGGAGGATGTAAGTTCAGTGCTGGCTCCCACATAGTGCACTTGAATTTTACCAAACTCGTACTGACACAGCCTGCAGACACTTACCTAGCCACACGACGGAACGAGTACAACAGCTTAGTAGACGACGACTCAGAATGGACGGACCCATTGACCAAACCGTTGGAAGGCCAAGATCAGTCTATTGCCGAATTAGCCGCTACGTTTCTATCGCCATCTGTGTCGGGTCAGAGTCCTATCGAAGGCTATCAGACGCTGATCCACGGCGACGTCAAGTCTGAAAACCTCTTCACCAGCAAGTCAGGGGAGCAAGTAGCGTTCTACGACTTTCAGTATATCGGCCTTGGACTTGGAGTCTGCGATCTGGCGAAGCTGTTCACCTGCTCCATACCACTCAGCATGCTAGTGGTCGATAATCATGTGCCACACACCCTGAAGATGCAGGACGGTGAGAGGAAACTATTGGAGAGATATTGGAATGGCTTGAGGGGCATCAGTAAGAAGGAGTACAAGTGGGAAACCTTTGTACAGCATTGGGAGATTGCACTCGTGGATTGGCTCCGGTTCCAAGCAAGCTGGGGCTTCTGGGGAAACACGGAGTGGTTGGAAGCGCGTGTTAGAAGTATTTTGATGGATCAGCAGTGGGGTGAGACTCTGAAGACGATGGTCGCTGCGTAGTAGCCTATGAGAGTGGCGAGATTCTACCGGCTGATGGAGCCCCACTTACCCCTCACTTTGGCCTTGATGCATAGCACTGGACTTTTACTCTGAATCAAACACGAAGTTACAACCCGATGAAACGATTGTCAAGTCACTCTGATTGCCGTACTATATGGCCTGTGTATTTTGACACTTCGGCACAAGCTCGGTTGAATATATTGACTCAGAGACGCCCGTTTGGCTTAGTGGTACAGCGTCTCACTCGTACGCTTGCGACATGAGAAGATCCTCGGTTCGATTCCGAGAATGGGCACTCTTTTTGCCGGCTTGATCCACGCAGCAGTGCGAAGAATTCCATTTTTTTAAGGGGCGCGGATCAGGAATGCATCTCGTCTTGGCAGGTGATCAGCCCTGCACCGATGGAGGATCCTATACTAAATGATTCCTTGTAAGAAACGAAAGTCTTATTAATTAGACTAACAAGATGTGTTAGATGTTAGCATATCTGCAAAACCAGATCTTTTTGCTGTTGATGCTAATTCAAACACTCTACGAGTGTGACAATCACGGGCACAAATTTCACATATTGCAAGACAGCGCTAATTGTGTAATATCTTCTCATTGCCAGTCACTCGTAGGAGCAACAGACTACATGACTCGATCTGAGTTTCTAGGCTGGACCAAGTCCATCAAAGAAAACCTCGTCCAAGAGAGGAAACAGGGCCTGCTGACCAGCCCACTGTTCCTCTGCAGCGCCCCTAATCCTCTCCGGGGGAAGAACAAAACCAAAGTCGCCGGTGTCGGGAAGCTCGATGGTATAGGAGAAGTCTGCGCCACCGATAGCATAAAGGTGATCCGGTGCGGCACCAGTCGTCGTATACAATGTAGCGCCGGAGGGTCCAAATGTGAAGGTCGTTCGCCTGTCCGAGCTGTCGCGGATGACCTCGCTCAGAACAGAAGCAGTCTTGGTCCACTTGCCCAACTCAGGGGCATACCATTCCTCCTTGGAGCCAAAGGGCGAGAGAATGTACTGCCCATAGCTGTGCCAGTCGATGTACAGCTTGATACCAACAGTGTCGCGCAGCTTGCGGACGTACGCATCAAGACCTTGGTTTTCGATGGTGTCGGACGGCTTCTCACCCCTGTAGGCCTGCGCACAGCCGTTCTTCGAGGCTCCAAGCGGGTTTGCGTCCCAGCCGTACTCCCAGTTGCGGTTGATGTCGGTGCCAAAGCAGGTCTGGTTCTGGCCTGGGTGAGGCGGCGTTCGAGTCTTGCGCCAGAGACGATCCTTTTCTTGCGAGTAGACAAAGCCGTCAGGGTTGACGACAGGGAAGATGTGGAAATCGTACGTGTTCAGAATTGACTGGGTCGTGTTTGTCGCGTTCTTGTGGGCGTTGATAAGCTGCAGTGCGAGGTATTCGACGGTCTTCGAGGTGATCCATTCTCGTGCGTGTACATTGCCATGGTAGAGCACTGCGGGCTTTCCTGGACCTGCATCGCCAAAGAGGTGGATACCCTGAATGGTGCGATTCTCGTATGAACGGCCAGAAGATACCAGCTTGGAGTTGTTTGGGAAAGCTGCGTGAAGGTCGGAAATGTACTGTACGTGTTCCGCGTATGGAGAATAAGCATCGTACCAAGAGAGGTCATCAATGTCGCGTTTGCGGTAGGCCTTCTGCTCTCCCTCCTTCTCGATCGATTTACCAAGATCCTTGTGCAATGGGCGGTAGTTCAGGTCAAGTGATTCGAACTTCTCAAACTGGTCCGGGGAGACGACAATGTCGATGTGAGTATCGGTGTCTTCCCACTGCTGGTAGGAGATGGTCGCGAGTTTCTTTTGGACCTCAGCGACACGGCCCAACGTATTGACTCGCAGGACCTTGTAGCCGGCATATGACACGGCGCCGCTGGAAGCCGCAGCGACACCGACCGCAAGAGATGCCAAAAGTGAATGTACAACGAACGCCTTCATCTTGCTGGATAATTAGCAAAGGCACGAGCGATAATCTTCGGCGTAGGAGATCTCTTTCTCTTTTATACTTGACTACATTCACAGCTTTCCTGAAGGGACTAGAGCAACCGCAATGGCACCACAATTGCGTGCGATGATGGCTCTCCAAGCGAGCAACCTTGCAAAATTACCTGGTGGCCTGTCTCTTCGAACGGGATTTTCATGTGGTAAAAGAGAGCCTAATGTCAGGTACCTTTCGTACCTTCCACATTGGTGTTAGAATGTTGCATTGGCATTTCTTGACAACCCCAAAACCGTAACTTTCGTGATGCATCGCGCAGATGACGATCTCGCTTCCAGTATTTCGCGCTCCATTCTGGTGTTGATGGCCGGGTTGCATCGGTGAGCAGAGAGGACAAATCCTTTCGAAAGGCAGCCTTCAAGGACACTCACTGACAGCGAATCAGAGTTACAACTCAATTCTCGCACTACACGGATGAGCCACATCGAATTTCGACTGAAAGGTAGGGATAGTGATCAGGAGTAGGAATGGCTGACAACTGCTGCCTGCCTCATACAGGTAATCTTTAGTGGGGCAAGTGACGCGAACATGTTGTCACCTTTTTATTTAACAACATGCATCTTATACCTTCACACATCTCTCCGTCGCTAAAGTCTGATTGTTACGCCAGTTTCTTGCTTGGAAAAATCAACAGACATGAGTTATGAAAAGCATTTGAACGTCTACATTTCGCTTGAGTAGGTTATCTACACCATGCTGCACAAACGGCTCTCACGTTCCAGGATGAATGGCAAATGTGTAAGTATCCCTCAGGCGTACAAATTTTTGACGCAGAACTTGCGACTACGATAGTGATAGAAGCTGGCACTTGGTAAAGATCTTTTCACTAGGAGCAAGGTGATATTTTTGTGAACTACTACATGGAGCATCCTACAACCCGAGAGAACGGCTCGAACGCCTGGGAGCACCCTCCTACTCCATACTCAAAAACACTGGAGAACGATCCATAACATAATCAGCGGGAGAATATGTGACCACGTTGGCCTGGTGGGCTGGCTGGAGCTCGGAGAAGGCAGCGACTTCTTGAGCTTGATGTCGTTGCTTTGGTCTGGTAAGCAGGGCATTACACGTCAAGAGATCGAGATTTACTTACGGGGCGAGTTCGCTGACCGAAGAAGGCTCCACAAGTGTAGAGAGTGTCGAGGCCGGCAGTGATGCTGCAGATGTCGGCTTCGAGAACACAACGGGGCCGTGACCCAAAGTGAAGGGACGCCCTGAAGGCGACGCGGCCGGAAGAACGACAGGACCATGTCCCATAGTAAATGGAAGCCCCGAAGGCTTCACAAGCGAGACCAGAAAAGATCCATGGCCTAGGGTGAAGGGACGCCCTGAAGGCGCCGCGATCGAAACCATGGCAGGTCCAGGCCCAGTAACGAAAGGGACCCCTTCCATGTGCTCCGTCGGCGTTGTCGTGATAGGCAAAATGCTGACGATTGGCGAGGCATCGAGCATTACAGGGGTCGAGAAGGTGGGTATGAGCAGCTGGCGTGCAGCCAGAGCTGATGAGAGGGAGCTTGGATCCATGCTGGGAACTCTTCGTATCGGGCTTGGACAAGAAAAGGTATGTAGATGAAGAGGGAATATTTCTCAGGTATATATACTCTCCTCATATTAGTGGCCATGGTTTCTGATCCATGGTTGGTTCGTCGTTTTGGTAAAGGACCCTGAACCATATTTGACAATCACTGTTCCACGGCGGGACCAGACTGATGAACATTCAACCAAGGATGAAGGATATCAAGCCGGCCAACCATACGTTTGTAGCGATTTGATATGGCAACAGGTAGAACACCTTCAGTAACAGAGAGTGAGCTGTCTTGTACAAAGCGTAAACGATCAAACCCATCAGGCTGTGGATGCGGAGCTCTTGAGCCATAAAGAGTAGGAAGGAGAAGAATCTGTTCTCAAATCTGGTGTTAGCCATTATCAACAACAGTTCCCGATTTTGAGCTTGCGTTGTAAGAAGGGTTGATATTAGTCCCCCCGAAAGAACAAAGTCGCTGCTACGCCAGGCAATACATGAACGCGGAGCAATGCAAGGTCTTGGGAACAAAACCAATCAAAGAGCATTGGATGTGAAAGAGGGGAATATCACCCAGGGGAAATGTGCACAAATGGTCATCATGCGTAGTTCTCGCCCAAACACTATCGTACGGTTCCCCGACACTCTCACACCCAGCTTATGAACAAGTGGGACTTGTCGAAGGCCTTACTGCCGAATTGCTTGGGTTCGTCTGTCCACATCCATTCACAGAGCCCAAAAGTGTATCATCGACTGCAGCATTGTATGCTGCACCACAATTCGCGTCGCTTGGTCGTCGTTAGCCCTAGGTATACTTTGGGGAGGATTTCAAAAATCTACCTTGCTCCGCCAGAGGCATTATTGAACCAGCTACAGACATCATGACTGAAGCAGTCCTGCGTGTACGCGTTTCCGACAGCGGTTCCAGAGCATCCCGCGCCACAGCGGCCGTTGCATGAGTAGCTGGAATTGTCAGCTTCAATCCAGATATTCATTCCTACGACATGGTTTCATGGGATGAATCATGTCAGACCTGTGAAGTTGTATACGTACTCTCCTCCCGTAACACTGTTTGTGCCAAAGTTACTGCCAACAGTACCTGTCCAGCGACACGTTTTCCCTGCAGCATTCGTCCACGTCGCTGTTGCTGTGGCGCCGACTTTCAGGCAGGATACTGCGCGCTTCTCAAGGATATCATTTTCGATCGGCGACGCTGAAGCCAGGGCTGCAGCAGCCAGAAGGGTGAAGAGGACGGACTTCATTGCGGGTGTTCGAGATGAAGTAAGACTTGAACGATAAAGATTAAGGAAGGAACAAGCAATTATGCAGAAGACATGAGTGCTGATTTTGACCTCTTTTATTCTCACATAGAAGTCTCGGTCTTGTACAAAAATGATCTCTTGTCCGTAGTTCATCAATCTCTGATCTGAACAAGAACCTCGGGACGGACCTTCACTCTGCAAAGGACTCGGATCGTGGATCCGGTGGACTTTTATTGGACTATCTACGGTGTGAAATATGCTAGCAACCGCGATTCCACACATAAGCAGGTACGCGTCTGCACTTCTCCACTGACCTTTCCGCCTTGTTCGGTCGAATCGACTTCACTAGTAGCCCTTTCCTCACCGCAGTGTGGTCCTTGATACTGTTAGTCAATCATATGCTATTCGAAGTGGATATCATGTGGCCAGTCGGACTGACAAACAATCTAAAGCAGGACAAATTACTAGATTGGGCAGTCACGATGCCTCGGCTTATGCCGCAATCCGGGGCAACGACATACAAGGATTCGATGTCGCAATGCCGTCGTGCCTGTTATTGACTTCGTACATTGGCCCCAGATGGGTTACAAACAAACACTAAATGGGGCTTTCAGAGTGCTCCTGTGTAGATATCGTAATGTCAAGCGCGTGAAATGTTATACTGTATTTCACCTAAAGTAACAAGTAGCTTGAGATGAGCCGAAAATCCTAGCTATACCATCTTCACCACAAGAAACAAGTAGCTCAGGATGAGCCGAAGACCTCCTAGCTATGTCATGCGCATCATCTTACAACGCGATTGGTCGCGTCTGTGTTCCCACTTTTCCAACAACAAAGTTGGTTAGTTCGATGTAAACTGAACGATGCCGAATTGTGCAACAGATATGGTAGTACACAGCTAGGTAGTAGCAGGACGGGTTCAATCACAGAAAAGTGACCACGTAGCCATCACGTGCTGGCTGTCGCTGATTCGTTAGCACTCACAGCGACAACATCTGTCTGTGGTGGTGCGACAATCGCGATGGGCCTACTCTGAGCTGGTGCGTTGACAGCCGTGAAGTGCGACGAGGTCTGGGTCATCAATTGTGCAGCAGCCGCACTGTCGTAAGCCGCGTCTTCTTCCTTCTCTTCTCGCTCTTGTTTCTTTATCTGCTCCCATTCTTCCTTCGTCTTGATCGGGCTCGTGAGTGTGGTCGAGAATTCGATCTCGCCTCTGAGCTGAGGAGTACTCTGTCTAGATCCTTGGACAGCCAGCTGGTCAGCTGCGACGTTGCCCGGGTCGTTGGCGTGCCCTTTAATCCACTGGAACTTTGTTTTCGCTTTGCAAGCCTCACGTTCGCAGACTCGCGAAACTATAGGCTCCACGAGATCTCTGTTCTCAACATCCTTGCCGGCCGAATTCTTCCATCCGTTTCTAAGCCACTTTGGTGACCATTCAGCGATGCATCGTATTGCGTAGTACGAATCGGTGCAGATTAAAACATCTCGATCGATAGGAACGTGATCGAGGGCCCGAGCGACAGCTGTCAATTCAGCGCGTTGGTTTGTCTGCTTCGTTCCTCGCAACGGTTCTGACACGTTTCTGCTCGGCGAATCAGCGCAAGTGCATGCTGGGCGGTATGCAGTCGCTTACCTCTTGTCGTTGGTGCCAAAGTACACGCCAACACCGGCAACGGCCCCAGTCTGGCCATTACCAAGTGAACTGCCGTCTGTGTAGACCACGATTTGACCTGTGAAATCGCCCGTTGGTTGCTTCTTTGTAGCACTCAATTCCGCCTCGGTCTTGTGTCTAATCGCACCACTCTCAAGGTCCATCTTTATAGTGCGATCGAAGCCGTCTTCGGCGCCTTCTGGCAGTGGACCCATCCCAGGCTCGTACACAGCATCGCCATTGGACACTGCTGCCGCCGATAAGCTGCTGTTCTTCTTCGCCTTCTTCGAAACAGGTTCACTGGCCTTGCAGCCTTGACCGACTGCAGAAGAGGCCTCAGAAAGGTCGCCTCGCAAGCTGATGGGTACACTCTGATCACGCCTGTGCTCATCAACGAAGGCTTGAGCTTCTTCACTTGTCGCAAAACTTTGCTGCAGCCCGCCGCTACAACCTTTGATCTGTGCCTGTGTTGATGGCCAGTCTGTGTATACACCAGGAACATGCCCGATGGCCACGCCATAGTACTTCGTCTTCCCAGGCTTGGGCATTGGCTTGTGTGTACCCTTCATGAAGGCTTCGGCGTCGGTGAGAGAATCGAACTTCTTGTCTGATCTCAGTCAGTCAATCATTCGTGAGAACAGACCAGAGGTAATATACATTCGGCCTTCATGCCCTTGGTCTGTAGCTCGCAGTCGGCCCAGCTGTAGTATATGCCTGGTGTGCGACCAACTCTGACAGCATAGAATGCGGGGCCCGCATTTCTCTTCCGTTTGCCACTGGAAGTGGTGGATGCCCCAGATTTTGAGTCGCCCATCTCGTCGCCTTCTGCTTCTTCTCGCGATTCTGCGTGAGAGATGTCGTAGAAAGGGCCTCCAAGGCTAGAATGAGGGTGGCAGCGGCGTGGTAGACAAGAATTTAGAGGTAATGGAGATGCTTCGGGCGCAGTTCTGGCAAAGGACGTATTGCTAGATCGACTTTGCCTGCTGCGGTCAGCTTTGTTGGTGAAGGTGCGTGAACAGCTGCATACAAACCGCCGGAGGTCCGCACAAGTGTGGCCGTGCACTGAGAAGCAAACAGCTGAGCAAGCCGTCTCATGTACTGCGCGAGGTGCGGGAAATAATAAGGGAGAGGTTGGGTGCAGGCGATGGTGAGGCCAGGCGACTTGTTGTCGATGAAGAAATGTTGGGCCTCTTCATCATGCGACGCTTTGGTGTGGAAATCGGTCGAGTGCAGGTGGCCAATGTACTCAATCCTGGCTTTGCAACAAACGGAGGCGTTCAGACCTCATCTGCGCAAATCTCGAAGGCTGAGAACAAGGAGAAAGACTATAGCATCTATCGCTACAAAATTTGGATAGCTTTAGAAGAGCTGAAGACCTCCGAACTGCATCGTGCAAGTGCACGATTATGTCGCAATCAGCCTCGGCACCTGACTTATCGACTGCACTACCACGTGAAGGAGACATCAATTACCATACACACCACTACCCTCCTCAGGGAATCGTGATCTTCCAACATTAGCCACTATGTTTGAGGGCCGCCATGCCGCCGACCGCTATCGCTCAGTCGTTCTCACGTCTGCCGAAATGGTCGAGATTCGTGCAGCGCAAAGAACGTTCGAGGGAGCCTACATCCGCACGGCCATCGGACAGTTCTCGTTCGCCCTGATCGTGCTCAAGATCTTCACGGCTGAGTTCTACTCCATCGGTGCGCTATTCGCAGTCTATGGGGCAGGCATTCTGTTCATCAGCTTGTTCAGACGGCAGCAGGGTGCGTTGGGGAACTCGAGGATGACGTCGCAGCCCGGGCGCACTGACACAAGACAGGCAATAAGCAGTTCTTCTCAGAACTAGGCGAGGATGGTCTCCATAGGAAAAAGTTCAGGACGAGCGGCAATGTGGTGAGCGTGTTGACTGCGCTGAGTGTCTCGGCGTACGTCTGTTTGCTGGTGCTCACGCTGCGGCTCGAGACGTGACGGACGCCGACAGACACTGGGTCATCTGGTGGGACTGCATCACTGCCTTCCCCCAGCGTTGCTGCCACGTCTGCGGCGCTTTGTAGAGCTGGTCGCAACCGCGCATAGTTGAGCACAGCAGCTGCAAATCAACCACAGTAACGTCGCTATCAAAGCGCAGATAAGAATTAAGGCAACTTATATTGTCGCGCTCAGGACCCTGACGGCCTGCCTACGGTTGTGTCCCTGGACTCCGTCCGCTTACGTCTAGTTTTTTGCGGCGAACCACAAGTTCAGTCATCGGCACGGTGCCCAAATATACAATAAAGCGCGTCGCCAGCCGCCGCCTCCGAACAACTTGCCGCAGACGCCCTCCCGCTTCTGTCGCCTCGAGCACTTTGCACACTGCCCAGGACGTATCCAAGCCTCTGTTTACACGATCCCACCCGCGAGCCTCCACGCCCGCGGCCGTCACAGCAGCTGTGGTTCCCGGATTACTGGGTGCTAGCGGAACTTCCTAATCGGGCATGGCTGCTATAACGCCGCCTCGCGCGACCGAGCTACTACATCATCAGCAGCGCCGACGCTCATCTGCCTCCAGCACTCCCGCAAACCCCGCCCGCCGCTCCAGCCAGCCCCTCACCGACGCGCGAAACGTTCTCATGAGCGGCCTCAACCCGACCAAGGACCACGCGCAGCCCACGAACCCGTCGACGAGCAACGCTGAGCCTGCCCCGCGGTCTGCGCCCGCACCTACCATCCCGTCTGCAGGTCCCCCGAAGAGCGTGCAGGCCATCCGAGATTCAGCCGCCCACCGTGGAGAGCTCAAGCCTCCACCCACGTCCGCCGGCGGCACCTTCCACCACACCCATGCGACCGTGAAGGATGGCGTGGGCGTCGCGCTGAGCGACACCCCGGCGCCGTCGCAGCCACCAAGCCCCAAGGGGTGCGTCCCAGATGCTCAATCTGCTGAGGCGCTGCGCACTAACAGACCCAGGGCCTTGACGAGGAACAGCAGCGCTGCCTCGACGCCCCGCATTCGCCCCACCACTCTCGACATCCCCGGCCTCACCAAGTCGAAGGTCTCGCCTGACGGCAAGATTGCGTCGCGCGATGTCGGCTCCAAGCTCGTCATAGTCATGGTGGGTCTGCCTGCACGTGGCAAGTCCTACATCACCAAGAAGATGACCAGATACCTCAACTGGTTGCAGCACGATACAAAGATTTTCAATGTGGGAGAGAAACGCCGTGTGGCCACCAGCGGGCATGGCTTTCGCCTGTCGCAGCAAAGCTTAGAGAGGGTTCCTTCCGGGGTTAGGCACGCGCTAGAACAACACAAGGACACCCTTCCTCAGATTGCAGCCAAGATCCTGATCAACGGCAAGTCGGCAGCTGCAGACAATGGAGGAATGGCCCCATTGGACCTCCAAGATCCACGCCGCGACCCGACCAACTCCACCGCCGTCGAGGAGGCCGATGTACCCCATGTAGAAGTCACAGCACCTGGCAAGAAGGCGGCAACACCGGAGCAGCCGGATTTGAACGGAGGCGGACAGGAGGAAAAGGACGAGGGCATGGACCAGTCAGCAGACTTCTTCGATCCCAACAATCAGAAGGGCGCTCAAATCCGAGAGCAGTGCGCTATGGAAACCTTGGACGACCTTCTCGATTACATCCTGAATGGCAATGGCTCAGTCGGCATCTTCGACGCGACTAACAGCACCCTTGGACGGAGGAAGCAGATTATGGAGAAAATCCGCGCAAGGGCTGGCCCAGAGCTGAACGTTCTGTTCGTCGAGAGCGTCTGCCAGGACAAGAGCCTGTTGGAGTCAAACATGCGTTTGAAGCTATCTGGACCAGATTATCAGGACAAAGACCCCTACGCTGCGCTCGAAGATTTTAAGAAACGTGTCGCCATCTATGAGAAAAACTACGTTCCTATCGGGGACTACGAGGAAGAAAACAACATGCCATATGTCAAAATGGTTGATGTTGGCCGCAAAATGATCTCGCACCAGATCAAAGGCTTCCTCGCTGGCCAAGCAGTCTACTATCTCCTCAACTTCAATCTCGCGCCCCGCATGATCTGGATAACGCGCCACGGCGAGTCCCTCGACAATCTCGCTGGCAAGATTGGCGGCGATTCAGATCTCTCTGAGAATGGGCGCAAATACTCCAAAGCCATGACTCGCTTCATTGACAAGCAGCGCGCAGAATGGGCCATCCGCCAAGCAGACAAAATGGCAAATACACACTTTCCTCCAGTGCCTGGGGACCATACTCCGCCCAACCCCTACTTCAGCAGCGACTTCGAGCAAAACAACTTTTGCGTCTGGACGTCCATGCTGAAAAGAAGTGTCCAGTCCGGCCAATATTTTTGCGACGAGGACTTTGAGGTGAAGCAAATGCGTATGCTCGACGAACTGAACGCGGGCCTCATGGAGGGCCTCACATACGACGAAATCCGTACCAAGCACGCCGAGGAGTACCTGCGCCGGCGCCGCGACAAGCTTGCATATCGCTATCCCGGTCCCGGCGGCGAAGGCTACCTCGACGTGATCAACCGCATTCGCCCCGTCATCGTGGAATTGGAGCGCATGACAGACCACTGTTTGCTCATCACACATCGCTCCGTAGCAAGAGTTCTTTTGGCATACTTCCAGGGTCTTAACCGGGAAGATGTCGCTGACCTTGACTGCCCGCTGGGTATGCTGTACCAGCTTGAGCCCAAGCCGTACGGCGTCGAGTTCAAGGCGTGGCGGTACAAGCCCGAGAAAGACGATTTTGACTACTTGCCGCTGTACAAGTTGCGTCGGGCGACAACAAACCCGCAGCTCAACTAAGCGTAGTCATTACTGGCATGAAATGGCTGTTTGGGATTGGATTTCAATGGGTGTATTACTATGATATGGGGGTTACGTGTTCTGGTTGCGTTGACGGTGGCATGTCTTCTTAGAGTCCTTAATGCTCCTTTTCACGTCTGAATGTTTGATGAGATCCTCATGCATTTCAAGGCGTATCTGTTAGGCAGGCCAAGGTGTCTCTGTTTCTTGTGGCTTATGCATATATTTTCCACAACTTTTCCGCACATGTCGATGAATAGATCGTTATCAACCATCATGCTCATATCTCGTTCCAGGCGCTTCAAGAACGATAACATTGACTCGCACGTTTTCTTCGGGAAAAACTCAGTGGTCGATGTGCTTCATGGCCTCGAATTTCCCCAACTCAAGTCGTGGGGCGATGGTCAGGTTTGTTACTTACGAATCGCCCATCATAGCAGGTAAGCCGGCAACGCCACGGCCTTGTGCTTTATCACGAACCCAAAACACATTACGAAGGATTCAAGAGGGACTATTTACTCCAACCAAAACGGGAAAATCCCCGCACCGCCTCGAACAGGAAAGCTGCCGCACAATCTTCCATTTCGGCAACAGGCAAGAGCCCGGCACTGCCCAGTCTGGCGCGTCTCTCTTACGGAAGGCCTGTTCGATCGTCTTCAGACGCTTGTACTCGTCTCGTGGGGCACCCACGGACTGTGCATCGTCGTTCTCGGGATGTGGAGTCGGCGCGCGATGATGACTCGGCTTGTTGGTATCTGGCGTCAATCGGCCTCTTGGTACCTGGCATCAAACGGTTATGGTTTCCTACTACGGGCTCCATGTGGGTTCCCGTGTGGGCGTCCAGGTTGTGTTGAAACCAACGGCTTGCTTCGGGGTCGCGCATACTTGCGTCTCCATCGTGGGTTTCAGGAAGTGCTCGTGAAGGTCTCTGCAACACCTCAAGCGGTACCTCGTACCTAGGTACTTGAATGGAAAACACCGTTGACTATCACATGTACTCGTCCTTACTCCAACAAACTTGGATATCCCTGTTTTTGCCCAAGACGTGGAGTTTCCGTCATCTCGAGTTTGTCGGCGTATCCTTCGGGCTTTTCAGCTCCTTCGCGTGGAGGAAGTTTTCTGCAACAGGTGTACTCTTCCTCGGTGTCAGCTGTAAATATCTTGAGGCAGCGATCGTGACACGAGTCGTATATGTACGGTGTAACCAGATAAGTATTGCTCTCTGACACTGCACGTATTGCGCTTCCTAGGCGACCGTTGCTGCTGCATGTTTTAGCTCGAGTCTCCACTGTGACACGCGTCAAGCATGCCTGGCCGGTAGCGGCAGTCTCGTCTGAGCTTCGGATGGAAAGAACCGAGTCGTTGTTGATGAACCGCATAGCGAAGATCAGGCTCGAGCGTTGAGATGAAGGCGCGGAGGTGGAAACGTGGTGATGCTCGGGGGGCCACAACCACCCTTTGATTCTGCTCACTTGGTAACCTTTGGCTCTCGATTTGCAACATGCACCTCGTCACGATGGTCACACATCGTAGCCTGGACTTTGTACCTGGCAAGGGTTGTTCAAGACAGCAGGTTGTCTCCCAGGGTGTCAAACATGTCGTCCACTCAGATCAAAGTCAATTATTTGTGATGGCTGACTGACGTATTACATCCGAGGGTCTTTGCCGGCCCTGATGGATAAGATTTGATGAGTGTGGGCCAAGGAAAGGAAAGACCGAAGGAATTCGACCGAAGGAGGTGAGCGTAGCAAGAAAGAGATGCTCAGTGTGGAAATAGCGCGCAGCAGGGAGCCATGGATGGATGTAACCACGGCTAGCAGGATAGTTTTGACAGCAAAGGTCGCCCTGCCGCCCGTAAAGTGTGTGAAATCGATCATCTCTCACGAGCTTATTGAGCTGCATCCATTCGTTCGGACAAATATACCCTTTCTTGTTTTCTATGTTACATAGATTCCACACGTTTAAAATTTCTGAACATATGCTTTATCGTGTCCAGAGAGGTTGCATTGCCATGATAGGCTTTTGTTATTGCTAAGCCGAATTTACCTGCACATTAAAGGAGCAGACACTACTGGTAGTCCATTGTTGGCTCTTCTTCGGCTGTTATATTGTCTAAGTATAACAAGGTCCGACGGCCACGCTCAAGCTCACAATCATTGTGAGTAACGAGCTACAGTCAAGACACCTTGGAGCGCTGCAGGCACCCGTGGATAGCTAAATTTTGGGGTGGCAGCCTGCATAGAGGAGTGTTGGTGGAGAAATGAGATGTTTCGAAGGCTTCTAGGGCACGATTCGGTGGCTTAAGGCCGGATGTGCGTCAGCTCGGGGCTTTGGTTCCACCTCACGGCTCACAGCCTATCCCTGTGCGCGTGCACCCGCATCGGATGCGTGTCAACCAGTCCCCATTGACGGCCCGGGTGCCTAGCGTGGTGGATTAGGAAGATAAGGTTCAGCGGGACTCTGGGCAAGCGCAAAGCCAAAACATCCTTTGAATGGCCCTGTGGCTGCGAGCAACCCATTTCGTGAGTATGAGTGGGCGTATAAAGAGTGGTCTGACTGTCAAAACTACAGTAACTAGGATTAAATCCTTTTGATACACGAGCTGGTGGGGGAAGGATTGTATCCACTAGGCACTTACTCGTAAATCTATCACGAGCAGACGGGACAAGAGTTGCGCACTCGCCAGGCATGTTGCGACATGCAGATCATGACGCGACAGACATGCCAACCTTTCGACTCCATTGGTACCGTTTGATTCCCAAGATCTCATCTCTTCTTGTACGGATCTAAACAACCAGCAGTCTTTACCCGTGAAACCTGTGGACGTACAGCCTGTACGATGTCCGATCGAAACAGGGGGCCGAGGTACATGAGATCGGCCATCAAATGAATACTACCTATGCATACGGTGCGACGCTAGCCGATCTCTTCTGACAGAAAATTAAGGTTTCGATAACATGTGTGTAACTACATTGAATATCCACAAACTTCCGATTGTGTTCCTGAAGGATTCTTGTGCAGTGAGCTACTGACATCGGCTTCTACAGCCTACCTATAGATGCTTTCATCCCGCCTGCAACTAGATGCATGTTCAGCTCAGAAACTTGTCATCATATTCTGATGTTACGAAGCTGTTTTGCTTTTTCGTTGAAACGGAAGAAATCGCCCGTAGGGCTGAGTCCAGATGTCAGGATGTCGGCATCATTGGAGCCAGTCGAGAGTAGAGCCGAGAAGACTCCTCGAAGCAACAAAACCTTGGGACCCTTTACAAACCCGGCGGTGTGGAGGAACGCAGACAGGAATGAAGCTGTGAACCATTGGGTCACGACCATGTTGTACCATGGGCTCAGCTGGGTCTGGACAAGTGTACCTAATTACATTAAACTCATGTCTTGCATGCACCACTCGACGCGGCAGAGCGGGTCTCTTCCGATCCCGCGATGAGCGCATGCGACTATTACCTGAGCACTGCCATGCAATGAAGTCGTACGTGACAGCGGCTGTCCCTAGCGACTCGCGTCGTCATCGAGTCATATTCCTGTCAGCCGCACCCCCGGTCCAGCATCTTTATCAATTACGTCTCAACCATGCTAGCTCAAAGACTGGGGTCAGCGCACTTTGACCGTTCGCAGCGCCTGTCTGATGGTGTCCCCGCGCGTGAGGCGCTTTCCCCCCCGAACAGTCGCAAGCGTGTCGCTACACTTTCGGGATACTCTAGAGACATCGAGTGATTGACAGGGGATCTCCAACACCTAGGTATACATTGCTTGTGGGCCCCAACCTGTGGACCTTCTCTACACTCAGCCTAACGAAACATCTACACAGCCATTAGTCGGCGGAGCTTCCGTAAATCTCTGTGATTCCAGCCCTCCTCAACGACTGGTACACGGAATACGACCCTCACAGCCTGATCAGCTATGGATCAGTACACACCTGAAGAGCTGGACGTGTTACGGGCGCAAGATCAAGGGCCCTTGTGCCAGCGTATTATCATCACATTTACATCGATAGCATTCATTTCGATATGCCTGCGGGTGTACACGCGGATGAAATATCACAAAACTGGATGGGAAGACTGGACCATTATGATTGCTATGGTGCGTTGCTGTCTATTATCAACGTAGTCAAATACTGACAGATACCCGCAGGCCTTAATGATAATAACATGTGTTTGCCAATTACTTCGTAAGTTCTGAAAATGAGCCTCGAGCGGCCAAGCATTAACATGTATCAGAGATCAGAGCTGGCAGCGGGAAGCATGCAATGTTTGTGCCATACCCAGAAAAAGTCTCTGAGGGCTTGAAGGTTCGTTAAGACGCGGCGGCTGCACTCGGTCTGAGCTAACAGCATCAAGTATCTGTTCTTCAGCATCATTGCATATAACATGAGCCTCACTGCCACCAAAATATCGATATTGCTGCAATACTACCGTATCTTCACGATACGCGAGCTGCGCGTTCCTGTCTATGTGGCTCTAGCCATCGTTGGTTCGTGGGGAGTGGTGTTACTGTTCACGTCCATATTCTCTTGCGTCCCAGTCGAGGCATATTGGAACGTACTGATAAAAGGGAGTTCCAAATGTGTGGACCAGATGGCGTAAGTAATGTTCCACCAAAGAAATCATTAGCCTACTACCTAGGCACTGTGTTGATATCAACAATATATGGGCATTGGGACTTTACTGACGCAAGCACAGGTTGTGGTATGTCAATGCTTCCGCGAACATGATAACGGATCTCATGGTCGCTGTTATCCCAGTTCGAGGCATCTGGAGTTTACAGATACCGAAACGCCAAAAGCTAGCGCTGCTCGCCATCCTTACCATAGGATGGTTTGTATGCGTCGTCTCTATTATTCGAGTCACCACACTCACCGTGTTTGAGAAACATATGGACGACGCGACATACTATAGTGCACCAACTGCATACTGGAGTTCTATCGAAGCCAATCTTGGTATCGTATGCGCATCACTTCCGGCCCTTAAGCCTTTGATCGTCAGAATCATTCCTGTCTTTGGTAGCCTACATGACAGCAGGGGACGGACCTCGGATTCGGCGACTGGAAACAGGCACAGGCTGCACAAGCTCGTCAGCAAAGGCATCCGAAGAACCGGCGATGACGAAGAAAAGCTGACGAGCCAGTCGAGCGTCAGTCATGCCCACTCATTCACATCAGGGCCTTCGGAGAGCGAGATGCAGGGGAAGAAGATATATGTTACAAAACAGTTTGAAGTTGACAACAGCCAAGAACGGCAGGGCAGCAACCAGGAAGTGGCAGCTGCCGAGTTTTTGACGCACGACACCAGCCGGTAGCACGCAACTCGCGGGCGGCGCGGGCGGCCACGTGGATCATGTCATCCTCAAAGTTCTTTGCATGTTTCGTCCTTTTGTCCGGCGCCGAATACCAGGAACGCTACGGTTAATGTGTACTAGATGCAATGACGTACAGGGTCTAGTTGTAATAACTATACGATATGGCCCCATCAATGCTTTTGGACGTATGCAATTGGCCACTTATTATGGTCTGCATTTGATCGACGACCTTCTCGTGTTCAGGCTGGCCCTAGAGATAGCAGACCTCCATTTTGCGAGAGATTCCAATGTATCGGAAGGTCCACGCAGATCCAGGTATTTGATATGAATTTGGAGGCTGCTTGTTACTTGTCTGTCGGCCTAGTTGACCAGCGAGAGACGCTATATCTCAGCATCAACTGCCCTTGGCGGTGTCATTTCGGCAGCTTGCGTGATTAGAGATCTCGGCTTCCGACAAGTGCGACGGCCCCTGGCGGTGTTACTTGTGAACCCAGACCTGAGACAGGGATTGGGAGATACTTAGTAAGCTTGGCAAGATTGGTAATTCTGAGCTTTGTAAGCAGCTCCCATACAAATTTCGTCTATGCGTAAAAGTGTTGCGAAACAAAACGTCATTATCTGCCGAGAAAAAAACGGTTACTAGATTCGGCTCGGCAGGCAGGCACGCACTGGATGTTCCTCTAGCCCGGACAGTCTAACAGGAAAAGGCATTGATCATACAGAAAACAATGTATTAGAGGAGCTAATTACAACAAGTCAAATTCGAGCAAATGCACACAAATATCGGTACTTCGGGCTTCGCACCAGTCACACGCTTATGCAGCAGGAAACGCGCATTCATGATCCGTCGAAGCAGTTGGTGCTTGGTGCACCGAGCTACACGTTGGTCGAGCTGTCCTGGTGGTATGATAGGTCAGAACCATGCAAGCCTACCTTGAAGAGACTCTAATGGATGGCGATCTCACGGACGGATCCCGAATTTTGTTCAGTGAAGCAGGATACATAAACACCTGTAGAGCCTCCATTTGGGTGGCATCCAACCAATTCAATATCCACGCTGAAAATGGCTTCAATGGGACGAATGGCTACGGCCGCAGTACTCTGCCTGCTTAGTGTACCAGCAGCTCTGGCAGCACCGGTTTACAATGCCCAAGATCTGGTCGTTGACTTGGGTTATGGTATTTACCAGGGCGCTCATAACGAGACTACGGGGCTCAATGCCTGGAAAGGGTATTTCACGCCTTGCCGTACATTCGAATGATACACTGACTTCTGCTTCCAGCATTCGTTACGCTGCAGCTCCAATTGGCGATCTCCGCTGGCGAGCTCCATCAGTACCAGCTGTGTCCCGAGCAGTAGTGAATGCTACCACTTATGGTACACGCTGTCCTCAAGCTGGGCCTTTTAATCTCTTTGGCCAATTAGATTCACCATCTGGCGACGAGGACTGTCTTTTCCTAAATGTATGGGCTCCGGCCGTCGAGGAAGGTAAGAACCTTCCAGTGCTCGTCTGGATTCACGGTGGTGGATACGGTGGCGGCAGCGGAGACCTAGATATGAGTCACATCGTCACCGCAAACGATAACAGCTTTGTCGCCGTTACATTACAATACAGAGTAAGTTCTTGAGACCACAAATTTAAGGCAGACACTAACATTCCTTGAGCTCGGTGCGTTTGGCTTCCTTTCTTCGGCTGAGGTTGAAAAGAACGGTGTCGTGAATGCCGGTATACTTGATTTGGCGTTCGCCCTGCAATGGGTGCAAGACCACATCAGCCGGTTTGGAGGCGATGTCTCCAGAGTCACCATAACAGGTGAGAGTGCTGGAGCTGGAGCAACAATGCTCTTGGGCACTGCAAAGAATGGCACTCTAGGGTCATCACTGTTCAGAGGCGTAAGTATCTCGAGTGGTAGCATCATACACTGCTGACAGACTATCAGATCATATCTGCTTCACCCTACCTGCCACCTCAGTACGATTTTGACGCTCCTATTCCAACAGAGAGATATGAAAGCTTTGCTTCCCACGCTGGATGTGGTAACTCGACCGACACGCTCGCTTGCCTGCGCAGCAAAGACACCGTCACACTGCAATCTGCAAACATCGACGTGAATGCTGCCAATTTCTACGGTACCTGGGCGTTTCTTCCTGTCACAGAGCCAGAGACTGGCTTCGTCACCACCCTCCCCAGCGAATCGTTATTCGCCAAACGCGTGAATGGCGAGCACCTCCTCGTCGGTAACAACGCCAACGAGGGTCCTCTTTTCGTCCCCCCCATCAATAGCACTGACTCTTTACGAACCTGGCTCCAGGGCGCATACCCATACCTGGAGTCTACTGATATCGACGCCATTCTCGCTGTTTACCCAGAATCTAACGTCACGGACACTGCCCTCTACGCAACCACTGGCCTTGGCCCTGTCACAGCGCTAGACGTCAGTCAGTACGGCGCCGGCGTCCAGCAACGCGCCTACAACCTCTACGCCGAGGCGACCTTCGTCTGCCCCGCGTACTGGATGAATTCGGCCTACACACGCAACAACCGCACCTCCCACCACTATCAGTACTCGGTGCCCGCGGCGCTGCACGGCGACGACCCCAACGCCTACTTTGGCCCCGCCCAGCCCAACCAGCCCGATATATTCACCACCGTCTTCAGGCAGATCTGGGGCGGCTTTGTGCGAGCCGCGAAGCCCGCAACTGCGCAGGGCATCAGCAATCTCACCTGGCCTGCGTGGGCCGACGATGGCGAGAGCCGCATGATCAATCTGAACACCACCGGTGGAGTGCCGTACCAGAGCCCTCAGATGAACGGCGTGAACGTCACCGAGTTCATGATGCCCGGTATCCAGAACGACTTCAGCGTTGTCGATGCGTTGTCGTGGGAGGGTGGCCGCGGTGCCAGGTGCGACTTCTGGAAGACACTTGCGAGCAAGATGTCTGTGTAAGGGTGAGGCTCTGGTAGGCCGGGGGTTGAGGCAAGGTTCGTTATTACGGGTTTCAGATGTACATATTCAAGGAGAACGGCATAGCGAGGTGTATATCAAAGGGGTACATAGACTCATTTATAAGATTGTATTAGCCAAGTCAAGCCATGAATTACAACATCTAAATCACAATACGACTAAACAATATACGCTCACGAAGAAACTCCGAATCGACCACAAACTAAAACTCTATGAGGAACCCACCCAACGCCACAAGACAATCACTATCCCATCGCTGACCATCACCTCACAAAACTTTCTTATCACAAATGGAGATGTCAGTCGTGCAACCCACAAACCCGTTCGCGCAGTTGAAGTAGTTTCCATGGTTCGGCGGGCAAGACCCCCAGAACCTCTTCTCACCACCGCAGACCTTGGACTCGCCTGTGCAGCCCACGAAGCCGCTGGCGCACTCGCTGGGCCTGGCGTACCACGTTCCCGCGGCGCAGATCGGGGCGGACTTGGGGGCGGGGACGACGGGGGTCGTGGTGATGGGGACGGAGGCGGGCTTGTCGCAGACGGCGGTGTTGGTGGAGCAGCCGCGGAAGCCGTTGGCGCAGACGTAGAACGCGGAGCCGGCGGGGCAGTCGGAGGAGGGAGGTGTGCCAGCGGGGGCCTGTGGGACGGGGGCTGGGTCGCAGATGCGCGGGTTGGTGCTGCAGCCCTTGAAGCCAGTGGCGCAGACGTACCAGCTGCCCTGGCCCTCAGCGCAGGTACCGGGAGCAGGAGTAGTTTGGCCCGGAGAGGCCTTACTGGAGCTTGAGGGCTTGGGATCGCAGACGGTCGGGTCGGTGCTGCAGCCCTTGAAGCCAGTGGCGCAGACGTACCAGCTGCCCTGACCCTCAGCGCAAGTGCCGGGAGCAACTGAGCGGGTAGAAGGCGCAGTATCGCAAACACCCGGGTTCGTGCTGCATCCAGCGAAGCCGTTGGCGCACTTGAAGAACGAGCCTAGCCCTGGAGCGCCAGAGCAGTCGTTGAAGAAGCGCTTGGGGCCGGTGCAGACCGCCGAGCCTCGGGCGTAGTCGACGCAGCCGCTGAAGCCGCTCGAGCATTGGATAGCGGGAGTCAGGTGCGATTGGCCGGGGCAGAAGTTGGTGGAGCGCTCGGTCAGGGTTGGAACGGCGTTGGTGAGAGTGGCGAGGGAGATGGCGAGGGAGAGGGAAGTGAGGAACTGCATCTTGAAGTAGACTAAGGGAATTGGTGGGACAGTAGAGGGATTAAAGAAATGCTCGAAAGAGATGAGAAATTGGAAGATGAGATGGTAGGAAATGAAGAGACCAAGGAAATAGACCAAGGAAAAAGACCAAAGGAAAAGGAGATGATAGGAAACTGTTGACTGATTGTGATGATGAGACTGATAGACGGTCGTTCTACAACATCTATATACTCGCCATCGCAGGCTATGCGGCGCACCAGTCTAGCGTCGCTCTCAGCCCATTCACTACACAAGCCGCAGCATCTGGGTAGCAGAACGCCCCATCTGACTGTGCCACAGCGCTGAGAGTTAGTTATGGCGGTGTGTGCTAGTCGGAATGCTCGAGTGGTAAAGCAGCCGAGTGAGTTTGCTTCTCATTGGCCAATGCATGGTCTGTCAACAGCCAAGTGAGGGTGTATGCTTACGGCCGAGACTGGCTTATTGGCTCAGTTAGCGAGAATAGGTTTGCGGCTGATATGCGTGGCGGAGCTGCATACAACAAAGAGCTCAGCCGGTCCGATTTTGGATTGCGGGGTCGGATGCAAAGACATCGAGAGCCTGGTTCAGGTGACTGAGGGCTGGAGTGGGCTGACTGGGGTGAGTGGTTGAAAGCAGCAAATAATCAAGACATCCAAACAACTAGGCGATGACAAAGATGGTTACTTGGTTAAACATGGTATCTAGGCGTGCTCTCTGAGCATATTTCGAGCAGTCAGAAGCTTAGGTGGATCCAGAAATGGAAGCAGGCACTTCAGTATCCCCAGTCTTCTCTGCATTGGCAGGTACGCCTTTCTCGTCCGGCTTGGTGGCTGACTGTTCGAACGACTGTTCGAAGTCTGCAATAATGTCGTCGATATGCTCTGTGCCGACTGAGATGCGGATAAGGTCCTGCGACCGTCAGTAGGGCTCATTCAGGCTCGGGATCAACTTGTATCTTACCTCAGTCACACCAGAAGCTTCCTTTTCGTCATCGTTCAACTGCTCGTGCGTGGTGGTCCATGGGTGAATCGCTAGCGTCTTCGAATCACCAACGTTTGCCAGATTTGAGATCAGCTTGAAGTTGTCAACAATCTGGCTCCCTGCAGAACCTCCTCCCTTCACACCAAACGAGAGCACACCTCCAAACCCACGTGTCAGATACTTCTTTGCAAGCTCGTGCGATTGGTGGCTTTCCAAACCGGGGTACGATACCCAGCTCACATTTTCATTGCTTTCTAACCACTTTGCGAGCTTGAGCGCGTTGTAAGCGTGGCGCTCCGCGCGCAAGCTGAGTGTTTCAATGCCGATGAGTAGTTGTTGGGCAGCAAAAGGGTTAAGAGCTGCACCCAGATCACGCTGGATCTCGACACGGGCGCGGATGATGTAGGCGATGGGGCCAAATGTGTCCACAAACTTCAGGCCGTGATAGCCTTCCGAGGGGTCGTTGAACTGGGGAAAGCGCTTTGCGTTCTTAGCCCAATCGAACTTGCCACTGTCAACGATCACGCCACCAATCGTTGTGCCGTGGCCGCCAATCCACTTGGTCGCCGAGTGGACGACAATATCTGCACCGTGGTCGATGGGCCGAATGAAGTATCCACCAGCGCCGAATGTATTGTCCACGACGACCGGGATGCCGGCTTCATGTGCAATTGCGACAATCTTCTCGAAGTCCGGTACATTGTATCTGGGGTTGCCAATAGACTCAAGGTAGATGGCCTTGGTCTTGTCATCGATCGCGGCTTTGAAGTCTTCTGGCTTGTCACCGTTGACGAACTTCGTCTGAATGCCAAATCGAGGGAAGAAGACCTTCAGCTGGTTGTATGTGCCTCCGTAGAGATTTGTCGTAGCAACGATGTTGTCTCCGGCGTGCGCGAGGGCGCTGATAGCAATGAACTGCGCTGCCTGGCCAGACGAGGTGGCCAAAGCTGCAGCACCGCCTTCGAGCGCTGCGATACGTTGTTCGAATACACCTATACACAAGTTACTCGAAAGTCGCTGTACTGAAAGTCTGTAGCGCATACCAACAGTTGGGTTTCCGATACGGCTGTAAATGTTACCGGACTCCTTGAGGCCAAACAATCTCGCGCCGTGAGCGGAGTCATTGAAAGTGAATGACTTTGGATTTTAGCATCAGTTTACGCACTCTTCGCACCGAATATTGATTTACCGTGGTCGCGTAGATTGGCACAGCGCGTGAGTTCGTGGCGGAGTCTGGAGTATGGCCTGAAGCCTGCTGTTAGAAGTAGATCCTTCACAAGATCTGGGGTGTTTACCAGCATGCAATTGCAGCGTCTCAAAGTTCTTGGACAGCTGTTCAGCCATTGTGAACGATACGCAGGTCTTGAAGGGTGAAGGGTTGTCTATGGATGTTGTCCTCGGCTGAGCAGCGACAACAAAAGAGAGCCTGCCGAATTAAAGAGGGGTCCTATATGTAATTGCGTCTCCGGTCACGTCATCTACGTGCTCTGGATCTCGCTTGCCCTGAACGCACTCCGATCTGACAGTGGAGTAGATATACAGCTCCGCCTTATCCACTTTTACATATCGGCCGTGGACCATCATGGTCTTATCCCGCAAGTGCTGACGCTGGCCCCCATCTCTGATACTGGAGCAGAAAACTGTCTGTCAGGCTTGCCATTTGCGGTCATGATTGGGAAATTGCGTGAGATTTGGGGGGTAGCTAATGGTAGCTACCCCGCGCCGATGTAAACAAACGGACTAGGCTAGAATGATGACCGAACCAGGGTCTGCGCCGGCGGCCGAACGCTGCCACGTTCTGACACAAACACTGTGCTGGGAGTTCTATCATTGGTAGAGAGCATGCGAATCAGTTTGTTACACGATGTGAACGATCGGCAGCGGAATGTCGTATTTAGGGATCGAGTGTTGAACAAAAACTCCTTTGCTTGTATAGTGCTGATGTGGCTACGTGCGACTACTGATGACCAGCCAACTGGCGCAACACAGATGCCACACAGACATATCCATCTACAGCCTCTCAATTTGGTCCAGCAAGTGTTGCAGACAACCGCCACCGATCTTAGCAAAAGGCCACCAATGTATAGGGAAGACATATGATAGGAATACGAACGTGACAGTGTAGTGCAGCGCCGTAGGGCTTGCGCTCATATAGTGAGCTCCATTTTCCAGAACCAACAGCAAAGAACGAAACGCAATGCATTAGGGAAGGTGCAGTGTGTGTGCTTTTGCAAGGAGTGTGTGTACACGAGACAGCATGACGCAAACAAAGTTGGTCGCCAAGACACGCTCAATAATCATCCAAGGAAAAGTAACAACAAAATACAGACAAGGAGATGTCGCGAGATTGCACAGAGGTTATTCTCGGGTATATCGATATTGCGAAAGCTAAAAGTCGGGTTGCGCCAGACACCGGTACTCCAAGGTTCAGTCGCAGAGTAATAGATCGAAGAAAGGCACGATGGGCCAAGGCAAGAGTTGATCAGACCTAGACGTTCACCTCCGGGACACGGCGTTGACGCTGCGTGCCGTCTGCGCGCCGGTAGCTCATAGCAGCTCGGTCCATGGGCTCTTCCATATCGGGTTCGTCGTAAGTGTAGCCGGGCCCGGACAACACAGGTCGTGCACCCTGTGTCAAGCGTCCGGTGACATGACTCTGGTCGAATGTGTTTGAGAATGATCGTTTCTGGCCCGTAGTGCTTGCCATTGGAGGCAGGCTCGAAGCAGGGTAATTGTGCAGAGCATAGTTCGAGTGAGGAGCATCGGAGTTGGCAGACATTGTACCGGAAGACATGGAGTTCATAGGCGAAGTGTACGAAGGCGAGACAGGTTCCAGCTTGTCCGCAATGATCGGTGGTTGAAGTGTCTTCAGTGTCGGCAAAGGATGGATGGGTTGTACGTGGATGCTGCCTGGGCCCGAGATCGAAGCTGCACGGGTAGGGGTCTGCATAGGTTGTGTCGGCTGGCTCATGGACTGCGATCGTTGCTGGTACGGATCGACTGGACTGTAAGGAGACATCATTTGCGGCTGGCTTGAAGGCGCGTATTGCTGCGGTGGCTGGAGAATAGACGGTCTGCGGTAATCAACCGGTTGATGGTGTGCAGCAGGTGGTTCTTGACGGGGCTCGTAGTGAGACTGTTGGGGCTGTTGGTGACCGGGATAGCCGTAAGACTGGTTCATGGGCATAGGGTTGTGAGACGCGTAGCTGTTGTACGCAGGCTGGGGCTGATGCTGAGGCTGTTGCGGTGGCGGCGGCTGGGAATACGAGGGTTGAGGGGGCTGCATCATGTGGCCACCTGGCGGAGGCGCGTATTGCTGCTGCTGCTGGTACTGAGGCTGGTATTGGGACTGGCTCGGCATGTGAGAGTAACCAGTACTCTGTGGTGGAGGCATCTGCTGGTAGTTGGTGCTTGGCTGCTGGTAGCCCTGTGCTATCTCGTCCATGCTTGGACGGCGGGGTGGAGCGAGCGAAGAGTTGCTGGCGTTGGACACGGAACGAGGGCGCTCATCCATGGGCGCGCCAGGCGCTGGCATGCCGGGCTGCCCACCATAGGTCTCTGGCGTGGGAGTGCGTCGTGCTTGCCCTCCGTACTCGTTGTCTTCGTCATAGCCATCCCATTCCTTGGAGCTCTTGTTCTCACGGCGCCTCATCCTGACGTCGCGTCTGATGCGCACACGGCAGCCCTGCTCGGCGACCATGCGGCTGAGGGCAGTGCTCTCTGACAGACCGGGGAACTTCTTGGCAGAAAAGACGGTAAAGGGCGCCGACTTGACCTCGCATCGGTTGGTGACAAAGCGGTTGCCGTCATGAATGACATTGGGGTCATCTGGATCGAGGTCCTTGACTTCGCTGAGGTTCTCAAGCAGGGCAAAGCTGAGACGGTACTTGCCCTCGTGACGAACGGAGAGATCAGGGAAGATGAAGTACCCAGCAGGCGTCGGGCGGTCAAGGTAGGCCATGCCGGCGACTGGAGTGCCGGTGAGGACTGGAGTGCCTGAGATGGAAGGCGCAGTGCGGCCTGCAGCGAGAGGGCGAGCATTCTCGAGACTGGCGTGCAGGAAGAAGTTGGCGTTGTAGGCAAAGGTGACATCCTGGTCGTTCTCAAAGATGCGCAGCTCGACGATCGGCGGGGGATCCACGGGGCGACGGTCGGCACTCGACTTGGCGCCGCTGCCACAGGCTCGGGCGCGCTCAGGCTGCTGGATCACCTGCATCTCATAGCGAATGCGGCGGCCATCTTTGGTGTTGCGGTGGGAAGTGTTCTTCGTCTCGTTGGAGACGGGAATCACAGTGAGGGACGACATTGCAGGTTGCGGTGCTGGCTGGGGCGAGTCAGTATTCGCGTTGAGGTGGAGGTATTCCAAGGTTGCGAGACGACAGGGACCGGCACGCACATTCCCCAAGGGAAGGTTCGACGGAGCGTGCACTTACGTCGCCGACCACACAATTGGAAAATGACGAGCAAACGAGGAACACGAAATGTCAGAACCTCGACCACGGAACGTCGAGTCTGGAACACTCAGAATGGCCGTTTGCAGCGCAGCAGCCTCGTGAGCGTGACAGGAACAGCGACCACAGCACTGGCTCGCCAGACCCAGCGATCGGGCATTCCGACGTCACGGGAAAGGCACGAAAGAAACATGGAAAATCACACTCACGCTTGGAAGGCCAGCGGCGAATGGATGCTGGAGGTCGCGCAGGCGGCGCTAGGATCGAGCACGGCGGTGCAGGCTGCTGCGAGGATGGTTGAGGTTGGGAGTGAGGTGTGCGTGATGCGTGATGGGTGCGGTGCGGGTGATCGACAGCGTTGCTGCTCCAGCTAGTGACGGCGGAGGCGGTGCAGCGAGGGGAGGTGGAGGCCGCGGGTGGTGGACAGTGATGGTCCAAGGATGGCTGCAGGCCTGCGGTCGCTGCTGTCGCTCTCCCGTTGGTGCCGTCGAGTTCACGATGTCGTGGGTGAGAGGTGGCAGCAGGAGCGAGCGAGACGCAGCGCCCAGCAGAGAGGGCGGGCGCCGCGGGCTGGGACCGCCCATGCGGGCTAGCCCCGTTCTCGACTCGCAGCGCTCCAGCGCTCCAGCTTTAGCCGAGCCGTCTCTTTGTCCCAGGCCTCAACGGTTCGCGGGCCCACTGGCGCCAATGACGCCCGGCCTGCCCCCAGCAGGATGCGCAGTGCGTCCTCAGGATGCCGGCTCCCAGCGCCCAGCGCCCAGTGCCCAGCACAGCCCCAGCTGCTGCAGCGGCGTTGCTGCTGCTGCGCGGTGCTGCGCGCTGCTGGCAGAGCCGCCCCGTCTGGATCAGTCTGGGGTTCAGGCTGCCAGCACCCTGGCGTTGCACTGCGGACGGCACATTAAGTACGGCGCGCGAAACGAAGTCGACGACGGCCCCAGCACCATTCCCGCAAGGTTCTGGCTAGAGCCAACTGGGCCGGGCCCTTGCTCGTTTCCGCATCCCGGAGCAAAGAAAGTCGTCGCTACTGCACGCTCTGCCAACGCTCCAGCGCAGCCATGTGCGCGGCCACATAGCCTGCCAACAAACAGCAGCTGGCGGTGCCCCCGGCGTTGCTTTTCGGTGCAGCGCCCTGCTCGTGCGTCACCAGCTGCGTCCAGCGACACCAGCGACGTCCCACCGCACCCAGCTGCTGCGAGCTGGCGGTGCGCTGCCGGCTCCGTGTGGCCGTCTGGTGTCGAGCCGCTGCGTCTGGCGGGCAGTGGCAGCCCAGCGCACCAACCTGCCAGACCACCCTGTCGCACCCTGTCGTGCAACCCGACGCGGGAAGCCAGGCTACACGCTGCAGCAGACATGGCCTGATTCTGGTGTGCGCAACGCAGCGAACGCTGAACCATTTCCGACTGCAATCTGGCGGGCAGCCCAGCCGGCATCCTAGCGGCGCTTTCCCACAACCGCTGGGGCGGCTGCCGCATTGAGAACCAATAGCCGTGCAGCAGCCTGGAGTTTCCCAGCGGCGGCCCTCTGCTTTGGAAGGAGTCAGCATCACCGTGGCCCGGGTCCCTGCTGCCCTTGTCTACCCTTGAGCTGGACGCGCCAAGCTGGGTCGGGTGGACCGCCCCCACAGCCCCATTGGTCGAGCGCCGTGCCGGATGGTCGCATGCAGCCCGCCCCAACCACACGGCGCGCGCAATCTCCCGCCAGCCGACTCGTGTGCACATCAGCCTGCCTTGCCGCACGACTCGCTCTTGCACAAACGCCCGACACTCGCCCGACAACTCCAGTGCACTCAGCAGTGCATACGAGCGACTGTCCGACCGTGTCTGCGTGCTGTTGATCACTGTGATCACTGTCTTCGCTGATGGCCGACGCGCTAACACGCCTGCCGCGGGGTGGACCAGCATCTGCCCGCTGTCAGCATCATCCCCGTTGCATTTCGAATACCGAGCGTCTTAAGACCGGAGAGTTCACTCCACTTAAAGAGCGGGTCTGGGCGCTAAACAGCTGAAGTCAAAAGCAACGCTCGGTTTGCTGCCGCAGCACAATCCCTACTGCGGCGCCGCAGCGATGTTTGCTCACACGTTCTCCACCACGCGTGGGAGACAGCATACGAGACCATAGTCAGTGGCACTGTGACTCCAGCAACTGGGGGCGCCGGCACTTGTAACATCCGAGACGCTGCACCGTCGGTTCGGCAGAAGAAATTCTCGAGTCGACGAGTTGGGAAATCTTCTCTTTGCATCATACCACATTCACGGACCCACATACCATCTGCCTCAATCAGATGCACACACACGCTCCACTTCTGGTCCAAAGCACCCTCCATGAGCCCATGGCGCACCAGTCGATCACAGTGTAGCATCACTGAGGCGCACCTCACTCTGAGACAACTGCAACCTTCTCCGCAAGCCACACTCTATCCATTGGATGTGACACCCACCGTGGCTCCTTTGGATTTACCTGCACCGAAAACAGGGACGCTTTAGCACACGCATTGCACGTGGAACGACACCTGCAAGCCACTACACGCTCTCAATGTGTCTGTGTATCAGTATGGTCTGATGCCCGTACGTTGCCTCGTCTCACCTTGAGTCGCTCTGCGGCACAGTGACTTGGGCTTGTAGCCTCTGGTGCGCTGGCACGCGCCTCCTCCATCACCACGAGAATGAGGTAAGAATAGGGTGAAAAAGAAGAAAAATAGGTACTGCAAACACGTCTCCTCGTTTGATCCTAGAAACTGCGGGGTTGGAGATGCCGCTTGTTGGGAGTTGCATCCTGGCCCCCCTTGCTGAAGTTTGATCCTACTCCGCGCCGCACGCAAGAATAGCAACACCGAAGGGGAGCATTTCGCATGTCTCCGGTGCCGATCCGTTGTGATCCTGCCGCTGCGTAGCAGTCCGTGAGGCAGATATCTCCGTCGGACCCGCGCCTCTCTTGGCCTTTGAGAAATAGAATCAGTCACTGCAACTTGTTGTTTCATAATGATTTCACTGGCTACTGTTCTCCGTGCTGCTCTACAAACTGTCTCTCGCTGAAACATCTGGTGCCCACCACAAAGAGAACACAATGTCAGTGAACAGACGGCCGGCAAGACAGCACAATGTCTCCAACAACAGCAGACGTTAAAACGGACGTCAACTCAGCCCAAGTCTCCCAGCAACTAAACCGCTACCCACCATCCGTTCGTATCCCCAAACCAACAGTCCCACAGCTACCATCCCAGCAGATATCCCACAGCGACCCAACTCACCCTCCACCCTCGTACCAACAATCCAACATGCTCCGCTCCTGCCTTCCCGATCTCACCTACCTAAGCTCCCTCTTCTCCCTCACCAGCACCCCGCCCCTCGCCCCCACCCCCCAACAACCCTCCTGCGACCTCACGAGCCTCCCCTACTCCTCCTGGCACCCCCCCTCCTGCCCCCAGAATTGCGAGGGCGTGTGCCGCCACCTGCCCGTCGGGAGCGACACGCGCATAAACGGGCGCCTGGTGTCTCGCCCGCGCCGCGAGCTCGCTGGAGGTGAGACCGGTGATGCGGAGCGAGCACACACTGACGCGGCGGCACAGCGCCCGGCTGCACCACACCTCTCAGATCCCGTCGGTGCGGCGTGCGCCCCGGTAGTCAAGGTAGGACACTCCCGCCCTCCGCCTGCGCTGCCGTCGCGGTCTGTGTACCACTCTGCTGTGTCGACGCCGACTACGCCGCCTGCGTGTCACGGCGGAGATGCTGGCGATGCAGAGAAGCCCCCCGTAGCTCTGCAGACCGACATGAGTGTGTCCCCGACAGTCCGGCAGCAGGCCCGCGTCGATGAGTGGGATCTATGTAGCTTGTTTGACAGCGACGAAGACGAAGACGAAGACAATGACTACAGCGATGATGATGACGACGACAGCGATACCCACACTGCCTTTCCGGCCTTGGAGCGCACGCGTGTCTAGCGTCCGTCTGGACGCGGGTGCGGCGCGGGTACTGCTGTGCTAGACAGAGCCGGGCGTGGGAGCATGTGTTCCTCTTCTTCGGCGAGGAGAGGCTTTGCGTGAGGCGGGTTTGTGTGGAGGACTGTCGTGTAGAGGATGGGTGAGTGTGCAGGTAAGTCTAGGAGTGACATGGTGTTAGAGTAGCGGCTAGGTGCTGGTCATCGAGCTGCCCGATGCGATATCTGATGTGGCTGTGTGCTATCTCGTTGGGTTAGTCGGGAGATATGAGTGAGTTATGCAGATTCATGGATATGTCGTTAAGAGCTTGTTGTGTTTGTGTTAGTAGTGCTGCAATCCAACCCAGTCAGGTCACACACCAAGTCAAAGAGTGTTAAACTTGTTATTTAAAGCTCAGTTCGGATTGCAGTTAGGCTGGTGTGTTCTCCAATACCATACCAATCTTTTATTCTACAGTCGGCGTCAAAGCCTCGGCTCTCACCCGTTGGCTCGTACCTGGTAACTGTCTTCGGGCTGCCTCAAACGAAAAGAAATCATTGTTTCCGCTACAAAAGTCCAATCTTAGCCTCGTAAAGCACTCATTGCCGCTTCCAGCTTGCATGTTCATCACCAGTCTTGATGTCAATCCAAGCGTCAGAATCCAGGTTAGATGATGAAAGCGCGACGCCGCCGTCGGACGAGTCCGAATAGTAAGCGACTTCGTCAACATCGCTGGTTTCTTCTACTCCATCTTTCGCCGTGTTTTGATTTCGAGAATCACCGCCAGACTTCTTATGCAGGGTAGTCTGCTCTTTGCCAGTCGAATCCTTATATGTCTCTCGGTATTCTGGGCGGAAGGTTTCGCCTCCTTTGCGTTCAAGGTCTTCGCGTGCTTTCCCGGCCATGATTTTGTCGTCTTTCGCAATGTGTGCTGCAAAGTTGCTCCAGCCGCCAGTCTTTTGAGTAGGCATCGCTTCTGATCCGCGTTTGTTGTCTGGTTTGGACGATTTAGTGTTGGAGGTGACCATTGGATCTACTTTTGCTCGTTTCGACGGGGGAGACGGGGACGACGAGTCCGTCATTGAGCGGTAGTGAGTACGGAGACTGCGTGATCTGATGCTACGTCAAAGTCAGTTCCATAGCCGCTCAGTACCATCTTTTAGTGTCACTTACGCTATCTGCTGCGTTTGTGGTACGCTTGTCGAATTCTGTGTACTTGCTAAAGCAGAATGGCGGGGAATTTCGCTAAGAGCGCGAGGGAGGTGCTCATTTATGTTGTTGCCAGCCATTGCGTTTGTTTGCGCGGTTGATCTGCCATGTTCCAGGTCATGGGTTGCTTCAAACGAGGATCGTTTGTCCTCTGAAGACGATACAGTCTCAGCAACGTTGCGGAGCTGCTCAAGGGGCACATGTCGAGACCTGTATGGTAGCGGTGTGTCTCTTAACATCTGGTTCGAGTTATAGCCTGAGGTGCTCGTAGACCTGATGTCTGTGTCCCTCTGAATGGTCAATGCTGGACATAGACGAGGTTTGTGGCTGTCGGAAACGCGAGAGGGTGCTTTGCGAGAACCGTCAGCAAGTTTGCGGACAGCTTGATGATGGCTGGGCGGCGGAACAAGATCCCAGCGGTTTCGAGGCGTGCAGACTGTGCTTGTTCTGCCTCTACAGTCCGCAAGAGAAGCGCTCTTATCAGCAGTAGATGCGCTGCGTATGGGGGGATCTTCTGGCCGCGGAACTGCGATACCGAATCCATACTGCTCGTCCCATTCCACATACTCGCGATCGCATTTTGGTCGATCCTGACACGGTCGAGCTCGAGATTCACTGGGCTTCACGTCGTAAGGCACCAGAGCCGTCTTTGACTTTTCGACGATCTGAACGTCGTCTTTATTTGAAGACCGATAATCGGCAAACTCTTTCTTTACTGGGGGTTCCACTTCCTTTGGTTGAGGTGATAACGGTTTCGATCTTTCTGTACGTGCTCCGTGCGTGCTGGAGGACGCGTTTCGCGATGTTGATTGCTGTCCAAGGCTTGCGAACATGCCATCATCATGTTGTCCATCTGATGTCCAGGTGGGTTGTGAGAGGCCACGGGACGGATGTAGATCGAACGGTACACCAGCCGAGTTGAGGTAGCTTGCTTGTACTTGATTAGCTTGCTGGGAGTCAGTTGAATTGTACTGCTGCACAACACAGGTGTTGTGCTGACTCGTTACCGCATACGATTGTTGCACATGTTGCGGCAGACGGAAGAAAGCTGGTGGAGGTACTGGTGGGTTTGATGAGGAGAAGACGGCAGAGTAAGGCAACGGCTGCGGTTGCTGTGGTTGCTGCGGCTGCTGTGGTTGCTGCGGTTGCTGTTGTGGCTGCCGCTGCCAAAATTGCTGCTGGTGTGCCTGCTGCTGCCAGAGTTGCTGCTGGTGTGCCTGCCAGTACGCGTACGCATAGGCATCACCACCATGAGGCCACATCGGAGAGTGACCATACGTCCAGCCTGAACCAGGCATGGTATTGCTCCAGGGTAGCATCTGCGGCGGCGTTGGCTGTACACCACCATGAGGCCACCCCGGAGGGCCACCCAACATCCCGCCCGAATAAGGTGCCATGTTGATCGAGGGCAGCGTTCTCGGCGCCACGGGCTGTGAAACGCCACCACGAGGCCATATTCGAGGGGGACCATACGGACAGCTTGGGTCAGGCAGCGTTCCAGGCGCTGTCAGCTCTGAATCAAAGAACCTCCAGGCGTTAGCTATATCGGACAAGTCTTGAGGCGGGGAAGAATACGGAAGCGGTGGGTATCTGGTGGCGTATGCGGGGTGGTACGGTACTGCGGCAAAGTTATACTGTGGGTCTTGCTCGGCGGAGAGGTCTTGCTCGGCGGAGAGGCTGCTGGCTAAGGTCAAGTCTGGGGAGTCGTTTTGTGGGTGCGAAGGCCAGGAGCTCGTGGTCTGTAGCTGCTGTGACTGCTCCGGTTGCTGCGACTGAACCAACTGCTGCTGCGACTCAACCAACTGCTGTGACTGACCCACCTGCTCAAACGGCGAGCACGGCTGCCCAGCCAGACGCGCAACTTCATCGCCCATCTTGACTGCAGGCGCGAGGTGGTTGGGCATCGCGTAAGTGCGAGCGAGGGAAGCCCAAAGGGTTTGGGCGAAGGCCATGTCGGTGGTCGGTGGCTTGGCGGGGTTGTTGATGGTGAGAAGTGAAGGTGAAGTTGAAACAGAATTTTTTGGGGAAAGTTGACGTGCGGGCGAGCGAGACAAGAGGAAGGAGCGGACCAAGAACGCACTTGCTAATAGACTTGTATGTATTAAAGGTGGCCATGGTGTGCGAACAAATAAAGAGGACATGTGGTATGCGATCAGATGAATTGATTGATCGATCTAAAGTATCGCATGCCCAAAGCAACCCAAACGACTGGCTCTCTGCACTACGACTCACCGTGCTTTGCGTCCCTTGCATTTGGTTCATCTTCCACTCCCGCATATGAGAGCAGTCGACTATCCAGGCGGCACCACGAGGAGGCGCAAGGGTCCGACTTCTACCGCCCGCCCATCTCTTGCGGTCACCAGCACTTCCATGCCTGACCCAATTTCTCCAGACAAATTAAAGCATCTGCCTCGCTATAACCGACGACCACAGAAGCGAAGCGAAAAGACAGCGTCATGCGATGAGCCAACAGAAGTGGACTAAAGATAGTCAGAACGGACGGACGATCGAAGGAACAAAAAGCGGATCGAGGTTTCAGGAGGTCGGGGAAGCGGCGCTTGGGCAAGCTTCCCAGGCCTCCTGGAACGGGACCGGAGGTTGCTTGCAAGCAAACTGCCATGGACCTAGCGGTCTGTCAGAGCACACCTCTGCTCGAGAGCAGAGACGAAATCTCAACATCGATTGGCGTCTTCCACGCGCTTCCGCCTGAAAAAGCAGACACTGGTGGCGGGAGTTCCCCTGCTGTGCAAGTTCCTCGTTGACGATCGACGACGGGACGGGGTAGGGCGCGAGCGGGTGCTCTAGCGAAAGAGACGATGTATCTGGACGCAAAGTATAACCTCCACAGGAACGTGGGCGAACCCAAATCAATTGGAACTGCAGCGAAGGTACCTGTAGACGAACTGCCATGGACCATGATGGTCTGTCAGAACTTTCTGCGAGAGAAGGTCCAATCTCGTAGGCATCTCCCACACGATCCTCTCTGAGAAGAGAGACATTGGTGGTGGGGGCAAGAGTCCCTGTCATGCAGGTTCTTCGAGGCGGGGTCGTCAGAGGTCGAGCAATGAGGCAGGACCTCGTCTCAAGCCAGAAGGAACAAAATTCGACGTAAAGTCGATGAAGCCAACGGAAAACCAAAGTGGAGCCAAAGCTCTGTACGCTTACGCGATACGCCCCAGATCAATGATCTGGAGCTCACACCTCGGAGCAAAGAGTGACTGTCTTTCCACTGCCATGGACCTTTCGGTCTATCAGAGTCTCGAGACGAGTCTCAATATCGCAGGCGTCTACCACACACTCCATCCTGAAAAGGAGGGCACTGGTGATGGAGGCTACCCTCTGAAAAGCAGGCTCCTCGCTCCCCAGAGGCATTGAAAATGCAAGGTGTGGACGAGCGACAGATAATACTGTAACAACAGTATGATCTCCCGATCGTAGTAATTCGAGTCGAGCACACGATCAGCCGGTCCAAAGCACCCCCGATAGGTTAGGAGGTTAGTTTCGGGGAGTGCCTTGGAGCGACAACCGCATGATCTGCAACTCACGGGTGTGCCATCCCACCATGCCAGCTCTTTTTGGGGATCTTTCAGGTGGGTGACACATACCATAGACCCGTTAGCCTCAAAGGGCTGTAGCCAAAGCGGCCTCCTGTTATAGTTCAGCTGCTTTCGAAGATCTTTGTGCGAGGTAGTTGTGTAGCCCTCCAACGTCTAGCCGTGCGACCAAGTGTTGTGCAACTCCTGCTACGTCCAGAGCGTAATCCTAGACATCTTCTGCTGTATACCAGGAAAGGGTGGTCCTCGAGCCATGGCCTTGTGAGGTTGCTCAAACACCCGTTGCGGTATATGCTAACGTCCTTGGTCTGGTAATGAGGTGTTGTCCATACTCCTCTTTCCTCGTTAGGTGGAGAGCAGTATTGCTCTGCTCACACTCTGCCATCCCAGTCAAGTACGGTTAAGCCCTGATAGTCCCTACATGTTTCTGGAGCCGGGGCCTCAAACCAGAGTGCTTCCACGCAAAATGCCAAGGACATAAATGTCTATCGGAGTCTGTGACTTCATAACTGCTGGCGTCTCTCACACTCACTGACCTGAAAAGGCCGCGCTGGTGATGGGGTTGATAACCCTGCAGTAGAAGGTCTGGTTCGGGCTTGGCAATATCGGATCACTTCGCCATGGAATGGAATCGTTCGGACCTTGCCACAATCAACGGGGGGTAACTCTCCAGTCGTTGAGGAAAATCGAGGAGGATGTTGAGGCGGGGAGAGTAAAAGAAGTGAGGAATGATGGGTAAAGGGAGTTACAAGACGCGCGTTAGTCGGCAAAGAAGCGTCGCGTTACGCGTAGAATTATCCAGTGCAAAGGTATTAAGGGCAACGTCAGGGTCTGTACCATAGCTGTAAGAAAGGGCAGCATATGACACGTCGCAAGGAATCCAGATTCGTGGCCATCAAGATTGATCGGCCGGTGCGCGGGTCGTCGTATGAATGTGTCACGGAGCGAGGGATTGTATCAGGGTGGATGTTGCCTGATGAGCAGCACGAAGCTAGTTACCACGGTAAACAGTACCACATATCGCGGAAGCATAGGGTATGGGGGATACCAAGTGAGTCCAAGAAGGAGCTGGGAACCGACCCTACTACGTCCGGCAGTAACCACGCGTCAGTAGAGTCTTGCACAACCGTGCTCGTCCCGTCGTCTCGCATCGTTGTTGTTACCTAGGGCGACCGGAGAAGACGTCGATCGAAGGTGCCAGCGAGTTGCTGGCAATGCCCGATCCGATGGCTTGTCCGCTCGCCGCAGTTGTCTAGTCGCTAGTCGCTATCTCCCATAAGTTCGGCCAACTCTGCCTCTTCTTCGGCGGTCATCATGCCCTCTTTATTCTCTGGTTCTTTGTCCTTGACTTGACCAAGCTGTTCGTCCTCGGCTTCCTTAACTGCCTTGGCGAGCTCCTGCGCCTTTAGGCTCCACTGTCGCACGGTTGCATCGATACTCACACTGATAAGTTTCTGGCCAGGCAACAGGATTAGTCCAGTGACTTCCTCAAAATGGCCGGAGAAGACGTGATGCAGCTTGCCACTGCCCTTCTCCCATACGCGAACCTCTTCGTCTCTGCAAGCTGTGGCAACCCATCCTCCGTCTTCGTCGACAGCGACATCGCGTACGAAGTCAGGGTGCTCGAACGCCGAATCTTCCTCCCACTGTCTGCCTCGCGAAAGACACTTTGCAGTTTTATCCGCAGAAGCTGTCCAGAGATCTCCGTCCGAGTCAAAGTGCACAGCATCGATGCTCGTCTCGTGCGCAATAATCGGCGAGGGCTCAAGTTCTGAGGCCGAGGCCAAGCCAATGTTCCAACGTCGAATCTCGCGGTCACTGCCAGCACTGAATACAGTTGCCGTGTCTTTGTTCGGATCGTAGTCTGTGACATCAAGCGTGAGTGCAAGAATGCCTCGTGTGTGTCCCTTCAAAGTGTGGAGCTTGTTGCCAGTAGCGGCATCCCAAACAATGATGCTCGCGTCCGCAGAAGCAGACACGAGGAGCTCCTTGTCTTGTAGAACGAACGGGAGCACAGCTTTGACGAAGTCGCTGTGTCCTTGGAATCGCTTTGCCAGCTTCCCTGTGGACAGGGTCCATGACCACACTGACTTGTCCCAGCATGATGCGTACACTGTGTCAGACCGCGGCGAGACAGCAAGTGACGTAAGCGGTGCCACGGGTCCAGCAAAAGTCTTGATGACTTTCTTGGTCTGAGGAGAAGTACAGTCAGCCCTGGCTCTGCGATGCAGGTCTGCGTGCGGAGGGGACTAGGGACGTGGATCGAAGGCATGACCGACTTCAATGTTGATCCGCTTCACGTTGCCGGCGGCCTCGGCAACGTATATCTGGTCTGCATGTTGCGGGTCGGCGACGACGGCGAGGATCTTGGAAGGGAGCTTGAACGGGCTGCCCCTGTCGTTCTTCGATTTGGCGGCCTTGCGCGCCGTCTCGTTGAGCGCAGAGCTGCTGCCCGTTAGCGTTGGGCCTCCAGCTGGCAGGGCGCAAGCCGTACGTGGTCTGGAAGTAGTGGCCTGGGTCGTTGGACCGAGACATGGTGTTATATAGGGGACGAGCGGGGCACGGGGGTGACGTGTGACTGTTACGACCGCAGCTGACCTGCATCGGGCGTCAATGGGCGCTTGCGGACATGAGCCCCACCTGCCAATCGGGAAGACCCAGGCAGCTGCCTCACCATCACAGGAACAGGGCACGCACGTTTCAGCATCAATAATAATATCGTATGTATTCCAAGATCCCTATGTGTTATTAGTGGTCGTTGCAGAAGGCTAAAGCAAAACGCCAACGTCGCTGTGGTAATTTTGACCCTGAAAGCTTCCTCTATCTCGAGCTAAGTAGCCCAGGTCTTCCATGCAGAAGCAGAAAAAGTCATAAGTCATGAATATGTCGTAGAGAGTGAGGCGCGCATCCAGGCACCCGTCATAACACTCGGGGATATCTGAGAGGACTGTGTACAGACGCCTTTTGCCTGTGGGTATATGCCCAATATCCAAATGTGCAATGCAATCGTAAAGTCGTGAGTATGGTAAACGCGAATCACAGAGCGTTTAGTTTTCGAACGCGCCGGCGGAGGCATTTGAGGCGAACTCGCGGATCGCCCATCGCCAGCCACCGCGAGCCTCGCCTGAGTCGCGGATGCCGCCGACCCAGCCTTCGACTTTGCGTCGCCAGACTGCTTCCTCTTCGCGCTGTCTGCGAATAAAACTGGGGCCAACGTCAAATTCTTCGCCGACAAATGTAGGATCGTCAGCGTTGGTGGCGCCGCCTGCACCACCGCCGTAGTTGTTGCCACCGACGACACTCTCGTTGTCTTTGAGGTCGTCCAGGCCGGCGAATGGGTCTTCTTCTTCGTCTCCCTCTCCGACTGACATGGGTGACTGTGGGCCAGTCGAGTGTCGCGGAGCCTTGAGCCAAGTCATCTTCACCGGATCAAATACCATGCGCCCGTCATATTGAACACCTCGAGGCGCTGAAATCTGCGAAATCAGAGCTGGACGGGGTGGTGACGGCGCTGGTGCCGGATTGGAAGGCACTTTCATCAAACGTGGCGCTGAAAGATTCCTAGAGTGGATCGATGATAGGAGATTATGCGACATGGATTGCGAGCGGTCGTGCGCACGGCCGTGCGACATGCCCGGTGGCGCAAAAGTAGGTGTGCTCGCTGTGGTCAAGGCGAGGGTTGTGGTGGAATTGTTGGGCTGGGAGAAGGAGACGAGAACATCCTCGTTGCCTTCCCAACGCTGCATGGAGGGGTTGTAGACCATTCCCTTCTCGGCTGATGAATGTTAGTGCCAGTGATGAGACATGCAGTAGGCAGAGCTTACTTTGTGTGAAGGGCTGAGTCATTTGCCTAATCAATTGTGGCTTTGAGCCCGTCCCTTTCTTGCGAAGAGCCGTCGGACTTGTGTGTGGGCTCCGGGCAGCGACTTGTGCTTGCCAGCTAACGGGTCGAGTTGGGGGCAAGATCGGGCCTTCGCCTCGCGATCTTGTACCTGCCAGACGCTGTTCACGGGCATTCCTACTAGAAGCAGTGTCTCGAGCGAATCGTGGCGTATTGTCTGTCTTTGGTGGGCTCTTGGGTGTCTGAGGAGGCAGCGGCGTGGTCATGCGGTCAGGCATGGGCAGACGAGAAGTGCTGTTCTGTGACCGGAGTGTCTTGTTACTGGCAGAGTTGCGAGGTGTCTTCTCGTACTGCTTCTCCTTGACGACAGATGTTGGCAGGTCGTCGAAGAGATCGAGCTCGTGGCCGTCGCCGAAGTTTCGCTTGCGCGAAGGCTTTGTCAATTTCTTTGGAGGCGGAGGATGACGACCGAGGGCAGACGGGGCCTGGTCTCTTCGCGATGTGGCTCGATTGGGGGTCTGTAGGTCCATTTGGCCGGTGAGCGACATGCGCGAGTGTGAGCGCATCGACGGCGACAGCGGTCGGCGAGGGTCGGAGTCGCGTCGAAGGTGGGGCTGTGAGTTTCGGTTTGTGACATGGTGTGATTGAGCAGTCGAGTTGCCGGCTGGCAGGAAGGGTGCGCTGGAGCGTGGAGTTGGCTGGAAGTTGGAGCTCCGGAGCATCGGCGCGGAGCGCTTGGCCTTCAGGTACTGTGCACTAGTGGTAGTGGGCATTGGCCGGGTGCTGACGGGCATGGCGGCGCCGGATTCGTAGACGGGAGTGAGCCTGGTGCGTGCCGTCGAGGTGGGTAGTGGTCGAGGTATTCTGGAGCCCGACGACGGCTTGTCAGTGAAGGTGATGGAGGCAGTAGGGCGTGCAGCAGGAGGCGTGGCTGGCTTGGAAGCTGTTTTCTTGACTACAATATTGCGGTTTAGCGTGAGCTTCCGTGGGTCAAGGACCTCCCCTGCACCGAAGTCGAGGCCGTCCATGAAGTCTTCTTCCTCGTCGGCCGGCGTGGACAGGGGCACGGGCGACGATGCAGCCTCACTCTCAAGCGGCGGAGACGTGAACGGGGTGACGGCCGGCGAATGTGCATGGGGGTGTGTTAGTGCCAGTGGAGGAAAGTTGGCGGGCAAGTCAAAGTCTGCCTCGAAATCATCCTCGGGGGGCTCCTGGTGGACGGACTCCTCGGCCGGCACGGGCACGTCCTCTGCAGGGACCGCGGCGGGCACTGATGTGGGGGGCGGCTCGCGGTGCTGGTGGCCGGCAAACGGCGACGGCGCAGGCGGCTGCTCGGCAGCCTTGAGGCGGGCCAGGCGGGCGCTGAAGTCCATGGGCTCGACGGGCAGCAGCAGGCCGGTCAGGTCGTCGTCCTCGCTCTCCAGCGTCATGCAGCTGCCCATGCTGGGGCTCATGGCCGAGGCCGACGAGCTGCGGCCGCCGCGCGGGTCTCGCCTGGTGCCCGCAAAGCGGATGCCCAGGCTGCCCTCGCCCCAGTCGTCCCCGAAGTCGTCGTGGTCGTCGGGCGTGTGCGGCATGGGGGCGCGCAGCTTCAGCTCGCCCCTGGCGGGGTCCGGCAGCTCGAGGTCGTTGCCCCAGTCCTCGTCCAGCTCGACGCGCTTGCTGGAGCGCGGCTTGCCGAGGCGCTTGATGCTGCCGCCCATCAGGGCCGACGCGGGCACGCTCGTGGGGATGGGGATGCCGGCCTGCTTGGCGGAGAAGATGGCCTTGTTGGTGGCCAGGTCGTCGTCGGGGGCCAGCAGCACCTGCCAGTCGTCGTCGCCCGTGTTGGACTCGGAGCGCACGCTGAGGCGCGACGACAGCGAGTGCACCGTCGAGGCCTTGAACAGTAGCCCGTCGCTGTCCTCAAAGTCGGCGTCGTCCCAGTTCTCGATGCCCGAGACCATCGAGTTGATCGAGGCTATCCGCCCCGCAAAGCTGCGGTTCGGAGCAGCCATGGCAAGTGGGTCGGCAGATCGCGACGCGGTCGACGTCGACGGTCGGTGTCGGTGGTGGTGTATGAGACTTGTCGGGCAGGGTGGAGGAGGCTGGTGTGCTGGTCGTCGTTCTTGCTGCAGGGTGCGTAAGCGAGCACTCTTTCCCGCCTCTGGAGGCCCACGCTGCGGCCAAAGCAGTGCAAGCGCAACGCGTAATCCCTGTCGCTCGTCACACCGAGTGGCCGTGAGTGCCCAAATAAACACTCAGCCAGCGCAGAACGCACCGCGAACGCTTTGCTGCAAGATCCCCCGCACTGCGGTGCAGTGGATATCTATAGACGTCGGCGCTGCGGAGGCTGCGGTTTAGCCCTAGCCGCGGCCACGCGCACCAGCTCCGCGACGTCAGCGCCGACGCAGCTGCAAAACACGGCGCGGCCTTGCCAAACTCTGCGTGCGTCGTGTGCCTGGCCGCCGCCGCTCAAGGCAGCACTGCCGCGCCCCGCTCTGCTGTGACTGGCGCTGCGTATTTAACTTCGCCCGGCTGCTTTGCGAAGCGTGCGCTTCTGTTTCGATAGCTGCTTGCCCCGTGAAACAGCCGCCTCGTGTTCCTGCATTGCGCTTTCGTGGCCGGCCAGCAACCGCTCCAGGGTCGTCTAGCACTCGCCGACAGGGACCATCCTGCGCCTGGTGCAGCACACGCCGCCACACGTCCGCACTTGCGCCTCACCTTCTGCACTGGAACTGGAGGTGCTCCCTGGTGCTCTGCAGCTCTGCACTCTGCGGCGCAGCCTGTGTTGCGGCCAAACAACAACAACAGCCCTAGCCAAATAGGAGCTGCCCTTGCAAACAGCGCCTGCCTTAGCTTGCTCGCCTTGCCAAACAGCAACAGCCCTAGCCTGCGCGCCTTGCCCTTTCCAGCCCCGCTGTTTATTATTTCTAGAACCCTGCGAGCTAGGGCACACGACATCATGGATCGCCGCATCGTACCTGTCTCGCCGGCTAGCGGGCGCGGCGAGCTCGTGGTCATCGAGGTGCTGCAACAGGGCGCCCACGCACTCGATGTCCGGCTGGTTGGGTGTGAAGGCGAGAGCCCGTACGTCGCAAACAGTAAGGGCGGCTGCAGCCACGCCGTTGCTATGCTGACATGGATGCAGTCAAACACAGCCAGCTTCCAAAATTGAAACACAAATTCAAGGGCAGCGACGCAGAGTGGGAGGCCATCCTGGCTCACTTCCTGCTGCAGAAGCAGCCAGACCCAAATCAGTCCAATTTATTCGAAGGCGTGCACATGGTCTACGCATTGAAAAAGAATAATCTCCAAGTCTCTATTCGGCAAGATGTTCAAGGGATCAAGGCAAGACACCATCATCGCGGCTGAGTCTAATCTAACATGACGTAGGTCACCTGGGGTGAGATCATACTGCCCAGAGATGATGAGTTCGAGTTCAACCCGTTTGAGTGGGCCCAGGCATCTGCCCAGGCGCATTCCCAGACGCTGCAAGAGCTGGCCGAAGTGAGGGCGCGGATGGACGGCGAGAAGGACACCATCACAAGGCTCAATCTTCAGCTAGATGACTTTATCAAAACTAAAAATGAGGCTGAAACAGCCATGTTGCAGCAGTTCATGGAGCTGCTAAACGAGAAAAAGAGGAAGATCCGAGACCAGAGTCGTTTGCTCGCGAGCGCAAAAGTCGACAAGTTTACAGGTACGCAGTCCTGCCCCATGTATCAGCATCTGGCTAACCCAACATCCTCTAGCAACTGCGATACAGTCAGCTAGGACAGAAACACCACGCAAAGCAGGTCCGTCACGGACGTCTAAGCGGAAAGCACCGAGCAGGGCTGCCAAAGTCGCTGTGCAGCAAGACTCCGATAGCGACCAAAATCAAATCAAGGCCGATGAAGCGGGGTCGGAAGAACCAGATGAAGACGACGGTACCACTGGCCGGGCCACGCCAGATCACGGGTCTGACACTGAAACGGAGTCCGAAGTTGAGGCGTCTGACAGCGGCCGAGAAGGTGGGTCACCTGAGACACTTAAATCAACTTCTACAGCTGCGCAACCTACGAACGAGTCTGATCCATCAAGCAACGGACCGCCGCCGCCGCGTTCCTTACCATTCGGCAGAGCAGGCACGCGGAGCAAGGGGCTAGTCAAGAAACCTTCGCCGCCGCCGCCAGCAGACGACGATGACGACGAAACCGACGATGAAGAGCTTTGAGTGTATGTGCATGGGGTTGCAGCGTCGGGCTGATACAGTGTGCCGGCGCGGCATGCATTCAGCAAGTCAGAAGCTCTGGGAAAGTGCCGTAGCTGTTCAGACGCTTTGCGAGTCAAGCAGTTCACGTTGAGTTTGCATTCACCCGCAGTCCAGGTCGAAGACGGTTCAGAGCACGTTCGGCGAAGCATCAGAGTTCTGGTTCAAACCTTATTGTGCGACATGAGGAAGGTGACGCGCTTTCACTCAGCTCCCACAGCCCGATGACGAGACATGACAGCTGCCATAGCAACGGTGCCCTGATCCATCATGCAGTGGCATGAGTCGGCTGGGCGTCGTCTGGATACGCTCGTTGAGATCGATGGGATCAAGGAGATGGTGGTTGCATTCGGTGTCGGCATGCAGGACAAAGTTTTTTGCGTCAGACTGTGAGCAGGCACCGGAACAGGGAGGTTCGAGCTACCGACATGGGTGGTGTGCGCAGAACAAGCTTCCTGCGTCGGAGCCTCAGATGGAGGCGCTGGGCCATGGGAGTGCATTGGAGACTGCAGCACGAGGCAGCTACTCTAGAGCTCTCTGATGCAGGATATCAATAGCACAAATGAAACTCTATGGTGCAGAAGGTCTACAGTGATGGCACAAGCAAGCGAGTTGAGCAAGGCGTTGTTTGCTGTTGTGGATGCATGTCGGAGTTCGCCAACGGCACTGCGGGCGGGAAGATGGTCCCTTAGCGCAGATCTCGCTCGATGGCTCGGGGCGTTCCTGAGTCTCGACGGGCGATTGAGACGGGCTGGGGCACTGCAGGCCGGTGCGCGAGACAGCCCGGCGATGGCCAGCGGGCGCGCGTCGACGGCGGCTTGGTCTCCAAGTGAAGGCAAACTCGCAGAGTGAATGTTGACGTGTGCTGTGAGGAGTGACAGCGCGGTGAGACAGCGAAGCAACAATTCGCGGCGCCTGGTCAGCCGAACCCGCCTCGCACCCGCTAGCACGAGGCCGTATCCACCGCCAAGCAGTGCATCATCCAGCAGCCCACCGCCGGCGCAGGTCCCTCGCTGACACCGCCTCTCCACCGGCCAGCACGCAGAAGCGCGTCGCGGACTCCTGCCGGCCTGCGTCTGGGCAATGGTTGGCTTCTGTCCCGGCGGCACCAGCGACACAGCGCTCCGGACGCTGAGGTAGCAGCGCCCATCTTTGGTACCGTACGCTGCGTCCCACCCACGCGCGTCGCCGGCGCTCGCAGCGTCCCTACTGACGGCCTCGTAGCGCGTCCTGGCTCCAGCAGTGCCCCGCGCCGCCCCGCGCCCGACCGTTGCTGCACCCTCGCCCGCGCATCACCCGCCCCCGACCCGCCCCACCTGCGCGTGCTCCATGAGCCGCGCCTGCGGACACGCCCCCCGAACGAATCGCCCGCCGCCCGCCCACCGCTGCGCCCGCGCGCCTGTCTGCTCAGCGCCCCGTCGCCGCGCCCCGTCGCCGCGCCCTCTCTCGCCATGGCAGCCCCCGACCGGCCCGACGTGCCCACCGCGCGCTCGCTGAAGCGCAAGGACTGCTCGCAAGACGACCAGGACGAGCTGGACGAGCTGGACCGCATCTTCAAGCGCGTCAAGACCGTGGTGCCGCCCAACCCCTACATCCTGTCCACGCCCTCCTTGGACCCATATCGCTACCACTCGCAGCAGGAGGCCAATGCCTGGATGCTGGGGCGCCTGTGGAAGTACGACGAAGAGAACATGCAGTACCGGACCTACCTCTACCGCGAGCCGTGCCAGGACTGCTTCGAGCTGCAGGCCGGCGAGGACGACGAGCCCGAGCCAGAGCGCCCCCGATCGCAGGCCTCGCAGGCCTCCAACGCCGCCAGCCAGGGCCCCAAGAAGAAGATTAGCCTGTCTGCCTATAAGAACAAGCAGGCAAACGGCGTCATAACTCCCACCCCCGGCTCCAAGCTCGCCTCGCCCAGTTTGCCGCCCTCGAAACCTCCGCCTGCGAAAAGCAACGGCGTGAAGAAGCCTGAGAAGCAGCCAGCACCCGCCCAGAAACCGGCAGATGTGAAGGCACCCAAAGAGTATTTTGGTCTGATCACGCGCCACGACATAGCTGACATAGACAGACGTGCGGCTGAAGACCGCAACAGGCGCAAACCTGAGCACGACACCCAATCAAGCAGTCACCACCCGCTGCCCCCTCGCCCTCCCGCAGCAGAAGTCAAGCGCATAGAAGACGAAGATTCAAGAACCGTGGACAAATCGAGTCCCTCAAACTCGACACCACATGGCCTACCTCCCATGCTATCACCAGTACACGAGCCTCTGAGCAACCCGTACGGATTACCGAGCATCCTATCGCCTACTCTACCGTCAAGTATACAGGCAGAACTGGACAGGCTGGAGCAGCACAGGTCACGAGCAGTGTCAAGCGCGTCAGCATCGTCAACTGAACCCAAGAGCCAGACACTTTCAGTACCAAAACCAAAGGAGAAGGAGAGGCCGCAACTTGCAGAAAAGACTGTCAAGACAGAACAGCGCATTCGAGCCGTCTCCGTGAGCGGAAAGTCACCATACGTTGCGCCGCCAGCCAAAACGGAGGAAAAGGAGCCGTCCTTGATAGTCACCTTAAGGTTTTCGAAAGCGAAAGCGGCGACCGTCAAGCAGGTGCTCCGCTTACCGCCGAAACGAGCTTTGCCGGAGAAGAAAGAGCGTCCGGTTCCCCCAAAAGAGTCTCCAGTCAAGATTCGCACAAAAGTTGTGGAGGATCCTGTGCAGAAGAAATTGAAGCCTATACCCAAGATCGCCGCACGTCGGCCAGAAGCGTCAACAACGTCGACACCCACGCCCAGCAAGCCTGCACCGCCGGCCGCGAAGGTCGCAGAGAAGCGCCCCAGGGCCGCCGACGACGATGTCGCACTCGCAGTGCCAGCCAAGCGGCAAAGAGCACTTTCCGGACAAGATCGACCAAAAACTCCAACACCGCAGGCTACCTCATCCTCTGCTGTACCTAACAGATCTAGCGCGCAAAAGAGCCAGCTGCAGCACGAGACACCGAAGAAGGAGCACAAAGCTATCAATATGCTGCGCACTGGCTCCTCTGAAAGTCAGGACGCAACGCCAGGTCGGTCGGGTGGTACACCCGCCAACGCTAGACCCGATGTGAGGTCGATGCCCACATCTGCGCCTTTGACTGGGAAGAAGCAAGCCGAAATCTCCCTGATGGCCCAAACATCACAGAAGCTCAACCAAATGGGCCGCGCGTTGAAACACGAAGCCACCAAAATCCTGACAGAAAAGGGAAACAAGACAACAAAGCAAGACGAGAAGCGCGCGGCGGTGACGAATTTGGAGTGCATATTGTAAGTTGATAGCTTTATCTTGGCACGACATGACTGACAGTTTAAGATCTTACATGGCTGCATACTACGCACAAGACCTCTCTCTCAACTTCCGCGGACGGGCAGGTGAGGTAGAACAGACTTGGAAGACTCTTCTTCCTCTGTGTCTGTCCTACGCACGGTTCACCAAAGACTTCGCACACCTTGACGGCTTGCGCTCGTATCTGAGCTCGGTCATTGCTTCGACAATCTGCTCGCTGGTATCGCAGCGTGCAACTAATACGAAGACCCACGACTCCCCTCAAGATATCGCACCCGCCCAGCTCGCGAGGGAACATACGTCTCTTGCGGAGAACTTTGCGCTTTTGGCAGACCACTCCAAAATGATGGTGGCGCATGTCCAGGATGCGAGGATAGCGCTGCCTGTCGAAGACCTCCAGACGATATACAAGAAGACGTGGTCCGGGCGAGAAACAAACGCGAAGCTGGTCCAGGACGCGGAGAAGGTCAGCGGAGCGCGCTTGTCGGGACCTTACTTCCTACCGATTTCCAGCGACACGACGCCGATCCAGGCCGTGCGGTTCGGACTGAAGTTCTTGAGCGAATTCTGCGAGAACCAAGGGCTGAAGTACTCCCTGCGCGTCAATCTTGACCAGCCCTCGTAGGCTGCGGCAACAAACGTATTGATCGATGACGACATGTACACCATCATTTCTCCCCACGAACATTGTCTATTTTTGCTTAAGCGATGCTTGCGGTGTTCTGTTATCTGGCGAGTGCATATTGCTTCGGCACATGGGACCTAGGACTCTGATCTTGCGACGGTGATACCCTCGAGGTGGAAAAGCCTCTCTGATTGTGCTATTTGATTCGGTGTTATGGGCCAGTCTACATTTACGGATAGGTATGAGTGCGATGGGAGCGGTACGATAGACAGTGGTCTGCCTGATGCAGGCGGATATCAATGCATTGGACGACAACCAAACAGACTCCACTCTTGGTCCACTGATAAACGAGACGATAATGAAGCTCCGAACGAGACGCTCAGTGACACAAGATCAAGGAGTCTCCCAACAGCCCGTCGGAAAAGACGGTGCTCGGAATGAATGTGGTCGTTGGCTACAGCCGGAGTCACTTGCTTGTTTGGAGCGTGTAGCGCGTGTATGGGGCCTACACTGGCGTGTAGCGATCACGTTGCCAGCGTTTGTGGCCCAGAGTGGCTAGGCGGTGACGGACCCTGGCTACGCTAAGCTTTGGGGTCGCGTGGAGTAGCTCTTTTCGGGCAAAGTGCCATACTTCATGCAACTGCAACGGCTGCGATTGATAGCGGTCTGCGGGGAGTATAAGATGCATTGCGCCCTTCTGGGGGTCGCTATCTCCGGCCGCACCGTTCATTGTTCCCTGAAAGACATTCGAGTACAGCAGCTGCTTCGACAAGCATTCCATCACGTAACAGGGTCGAAGCTGTGGTCCACCCCGCATTCGAGCTCCCCCTCAGCGTTGGATATATTTCTGTGAGAGCCCGCACATAGCCGCTCCTCGACATTCCAACCTCACAATGGCTTCCCTTCTCCGTACAGCAGGCCGCGCGCGGTCGACATTTGGCCGCCCAACTGCACAGACAGCGTCCAGTGCGCTGCGACGACAGTATGCCGCCGCCGCTGCTGCTGCCGTCCCGACCGACGCAGGCGAGCAGGCCTTCTTCCCTGATGAGCCGAGCCAGCCCATCGTCAAGACGCAGATTCCAGGTCCCAAGAGCAAGGCTGCGATCGAGCGCCTCAGCAAAGTCACCGACACACGCAGCTTGAACATGATGGCCAACTACCAGCAGAGCTACGGCAACTAGTACGTGCCGCAGACAGGAGTAGGCGTAGCGTGGCTAACAAGCACGTAGCATTGCAGACCTCGACGGCAACGTGCTGCTCGACGTGTACGCGCAGATCGCGTCGATTCCCGTGGGCTACAACAACCCCGCGCTGCAGCTCGCGGCCACGTCGCCCGAGATGGCGTCGGCCATCATCAACCGCCCAGCGCTGGGCAACTTCCCGCAGCACGACTGGGCCGACATCCTCGAGACGGGCATCCTCGCCGTGGCGCCCAAGGGGCTCAACCAGGTCTTCACCGCCCAGGCCGGGTCCGACGCCAACGAGCTCGCGTACAAGGCTGCCTTCATGTGGAAGCGCCAGCAGGAGCGCGGCAGCTACGACGCCGACTTCTCCGAGGCTGATATCAGCTCGTCCATGGACAACAAGTCTCCAGGCGCCCCCGACATGTCCATCATGTCCTTCAAGAAGGGTTTCCACGGCCGCCTCTTCGGCAGCTTGTCTACCACCCGCTCCAAGCCCATCCACAAGCTCGACATCCCCGCCTTCGACTGGCCCCAGGCGCCCTTCCCCACCCTCCGCTACCCCCCTCGACCAATTCGCCGCCGAGAACGCCGCCGAAGAGCAACGCTGCCTCGACGAGACCGAGCGCCTCATCAAGGAATTCCCCAAGCCCGTCGCTGCCGTAGTCATCGAGCCCATCCAGTCTGAAGGCGGCGACAACCACGCCTCGCCCGCCTTCTTCCAGGGTCTCCGCGCGCTCACAACCCGCAACAACGTGCTGCTCATCGTCGACGAAGTCCAAACCGGCGTCGGCGCCACCGGCAAGTTCTGGGCCCACGACCACTGGAACCTCTCGTCGCCCCCGGACATGGTCACCTTCTCCAAGAAAGCCCAGACCGCGGGTTACTACTACGGCAACGACGCCCTGCGCCCCAACAAACCCTACCGCCAGTTCAATACCTGGATGGGCGACCCGGCGCGCGCACTGCTGTTCCGCGCCATCATCCAGGAAATCAAGCGCATGGACCTCGTCGCCCACACCGCCGCTACCGGCGACTACCTGTTCGCGGGCCTGCAGCGCCTCGCCGAGCGGTATCCCCAGGACATCCAGAACCTAAGGGGTAAGGGCCAGGGCACGTTCATCGCGTGGGACACGCCCAGGCGCGACGAGGTGCTGCGCAGTGCCAAGGCGCACGGCGTGAATATTGGCGGCAGCGGGATGGAGGCTGTGAGGCTGCGGCCGATGTTGATCTTCCAGAAGCATCACGCGGATATGCTGTTGGAGCGGTTGGAGGCTGTTATCAAGCAGTAAGCGGGGGAGTCATGGTGCAAGGAAGGCGGAAAGATTTGATGAGTCTATGCGTGGAGTTATGGCGTTGGGGAATTGGGGACTTGGGATTGGCGGTGATGCTGTGTTGGAGTCTATAGCTTTCGACGGTCTGCGTCAAAAGTAGTTCTATCATCAATTGATTGCGCTCCTCCTACCCCTCTTCCTTCTTCCTTCGTCTTCTTCTTCTCTTCTTCTTTCAACCTTCTTGTCCTTCGCTTCGTTCGCCCCACTGACGCGAGTGGTCTCCACGACCCAGCAATCATGTGCCCAGGCCCACGCTGCCCTGCTCATGCAGCCTTCTCGCATCACGCACACCACGCCCCCTGCAAGCAGAGCGGACACTTGTCGCCATAGCTGGCGCATGCAGCTATGGCACTACAGGCCGCCAGAATGAGTGAGGCGTTGAGATTGCTTCAGCTGGTGCTGTAGACGCGCACGCCACGCACAGACGAACCATGTTCCGACGGCGTCCTGCATCGTAGCTTTCGACTGGACTCGAGGTGGCGATAGGCGTGCGACGAGATGTAGGACTTGTTCGACTTGGTTGGTAGTGTGATTCACTCAACACCAAGGACAGGGATCAGACGCTGAGCTTTGATGTTGCTTTGTGCAGGGAGCCTGGGGATGCTCGGTGGGTGATTGTGTCCTCGTCGTCAGTCACATCCAGGCTAGTCATACCGTCGAGTGCATCTTCGGTCACGTCGTCGGTTGCATCCAGGCTCGTCGTACCGTTAAATGTATCTTCCCCGGCTGCGTCCTCGTCTTCCTCGTCGTCGCTCTCTGCCTCGGCGTCTTCCACAGATGCATCTTTGCCGGTGGCTTTCGCAACACCGCTGAGTGCCTGCTTCTGCTTCGCAGTAAGCTGTACGCCCGCCGCGACCCACGGGAACGCCAGCGTCTTCCTTACAACCGCCCTGCCTGGGTTGCAACCGCACATGCCCTTGGACTGGCAGCCGCAGCACGCGTGGTAGTACCGCTTCCCCTCAAACTCGCACCACCAACGCGCCAGCCGCCGCTTCGCCGCATCGTCGTCCAGACTCGCGCCCGACCGCTGCGGATCAAAGCCCATGGTGTGCACGCGCGCCGTCTTGGGCAGCTTCGCCACCAGCGACCGCGCCGTCTTGGTCGACCCAAACACGTCCTGCAGCATCGCGCGCAGGCCCGTCAGCCCCCTGTCGGACGCCGCGAGATCCATCTTGCGCGCGAGAAACTCCAGCCGGGCTTTGCAGTTGACGCGGTCCGGGCGGTCCAGCTTCGAGGCTTGCAGTGCGCGCGCCGCGTCCAGGAACACGTCTTGCACCGACTTTGTGTAGTCGACTTCCAGCCGCTCCTTGGGCTTGACGATGCCCAGCAGCCCGTACACCTTGTCGCGCGGGTTCTCGCACTCGTAGCCGGCGAAGCGGGCGATGGTCAGCCGCAGCCCCTCGTAGCGGTTCATGCCCTGGTTGGCGATGAGCGCGAGCACGGCTTTGGTGTGGCCGTGCTGCTGCAGCCAGCGCGCGCTGCCCGTGGCGACGGCGTGCACGTCGTTCCACGGGATTTCGACATGGCCCGACATGCCGCGGCAGATGATGCGGACGGCGCGGGCGAGCAGCACTTCCTGCACGACCCACAGACGCGTGAAGTAGTCGTCGTGCAGCAGCACGCTGAGCGAGTGAGGCCGCTGCTTGTAGATGAATTCGTCGGCGGCCTCGCGGAAGGCATGGTCTTTGCTGCCCAGCCAGATGATCATCGAGTCGCAGTCGCGGTAGATCTGCGCCATCATGCGCACCTGGTGGTTCTTCTCCTCCGGGTTCGACTGGTCGATACAGATCTGGTCGATCCAGATGTAGCCTCGCCCCGCGAAGCCCTGGAGGAACGCGTGCAGGTTCGCCCGGATGTGGAGCTTGCGGCGGTTGACGCGGATGGGGTAGTTGGGGAACGCGGGGCCCCAAGTGTACGACAATGCGATGTAATTCGGCGCGTTTTCCAGGTCGAAGGTGTGGAGCTCATATTGTGGTAAGTGCCCGTGATGGGCTCTGTGTCGGAGTCGAAGCAACCGGATTTGCTTCTGCGTGGTATCTAGATCCGGGTACTCGTACCCATGGAATCCGTCTGACATGTCCAATAGTGGGTCGCAGCCTTGCTGCCGATGCTAGGAAGAGTGTGCGTCCAGAGTCGCTGGGAGGTTTCGCGAAGGTCCGCACCGCGCTCGCAGGTGGTTTCGCGGGAGATTCAGTGTCAGAGTCCTAGGAACGCAAAGCGCATGCGCTGGCAATTATTGAGGGCCTGCAGCTTATGGCTTGCAGCTGAGTGCGAGGCTGCGCATAATCTAGTGGGGGTCGTGGCGTACAACCTTGCTTGGTCGTGCATGCTGCATGGCCTGCGCCTCTCAGGCCTTCCCAGTTCCAGACCTTTTCACGATGCTCGCCACAATTTATACATACACAGCCCTTTTTGATGAACTGTATTCGACGAGACATGTCGTATTATCCTGGTGTCTGCCTGACCGGATGTTAAAAGCTTGCCAGCCTAGCCAGTCGTTGTCATCGCTGCCTTGAAATCTGGTGATGTGATCTGGCTCACAACGTAATACATGAACTGTGAAACCCGGAGTAGAGTACGAACTGAGCCGCGATGATCTTAGGCAGGAAATGGCGAGTCTTCGCGCTTCAAACATCACGTATGAAGATACCGAGTGAGAAAAGAAGTGCTTGAGCATCTCGCTCATTGTAATTGCCTGTCGCTATTGGATCAGTCCTTACTTCGAATAGTGACAATGTTCACTGACCTGAGTCCTCGAGATCGTCTTAGGTGCCCTGGAAGTGGCAATGGGTATCGTACAAACTTAGAGACTAAATCGGTGTCTCGTCGTCTCGGGTAGTTCTCAGTCTGTTTCCATGCTGGTGATTCTTGGTGCGTGTGGAGTCCTGAGCATTGTGCAGGAGAACGTCTGGCCAGGAAAGCACAGTGCAGGAGTCGCAGGTCATCCCAAAGTCTATGCGTCTGGTTTCTCAAGGTGTTGTGTCGTCTCACTGGTACGTTTTAATCGATATAACAGACCAAGTTCAAGGTACTGCGTGCTGTTATTACCCTTCTTGACTTCTGATGCGACTGTATCTTGATCCTTAGCAGTCGCACGCAGAGCATCTGTAATGCTGTTCTGCAGTTCGAAGAGATCGAGGGCAGATATACTGTGCAAAAGAAAGAGTAGGCCATTGAGTGCAATCAGAGTATGCGATGCAGGAATGAGGAAGCTCTCCAGGTCAGATAGCAAATGACCATGCAGTGCGTATTGCGAAGCCCGAGCTGGGATTTTCGGCCATCTTGATAGACTCCGCGTGAGATCATGCACGCTCCTCGACACTGACGTCGGCGCTCTGGGAGAGTCCCGCTTATCGACGGTCACTCATTCCCAACCTTGCACCCTTTGCTGGAGCTGCTGGAGCTATGCCGAAATAGGATTAGCCCCGCCAAGAGCATTGTTAGCTCCGCCAAGAGCATTGGACAGTTAAGCAACTCGTCCCCCGCCCCAAACCAAGTCTGCAGCATCTCGTCCGTCTTACAACCCACCCTCACATTCCTTCTGCTGACACCTTACAGTTTGCCATTTGGCTTAGATCAAGTGTAGTATCTGTTCTTTCAAGTTTAATCGACTTGAACACCTCTATTGAGGTTCACGATTATTCCAGTTTTTGACAACAGCTGACGGGTCACTGAGCTTGCTCATACTCATCAGCACAGTGTCGCCGGTATAGCACTACCTCTGGTGTACGCGACTTTTCGTTGATTTGGCAAGCCTTGTGCAGCCAGTCGAAGAAGAAGAAGCTTCTCTTTTGCCTTGTCCCCGCCTACGTGATCGATTGCGAGGTGAGGTGAGATACACGCGTTGTTTACCGATGATGTCAAGCCCTGGAGAATTTGCAGTCGCGTGCAAACGCGCACTGACAAGGTCAGCAGGCACGCGCCCTCGTCGAGACCGATCTCCAGCTTCACTGCTTGCCTGTGAGTGTGTTCACACTGCTGAGAGGGCTTGAAGCACTATAGCTCACGCCAGAAGAACAGTACGCAAGCAGTTTCAGTTGGGAGGTCCTCTCGGAGGATGACCACGACTAGCACTGAGCGATTCTGCCTTTCACCGGTGATCCAGGTGCCTTCACTGTCAGTAACGGAGATTTCAGTGCACCGGTAAGCTGTCGTGGCAATTGGCAGAGCCCAGAGATATATCACATCTGACTGAATCATCAGGGCTAGGACTCGAGCGACTGCGATCACCGCGTTTGCAGACTTGGATTTGGCAAGCCCAGCGCATACACAGCTTCGGTGGATCGATCTTCCTACTGCCATCTCACCTTGTCACTGCCGATAGTGACTTCTAGACACAAGCGCTTGCCGGGAAGTCCCTTCTGAGTTTGTGAGCCGATGCCGACCCTTGCAAACTCGCACAACCTGAAGTCACATATCTGCGCTTGTCCGGTATTCTGAACGCACAGCCACATCACCTCATACCATCGCGTGAGAGCAATCCAAGCCACTTAGGATCAAGGGCGAATGCGACTAAGACCCTCCACACCGTTTTGAGGGAAGTCGTACGGGTGGGGCCGAAATCAGACTTGTTCAGCCTTGTGCCTACCCCTCATGAGAGCATCGTAGTTTCGGGACCGAAAGCATTGGCTATGCAGACATTTGGAATACCGATCTTATTCGTCGAGTCGTAAGCTCGGTCTCGAGGCTGTGTGCAACTGCGTACTTGTGGCGCTGCCACATGTGACGACTTCCAAGGCCGGGTCCTCCGCTGTTTGGCCAATGTGCACCTCGGGTGCGGTAGCCGTGAGCTGAAAGTATCGGGAGTGTCAGCTATCTTGGTCTGAGGGCACAATGAGAGCGCAGCTGCCCGATCTCAATTCGTCAGAAGTTCAGCTCCGCCTACCTAAGCACGGCGTCCTTCGTGCCAACACTTACTTACGGATGGAACAGTGGTGATGACCTTCTGTTCAGCCTTAGTAATTCTTACCTGTAGCATTGTCAGGGCGTCATCAGATTCACATGGTAACGAGGTAGAAAGCACACCGTCAAAGCGTTGCCCGTGGCTAGAATGTAGGACGATTATATAAACATGTGAGTTTTCTCCTCGAGAGCATCAACACTATTCCACGGAACTTACAATCTTACTACCTTCAAACTTAAACTTTCCATTACCTGCTGCCGGCGAAATCATGGGGACGAAGACCGATGTTGCAAGTATAATCTTCAACATGCCTGGCACTTTGGTAGGCGCGCCGATATCAATTTTCTGCCTCTGTTATTCGGCTGGGAAGCTAGTCGTACGCACTGTCAAGGGGAAATAGATGGATGTGAAGCTATAGAGCCGCGGATGTATCTACACAAGGCGAGTGTTGTAGCAGATGGTCAAAAGCGCGAACTTACTAACGAACATCAGCAACTAAACAGTCAGCACTTGGCCGAGGAGCAGGAAGGGAATGAGGAATGGATTTCATTAAGGTGCTGTGACGGGGGTTTCAACTTCATCCTGGTGGCCTGGGAGTCGGATGCTTCCATCTAGCGATTGAATGAATATGAGCTTGTCGCAGGGAAACCGTGAAAGGTCGCTCTGATCACATTAAAATAAACATCTGTGAAGGAATCGAGAAGCAAAGAGCGTATTCAGGTGATCGATATATTGGACCACTGATCTGCTACAAGATCAGATGGGACGATTCTAAATAGGGAGCGTTCAGAGCTACGTTCCTCCAGCTCCAGGAGCGTCTGAGTCATGTGTCACATGCTCACTGACTTGGGCAGCTCTGATGAGCGCCTCCGTGATGACGAGGGCGCTCCTGAGCCACTCAGAGCACATCTGGGTGGCTCCATTATACCTCCACGTGCTCTCCCGCGACAATACCCTCTACGTAACAACCACAATCTCAATAGGAGCGCCGGCGGTGAAGCATGAGACTTTTCTTTGCCAATTCAGCCATGCGAGCTTCTTGCTCCCTCAGCGCGGTCTCACAGAGTCTTTCTGCTATTGACTTCATTAATAAGGGATCCAGTTGGCATACAGCCTCCCAGTCAGGTGCACACATGTATTTGTATGTCTTCTCTCCATAGGAGAAATACCATCTTTTGACATATACCCTCGGAAATGACCGATATCCAGGGCCTTGCCGCCTTTTCTCGAGCATGGCCCAGCGTTTTTCCTGAGCCTCTAGGCCGCATTCTATAGACTGACCGTTCATTATGTCCTCCACGATGTCCCAGGGGCCGCGTGAAGAGTTGAACTCTGTGCCTGACATCCGGAATGTCTCGCAACGATTGCAGGCTGAATGTGATTTTCGGGGGTTCAGAAATGCATTTTCACTGTCCATACTGTGTATCCAGACCTTAGGTCGTATGTCTGGTTTTTCTGCCCTCTCCCGTTTTCCACGCCTTGCGACGGGGGGTCGTTTTCTCTCTATAGGTTTTATATCCGTGTGAATGCCGATTGAAGATATCAACATGGTGTTTTTGGATTCGGGTGCACGTATATTGGGCAAGATCAGTGCCAGGAAAGAGTCCAAGCTGACAATATCAGCAGTCTCAATACCCATATCCTCGCCAAGATGCCAGAGAACTTCAAACTGCTTACGAATCGGACACGCAAGAACGGCGTCGACCCAAACCTCAAATGGCCGCTTATTGTAGTCAACATTCAGGCGCTTTTCTGGACGGACCAGGCCTTGGAGTCCAAACACCTTGTCGCGAGCATCTTCGCAGCCATTGCTGCTAAACCTGCGTATGTACCAGCTTAGTTCTGACGGCCGGATTTCCTGGCCGAATTGTGGTAGCACTAGTGCTTTCGCAGGTGTCGGCTTCCAACCTTTGGTCTTGAAGCAGTCTCCCATGGCGTCCCACGACACCCAAATGTTACCACTGACCAGCACTCGCACATGAGGTGAGAGCAGCACTTCTTGCACTATCCAAAGCCGCGTAAAGTATGGATCAGCGATGAGGGGAGCCAAAGAGGCACTCTTTCCGGTGGTATTGAAGTCTGCTGCGAAACGAGAGTAGAGGCCCTGGGCATCACATAGCCATATAATCGTAGACCGACATTGGCTGTAGATCCTAGACATCAAGTTGACCTGGTGATTCCGCTCCTTGACATTGGATTGTGCGATACAAATCTGATCGATCCAGAGATATGTCGCCTCCTGCTCACGACGAAATGTCTGCAGGAAGTGGAAGAGGTTTTCGCGGACACGGAAAGACCGGCCATCCAGAAAGATTTCGAGTTCTGTTACGGGTGATCCCCACCTATACGAGAGTGCAGAGTATGAGGGTGCATTGTCCAAGTCAAAGATCTTGACTACACATTGTAGTGGTCCGGTACAGTCTTTTGCAAGCTTGAGCAGGCGTATCTGCTGTCTCTCCGTGTTTAGCGGCTCATGGGTGTAGAGTGTAGATGACGCTATTTCGTTGGCGGACATTGCCCATACTGATGATATGGTTCAGACGACGAGAAGAAAACATGGTGACCATCTTGGTTGATACCTAAGCTCTGGTGTGGCGGAGCGCAACTCGTGGTGGCTGAGCTACAAGACAGGATAACCTTAGCGCAGGTGCGCTGTCACCGGTGCCCTCTGGAACGGCAAGCCAAATCCATCCAGTAACAACTAGCCTGACTCCATAGCGCCGACTAGTCACGCTACCCGTTATGGATGCGGTCGTTCGAATCACCTGCATCACTTTGCATAAGGTAACCGCGGGGTACATTGCTCCCCGCGTTCTCAGCTGAAGAAAACAAACCTAATTGGCATGCAACAAAGGAGCATTCCCCCATTTTGGAAGCGACGTTCAACATGTGGAGTGGGTCTAGGCTCCGCTATGTCTGCTTACTGTGCTTATTTCAGCTCTCTCGGATCTTATAAAGTAAAGTGTTGTGCACATTAACGATCTCTTGAATCTCAGGAATATCCTGATCTAAATAACCAAGAATGACTGTTGAGGAATTCACAAGCAAGAGCTACGGTACAAGAGCTACTGTTCAATCATTGTAGTGGCCTGATGCTGACAATGTGCTCCTAGACTACGTTGTATGTGGCGGTGGCACAGCTGGTCTCGTTATCGCAGCTCGGCTGAGTGAGGATCCCAATGTGACTGTCGCGATTCTTGAGGCTGGTGGCAATGGCCTGGACGACATGTTGATTGATGCCCCAAATCTGTTCACGCAGTTGTGGGGCAAGCCGCAGTACGATTGGGATTACAAGACCGTTCCGCAGGTATGCATCTCTCATTCTCAATTTAACGGGCGCATGTCTAACGCCATGAACAGGAAGGCACGATCGGCAGGGTTCATGGCTGGGCTCGCGGCAAAGTCCTCGGCGGCAGCTCAGCAATCAACTACAACATGTTCAGCATGGCCTCGCGGCAGGATCTGGACAACTGGGCCCAGCTTGGCAACAAAGGGTGGGACTTTGACAGTCTGATCCCGTACTACAAGAAGTTCGAGACGTACCATCCAGCATCGGAAACGCTGGGTGCGGGCCTCAACAACAAGTACCTCGACAAGTCACTGCGCGGCACTTCGGGCCCAATCCACGTAAGTGTGACAAGCGTTACTTAGGCCCTTCTAATGTGCACAGATTTGCTTTTCTGAGACAGATGTAGCGCCCATGCAGGACATTTGGCCGAAGACTGTTCTCAATGCGGGATACAAGGAGGCAAAAGACCCTCGTACTGGATCTGCCATTGGCGGTTTTAACCAGCTGAACACTATCGATCCTCAGCACAGGAGACGAAGCTATGCGGCACGAGGCTACTATGAGCCCAATGCCGATCGGCCCAATCTGGCGCTGCAGCTCAATGCTTTGGTGTCTAAGATCGACTTTGAGACATCTGAAGGCGATGTGAAAGCTACAGGCGTCCAGTTCATTGTTGATGGCTCCACACACACAGTCAAGGCTAAGAAAGAAGTGATCATCAGTGGAGGAGCAATCAACTCGCCGCAGATCCTGGAGCTCTCTGGCGTCGGCTCACGCACGGTTTTGGAGAAGGCCGGTGTAGAGGTTGTCGTCGAACTATCCGGCGTCGGGGAGAACCTCAATGACCACACAGCGACAGGTGCTGTGGTGGTGAGTTCAGGCTTCAACATCTTCATTCTATCAGAGTACTAATATGGTCAGGGAACAATCGACGAAGTACCCTCCGCCGAGGCACTCTACCGAAACCCAGAGATCATGCAACAGGCCCTGAACGCCTACATCGAGCACAAAGCCGGGCCCTTCGTCGGCGCCCCAACAACCACCGGCTTCGCCTCCCTCGAGAAGATCCAGCCCGACTTCCCAAACGCAGAGGCGCACATCCAATCCCTCGTCTCCGAGTTCCAAAAAGCGAACCCGGACGCCGACCCCGCAGGCCGCGACCCGCTGCTCGCCTCGCAGCTGCTCAACCCGCGCGAAGCCGTGTGCCAGATCGTCGGGCTCCCGACCGGCGCCAACTTCCAGAACGCGGACACCCCGAGCAAGCTGTTCCCGTGCGACGAGGACGGCATGTGGGTGACGCTGGGGTGCTGCTCGACGCGCTCGCTGTCGCGCGGCAACGTGCACATCGTGTCGGCCGACGCCGCCGCGCATCCCGCCATCGACCCGGCGTACTTCAAGCACCCGCTGGACGTGGACATGATGGCGCGCGCGCTGCTGCACACGCTCAGCTTCACGGAGGTCGAGCCGCTGAAGTCGGCGCTGCGGCGGGACGCCGAGGGCGCGCCGATCATCGCGAAGACGACGACGGGTGGGAAGTTGCCGAGGACGCTGGACGAGGCGAAGGAGTTTGTGAGGGGGAACACGGTGACGGAGTATCACCCTGTGGGGAGCTGTGCGATGTTGCCGCGTGAGAAGGGCGGAGTGGTGGATGATAAGTTGAGGGTGTATGGGACGAGGAATGTGAGGGTTGTGGATGCGAGTATCTTCCCGTTGCATGTACAGGGGAATATCGTGAGTTTGGTATATGCGGTTGCTGAGAAGGGAGCAGACTTGATCAAGGAAGCGATAGGGGCGGGGACGAACGGGGTGAACGGACACTGAGCTTGTAGGTTAGGTCATTTCCAGGATAGCTGCAATGAATGATTGTGCAGAGATTGCCTGAAACGCTTGGTGTCGAGAAGTATCCATTGCCAGACTTGGGCTCTCAGTGCGCTTGAATCTGCGATTGCCTCCAAATACGCGCTCAACAACCAAGTCTGAACCAACGTCTCTACTTTCAGTATCCCTTGCTTGAACCAGGCTCTTTCCGCCGAGCAACGCGATAGAAGCCCCAAAGCGCAGAAACCACCGACACAACCTGCCTTACTTCATCCGCAAAGCACCACCGCACCATGGCTTTCACCAACTTAAAACCCGTGACGCCAAGGTACACGAACAGCAGCAGCTTGAAAATCTGCATCGCAACCACCAGAGCTACGTGCTGCTCTTTCTCTTCTTCCGAGGCATGCTGCACGACACGTACAGGTTGTGCTTCTGGCGTTGCCGGCTCCTCGTCAGTGGCGCGCTCATCTTCGTACTCTTTCACGATGCTAGCCATTCTAGAGGGAGAAAGTCGGAGGATAGCCTCCCAATTGGGCGTAGTCCGGTAGCGGAATATGACACCGTTGTGGAGGAAGTACCACGATAGTTGCAGGCCCTTGTCGTGGAGCTGGACGACATCTGTGATCTGCTTTGTGAATGCGTTCCAGCGTTTCTCCTGCGATATTGGGTCTTCGCTTTCCCCTTGCTCTGAGTAGTGGGATAATTCCTGAACGATGTTGTATTGGAAGTTGACGACGACTTCTGGCTGGTTGGTCTTGGGTTTCCTGACTTCCTTCTTTTCGGGGCCCTTGCTTCTGCGGAGGCCCGGCGGTAGTCCTAAATAGCTTCTGACTGTAGGTTCATTCAATCCGGACTTATTGATGTCTCCTGTGTGTTGGTTGGTCGCAAATTCCTTGTGGTGGGTCAGACCGTCTGCTCCAAATCTCTTAGACGTCGAATCTACGTCAGTTCCTAGCGTGTTACTGACTACAACGCCCACCATCGACACTAACGACGGGAGCCTGGCCTCTCCATCAGTCAAGTGCCCTCGAGTTGGCAGGATCAGATTAGCGAACTCCAGTAAGGCAAACAGCTCTGCTATATCGCTGTCGTCCACTCCCATGTCTTTACCCAGTTGCTGTGTCGCTTTGATCCACCGCTTGTAGCTCTCCTCATCCTCAAGCTCAACGACACGGTAGAGCCCCATGATCGCATCCTTGTATACCTCGTAGATCGACTTGTTGTAGTCAACAGTCAGCTGATGTTCGACCTCGAGTAGACTCATGAGGCCATAAACCTTGTCTCTGGGTTCGTGGCAGATGTTGGCGCTGAAACGGAGGACCTCCAGCAGCTCCTGTGTCTTCATTCCTTCTCCGGCTTTTACAGCGAGGCGAAGCCAACTTGATTTCTTTGGTTTTATCAACCTTTTAAGGCTAGTCCGTCTCTCGCGGGAAAATACGTCTCTCATGAGTATCAGTCTCGAAGTGTTCCTTGGGACCAGTCTCCACGCCGCTGATTCTTCAGCAGTCATTGAGCTGCTTGACATGGCATTTAGTGTAGTGTCCACTATGTCGCACCATTGCAGCCACGTATTTGCGGGAGTGAAAACGCAAACCGACCGTGCTAGTAACAATTCCTGAACAATCCAGAGACGGGTGAAGTAGTCGTTACTCAGCAACTTCGCCAGCGACAAGGTTCGCTTAGACACATGACCGAAATGTCGTGCCTCTCTCAAACACTGGCCTTCCTCGTCGTTGAGCCAGAGTATGACATGCCAGCACTTGGAGTAAATCTGCGACATGAGCTGCACTTGTCGATTCCGCTCTTCAGGGTCAGACTGATCAATGCATATCTGATCAATGAAGAGATACAGATCCTTCTCTGAGAAGTAGTGCTTGTTCTTCTCCTTGCGTCTGCACTTTAAAAAGTGGTGAAGGTTCTTCCTGACGGGCAAAGTCCTGCCATCAACGACGACATCGTAGACTGGATTTTCGGGGCCCCACGTGTAGGACAATGCTGCAAATGCCGGCGCCGTGTCCAAGTCGAAGATCTCAACCTCGCAGCGGATGGGGCCGTACAAGTCTGGTTTGATCTTGAGAAGACGTATCTGCGGTTTCCAGTACACTAGCGGCTGGTGAATGTATTTCTTGTATTTGGTTGAAAACAGCATTGCGCCAGCATTCGCAGTGATTTATCAAGAACACTGTATGTCAATGGCTGTTGAGCAGCTGCAGATGATAATTGTAGTAGGGTGTGCGAAGAGACAAGGGTGAAGCCGGGGACTGCTCCGTATCCAACAAGTCCATCACATTATCGTCTCGTAGCGCCTGATTGAAGCGTCAAGTATAGAGTAGAACAATTGAGTGCGCGGGCTTTGATTTTTAGAGTAAGTCTTATCGAACTGACTCCTCAAGGTTATTGTGATGAAAGCCACGTAAGGCTGAGCGTTCTCGTTGCGTGTCGTATCAGTAACCAGGCAGGTCTGGCGAAATTTGTGACCTCAGGGCCTCCGTCAGGACAGGCTTGTGAGCGAGTGATGTGTCTCCGCATTAAATATTATTGTCAGGGCTGAGAAGGTCCGGGCACGGAGGAAGAGTCGAGATCGCGAGTCAAGTGGGGCCTGTCAGCATGTCAGCTTCACGACTGGCGGCCTCCCCGCGTACCTGGATCAGGAAGCGACGTGCCTCGAAATACCCGTAAGTAGAAGAAATTTACATCATAAATTCATCGCACGGCGCCATTGGCCTCCTCCGAACCCAGCCCTAAATCAGAATCAGAATCAAAATCAGATGCGCCCGCGCTATGCACCCACAAACACCGGAGCACTTCGTACTTCGTACCTCGCCGCCCAGCGCCTCCGTTCGCCTAATCCAGATGCCTCGGAAATTCGTCTTCCAGACCGATCGTCACCTTGACATTCATGCTGCCCAGCTCCTGGATCAGCAGCTTCGCCGCATACGGCATTGTGATGCGGCGCACCGCCTTCTCGCTCTCGCAGAGCTTGCAATAGCCTGAGTAGCCCATCTGACCGCCTATTGCACTGTTAGCATACGTCCTTGTAGAACATGGTTCATATATTATCAAACTTACACTTCTCGCACACGTCGACATCGTGCGCGTCTGAGCTGATCATCAGGCGCTCGAGTAGCAATTGCGACGCCCCGTACGCGATCAGACAATCGCGCTCCATTTCTCCCAGACGCAGACCACCGGACCTCGCACGACCCTCTGTGGGTTGACGAGTAAGAATGGCACGCGGGCCGCGGGCACGGGAGTGCATTTTGTCCTGTACCATGTGCTTGAGCTTCTGGTAGTAGATTGGGCCAAAGAAGGTGTAGAATTGGTGCGCCTCGCCGGTGATGCCGGACGTGAGGTAGTCTTTGCCGGTGTATGAGAAGCCGTTCTTGACGAGGATCTCGGACATGTCTTCGACCTTCGATCCGCCGAATGCGGTGCCGTACTCCAGTGTGCCGTTCAGAACACCTGCCTTGCCAGAGAGCAGTTCCATCATCTTGCCGACTGTCATTCGGGATGGGAAACCGTGGGGGTTCATGATGATATCGGGGCAGATGCCGTAGTCGTTGAAGGGCATGTCTTCCTGCTGGACGATCAGACCTGTTGTTCCCTTCTGTCCGTGGCGAGAAGAGAATTTGTCGCCCAGCTCAGGTCGTCGGGTTTGTCGAAAAAGCAGCTTGATGAGGGTGGTTCCCGCTTCGTTCTCGGTGATGCACGCCTTGTCGATGTAAGAGCAGTCGGGCAGCTTGTATCGCTCAGGCTTGTCTTTGTACTGATTCGAGGCCGGGCCTGCGGTATCAGCGGGCAGACTCTTGAGCAGGTATGCATCGCCGGCTTCCAGGCGGGCACCAACTTGGGCAATACCGTCAGCGCCGATAGCCTGGTGCTCTGACTTGTTCGGATCCAGAGCGCCAGCGTTAATACGGTCAGATGTGCCGTTAGCATAGGTCTTGAGGGCTGTGACATGCTTCTTCATAACCTGGCAGCGACCGAAGCCACGGTCGCAGGAAGCTTTGTTGAGAATGAGGGCGTCCTCAATATCGTAACCTGAGTAGGACATGACTGCGACTGTGGCATTCTGGCCAGCAGGAAGCTTATCATACTTGGTGAGTTCAATGGTTCGGGTCTTAACCATGGGCTCCTGTGGATAGACCATGAGGTAGAGAAGTGTATCTATCCTGTTGAACTGATTGTAAGCGATGGCGCCAATGGCTTGTTTTCCCATGGCACATTGGTAGGTATTACGGGGCGATTGGTTGTGGTGCGGGTAGGGAATAAGACCAGCGACGGCACCCAGGATGGTAAACGGTTCGATCTCAAGATGTGTTGTGTGTTGGTTGATCTCGTTTTCGGTCAATGCAATGTTGGTATCGTTCTCCTCGTTGGTGTCCAGATACTCCACAAGACCTCTTGTCAGGAAGTCTTCAAATTCCATAGTTCCCTTCCGTAGAGCCTTGAGATATCGTGATGTAACTTTAGAACGCTCGTTCTCTACAATGATCATCGGTCGACAAATACGGCCTTCGTCTGTTGCCACGTGAACTTCGCAATGATCGTGGTCAATGTGAATACTGGTAAACTCCGAGATGCGACCCATTCGCCTGAGCTTTCGGAAGCTGTTCAGGAATCGTTTTGGCGTGTCTGTGACGGCGATCGGTGTACCGTTCAGACACACTGAGTAGACACCTTCGGCGTGAATTTCTTCTCCAGTCTGCGAACAGATATCCTCTGCGCCTAACAAGAAGACGATCTTGCGTACCGGGTTTTCGTCATCTTCGGTTGTGATATGCGTCATCAATGCTAGATTCTTGACGAGACCACACGCTTCTCCTTCAGGAGTATCAGATGTGCACAGCATACCAAACTGACTCGGCTGCAATGCACGAGGACCGGACACCTTTCTTGTCTTTTCGAACTGCGAACTGATTCGCGTCATCATACCCAGTGCAGCAATGTAACTCAGTCGACTAAGAACGTGCGTGACACCCGCCCTTTCCATCTTGAAACGCTTCAAACTCCAGTTTCCAGTAGCAATAGCGCGCTCAATACCCATAGTAATGTGGTTTTTGTGCACGCTAAAGTGTGAGAAAGCGTCGAATTCTTGAGCGCGGTTCTGTTTCTTCAAAACTTTGTCGATGCTGAGCTTGAAGTCGTGGTTGAAGCGCTTGAAATGGTCTTCGAAGAGAAGGGACAACATCTGCCCGGACAACTCGAGACGCTTGTTTCCGACGTAATCGCGGTCATCCACAAGCTTGGGGTCTTGCATGGCCATGAGCACCCTTCGTGCCATCAAAGCAACATACAAGGCCTTTGGTCGGTAATTGGTGCCCACAACCGGGACGTGCGGAAGGATGACATTCGACAAGCACTCAATGGCCTCGAGGTGGTAGTTGCGTATGCGGGAGGCTCCGGCTGGCTTCTTTGTCAATCGTACGCGATGACCGATGTATTCCAGGGCCTTCTCCTGGGTGTGAATGCTTTCTCTTGCACACGCCTCGAAGTTGATGGCGAAGCTATCCTGGTAAGCGCTGTCGTCTCCAGCAACCATGAGAAGAATCTCCTTGTCCGAGTGCACACCCAACGCCTTGAGCGCAAACGCAATTGGAACTTCCTCGGAAAGAGTGTTGTGCCTCAAAAACATGAGGCCCTTCTTCTGGATGACATAGGTCTTTGTGCGTCGCTCGTGGGTCGAACTCGTAACGCTGGCCTGCATGATGCCCTTTGCGCTCTCGACAATGACACGGTTCTTGTTCAGCTGCTCCTGCACCAAAATGACCTTCTCTTGCCCACGCGTGATAAAGTAACCTCCAGGATCCAGCGGGCACTCCTCCATAACGGCCATCTCGCGGTCGTTCTTTGCAGCCAAGACGCACTTGTTGCTCTTCAGCATGATGGGCATCCTGCCGATTTTAATGCCCGTCCGCTTGACCTTCGCATTGCCTCTTGTGTAGACAATGTCAACCACAATTGGCGCGGCATATGTCATGTCCCTCAGGCGACATTCGTTCGGAGTGATGGTACTGCGGTGGTGGTCGAGGTCGTCTTCTTCCTGTCGGTTCGGCGACAGAACGCGGATGTCGGTGTACTCGAGGAGGAATTTGGGGTCGAAGTCGCTGCGCACGAAGCGGTTGGCCTTGATGATCTTCTTGAGGTCAACGTCGACGAAATGGTTGTACGAGTCGACGTGCTGCTTGACCAGGCCCTTGACCTTGAGGAAGGCCGGCAGCAGGTTCCACTTGTCGCGGGCAGTGTTGATGGGCTCGTCGAGGCGCTTGCCGTAGTAGAAGGGCTCGAGGAGGGCGGCGAATTCGTCCTTGGGCTGGGGGCGTGGTGGCGCTTTGCGTTTGCGCGTTGCTTCGGCGGACGCGGACGCAGCGGGGTCGACGTCTGCGGGCGGCTGTGCCTCTGCTACGGCGACCCCATCGCTGCCCACTGGCCCTCCACTGCCTGCATCCGCCTCCTGCGCACTGCCGTCTGCAGCGGGAGCTTTCGGCCGTGCTGCCCCGCGCGGGGGAGCTTTGGGCTTGACTTTTGGCGCTTCCTGTGCGCGTGTTAGCCGGCCGTCGGGTGGCGTGCTGCGACGCTCATCGTACCTTCTTGCCCACCATGTCTGCGACCGCTCAGAAAGACCTCGGTCGGGGCGTTGGAGGCGTAGAGGTCGAGTAAAAAAGTTAGCGCGCCTGTAGCTGCGAGTCAGAGCAGGGATCCGTCGTGGGCATCCACGCGTGGGCCAATCGACGTGGGAGGTAATCCGCCAGCAGCCCCATCGCCGCGCGAGGTGGGTGACCATCGCGCACACTCCACACAACAGCCAGCGCAGTCAGGAGAGCAAAGTTTAGAAGACGAACATAACGTTCAGGACATGCTACCGAGTCCCAGCGCCCGCTACAATGCTCCAAAATGAACGATATATGCAAAAAGCCTGGTCCAGCCCATCATACAAAATATGGCAAACATCATCCGTTCAGCTCCGTCTGATTGCAGAGCATTGCTGTCGTTGAGGCGCGCTCAGAACTAGAAAGCCGCGCCGCCAACCTCCGTCTCGCCGTTCAGGTTCCTCAGTGACTGCTCAGCAAGATCAACGCGAAGCTGAGCCGTCTCGGCATCCCTCTCCAGCGCATCCCACTCTCTCAGCTTCGCCCTCTTAGCGTCTTCCTTCTTCTCGATCATCTCCCGCAACTTCCTTGCTTCTTCCTCAAGTCTCAGAATCTTGCTCTTGTCGTACACCTCCGGCGCTCTCTGTCCACCAGGGATTTCCTTGGACAGGTCTCCAAGATGATCACGGAAGCGCATCGTGCGAGGATATGTCGTGGCAGTCGAATTGCTGGATCCCCTGAAGGTAGCCGAATAAGACGTTGCACCGCTGATAGACCCTCGAGGACCAGCAGCAGGGCCATCGTGAAAGCCGCCGCGGAAGCCACCACCGCCACGAGGTCCGGCACCCCAAGACCCGCGGCGGGGTGGACCAGAGAAGTCGCGCGGCGAGTCATACGGATAGCCACCACGGCCGCCGCCGCGTGGTCTAGTAGGCGCACTGAGTGCTGGATTTCCTCCACGAGGGCCAGTTGGAGGTGCGGTCGACACCGGAACGACAGGTCCGGTAGGGGGGGAAATGGCTGGCGAAGGGTAGCTACGGCTCGACGGTCCCGTTGGTGGTGCCCTTGCGAAGTCGCCATCGCCATTGCGGCGGCCTGAAGAAGGACCTGTAGGTGGCGCAAACTCCCTATCTCTGTCGCCCCGTGGTCCTCTGGGTGGGCTAGCTTCCCTCCGCCGCGGTGGACTCCTGTCTCGGATCGGGCTGGGCTCCCGACGTCGAGGAGGCGATCGCTCCCTCTCACGCTCGCGGAAGTTGTCGCGAGGGGCTCTACTGGTCTCGCGTTCGCGGAACGGCGACCTGGGGGCAGACACAGGTTCTCGGGCGGCCCTGTCGTCTACAAGGGCAGCTCTGCTAGGATGCACAGTCGGGCGAGGAGAGGACCTGCGTGAAGTCGCCGCAGACTGCACGCCCGAGGCCTCGTTGGAGGGGTGTGCAGGCCTGGCCGATGGGGATCTGCGGTTGCGCCATGTGTCTGCCGTATATGGGTCGGTTCGTTCGCGTCTAGGCGAAGGCGAGCGGCGTCGATAATCGCGCATGTCACGAGGAGGCGGTGAGTTGCGTCGTGGACTGGCAAGGTTAGCGCCAGTCTGGTCTGCTCCCAATGGCGGGCCACACCTGCTGATGCGCGAGCGCGACTCGTCGTATCGAGTCGGCCGCACCGGTGAACGCATGCCCCGACTTCGCGCAGGTGAGGCGTCACGCGTTCTGGGCGGCGGCGAACGATCGCGCGGGCGCGGCGAGCGAGTATATGAATCATACCCGTCCCTCCTCGGCGACCGCGCACGGTCATTCCGGAAGCCTTCTCGTCGAGGAGAGAAGGCGCGACGAATTGGCGAGCGCGGCCTGGGCTTCCAGTTGTCGTCTCGGCGCGGACTGCGCGAGCGTCTCCGGGGCGCCGGCGAACGACTCCGGGGCCGTGACGGGCGATTGCTGCCTCCGGGAGTATATGTGTCGGCTGAGGCGAGCCCTCGGCGCGGCGGGGAGCCTCGTCGCGGAGGAGAGCTGCGGCGTGGTGGGGGGGAGTTGCGACGCGGCGGAGGAGAGCTACGGCGCGGCGGTGACCGACCTCCACGGTAGCTGTCCATACGAGGAGATCGGGAGCGCGGTCGATACGTGTTCGAGTACCGATCGTCTCTACAGCAACTGTCAGCGGCTATCATACGTGTGCATGGTGTGTGCACGGTATAGCTGGCGTGCTATGTTGTCGCGCATACGGTGCTGTCGGCTTGACAAACCTTCGATCACGGTCTCTCTCGCGGTCGCGGTCCATTGCTGCGATGCAAACGGTTATTCCGCTGATTTCGTTGATTTCGTTAATCTCAGGCAGTCCTGTGCAGCAGTTGTGATGTTTCTGCTGCGTGCGGCTTCACAAGTAAGTGTGGTCGTGGCTGGCAAATGCAGGCGGTCGGGGCGTGCAATGAAAGTTGAAAGTTCGAGCTAAGCCTTTGACACGCGAATGACCCTGTGTCACGTGTACGCAACCCCAGCAACGCGTTGCGCATCACGAGCGTTGGCGATGACCTGGCTCTAAGAGTCCTTCTGCAAATGAAGATTGCTCTTTTCAATTCTTCCTGGCGTAGCGGTCAGTAGTTGTAGTGGTGATGCTCCAATCACCGGCTGGCGGTGCACGCTATCCTTCGTCTTGCTCGTGGGCTTCATGCAGTGTTCTTCACGTTTATCTCCCGGATCACGTCGTCTGAGTCTGGAGCCTCCTTTGTCAGGTGTCTGTCTGTACTTCTTGATGATACCTTGCAATCCTGGCGGCGCCGCCAGCTCGTTGCAATGCCAGTTCCTTCACTCTGTCTTTCTGCTTGAAACATCTTTCATCACTGCAAGCTTCTTCTTGTCCTGAGACCGGGGTTCTCGAGCTCGATTCTGTTCATTCTGCGCCGTCTCGACGGTAGCCGCATAAAACGCCATATCCCAATGCTGGCTACTGTTCTTTGAAACCCATGGATATCCATAACGCCGGCTCAAGTCGAGCTGCTTAATCGCGAAGCCAAATTGCTTTTGTACAGAAGGCCGCCTCTTGCTTTTACCGCTTATTGCCACGCTCGGATTCCCTCTTGACCCTCTTCCTGCTTTCTGCTGCTATCATGTCCGCGAGATCGTCTTGGTCGATACTCTGCCACTCTCCTGCGGCCTCGGCTCGTTGCCTCGACTCATATTCCTTCTTTAAAGCGTCCTTGTCCAACTTGTCGCTGTCTGCCAGCTGGTCGACATCCACAGAGATGTCAACGTCCCCAGCCTTTCGCTTCAAATTAGCTCCAAGGCGGTCCCTCTTGGCCGCGTCGAGATCGTATGCGTGCTCGCCGCCGAAGAAGCCGGTTGCTGAGATATTCTTTTCTGGAAGGACTTGGTAGGCGGTCCGCGGGGCGCCAGGCTCCTCAGTCTCTATGCCCTTGCGCTGTTTACGAAGCGTGAATTCGCCGCCAATACTTTCTGTGCCGCCAATCTCAGAAGGCATAGCAGACGCAGCACCAGTCATCGACGTTTGAATGCCGCTTGCGTCCTCCTCTTCATCCTCCTCTTCATCATCGTCATCTTCCTCTTCGTCGCTCTCCTCGTCCTCGCTTTCGCCTTCGGCTCGTAGAACACCCCATGTCGTACGCTCAACCGGCTCACCGTCATGGGAATGATGCTGCTGATCTTCGAGGATGCTGGTTCCGTAGAGATCGCCACCAAATAGCGGACGGCCGGCATCGTCTGTCGGTGGCTTACCCCACTGTCCAGGCTGGAACCCCCAAGAAGCTCCTGGAGGAATTGGTGCGTTTACACCGGGGATGCGCAAGTTGGGATACGAAGGTGATGGACCGAAGCGTTGCATGTTAATCAGCCATGGTGGCGGATGCCCTGGTGCCATACCGAGCGCTTCTCTGAGCTCCTCACTCAATTCACCAGGCTTCAGGTTCACAAGATTTGTCTCAAACTCTTTTCCCTCGTAATACACCTCGCCATATCGTGTCAACTCGGGCTTCGTCTGTCTTCGAAAGAAAGCGTCGTACAGCTTTGAGTAATCGATATCCAGCTTACCCAGCTTTCCTTGTACGCGCTCGCGCTGCTTTTGTCGCATTGTCATCTCCGCTTGTTTCTCAAGGACAGCATCTCGCATCTCAGCGATACCAGTCTCCTGGATGAACTTTGGTAGTGCAAACGGCGGTTTCTCGATACCACGCTTGGATGAAAGATACTCCCGCTTGAGAGACCAGTGCGTAGGTACAGGTATGACATTCTTCGCGCCCTTCATAGCAATCAACAGCTGCGGGTCGGAGGATGACACGTCTGTCCATTCCACCAATTCTGGCTTGGCCACCAGAGACTTCAGTTGAGCGACCGAGAGCTTCTTCATCGCCTTGAGCTGCTTCTTTGAAATTTTCGGTTCGCCCTCTTCTGCTTCACTGACGTCGTCATTGTCACTGTAGTAGATCTCCGGCTTCTCATCGTCCTTTGTGGCTATATCTTCTTCAGTCCGCTCTCTGTACTTTTCGAAAACATTCTTGTACTGCTCAAAGAGTGGGTCGTCTATGTCGAATTGGTCCGAGACGTCGTCGAGGCTGACCAAGTCCGTGGACTTGACCGCATGCGCATCCTTATTTGTGTCGCTTTCTAGTTCAGCGGGCTTGCTTTCAGGCGTAGAGTTAGAGGGTGTTTCCTGTCGCTTGATGAGTACCGTTGTCCAAAACGAGTTTGGGTGTGCCGGGCTCACAGTGAGCTGCGCCTTCTTCTTTGCGCGCCTGTAGGCGTTCTTGTTCGCTTGTTTCTTCCCCTTTGCACCTGTTGCGCCCGACATTGTGGGGGTTGCAGCGTGTGCGAGCAGCAAGGAACGTAGCCCTTGGAGCTAATGTCGCAGGATCGCGCAACAGTAGCGAAAGTATGGGCAGTCTGCAAGAAGTTACTAGAACAGATCTGCGCACGGCAGTTGTGTGCTGCAGTGGGTCCGGCGGGAGGTTGCGCGTGATGGGATTGGGGTGTGCAGGTGGTGGAGGTGGACGCGGCGGAAAGTTTTGGCCAAGCTCGACGAGCAGGCGCGACCTAGGTAGTTAGTTACCTACTCATGAGTACGCTAACGTGATGCAGACCGTCACCACAGCTCGTGCAAGCTCCAGGTATGCACAATAAAGACTATCGGACGATGGCGCGTAATCACACATATGGCTCCTGATCTTGGTATTAGTGTTATACTTCCAAATCAGCAAGGAGAAACACGTGACTCCGATATATGCCCCCTGAGTCCCGTCGTAGTTTCATGAACCACGCTGCATACTGGAGCACTCTACACTTCATATAGCTCTATACTGGATAGTGGTACAAATTTACGGTCGATGTCAATCTGCAACCCATTCGGACTCTGAGATATTGGGGGTCACTCCCATGCAGTACATGCATTCGCGCTAGAGGGATACGTGCTCATATTTCATCATCGAGTAATGATACGACTAAGTCCTGTCGCTGTCCTCAAACTTCTTCTGCCAGAAGCCACGGAAGTGTTTCTGCTGACCGATCTGGTTGATCTCCTGGATCTCCTTGGGTGTCAACTTGAACGTTGCAACCCTCAGGTAATCACTCAATCTCTGTTCCTTCGACGACGTTGTGATAGGCACAATGTCCTGGTCGATGCACCACCTTAGAGAAATTTCTCCTGCGCTGACGGCGTACTTCTTTGAAAGCGCTGCGAAGTAGTCATCTAATGGTCCCGGAGCAGCCTTGGTGGCTGCAGTGAGGGGGCCGTAAGCCGTAGTAGCAATGCCATGCTGCTTGTGCAGCGCAAGAAGCTCGGTACGCTGGAGGTAAGGGTGAAACTCGATTTGGTTACATGCCGGAACAACCTTTGCGGTCTTCAGCAAGGCGTTGAGATGAGCTGGGGTGTAGTTGGAAACGCCAATTGATCGTGCAAGACCCTTGGCTTGAACTGCCTCCATCTGCGCCCAGGCTCTCTGGATATCTTCATCGGTCTTCGCGAACCATGGTTGATGAATCAGGTAGCTGTATCTGGTCAATACAGATCGAAGTACTCGGGGGGACTCAGGTTTTCCTACAGGTCAACGTGATCCAATTGCAGCTTTTTCAAACTCGTTCGCAGGGCACCTTCGATATCGTGGATGTTGTCGTTGTCGACCTTACCGGTCACAAATAGCTTCTCGCGCTCAGCACCAGACTCTTTGATACCTGTACCTAGCTCTGATTCCGTCTTGTACATTTCTGCTCCGTCCAGGTGGGTATAGCCCAGCTTGATGGCCAGCTTTACAGCATCAATGATACTCTGATCGATCTTGGATTCCTCCCCGGTCTTATACCAAGCTGTGCCGGTACCATAGCCTAGCATTGGAATTGGGACGCCATCGTTCAGCTTCAGATTGGGGATAGTCAAATTGAGCTTCGCCATGGTTATAGAACTTGGTCGAAATTGGGCGCTTTGGATGTGAACGTTTTAGGGCTTTCGACTTTTACGACCAGATAATAGGACCCTGGTGCGAACAGGATGATAGGACAATTGAATTGGAGATGAAAGATTGTTTACGGTGCCGGGCTCACTTCGCGCAAGGCGACATCTGGAGGGGCCGAAAGTGGGGTGAGGGTTTACGTCATCGCCTACAAACCGATTTCAGACAGACATGTAACAACATACGATGTTTGTCACAGCATAAGAATTTATAGGATATATCTATTGTATTGTGGCGCAGCATGGACATGCTCCATATCAGCACCACTTGGCAGGCCATAGCATGTCTCTACTCGACCACCAATTCGTAGACGCCCCACTACTCGCTTCTCTTCAATTGCGTGGCTCCTGGAGTGAATATAACGCTCCTAGGCTAGCGTTCTATGCTCTGTACAGCATGCAGCGTTTGGTACGTGAATTTGTGCTTTGGAGAGAACTCGAGAAGTTCGAGAAGTTCGAGAAGTTCGAGAAGTTCGAGAAGTTCGTCTCACTGCTTCCGTCGAGCCCAGACATGTAGCCTGGCTTTCGTCTCATCGCTTGGTCGTTCTTGAAATTGAAAGAATTGTCCAGCAAGAGCGAACAGCAGGCTGATGTTGTCCTTTGAATTTCCCATTTCAGCAATCTGCAGCCACAATTCCATCGGTAGTCTCCCCAAAACTGATGTGCTAGATGTACCGAGGGCGCGACGTTCGGTGTCGTCACGCGTTATACGCATGTAAGTCGATAAAGTCAATTGAGGTATAAGACCGTGGCGGCGCAGTGTCGGGAATAACGCAAGCGCAAACCCCATTGACGAATTGACGCTGAGGTATTCCCATATTTCGAGTAGAAGCTCGGCCGGAAGATGATCGAAAGGGGACGCTGGTGTTGGCCGGGGCGGGGGCGGAGACGGAGGTGGTGGTGGTGGTGGTGGTGGTGGTGGAGCGCCAGCAGCAGATGCCATGGCTTTCAAGAGAACGGATTCGCTTAAGTTGGAAAGACTTCAGTCTGAATGCGCTTTGGAGGGCGTCGCCTCGGCCACCGAGCGTAGCCAGTTGTACGTGTATCCTGACACAAACCAAGCTGCGGCTGCAACAATTACGATGTAGATGGCGACTGGTGCGAGGGAATGTGGTAGGACGTTAAAGAGAAAGGGGTCAAGTACTGGATATGTTAGTAACGTAGAGTAATACAGCGAATGTGTGATTTACTGATATCGACATCGACTGGCGGCGGATCGTCCATTAACGTGCGGTTGGTCGAATAGTACGACGCTGCTGCCTGAATCCGAAGGAAAAGTATCGATTGTGCTCCTCCTTCGGTCTTCAGGTTGTCCGTCTTCCTTGCAGCTGCTAGATCCCACAGTTGATCACTGTAGCTTGCAAGAGACGATACAAGCTCTGGAGTAGCAAAGGTTTCGTCTAACGAGTAGGTGTCAAGCCAGAAGTTGGTTGGCGACTGCTCTGAGGTCAGCGCTGGCTGTCGCCGGCGGTCTTGAGTGTGTGTCTTACGGTGGCGGGCCAGCATATGCGGGCCTCGTACCTTCTGCCCTCCTCCAAGCCGCTCAGAAGATACCAGGACTCCAGGCCGTGGGGCTCCGCACGCGTGGGGAACTGCACCGAGAGCCGCGTTGGCAGAACAGGCTCGAGGCTTGACAGCGATTGCAGACGTAGGCTGTCTAGGCTGGGACGGACATCAGGGAGAGTCACAGCGCTGGGCCCCAGGAAGATGGTCTTCTCGACGTTGGCATATACCGTCCAAGCCGGTGACACAATAAAGAACAGGGCAGCTATGACGCGCATGTTTGACGGACAGCACAATGCGCAAGGGGAGCGCTGAACAAACACAACTGCAGGCACTCACGTGGGCCAGAGCAGCTGCATTGGGCCACAGAGCTTCACTCGGGGGTCTTGAGGTGTTGATGGGGTTGTGGTGGTCTGTCACCCGAGCGCAGGCACGGACCCGTCTCCGCTACCAGCTAGCTCCTTCTGTGTCGATAAACACACTAAATCTTCGACAGCCAACACAACACTCGACACCGACTCCGCTGCTCCCCACCCGCAGTTCCCGTCACGCACCTTCAGCCCCTGCGCAGAAGGAATCCAACTCCCCCAGTTCACACCTCTCACACTATTAACCATGAGAGAAGTCATCTCCCTCAACGGTATGAAACCCCCACACGCGCACGCGCCCTGACCGCCCCCGTCTTGGGCGGGACATCCTGGCAAGATTCATCGAAACTGACACTGCACGCGTCTAGTCGGCCAGGCCGGTTGCCAGATCGCAAACTCATGCTGGGAGGTACGTTTACGCCCACCGGTCCGCCGCCTGCACCTCTCCGTCGCCCACAATGCGAAAAGGAGGGGTGCCAGCGGCTGCCTTGACCGCCTCACCGCGCCCCTACTAACGCACCGCCACAGCTCTACTGCCTCGAGCACGGCATCCAGCCCGACGGCTACCTCACTGAGGAGCGCAAGGCCAAGAACGACGACCATGGCTTCAGCACTTTCTTCTCCGAGACTGGTACGTCGCCCGCCTGCTGCCGATCGCACCCCGCTGACACACCATAGGCCAGGGCAAGTATGTCCCGCGTACCATCTACGCCGACTTGGAGCCCAACGTCGTCGACGAGGTCCGCACCGGCACCTACCGTTCGCTCTTCCACCCCGAGCACATGATCACCGGCAAGGAGGATGCGTCCAACAACTACGCCCGTGGCCACTACACAGTCGGAAAGGAGCTCATTGACCAGGTCCTGGATAAGGTCCGCCGCGTCGCCGACAACTGCTCCGGTCTGCAAGGTTTCCTCGTCTTCCACTCGTTCGGTGGAGGAACAGGTTCCGGTTTCGGTGCCCTCCTGATGGAGCGTCTGTCCGTCGACTACGGCAAGAAGTGCAAGCTCGAGTTCTGTGTCTACCCTGCGCCGCAGGTCGCCACCTCCGTTGTCGAGCCCTACAACTCCATCCTCACTACCCACACCACCCTTGAGCACTCTGACTGCTCCTTCATGGTCGACAACGAGGCCATCTACGACATCTGCCGCAGGAACCTCGGCATTGAGCGCCCCAACTACGAGAACCTGAATCGCCTCATCGCTCAGGGTATGTATATGCTCTGCACTCGCTGACATTGTGACTGACAAGCCCAACAGTCGTCTCCTCCATCACCGCCTCGCTCCGCTTCGACGGTTCCCTGAACGTCGATCTCAACGAGTTCCAGACCAACTTGGTCCCATACCCCCGTATCCACTTCCCTCTCGTTGCCTACGCCCCCGTTGTCTCCGCCGCCAAGGCTGCCCACGAGGCCAACTCGGTCATGGAGATCACCAACGCCTGCTTCGAGCCCAACAACCAGATGGTTAAGTGCGACCCTCGCAACGGCAAGTACATGGCCACCTGCCTGCTCTACCGCGGCGATGTCGTCCCCAAGGACACCCACGCGGCCATTGCCCACCTCAAGACCAAGCGCACTATCCAGTTCGTCGACTGGTGCCCAACTGGTTTCAAGATCGGTATCTGCTACCAGCCTCCCCAGAACGTTCCCAACGGCGATCTCGCCGGCGTCAACCGCGCCGTCTGCATGCTGTCCAACACCACAGCTATCAGCGAGGCCTGGTCCGCTCTGTCGCACAAGTTCGACCTCATGTACTCCAAGCGCGCTTTCGTCCACTGGTACGTTGGTGAGGGTATGGAGGAGGGCGAGTTCTCTGAAGCTCGTGAGGATTTGGCAGCGCTTGAGCGCGACTACGAGGAGGTCGCTGCCGACTCGCTCGAGGGCGAGGAGGGTCTCGAGGCCGAGTACTAAGCCATTCTGCGCTGAGCGCGGCGGCGTTGTGCAAAGCAGTTCGGTTCTGCATCACTACCTTTGGTTGTTCTGGTCGGAGCTACGCTATCGAAGCAACACCGCATTTTGGCGATGGCGAGCAAAGGAGTTTTGTTGGACTGCTAGCTTACATATCAAAGCGTTTTGGGATGGATTGTCCTCTTTCTCTGTTATTACTCTCTTACTAATGCACGACAAATTGCACTTTCAATCACTTGTGGCAGATGTATTGTTTGAGATCGTATGCATTCAAAGTGAACTCGCTCAAGTGACGCTAACCAGAGACATATTATGCTGGGAAAGGACTCTCAAGCATACTCGTATTCTTCATTGTCCCCTCCGCTAGCAGCTCTTTTCTCTGCAAGTTCTCTGATCTTCTCCCCAAGAACATCCCTCCCATATCGGCTCGCTACCTTGCCAGCAAGGTCTAGCATCTTGCCATTCGCATCGCGCATCAAGCTTACAATCTCCAGAGCTTTCATGCCATGATCCTCGCCTGCCAGGCACTCTAGGCCTAGCAGCTGCAGCAATGCGCGATCAATTGCCACTTCGATATTTGTAAGGTCCTGCTTCTGGCTCGCCGAAGGCCGGGTGTGCGACAGAGTCGACGAGAGCTGCGCATGCAGCGTCGACGAGAGAATAAACGCCTGCTCGTGCTCCTGCTGCTTACTTTCTCCCTTCTTCGCAGCCGCGGAACCCTCCTCATCATCACTCAGCTCCTCAGCGTCGAGTCCCGAAAGCGCCTTCTTGCGGTCCACGGCGCTGCTCAGCGGAATCTCGAACGCGAACTCGCTCAGGTGCGGCACCGGCGCCGACGGGTACTTTTCGCGGCCCTTGATGATCATGCAGTGGAACTTGAGCACGCCGGCGGACGAGGGCGCGACGCCAACCGGCCAGTAGGATTCTTCCTTGCCGCCGGTTGCGAGACGCGAGAGGCATTTTGTGTCGAGCATTGGAACCCAGCGCGCTTGGCCATTTACACGCCAGTTGAGCAGCGTGAGCAGCACGCCTGAGGAGTCGTAGATGTACGGATCGCCTGATGCGGAGAAGAACACGGAGTCGAGCGTGGTGTTTGGTGGGAGTGCGAGGATGTCGGAGTCCTGGTAGATGGTGTCGTGTTTCACGTTTTCGATTGTGTAGAGGAGCTGGGTGGATAGGTCGGATTGGATGGGGCCGTTACCGATGGTTAGGATGTAGTCGCGCCATGCGGCGCAGGTCACGGCTGGCGAAGACTTTTGGCGATATACACGGATGGGCAGGCCGAAGAGCGAGTAGATACGGACGTAGTTTGTGCTTGTTGTCACGCAAACGTACGAGTCAGACAGGGCGATTGCAGTCACGGACTCGCCGGTGGGCAGGTTGGTGCGCCAGTCTGTTCGTGTTGTCCAGGTTTCGTGCGGGCGGTAGTAGATCATTGCTGGGTTCCCGTCACCAGCACTGTTGGGTTGACAGGCAAATAGTGTTCCATTCTCGTTCAGGCAGGCTTTGTCGTAGAGAAAGATGTCTGTGAAATGGAAGTTGCGGAAAGTGTGTTGGTCGTAGAAGTTGACGGTCACAGTGTGGTGTCTACCCTCCTGAGATACAGTCTCGACGTTACCAGTCAAGGAACAGCATAGCAGTCGCCTGTTGCCTCTCCATGGCGTACTGCCTGGTTGGAAAGGCTCGTGGATCTGTGGTCGGAACAGTGCACTACCAGTAGCACGCTTCTTGGTCGAGGGCTCAGCACCGTTGAGGTGGCTATTGGTGCGTTTCCCATGGCCATTGACTTCTTGCGCGTATCCCGCACCATCATCGTCAACGACAAAGTCTTCCATATCCTCGTCGCCATCTTCTCGGGCCTCGCTGTCTCTGAAGTCAGGACCGAGAAGGTCGTCCAAGGAGTCTGGTGTGCCGTCTCTCTGTCGTGGTCGCCCAGGCAGTTCTCGCATATTCCCGTTTGCTTGAGGCGCGGGTGCAATCCTCGCGCGGCCTTCTGAGGGGTCATGGAAGAAAGGTGCGGATACGGTTGGTTTGTTGAGTAGTGGCAGATGCTCCTCTGGTACGAAGTCCGTGTGGATGAATAGCTCGCCCTCATTGTTGGTGTACGAAAGTATGTTCTCGGTGGGATGCCAGACCATAGCCAGAATCGTCGCCTTGACATCCTCGAAGTTCTTCAACAGTTTTTGTGTCTTGGTGTCCCACAGCTTGAGATCGAGATCGTGCGAGGTTGTGGCTAAAAGAGCACCATTGGGGGACCAAGATGCCGCCGTTATGTCTGCTGTATGCCCAGTCTTAAAAACGCGCTGCCGTGCCCAATCGCTTGTGGACATAACCTGCACATCGCGAAGTGCAGTAGGCGTAGCCAATGCCCTGCCATCCGGATGCCACAGTACTTTTGCGCTCGACTCGGATTCTGTCTCCAAGCTTTTGATCATGCCATCTACTTTCTTTATCATCTCAGGCGTGTCACTATCGAGGTCATACACGTATATGTTGCCGTCGGTGCAAGAAACGGCCAGATGCTCGCCCTTCTTGTCAAACGAGACGTGCTTGACGGCACGTGGCTGATCGCGTAGGGTTCGGACCTTAGTCATGTCTTTGGTGTTGACGAGATTTACTGAGAGCTCACTGGGGCTGTTAGCATTGGCGCAACATGTTAAGGGTTGGAACCTACTCGCTCGCGACAGCGATCCAATTCCCGTCGGGGCTCAACGCCACATCTCGCACAGGCAATGTCGTCCTGACGAGTATTTCCTCGAACTTGTTACCTTCCAGTGAGTACTTGCTCACTGTGCCGTCCTCTGAGCCTGTGATGAAGAAGCCATTCTGCGCTGTTCTTAGCGATTGCAGTCGTCCACACATGCATGTATACGCACTCCAGCCACAACCGCCGCATTGTTCTCTTGACAGTCATCTACGGTTATGGGCTCGTCATCAGACCCAGTTGTAAAGACACGACAATAGTTGTCGACTCCGGCTGTTATGAGTTTCTTTCCGTTCGGTGTGTAGGCGAGGAAGGTTGCGCCGGGGGCATCTGGAGCATGTTAATGGACTCAGATGTTTAAAAGCAATTCGACTTATACATACGAGCCTGCCGGCTGCGCAGTCTCTGTTCTGCAGCCATTATGTTCTGGAGATGAATGCTGCGCCAGACACACGACGCGTTCACACGCCAGACGCGACCCGCGTAAAGTGATGTGGGGCCGGCAGATCAGATCACGCTAGAGGTCACCACGAACCCCTCGGCATCAGCATCATCGCCCTAACACATACTGATGCGGTGGCCCATGTTTCAACTTGCGTCCCTGTACCGTATCAACGTATATAAGCATAGGCTAGGATCCTTCATTCGGGCTCACAGTCTCTGCTATAGCTTAATAGAATAAAACATCGATAGCGAGGACACAGACTTCCTTTCCCATATGGCGCTCTACTCACACAACGTAGCTTACATCCTTATTTGCACGATGGATACCCTAGAATCAGAATAGACAAGAACGCTAAAGCATGCTTCAAACTACACTTCTCTAGTGGTATGATCAGAGCAGATCTCTACCTGCTCCATCTTGTACCAAGCATGCTCAGGCAGATCATTCACGGAGTCTGACCACCCAGAGCTTAGGGGACAGCCCTGTCATATAGTTGGCCTCGCACGAGTACTCCGTATGAACAGATTCGAAACGGAAAACAGACGAGAGAAACCAGCTGTGTGGTCAGGATTGCCGTCGGCGGATTTTCTGGCCAACCACACATGCCAGAGCTGTGACACTTTGTGCAGTTGACCAGAACGGGCGGGACGACCGGTTTATAATTAGAACACACTTCAGCTGTAGCATGTCCCCAAATGCACCCAAACAAGTAAATCAGGCAGTGTCGAGCCGCCGTAACATCGCAAATTACCTCTTGTCCACACGCTTTCAGACCCAACGCGCCGCTGCGACTTCATCTCTGCCTCTCTTGAGGGCCTTGCAACTCAGCGACAGCGCTGGGCGCATCGCATCCTGTCGTTTGACGTTCTCGCGCTGGCTACGCGACCCTGATACTGTGTTGCGCTCCCCTCTCTTCTGTACTTGTTGTCGCGATTGCGCTGCGACCGCGACCGCGACCGCGACTGCGACTTGCGGACCTCACGAAACGCGCATGGAGCGCTAAGCTGCCTCTGTAGTAACCAAACAATGCAAGTCGACTATGGCGACGCCAACTACGAGCCGTTTCGGCACCCCTCCGCTGGTATACCAGCGATTGATCCGGCCCTTGAACGGAACACAGGGAACCGCAACGGACATGCGCCCATGGCTGTGATCCCCCACGCTGTCAACGACCACCTGCTCCAGCCCGATAATGCCTCGCTCAGCAGCGCGCACCTTGCCCACGGTTTCTATGGAGACATGACGCGCACCTCGCAGCCGCCCTCAACGCCTTCGAATGCCTCGCCGCGCTTCTCCACCGCCGTATCCCCCAACAGCCAGACAGGGCACGCAAGCCCCGGCTATGCGCCCGACGACCGCGGCCTGCCCCCGCAGAGCGTGTCCGACGACACCATCGACGATGCCTTTGCTAGCTTCATCTTGTACTGCAATCCTAGCTTCGCCCTCTCCATAGACACGTCTGAGCTCGTGAAGCTATTTCGCACGCCGCCAAAGAGTGATGGAAATGCGTTCAGTACATGGACTCTGTTCGAGCTGATAGGGAAGTTCAGTACGGGAGAGATCAAGACTTGGACGCAACTAGCATTGGACCTTGGTGTGTCGCCGCCAGACACGGACAAAGGCCAGAGCACGCAAAAGGTCCAGCAGTACTCTGTGAGACTAAAGGTAAGGAGATTTTACGCCACTTTATAAGACGGGGTGCTGCACAGATGCACGCGCTCGACGAGGCAGCCACATGGTGCACTCATTCTGCATATGCTGTCGAGAGGACGTTGTTTACGTTCGCTCTTGATAGGCATCGATCGCGCAACGACCAGATGCTGACTTTTAGCAGCGATGGATGCGCGCCATGCACATTGACGCCTTCTTCGAATACATGCTAGGCAAACAACACCCCTACTACCTACAGATACCTCCACCACACGACCCATTTCCGGAAGAAGGCCGCGATGGTGTACCGCTGGAAGAAGATTTAGCTCTCCGAGCACTTGACCCAAAGTTTAAGCCTAAACGTGGGCGGCGCAAAGCTGATGACGCAGATGAGGAGATGGAGGCTGAACTTGATACGCCTGCGCGCAAGCGACCTCAGTTGGATACCTCGATACCTTTCGGTAATGCACTGCAGCCGCAGTCAGCTTATCCAACCAGTGCGCATCCTAACCACCATATGGGCGGTTTTTTGACACCACACGACCCGTGGACGGCTGCATCGGCAATCACGCCTGCATCTGTCCTGAACGCTTCGCACCGTATGAAACAGCACGAAAATCTGACCCCCTACTCTGCGTCGCCCATGTCTGGAGGGCAACAATTGCGTTGGCGACTCAATTCGCAGGAGCCAGCAACCCCCCATCCGCTGTCAGCTGTAACGCCATCTTCTGCACATCATTTCTTCGACGAACCTCATTCTGCGATCACACCGTCCAGTGCGAGACCACGCGCACGAAGACGCCACGGCCCAGCTGTGTCGTCAGCGTGGTCTGCGAGCAGCACCACGCCTGGCGGGAAACCACGAGGCCGACCACCTAGCAATCGCTCTACTCGAGATGGGCCGTTTGTCACCTTTCCTGTAAACCCAAGCAGAGAAGGGACACCTGTCGATGTGCAGAAGCACTCAGGTGCACTGACACCAATCGTAGAGAGGCCTCAATCTAGGTCTCCCCCAGCTGAGCCCATATTCCGATTTCCACCAACACCAGCCTCTGCAATTCCACCCTCGACAGGAGAGTCGCCGATTATAAGTGCGGGTGGAACCCAAAGACAACGTTTAAGCCTCCAAGTTCCACAGAATATTGGTAACCCTGTACGCCTCATCACCCCTACTGTACTTGTCAACGGGGAGGAGGATCCCACTCCGAGCACCGCTGCAGTATCTTCTGCAATCAGCTTTAGCACCGACAGAAGTTTTTCAGCACAATCATATGGAAGCAACAGCCATCTCAATTTCCATGGGCATTTCACTCCAATCGAAACTCCGGCTAGACAGCAGCCACCACCACGACCCCAAAGCGAAGTCGCAACGTCTACACCGACACCCTCCCTGCCATCGGTGTCTTTGGAGACATTGAATCGTGCCTTGGCTGCCGAACTCATTCGTGCGCCACTTACTGGTCGCCGCAAGCGCTTACGAGGTACTGAGGCGAAAAGTCTGGCTTCGGCAGTCCTGCTGCCACTCTACGCGAAGCCTTCAGCTGGCAACGCGTCATCAGCAAAAGTGATGAGCGATCAGGTATTGGGCATTGCGATAAGCAGCTGTCTCGGGCTGTCAAGCGCCACAGGTATAGGTCTCGGAGGGCCGAGTGGAGGCGTGAAGCGCATCGAATGTGTACGATTCCGCGTTGGAGGCGATGGGTATGAGAGTCCCATCGAGGATAATGAAGACGATGCTGAAACCATCAATGGCTCTGGCACGATCAAGGAGACATTCGACATTTCCTTTGCGGTGTCGTTTGGTGGGCTGTCTGGAGAGTGGACAGCCAAAGGTCTACATGCCACGGCTGAGGACGCTGATCACAGAGCTTCGACAGCAGGTGCACAGGAGACAGACCGCGTGGAACCCGGCCAAAACGCAACAGCGGCATGGAGGGCGAAGTTCCAAGATGCACAGAGAAGATTGTGGGAGAGCCAGGAGGAGGTCAAGAACCTAAAAGAAAAAATACTCGAGGCCGTGCTGTAAGCTGGAGTTTGGTTGTTTTTGGATTGGTCCTGCTATATACCCCAATGTTTCGACATCCTTGGTACATGGTCTTCGGTAGCTCCTGCTGAGCGTGTATATTCTTCCTTTCATCTGTATACACATCGGCTTGTCTGGACAGGCTCGTTGCAAATATCGCCTTCTTGGTATCATAATTTCACGTCTTCTCTCCCATTGTAATTCCTTTCTCATGCCCCTCCCTTGGCTAATGTGGTGGATGTAACCGAGTGTTCTCCCAGATGGGGAACTTGCAGAGGCACATCGAAGGTGATACTTGCCCGGGCAACCTAACTGTTGAGGACATGTCTTGTCCGACATGCGGCCGCGTGATCAAGCATAAGGGGAACCTGCAGAGACACATAGCTACCCACAAGTGAGGTGGCGGCACTCGGACAGACACAGATAGGAGATAATATGCTATAATATGCTAAAATAATTTCTCCCATGGCTTCTTCCTCCTCGGCTTCTCAGCCGGTGTACCCTGCCCCTCCAATATAGTGTTCGGGATATCCTTGATCCCAGGAATCGGCTGCCCAGTCGTGATGAGTTCTACGATATGCGCGAAGGAGGTGGGGTACGGTGCTGGCGGTTCACCTGAACTAGAGGGCCCTGGCAGTACGCCACTAGGCGCATCTTTCGCCGCGGCATTGTTCGAAGGCGCTGGAGCTGTGCCTTTCGAGATCTCATAGGTAGCTTCGCTGAAGTCAAGTGGTTGTACGCCATTTGTCTGTGGTGGGGGTCGACCATGGGCCTCACGGTACGCTTTGTACGCTCCAAAATCGACTGTAGTATTGAACTTCCTTTACATAATCAGACTATTGCACATTTGCGAAGCACACATCTACATACCGAGCATAGTAGAAGCAACGCGCTCGCAGAGCTAGCTCGGCCGCTTGCTCAGGCGAGCTATTGCTGCCGAGGATGGCACTGAGACCAGCTTGGAATTCGACATCGTCGTCCCAGTGGTACCTCTCCAGAGCCTCGTATACGCCATTCAGCCCATCGGCAGCTCCGTTGTCGGCTGCAGCAGCACTCATAGCAATCAGCTTCAGCGACGCTGAGGTGTGGGGTAAAGGTGGCATCGGCACCGAAGCTCAGAGCTCGCTAACGGAAACCGCCAAGGCCTTCTATTACCAGCCCCACGATCGCAGCTTCTCTTCCCACACAAGCTCTTCCCTTTCACACCACAGCCACCCCCAACACCCCTTCTTCACGACTACCGTACGACTTCCCTTACTTCTCTTTCTTCTATTGAGCTTCAGTTCATCTCTTACATCTGTTTTGATACCCAGTCCGTCGCCATGTCCGAGTTCATCGGGTCAGTCGCAGCTGGTTCCATCACGCTGGAGCTCCCGCTGACGTGCCACGCGTAGTTCTCGCATATCGCTCATCTCCAAGAGCGATATCCGGTCAGTAAGCATCCATCGAGAAGCCATTGGGCGCACACACTAACGCGTCGCAGCTATGTCGGTACTCTCGTTGAGATCAACTCAGAAGCATCTACAGTCTCGTTAGACAATGTGCGCTCCTTTGGTACCGAGGGCCGCAAGGGTGGCAAAGACGAGTACCCGCCATCAGATGTCATCTACGAGCAGATTGTGTTCAGAGGCAGTGATGTAAAAGACTTGCGCATCGAGGAGCAAACCAAAGAAAAGGCCCCTCCTGCTATGCCCCAGGACCCAGCCATCATCGGAGTAAGTCTTCACCACCCTCTTCCCACCTTCTGGTCCAGTGATGTAAAATTTTCGGATGTAAATCATACAAACCACCGAGAGCGCAAAACCATGTGGATATTTTCCGTTGCCTTCCTTCTGAGTACCTCATTCGCACCCCACCTGTTGTTCAGCTTCTGCATATTCCTTGGCTGACTTTGCGTGCGCATTAGGTACAACAAGGCCAGCAGCGTCAGGACGTTTCACAAGATCAACAGCGCCAGCAACAAGGGCCGCCTAACTTCCCACAGCAAGGGCAGTTCCCTCCTGGTGGCTACCCTCCCTTCGGCCCCGGCGGCCCAGGTCCATATGGAAGAGGCTTTCCTCCACAGGGTGGCTTTCCTGGCGGCCCAGGTCCGTTCCCACCAGGCCCTGGAGGGTTTGGCATGCCGCCGTATGGACCTCCACCTCCGGGCTGGTTCCCACCGGGACAAGGCTACAACGGCCCTCCTGGTCCTTTCCCTCCTGGCATGCCCATGGGTCCTCCTGGCTTCCAGAATCAGAACCAGAACCAGAACCAAAACCAGCCACCAACAGGTCCTCGAGGCGCAGCAGGAGCTGGACCTTCTGCCAACGAGGGACAGTCACCTGCGCAGCCCAGCGTTGCCGAGGCTGACGGTTCTGCTAAACCAGCTGAGCCCAAGGCGGATGCCAAGCAGGCTGGAAAAGCTCCTGCGCCCGCACCTGCCGCTCAGCAGGCCCCACCGCCGCCCGTAGAGTCGAAGCCTGACGTTGCAGCTGCTCTGGCACCGCCGCACACCCAGCCCGTACAGCAGGGTGGTGCGCAGAAGACGCCAGGTGGTCAGAAGGGTGGCCGCATCATCCCAGCGGTGCCTATTGCCAGCCCGAACGCAAAGAAATCGGCCCCTCGAGCACAACAGCAGGCTTCTGCGCCTGCGAAGCAGGCTCAGCAGGCCGCTGCTCAGCAGAACAATGCTACTCAACTAGCTACTGCTGCCGTCGCCGAGGCTATGGCCAAGCTCAACATGCAGAACCGAGGTCAAACCCAGGCCCCGGTGGCTGACCCCACAAACAACCTGGCGCAGAAGGTAGAGGGCATGCGTGAACGTGAGCAGCACGCTCGCCAGCCGCGAAACCCTGGCCAAGGTGCTGGGTTTGGTGGTCGGGGCGGCAGAGGCGGTCGAGGAGGACGAGGGGGTTCTCATCACCAGCAGCAGCCTCAACAACAGCAGCCGAAGATGGAAGTACCCACCACAGACTACGACTTCGATGCTGCGAACGCGAAGTTCAACAAGCAAGACATGGTCAAGGAAGCCATTGCGTCGGGGTCGCCGCTTGGCGAAGGTGTACCCACGACTATCGATGCGACGGCAAACGGACAGAACGGTGCCGCCGATGCCTCAGATGACGTTGTGATTCCAGCTCCTGCTGCCTACAACAAGACCTCTAGCTTCTTTGACAACATCTCTTCGGAGCTGAAGGATCGAGATGACGCTGCCGGACGCCGGGGCCAGGAGTTCCGTACGGCTGAGCGAAGCAAGAATATGGAGACTTTCGGCCAAGGAAGCGTTGATGGTTTCCGAGGTGGCTACCGAGGCCGTGGCAGGGGTCGTGGTCGCGGTCGAGCAGGCTTTGGCTTCCGTGGCGGTCGTGGAGGGCCCCGCGGCGGTGCTCAGTTCGACCAGCCTGCCGCACAGTAGACGTGCTCATGTACGGAGTCAACATCTTGACTGTCGCTAAGGATGTGCGAGAATTGTGCGGTCTCGACGTATGGATGGAATTTCTTTTGCTCGAGCGTTGATTTTGACCAATGAGGTTTTCGTCCTCTTGCTATCTTACACCCACTTGAGCGGCTTGGACAGGCATTCTTACACAGTCAACGCCTTAGTGCTTGAACTTTGGAGTTTCTTGGATCGGCATGAGCTCGAGGCCATGCCTGAAGAACAGGTACATACGAATTTCATGACCAGGTCATGAAAAAGATGCATGCCATCAACAATGAAAGATGAAGCCGGGGCTCCCGTGCCATCCTAGAGCCTGATCCTCTATCCCTTTGGTGTTATCATTTCGAGAAAAAACGTGTGGCCCTCTACTGATTTCAATCTGATGTATACTTCTTCACGAGGACTTCACGGAGACAGGTAGGGTAAGGCAAGTCCACAGGTTTCCGGTGAGGCTATGGAGAGTGCCACTCCAGTATCATCGGTACAATAATTTCAGAAGCGCTGACCAGGAGTGCTAACGTAGTAACTGGAGGAACATCGTAAAAGCAGCACCACAATGTGGTCGTAGCCCTGGTCTCCTCCTGGGCGACTGGTGCTCAAAGTGCTCAAAACGCACGTCCTGCGTGCTTGGTCTTCGACCCTCATATCTGGAAGAGCTTTGTCCAGACACCATGGGTCCGGTACTGTGGGCCTTATCGAGAGTGATTGCCCCTAACTACTGACATTAATCGAACATAGCTCAGACGATCGTTGTGCAGAGTTTGCCTGATGATACAGGCTTCATCATCAATTTCCTGCCATGTCTTACTGTAGGCTGGTACTACATGAGTTGCGGTCTGTGTTCTAAATACACCATTTGAAGTGTGGTGGTCACGCTCGATGTCGGATATACTTGACGCGCGATCACAAGGGCAGTGCTTGAAGATACACGTTGTTTCCTCTTGGGCTTGGTCATCCCCACTGTCTTTGTTTGTCGGGCTCTTTTCTAGGTGAGGATATTGACGTGATAGGAGTTATACAGTGTTTGATTGAGGAACACATCAGGCCGCCACTGTTCGGCATAGGTTGGCATAGGTTGACACAAATTATCAGCGAGTGTGGACACAATGTTATACCAGGCAGGTAGCATGAAATTGGCTTCTTATTAATGCCACGGGTCGTATCAATATCGACCTTGTCAGGGACAGCTGGCTCCCTCCTTCACGGGCAGTAATCGTGAGTGCTGCGATCGATAAACGCGGACCTCGACATGAACAGGTCCTCTGGAAGCAACAACTGCGAGAAATCGTCAACGGTATTGTGGCTTCTCTCCGTATCCTTGTATATAATAGTCAATCCAAACTCAACCCTGTATCAACCTAACAATCCTTAAGTTCGGTGCTACTGTTAACGCGTTTGACAGCCAGCTTTCAAAAGACACTTCATATGCTGCAGGGCTCAGGCGACGATGTCCAGTCTGCGACGCCCACACTACTATGGCGTACCTATTGCTACCTAGACGAACATAAATCAGCTCACGAGCCATGTCGGCCTGTCCAACATCCGTTACAAGCCAAAGGCTAGTCGAGCGAGTCCTCGACACAACAAGACCAACGCTTCATTAGGCTCGTTCCGTCCAAGAATTACAAATGCCCAGATGCGGGAAGGTCAAGAAAGTACCCCGTGCTGAACGTCACGAACGAAAGCGCGCAAGTTTGCAGACTCCCTGATTCTATGCGATAGCTGCAATGTCCACATCGTAGCGTAAGGGTATACCTTAACGCCACTAAATGCATGGCCGCTACCCGACTGCCGAAGGGGTCAAGTCTTCCATCACGCTGCAGAAAAGGAGTGCAAATACTGTGGACTACTCGCCTGCATACTATTGTTAGGAAGCTTTCAATACTTGGGGCAGCTCTACTTTTAGAGTAAGATACTCGGTAGTCTTGCACAGCTTGGCACATCTGCTCCAAAGGCCTTTGTGATGATCAGGTGAGAAAGAGTTCTCCAGAAGCCGAGCGATTTTGTCACTGCGATGTCCAAGCTCGCAGAGAACTCAGCGCAGGATGATCAGATCGGCAACGACGTCAAGGCAATTCCACCCCTCCACGTCCGGAAACCGGTAACAAGCAGAGGCTCTGCTGCATGCATCTGCAATGATCGCCAGCCAGGGCGGCAGATTGTCAACGAAGCCCAGAATATTCGATCGCCGCTGATGTCAACCTTGTAAATTAGGTCGCAAGGTCGCGAAATTGTGATGGACACAGCTCGAGCACAGCGCTGGGGTCTCGTTGTGTTGTCGGGCGCCCGCGCTGCCGGGGTGGCCGGCTGACTGCAAGGCGGCGTACCGAACGACCCGTGCACAAGTGTCCACGCGTTGTGCAGCACCAGAACACGACGCGCCGGGCTCGTGGCTCAGCATACGATGTGTGGTGAGGGCGCTTTGATGTGTGGTGGGCGTTGCGCACTAGAACCCTATTCTAGTCGCTCAGCTCGCGTTCCAAGTGACGGGGCTGGGGCTTAACGATTCGGTGGTAGCTATCGAGTCGGGTCCGCTTGGCCTGTGTAATACGGTGCTGTGCATGGACCTCGGTCGCCCAGGCGTCTGACGCTTAATTTCCGCAGCCGCTGGGGTGTTTTGTCAGGGGTGCCAGGCTCCTCCTCTCCACTCGGACAGAAGTCCCGTCCCTCATCGGATAGTTTTGTGTGAACAATGGACCCTGCGGATGCTGTTCGAGCTGTTGATTTGATGGCAGAAGATGGGGAATGAAATAACATCACATATGGTGTCACTCGATAGATAAGATGCCAATTGGGATCATAATTCGTGAATAGTCAATTGCAGCGTAATGCTGCCCCTAAGGTGAACAAGAAACGTACAGAGACTGTACGATATAAAAGAAGAAGTGAAAAGTGTCCAGCGCGTGCTATGCGAGCTGTTCTCCAAGCCAAGATGATGCCTCCAACGCCCCCGGATTCTCATCTGTGTTGCGCATGTCGCTTACGCGACATCGCAGCACCAGATACCGGCGTGCAGAGCGCAACCGATCTTGGAGTAGTTGTCGGCAGTGAGGATCTCAGCGTGGCCGGTCTGGCCGTTGTAAGCCCAGCCGTCGGAGGCAGTGGCGCAGACACCATCAAGACCGGGAAGACCGGGAAGCTCGCAAAGCCAGCCACCGACGAAGACGTGCTCGAAGTCGTCAGCGTTGCCGGGGGCAAGGACCTGACCGAAAGAGCCTGGGTTGAGCTTGTGGACCATCTGGCCGTTGGAGGAGACGACGGTGTCCATGGCGTTGGCCTCGAGCTTGGCGTCGTTGGCAAGGGGCTTCAGGCCCATCTTCGCACGCCATGTGTCGACAACGCCCTGGTAGCCGGAGGCGGTGGGAACGGGAGCGGCGGAGGTAGCCGCCTGGGTGCTGGAGGGAGCAGGAGCAGGGGCCTCAGAGTACTCGACGACCACGCTGCTGGGAGCAGGGGGTGCGGGAGTAGGGGTGTTCTCCTCGTAGACAATGGTGGTTACGGCAGGAGCCTCGTAGACGGGGGTTGAGACCTTGGTGGGCTTAGCAACCTCCGGCTTGCCGGTGAAGTAGACGGTGTGAACGACAGTCTCGTAAACGACGTGTACGTTCTTGATTTCCTTGTACTCGGGCCTGCCGTAGCTGGGGGCCGCGAGGGCAGAGCCGGCAAGGGCGAGGATAGCAGTGGAGGCGCGCATTTTGAAGTTGTTGGTTGAGGTTGGAAGAGTTGACTGAGTGAACTGGTCGGTTAGACGAAGTTGGTTTTGTGGATTGTTCGTTGAGTGAGTGTATGCCGAAGGGCTTAGTGAACGTGGTGTCAAAGAGTGACTTGAATGAGTGTATTCGTCGATAACCTGGAAGTCGCAGACCTGGAATGGTAAGTTGTGGCGGGAGGGGATCACATACTTTATACGCACATGGCACTAAGACCGTGCCGCGCTTGCGCGAGATGAATGCGAGCGCCACGGCCCCGGTCTCCGCAGATGCTCTTGTGCCTGGCCCTAACACCTTCGAGCCGAAAAGTGTGACCCCACTGAGTCTGTGGTAACCGGATTGGGTCCTTTCATTTTATTTCCTGCGGCTTGACGTTCATTGTCAGCGTCCTTGTTGAACTTGTGCGCCTGACCACGCTCATTGTTTCGGAGTCCACTTCTTTGTTTGTTCGGACTGGCTGTGAATTATGATACAGCGGAGTGTCTGAAAAGTGCAGCGCAACAATGACATCGTGCCCTCCTGCGTGTGTCGGGCGCTTCGATTTGTTGCCTCGTTGACAAAGCCGGACCTGGCGGGCATCAGGGGCAACAACGGGCGATCATAGGCTTGCGCAGGGGTAAATGCACAAAGTGTGTTCACAAAACGCGTGGTTCAGGAAGTCTAGACGAAGCGCTAACTCTGGGGAGGAAAGTCCTCGTGAATTTCGACTCGTTGCGTCTTGTTCATTGGTCGTTCGTAGGACATCCGTGGTTCGGACTGGGCCGCGTTTCAAGTTGACAGTTAGCGCGGCACCTTATTACGTTGGTGACCGTTTGTGCAAACGTGCACAACAGGTCGACTCAGCAACTCTTGGTTTCAGCCTGGGTGCTCAACACCTGTGGCTCGGCAGGTGGCGGAGATGATTGTCCAGTCTGTGCGGAGATGTCAAAGAAGTTCGAGACTCAAGGTCGAGCCCTCAGAGGTGGATCCGGGATGGGATTGCACACGGGACGATAGTCTCGATGAAACGTCGACCTGGATTGAAGATTCAAGATCCCGCTGGCAACGTCGGCCGGGGAAGATGGGAGATGTTCGCGGTAGGTAGCCCGTTGGCCGTTTCTAGCTATGGAGTCTGAGCCGCCGGACGACAGCGGACACGAAACAACACCACAGCGCCTCATGACACTCCGGTGAACGGACGGTCGTGTCACCAACCACTTTCAAGCGGCAAAGCGACACGTGGTCAAGCACCTGTTGCCAGTCATCCTGTGGAGTACAGCGGCTTCCCATCGATAGCTGATGGTTTGAGAATCTGCCTGACGTTCGTGGAATACGTCATCTCTCGACCTGTGAAAAATGGGGACGTGACGAATAATCGAATGGTGATATTGAGGGGTGTTGCAAGGACTCCCACCGAAGTTTAATCTTGCTACCCGCTGTCGCACGACCTTGCTTTTATTTCAACCTCATCTCCTACAAGATGAAGCACCGGCCTCTGGCCGCACTTGAGGCAGCAAGAAGATATTATTCGAGCTTCGACATCTCATGAATGGTCCTGGTCAATCTCAAGGTCAACTGTACTGTACAGCAGTAGTGTTGCGAGTCAACCTCCCGGCGGCAATTGAGTTGAGCCGAGGAAACTGCACTGGTGTTGAGCGCGGTCTCGCTGAAAAGTTTGTCGACGAGCCTATCAGAAAGATGTTGTTTGTCGACTTTTTCGTAGTGCATGCACACCTAACTGATCCAGGTATGTAACCTTGCGGAGATATCCACACCTTTCTACTGGCGTGACATCTGCTGAAGCCCCGACTCACGCATCAGGTGGGATCACAATCATCGTGTCACTGATCGACCGTAAATCGAGACGCTGGAACTGTGTCAAGTGTGGAGGATAAGACGCTCCAGTATCGATTAGATAGGACCTGCAGTAGTGCATCCCGAAGCTCGGTAATGCCTACCATGATCGCCCTTCTGTGAAATAGGTGGTCTTCCGGGGCTACCTACTTACCTAGCTCCACTGTTGTCGGAACAAGCCTTCGTAACGATTCGCTTTTTGCGTGCAGAGTCTGCCCGCAGCATATTATACGCGCGTCCAATCTGCATCATGACGACTTTTCACCGAAGACTGCAGCGGCTCATGCACGTGGATGACTTTGACGGGCGGACTATCCGGCCTCTAAGACTCCGCGTCACCAAAAGAAACTGTCCAGCGCGTCTTTGGGCCAGGTCGCAGCTATTAGCTTACATGTGTTGGACGAAAAGGTAAGTCGTATGGCCGATGGTGGGTATCTCCGCTGCTAGAAGCAGTACATGAACGAGACTGTATGCTCGTTAGCGTTTGGAAGGCCTCTTCCTATCGGCGTCTCGGTCGCTTGAAAAAGCCTCGCTCACATCGTGTTGCTGGCAAGCTGAGTTTGCAAGTGGGGAACAGTACGCGCGCGTCAACACGAAGACATCACCCATCGCAAGTGTCTCGCGGTGCCGGCCTTGCTGTTTCATTAGTCGCGTGCTTCATTCAATCCAGAACGTCGATGTGTTGCATGAGACGAGGTCGTCGCTCGAGGTCACGCCTTCAACATCCCTCCGCTCTCGGCTAGACGTCTTGGCACAAAGGCCATCCATCAAGACATCTACATGAACAACAGTAATTTGTTGTCTATGCTGTTCAGATGTTAAGCTGTTTGAGAACAAGAAGATATCATGGTAATCGATGTGTGCTTTCGCGAGACCCCAGCTGACAGCTGAATCTTTCATGTGGCATTCCTCCCGAACATGCCAAATCATCATGCCGCCTATGTTTCAGGTCCACATACCAATTCGTATCTTCGGAGTGGTGATTGGCAGGTCTTCCTTCTCTAATATTGCTATAGTGTGCTTTACGGTCATTGCAATCGCGTTGATGTTCTAGATATGCAGGTCTCACTACCTGCAGCTTCCACGTTGCGTCAACTCATGGGTTCTCGACATCTAAATCAGGCTCGTATTTACCATGTCGTTTTCTACGTATGTTCTGATTGCTGCGGAGTTGACTACTAGAGTCGAGCCAGATTTATTCCTACGCCCAGTACCCCCAGTGCGAGTAGCCTGAACACGAAATGCTCAGCTGAAGGCGAAAGCCACGTGTATCATAAGTGGACTAAAGCTGCTCCTGTATCATATGGTAGCCCATAAAGCTCATATATAACCATTAGATTGACATCACGAGAACGTTCAGTCAAAGACAAAGTTAGTATAGTATACTCCGTGGAAACAGACGTCACGACTGCTGACACCAAAAAACATGCCACCTGAAGCTGCAGCCAAGTCTCCATATCGTCACAACAGCTTGAAATCATGATTGGAACGCCCTGCATCATTTGCCTGACCGATCAAATCCAAGATCACCCACATCGTAATCTCCTATCCGTCATCAGTAACAATGCTGGGCTGAGCTGAACAAAGACCGCCTGTCTTTGTTTTCGTTGTGTAGCGTGTCGAGGTATGGGCTCTTAGCCAAGAATAGCCCAAGACGCGTCCATTGTCTTCAAATTTTGGTCAAAAGGATAGCCGATAACGTCTTTCAGTCACTGAGCACTGTGTCGGATTCTTTCGCGGTTGCATACACTCTTTGTCTACCAGAGTTTCGATTTCTGCTTTATCACTCTTTATATCTCTGAATCAAATTCTTGATATTGACTCCATGTTAAGAAACCCCATTTCGCTCATTACCCATCGATACCTATCTCAAAGAGTCTTTCATTTCATTGCATCCTACACTCGTTCAACAAATTGATTCAACAAGCAAATTCACACACTCTTTTCCAATATCAATCATGCTGGCCAAATTTATTATACTCGCTACTGCAATGCAAGCCGGTCTTGCAACCGCAATTGGCAATGCAATTGTTAGCAACCGCTGCTCGTACGACATCTGGCTATGGAGCGTCGACCAGGGCTACTCCTCAGGCCCAATCCATATTCCCGCTCGCACGAAGTATTCCGAGCCCTTCCGCAGCGCCTGCAACGGTTGCGGCTCCTCGCTGAAGATCAGCAAGACCAACCAGCTTGTTGGCGGCCAACACACACAATTTGAGTACAGCATTGCGGGTGGTGATATCTGGTACGATATTTCCTTCGTCGATTGCGCAAAGGGCGAGAGCGCCAACGACTGTCCTGGGCACGACAAGGGTCTGGCAATGGACAGCCCAGAGCAAGAGTGTGGGAAGGCAAACTGCGCGGCCGGAAGTTATTGCCCAACGCAGTCGTACTACGTTGATTATCCATTACAGAAGCTGGGTCTCGAGGATCCGGTGTTTACTTGCCCGGGTAAGGGCACAGGTATGGACCTTTACATGAAGGTGTGCAGTGATGAGGCACCGTTGAAAAGAAGTGTTGCTGGAAGACTCGCTGTAGACGGATACGCTTGAGAAGTGTAGCGTCCTTCTTTGTATTTTTTCTTGCTCTCAGTTTTTGTCGTCAGTTCTCATATATATCCCCCATGTCATCATTTATGGTTCTCAAGCTGTCGCATTTTCGGCTACTAGGTAGACGCGAGGCTTGAAATTAAGTTTTCTCTTCGTTCAAACAAATTTCCCGATCCAAATCAGGTAGTGATTACGAAAATGACCATACCCAACGTGTAGTATGCCAGAAATACGCTCGCAATGCTTGACCGTGACAACGCGGAGCTCGTGCTTGTTGGACTCGAACTGACTGGGCTTGTGTGTGGGATAGTCCCTTGGGTTCCAACACTCATACTAGGCCAGTCTGTGAGGATCTGCGTGTCAGAAGCAGCCGCTACTAAAGTAGCCATCTTATCGCCAACATGAAGTACTGTTATACCACCATCTACACTGATAGAGATCGGCGTGTCATCAATTGTCACAGGCTGCCCGGGCGCCAGCGTTTGCCCAGCGATGACATACTTTGTAGTTCCACCAACGATGGATGTCACAATGTCAAGTTGTCCTGGCGTGACTCTGGCGACTGTACGTACTTCGCCTGCAGTAGGCTTCGGCAGTGTCGTGGTCAGATCGCCGACATGGATCACAGTGGAGCCAGCTGAATCGGATGTGAGGCCGACCACAACGTTATTGATGGTAATAAGTGTATCAGTGCTGAGTGTGGAAGATCCTATGACAACCTGGAACTTGACATCGTCCGTTGTCACCAGTGATCCATCCGGCGCATTGACAGTTGGTCTGTGTGTCACAGCGATGGGCTGGATCGTTACCCCGTCGTGGGTTATAGCGGGAGGTAGTGGGAACTCAGTGATGACCTTGCTCGGTATTGTCGTGACCCGCGCCTGAGAACTTTGAGGTCTTCCTGGGGCTGTTGCTTGTGTTCTTAAATTACTTGTCCACGGATCCGACACATCCACCGTGACCGACCTGGAACTTCGAGAACTGTATGGATCCAAATGATGGGCATCTCCCCATCCATCCGTGGATCTCTCAACGTGCGCAGTCTCCTGGACCGGAGGGGAGCTTGGTAGTAATGTTGTGCCCCCCCAACCAGTAGCCGACTTTTCCCAATGCACTGTAAGCGTAACAGTGCGGTCGGGCCACATGCCACTGATGACAGTGCCTATGTCTATGATCTCGACAGAGCTTTTTGTCTGCAGATCTACTGCAATGGTAGATGTGATAACATCAACATTAGTGGCTATGGGCTCTGTGCGAACTCTGCTGTCGCTTCCAGATGTCATGATATCCCACCCGTCCCCGCTGCTCTCGCCGTGTACCTTTGACCTCCATGTGGAAGCAGTAAACGCGATCGCAGGTTTTTCGGTCGTCGAGTTAAGCAGTGCTATGGCGTAATAGTCAATTTTTGTATCACGGGTGCCTATCGGGGCCGTGCAAATGCACAATCGCGTACGTACGGTCGTTTCGAAGTACAAAGGCGGAACTACAGCCCACCAAAGCTAGAGTTCTGAGGGCGCGTAAGATAGTCATAACAACCTGTGAGATACAGTGCTGATCATAGACAAACAACAACGCAGAAATGTAAGACACCTAGAAATTCCGCGCGGAGCTGGGTACCTGAGCTGTGAGTCCAAGGCGCGACCTCATTTAATACTACCAGGATTGATGCCTCATTCAGACAAAGGCTTACGTGCACGGTCCATTCTCATGATCCTTCACATCGTTAAGGTGCGTCCTTGACGGAAAGCGCGACGAAGGTAACAATTCGAGATAGGGGGATTGAATGGAATTGCTATCAGGTTGACAGAAAGAGGATGGGAAATCAGCTTCTCAATACTGATGAATAACATTGTGTCTCATCGAGGGGTATGGGCGGGCGCATGTCCTCACTTCTCAGTACGGAAGGTAGAAACTCACGTCAGCCAAAGCGCCACAACTTCGGACGACAATTGCCTCTATGGTCTAGAGCGAGCACTAAAGCACCTACAGCACTCATGAATTGTATCGCATGCTCAGGATTTACTCCTTGGCCAGATGAATAGGCTGAGAGAATTTCCTGGACACTGGGGCTAAATTCCTGCAGGTGATACCTACGCGCAGATGTCCTCCAGAGTTTCTTCGAGTGGCATGCAGAACACAACTGGAAAGTTAACAATACTCCAATATTGCGACAAAGGTGGAAGATGATCAGGTTGACGTGCTACTTATCCTGTCTAGCTAAGCCACGTCGCTTCCGTCCGATGAGTAGAGGGTGACGTGATTTGATAGAGAGTTATTCCTTGCGCGAATGATCCACGAATGGTGCTGTTGGAACTAGATGCCTAGGCCCTAGAGCCTGTTTTTCCAGTGACTCGAGTGCATGACTCACTCGCTCACAAGAACCCATCAAGCAGAATTCTAGTCACACGGCAATATCAGTACAGTATGGAAACCGTTCGCTCTAATCAGTCTGGGAGAGCTCAAGCTGCAAGCCTGTGTTTTCAAAGATGTGCCCAAACGCCTCTAGGGCTTCTGACTCGAGGTTGTCGTAGGGTACCGGAGGAAACCATGGGTCTCTGGAGTAACGGCAGAAGTTCAGTCGGATGATCTTCAGCTCCGGAAAACGGCCCTGGAGCTTGAGATCCCTGAGGACTTTCATGGTCTCTGGAACCGTCGTTGAAGGGGTGACAAAGCGAAGAGTCAAGCTTGACAAGGTCCTTGAGATACGCTTTTGGAGTAGCTTGGCAATACTGTGCGAATCTTGTCCGGTTGCTTCATTCAGGAATCCATGATGGAACGGCATCTCCAGAGTTTCAAGTCTGTCGAATTGTGAGAGGCGCGAAGCTTGACTCGGTCGGGTCGCCCATAGAGTGAGCTTCCGTAGGGATCTCATTGAGTCTCGTAGACGGTCAACAATGTGATCTTCAGTAAAATCGTTTACATCATCTGCAGTAAATTCTCCAAGACCTGGCCTGTATCGAAACTCTACAAGCTTGTGACCAGAGAGCATGTTTTGGAGCATCTGAAGATCGATTCGGCAATCTGTCGCAACAAAACCTTGAAGCATCTTGTTCGACATCAGTTCCTTCACCTGGCGGGAGTCCTTGACGTCGATATGGGAGACGTGTAAGCGCTCAAGATTTGGAACATGTTCCAAGAAGCTCATAGTCGTACAATGAGTTACGCATCCGCAGGAAGACGAATTGCCCCGTAAGTCCAATTCCCGGAGAGCTCGGAGCGCGGTATCGGAATTTCGCAGACAGTGATGCCAATCGAGGGTTGGATAGATGGACATGCCATCAATGTGAAGCCGCTTAAGACCAGGTAGTAAGGCAAGCATCAGTATGACCTGTGCGTCCTCGACGCCATGCCTCAATAGGCGTAAGAAGTCCTCGTCCTTCTCGAGTGTCGACCCTACAACAACGGTCTTCTTCAGCGGCTTGACTGGAAGAGTATTGTGCACTGATAGAAGACCAATCTTCATAGCGGTGTTCTCGAACAACTTAAGTGGTCTCTCTTTGGTAGTCGATGAGACACTTGTTGACACAAAAACGGGTCCAGTGCGGCTTGATCGAACCTTGTCTCCTTCTTTGGTCTTGGTGACGCCTGACCATGGAAGACCGGTCGCGACTTCAAACTCGGATCGCCAACCTCGGATATCCATTTCTTTGACCATGGCACAGAGTTCAGAGCTCTCGCACAGAGTGCGCAAAGACAAGTGAAAAGGTGCCTTTGACGGAGCGTCGCGATTGATGTAAGCCGTATACAGAGCTTCCGTGGCTGATCGTTTTGTCAACTTGCAGGTCAAGACAAGTGCGCAGAGAGAGGGTTGGTCTAAATAAACTACAACTGCGTCCAAAAGCTCGTTTGGGAGTCGTAGGACGCCATGAGGTTCGGCATGCGCTTCTGTCGAAGCTGCGTTGTGGAGTGACTCGACTTCATGACCACGTCTAGGCTTTGACGTCGCCATGATGAGACTTAGGTTAGGTCAGCGTATGATATTGGAGACTGTGGAATTCGCGGCGTACGGTTCTTGAATTAAATCGTGTTGTGTCGTGTTCAGGGTTATGTCTGCCTGCAGGTTGTGTAACGAGGGAAGCTGCAAGCAAGCGAGCAACAAACAAACCGCGTGCAAAATACAGGAAATAATCTTACGTCATGCCTTGTTTAGTACCGGAATCAAGAGACTGTAAGCTACAAACGCACACTAAGAATCGATTAAAGCCTGTGGCGCACAACCGGTTTATCTATTCTTCACCTTCAAACGCACCATCTCGTATGTAAGCCTTCACTTCATTATACCGCACCTGATACGTATATCTTGTTCAATTCAATGTAGCAGCATCTGCTCGTGTTATCGTCGTGTGTAGTCTGCGTCCCATATCTAATCATGAACGCAGCGTTAGTACGAGAACTTGCACTTAGATAATGAGAGTGCTGCGGCTATCGCATTGCTCCTCAGTTCGGCACCGAAGCTTCTTGGAGGCTTGACTCTAACTTGAAGCTTATGCATAAATATAACTGTGCAGCCGCGCAGATATTCAGCGTAATATGTGAGGTACTAATTCTACAGACGAATGTCTTGGTTCTGACAAGATATAGGGTTTGGCCAATTTGAGCCAACGCAGCTGAGGGCTCGACATGCGGTAGAACCTGTCTCCTTCGTTGCTCTTCGTTGCTCGCATGTGACGAAATGCGAAGTAATGCATCTGGCGGATGGAATATTGGCGAATTGACGAAGAAATATTGTTGTCGAGCAGCTTTGCTGGTAGGTGATGTGCTCACAACAATCGTTGAGGCACAGGCCTGTAACTGTAAGGTGGGGTGTTGTAGTATATGGGCTTCCGTTGCTACAATATTATGTCATATTATTGTATAAAGACTTTGTAGGGTGTCATATCTGTAAATGTACGGACATGACATTGGGGTATCTCTTTTCTTAAACCAAACAAGGCTTGATGAACGTTAGACCAGCAATACTTCGCAGGACGCCGACGCGATGCAATGCAACGCTAATCATGAAACCCAAGATGATAATGTAGTACTATGGCCAGCTGGCCCACTACGCCATCTGTGCCTGCTCGACGGCCTTCTTCTCTTCTTCCTCCTTCTTCTTCTCTTCTTCCTCCTTCTTCTTCTTCTGCTCCTCCTCCTCCTTTCTCAGTGTTTCTTCCGTCTTTTCCCACACCTTGGCGTTGGGGTCCCACTCATGCCCATTAAACTGAGTGTTTACCAGCGCGCTCTCTTTGTACTCATCCGTTAGAATCTTGTCGTAACTATATGGTACCTTCGCTATGACGCCCTCGAACATTGTTTCACGCAGAGGATAAAGCTCGTCGGTACGGTAGCGGTGATAGTTTTTGCAACTCCAGACACCAGGCTGATCGTCTGGGTGTGTCTCCGAGAGACCGGTAATGTCGATGAAGAGGCCGTTACGGACGTCGATCCACCTTGCGTCAATGATGTTCATGCCGTTGCCACGCTCGCGTTGCCAGATCCAAGGATTTACATCGAGGAGAAAGGTGCGTTTTACTTGCTCGTCGTCGGAAGTATAAGAGTAGTTGGTCTGGTTGTAGGCTTCACCGAGATGGTGAAGGGTGGCGCCGCTAACTTGGGTGTCGAGATCGAAGTCCCACGGTAAACGCTGCGGTTGTTAGTATTTAGAAGCTTCTACCAGAGACAATTCATGTACCTGGCCATTCCACCACCACCCAAGCAACGTCCCGTGGGCAATCCATGTGTCAAGATCGTTCAAGCGGAAGAAGTCGAGATACGCGCGCACCATGTGCTTTTGTGTGTCTCTTCGTTCTTCGTCTGAGACCACGCCGTGAAAGTAGCGTTTGTCATAATGGCCGAGCGTATTATCGCCTCTACTGAGCATGAGTGACCTGAACGATGACCTCATCAAGTTTGGTGACCTACCCGGGCTCGTGAAAGTACTTGCCATCTCCGCCGTCTCTCCTTACCATCTCGCTCCCAAAATGTGCAGATGTGGTGGCTGAACTGTCAAGCTTCGATGTCGGTGCTGCCATGCTGTCAAGCTTCGATGTCGGTGCTGCCATGGTGTTTGCGAACAGCGCCGCTGCCGTTGTGTATATCGATAGTCTCATGGCGAAGCTGTGTCACTACCTGGTACTCCAGTATCGATGAGATGCTAAGAAGATGGTCGTCAGACGCCAGCAGAGAGTATCAAGCAGTCGGAATAAGTGGGTTGATGTGGAAAACCGGCAAGGGATGTTGTTTGTGGGAAGAGGTTGCGCGCTTATCTGACGTGTGTGAAAGAGCGTACAGGAATTGATTCGGCAGGTGCAACCAACAGATAGGCATTCAGTAACAGGGAAATGTGAATCAAGCAGGCAGCATGGAGAATTAAGAAGAAGGGAGTATGAGACAACTTACACGACGCGCACGCCTAATCTTCATGTCACCTACCCACAAAGCCCACCTTCTCCCGCCGCGTCTCCTCTATCCATGTTACCCCGGAGTAGTCGGCACTTTCCAGCCACAAGTCGACACAATAGGTAGTCTAGCGCCGTCAGATCCGAGTGCCGAGCACGGATTGCTTGCTTAAATGTGGGACGGCCACTTACGCGCGGCCGTTAAATATCAAGCATTGCGATACGACACGACAGCGGAGCCATGGAACCATACCAAGATTTGCCTTCCCGCTCGAGAGATGGTGGTGCAGGAACGCCAGACTTATGTAGCCCATAAACCGGTTTTGTTGTGGCATTAGATTATGCTCTGATGAATATGAGGTGAATGGGGGAAATTGAGCCTAGTTCTGTGAGGCATACGCAACCCCTGTTGTCACAATCAGCCATGTCGCGTGCGTTATGTCCCTAACGGGATGTTCCCGTTTGATTGCCTCGTCAGCGCCCCCCGCTTTTAAGGCTGGAAGTGGTCGTGACGTATGTGTGCGAAGGCACCGTTTTCACATTTGGACTTTTCAACATGTCATGATTTAGACTCTGCTTGGCCCCGTCTGGCAATGAGCCGGCCTTACTGAACACACCTTCAGGAAAATCGCACTCATCTTCACAATAACCGCCACTGCGTCGCATGAGACTAAACAATGCAAGTTTCACGCCGTGTAGTATGTGCTACTGCTTAAGCAATAATAAGCTACAGGTAGCGTATGATGTCCACGTCAGCCAGTCCAAGCGCGGCAAGTTCACACAGGCTTCTATCGTGAAAATTGCCTTCACCAAAGAGTTGGACGTAAGCTCTGCTCCGACTAGCTGGGGACAACAAAGGCTCTGTTATTACAAGTCATGACTTTTGCATACCACGCGGCGAGGATGCTCTATGCTCGAACGCTTGACTCATCCAAATCCATCACACTCTTGAAGAACGGGAGCTACTTGCGTTCATGAGACATCCATAGCCTCAGTGCCGTTGGCAACGGTGAATGACACGTTACCTGCGTCGCCAATTAGACGCTTCTCGGACTCGCTGACGAACTGCATCGCATTAGAATCAATAGAGCGATTGGGCTGATAGATCAAACTTGCCTTCACACTTCGTGTAGGGTCATAAAACAGCGAGAAGCTGCGCTGAACGTCTTCTATGGTGACCTCTGGTCCTTGCCTCTTCTTGCGTACCAAATCGGAGGTGGTAATCAGGTTGCTGGCGTACCTCAATCCGGTCTCCAGCCCGATCTTGGTAAGCAGAGCCAGTGCATCGGGAGAAATGTCGACTTCCTCTTCCTGTGCACGTATCGAGATGATCTGCTGCATCTCTTCTGAATTGTATGCGTGTGTGCTGACAATCACTACGCGGTCCAAGAAATCGAGCGGGAGTCCATGCGGCGATCTGTAGTCGGTTCCTCTGATCTGTGTATTACCTCTGTTGCTTGCCATTATGACAATAGGCGCCAGCTCATCTTCCAGAGCTCTGTTGACGAAGGAGAAGCACTCAATGTCGAGCATGTGCACCTCATCAATGAACAGAACACCGGGAACAATCACAGCCTTGCCCTCCTCCTTCCATTCTGCCACTTTTGTGTTGATCTGATCGCGCACTTCGCTCCGAATTTCGCCCGTGTCGCCGGAGAAAAGGGCCAAGAAGCCCTGTGACCTCGAATTGATGACATCGATCTCGTGCAGACTGACTGTGTGCACCACTTCGCGCCGTTGCTGAAGCTCGCCTTCGGGACACTGGACGAACTTTGTGTCGATACCCATCGCATCGTAGTCTCTTGATCGTGTGTAGGAGCGGCCGAGTTTCGAGATCTTGCCTGAAGCCTTGTCGATTGAGATGATGTCGCCCGCCATGATCTTCTCCTTGGTCATGGCATCGATCATTTTGGTGCCCATGTCGTAAATGGTCTCCATATCGGTGGTTTTGATCGTGAGCTTGCCCTGTTTGTTACTCTACACATTATCAGTACGAGCCCGGACCCTACACTCTTCTTGTACGTACTCCTGTGACACTGCGGTCTATCTGGATCTCAACGACCTCGCCCTCAATGACCTCGCTTTCTTCCGTTATCCGCACGCCAATGGACTTGCGGAAGGCCTGTGTAAGCGCCTCGGTCTTGGACATCTCCAAAGAGAATATCTCGGACGACGCAAGCATGGTGAATGGGACATCTGATCCCAGCGACTGTGCCATGCCCATTGCGATGGCTGTCTTTCCTGTGCTTGGTGGCCCGGCAATCAGGACTGCGCGTCCGGCAATTTTGCCTTCTTGAGCCATTTTCAGAATGACCGCAGCAGCTTTACGTGCCTTTTCCTGTCCAACCAATCCTTGCGACGATACTTTCGGTTCGAGCGTGTCTGGCTCGACGCCCAGACCACGGATGTGCGAGTGCGCCGCGATGAGGTTGAGGCCGCGGAGCTCTTTGCTCTCGGCGATAGTTGTGATCGGCTGCGATGCATCAGTGGAGGCCTACAGTAGTCTGCAAAATGACTTACGACAGCCATTTCGACGTGTGATGTTGTGTTGGGGAGGAAACGGTGTTGCGCCTCGTTCGCGACTTCTCGCGATGCGAGCTCTCACTTCTAGTCCGCACGGACCCATTAGCGGTGCGTGCCGCGACGCGCTCCTTCACCGTGCCCTACATATAGGGTTTACTCTCTGCCTCACCAGTATCCCTGCACTTCTCCGCACTTCAACCTCAGCGCAGACTGTAACCACTGCGACGTCAGCCCCGGGGGCTTTATCGCTACCTAGCGCTTGCACGACATGCACATTCGACTTGTATTTCGTATCAACGGCTCCAAGCGCTTTGACCCTTGCGTATCGCCGACAGTCACGAGGTAAGTCGATTGTAGCCGAAATACAGTGTGATTTCTACAGCCTGTCAGACGATAGGCCTGCCAAACCGTGCCAACTCCCACAAGCCATTGCAAATGTTGGCTGTCGCTGCCAAGTGCTTGTTTGCACATGCGCTAGGCTACTGCATCGTGTCACTTGTTTTCCTCAAGACTAAATTGCTAATGATCTGACGACATAGAGCACAAGTACGAAATGTCTGAATCTACAGGCGGGCGGAAGAGGCCTGCCCCACCGCGGTCTCGAGGTAAAAGTCCTCCGATCCAACGGAGGCGTCAATCCGAGCAATTTTCCGCAGCAGACAGGGTCAGACTTCTTCTTAATTAGGGTCGGGCTTCGTAACTGACAGAATGATGTAGTAAGCCAATACACCACGTCCCGGGGCTCTTCCCAGTCCTCCACATTCCATGAAGAAGTATGCTGCTGGTGTGTCGGGACGAGACCTGGTTTTATGTCAGCAAGCGAACGACATGCTAAGCAGTACAGACAAAGAAGCGTTGGCGATGCATTTCATGACCATGATAGATCTCAGAGTGCCGCAAATCCTCGGAGACGTGATACAGACCATAGCCCCATGGTCGTCACGCCATCAACAGAGAGTCACAGTGGGTCTACAACACCAGTGCAAGTCGCTCCTACTGTACCTTATATGCTGCCATTGGCACAGAAGCCGATTCCCAGAAAGAGTTCACCGATGGACACTTTGAAGGCTTTGCGGTCGCAGAAGGCGTTACGTGCTGCGAGCAAGCCAGAAAAGACAAACAGCTCGACCACAGAAGTCAAGGCACTAAATGCGAAGCTAATTGCTGCAGAAATAACAAGCACAAAGCTCATGTCTGACCTCAAGCAATTAAGTATTCGCGTCGAAACTTTAGTCCAGCAACAGCAACAAGCAGCGGCAACAAGTAGCATGTTGACAGATTTTGCGAACCGACTCAGTGCGCTCGAAAATGCAAAGTCAGCAGTCAAAACAAGTGACTTTGTCCAACTACAGGTGGACGTACAAGCCACAAAGGATGACTTTAACAACTTACAAACTACTGTTGCGCAAGATCGCAAGGATGTGGGCGAGCAACTCCGTCAACTCCAGAGCGAATCATCAATCTCAGTTAGCGGACAGTCCAAATCCCAAGAGGCTTTACAGAGGGAGCACAATAAGCTCAGTGTCCAATTCAAGGCGAGAGAGAGAGAGAGCAAGCCAATCTTTTTAACGAACATAGCACACTCGCTAAACAGGTCAATGAGCTACGCATTGAGCAAGAAATGTGGGCCAAACAACAGCAGACACTCCAAGATGAGTGCATAGGGCTATCAGATGAAAGAAAAGCATTCAGGGAAGACCTTCAGAGCCTTAAGTCTCAAACAAAGAATGCGGAAAACCTTGGACCTCGGATTGAGAACTCCATAACGGAGCAGGCGAAGATCAGCAATCGGGTCACGCAGCTGGAGACGGCTCAAAACCTCGCTGCAAATTCATATCAGAACGTTGGCAGTAGTCGGATCAACGACAATCACATAGCTCCCAGCTCAAGCGAAATGGAAGATGTGCAAAAGAGACTACGCTCAGTCGAAGACCGTATTGGAGGAGATGGTGGGCTCAGCGACGTCGTTAGGGAACATCAGGATGTTATTGAGGAAATGGACAAGAATTTGCACCGTCTCGGAAACGACATTGCATCCATCTCGGAGGATTCCCGCACCATTTTCGATGAGGTTTTTGATCCATTCAAAGCATCCGTGCATGAGCAGCTTAGTGTCATGCAGGACCTGCAGGACTCTATCAAAGCAGAGGTGAAGCAGCACAGTGCGGCAGCAATTGTGGAGTTAAGAGAACAAGTGGCGAAAAAGCAGGATATCGTAACCGGAACTCAAGCAATCGACACCGTGAAAGCTGCTGTGCGAACCCTGCAGAGCCAATACGACAATATATCTACTGAAGATCTCCATCAGAAGATGGTCCATTGGTTCATGCAACATCATCCTCCAGCAAACTTGCTCCAGCAATTCGCAGCCGTACAGCATGAGGTCGCACAATTGCGGGGCTTCACAGACATCACCACCCGAGTCCCAAATGCTGTACAGACACTTGGTGCACTTGCGCAAATGGGCCCGCAGATCACGGCCCTTGTCCGATCTCCACCGAATTCCGGAACATCAGCAGAGTTGAATGCAGTCAAGGAGTTAGTGACTGGAGTGCGCACGTCTTTGACACAGTCAGTCGATGAACTACGGGCTGAACTTAACACTAAGCTCAAGACGGAACACGATGCGCGCACCAAACTTATGAACGAGGCGAGTTGGGAGCATGATGAACGGCTCCGTGCTGAGGGACTCATCGAGGCATCACTCAAGAACTTGACTACGGCAGTCGACAAAATCCCCGGAGAGTATGCCGTAGCAAGGAAAGACATTGAAGCCACTAGCGATCGATTAGGCAAGCTTGTCACCAGCGAGATCAAGAGTGTTACCGATCAGGTGCAAGAACTTCAAACGACTATGAATGGAATTCGTCCAGATTTCGACCAGATGATTGCTGCCTTCCGAGATCCTGTCAACAGAGAACTCCTCGCCATCCTACCTACACTCTTCGAGCACACTGGTCAAATAACATGGGTCGTCAAGACATTGAACCAGAATTTGCCGAAAGGCCCACTGCGGATCCTGTGGTCTTGCGACTGGGAAAAATTGTTTGAAGGAATCCAACAACCTTTTCCTAGTGGCAATGGCGAAGCTACGGGCAATAGAGGTTTTCGACGAGCGTAAGCAGAGACTGTAGATATGCAGAGTCTTTTTCATGTAAAGCTTCTGCAGTACTGTTCTTGTGTTGATACCGACGTATACCCCATAGTACGAAGTATACATGTTGTTCTTCTTGTTTTGTGGTAGGATGGTTTGTAGCAAAACTTGGGTACCTCTGGCTGATCATGGGATGGAAAACCACGACACTTGGAAGATGTTGCACACACATCCTGTGATAGCGACTCTTTACAGCAAATTCAATGTATATCGGTAGTGAGATGAAGCTAGAGCTGGTTACCTTCCAGGATAAAATGAACTATTTGGTTTGATCGGGCACTTGGAATTGGATTGAAGTTTGATTCTTTTCCGCAAATTCCTCTATGCGAGAAGTGGTCTGTAATAGCTAAACATCAGAGCGTGAGATCGATGTGCGGCATTGATTATAGTTGGATGCTATTGAGATTCCCGGTAATAACACATGGCGCTAGTAAACTCCGCTCAAAAGTTCATGTCAGAGCTCCAGCTCTAAGTCACGTTCATCCTACATCTATCGGAGTTCGCGCACACAGCGAGTCCCGGCGCAAGTACTTTCGGAGAACAATGGGGCCCGTCTCACGGTCAAAGGCACTCACAGCTTCTGCTACAGCGTCGCTCACCGCAAAAGACGCTGCGGACACTACACACGCACACATACAGGGCGTAGACACACCAATGGCCGATGCCCCCACAGCAAACACGAAAGACCCCTCCACCTCTCAGAATGCAAAAAAGCGCAAGCGCAAAGAGAAAGAAACACACATCCTCCACCAAACCACCTTCCGCAAACCCACATGGTCCTACTTCCACCTCGCCCTCGTCACGCCAGGCACCGCCGCCCAGCCACCCTCGGCCTCCGCAGCCTCCCCGGACCCGCGCGACATCGACACTCTCACCGTCTCGGCTCTTCTTCTCCACCCGCTTACGGCGTACCTCGGCGTCACGGGCTCCGCGGTCCCCATCGATATCCTCCACACGCAGGGCCGGAGCGCGTTCGTGCGCATCCCGCGGCAGGACGCAAGGGCCTTTCGCGCAGGACTGAGTGGCTGGATTGGCGGGTGTGATGCGGCGAGCGTACCTGGCGTCCAGGAAGGCGGGAGAGTCAGCGTGGCCTGGAGAGTTGTTGCTGAGGGAGGGAGCTTGGGGCTCATACGGGGCAGTGGCGAGGAGCTATTCGGGGAGCGCGGGGCGGCTTACTGAAATCGCAGAGGCGGAAGGGAAGATGTGATTTCGATACGGATCACGGGGAGTCAGGTCGGGACTGTGGAGACTCGGCCGATCCGTCTTCTCGGAAGACAAAATCTACGACGGCACGACGAAGTGAGGCCAGGATATGGAGAGCGCAGGCATCGCTCGCACACCCAGGTTAGAAGCCATTTCGTCGCTCCACATGGGTGCACAGAGGCACAAGCTGCCAGCATCACCCCCCAGAACTGCGGTAACCACACCTGCAACCATACGCCACACGACCGCGACCATCGTCTTCACGACCACCGGTCGTCGTGCCCCACATCCGACGAAGCACAGACTCTAAGCCCATCACGGCAAGAGATGACAGTAAACGACGAAAGCAACATCAACGGTGATCTTCATTGTGCTGCTGCTAGCCTCTCCCACGGGTGGTCTCGCATGAACACTTTGTATAGCGCTTCGCAGCGACATGAGGGCGCTGATGTTCAGGTGCTCGCCCATTTATTCCTGGTGCGCATCTGCTGTATAGCCAGGAGGCCTTCACTACAGCAATACATGCGGGGCGAGATCCTCAGCTGCGTAGAGCATCATGGATTCTAGTCATGCTGTGATGAAGGTTGCTAGCCAGCGGTGCTGATGCGGACTATATATCATCTTCGTCACACACTCAACTAAAGCGGAGTCTCGACGTAGATAGATGGCAATGGAATACGCGCAGTCAATGGAAATACCCCCCCCAGCCTTGCAATGCATGTTGACCGTCTATCAGCTCGTTGAACATTCCCGTACCGGTGAAAGAAAGGTCTGCTCTTGGGACTGGCTTCCCTTTTCCTCCCACAGCGTCAGTCTTTTTGTCAAACGCATCGATCGACTGATCCTATTGCTCCAGCTGAGCCTCTTTCAATTCTCCGTGCCTCCACATAAGCTAACTTATTTCTCCAACTCTGCTCATTCTGTACCATCTCCTGTCCGCCCCAGCGTTCTTCAGCAGCGTGTCCGGGTTATGGTGCTACCACCCGGGCTGCTGTGGGCCACCGCCGTAGCCACCGCCGTGCTGACCGCCGTGGCTACCGCCTTGCTGGCCACCGTAACCGCCGCCCTGGTTTGGAGGGGCTCCGTATTGCGGTGCACCTCCGTACTGGTTGTGCTGATGGTTGTCGTAGTTCTGAGGGCCGCCGTAGTAACCCTGAGCACCACCCTGGGGTGCGGGACCTCCGTACCCAGCTGTGTCAGTTAGCTTGTGTCTTGAGCAGATGATAGGAATCACAATGCTGACCTTGTGCGCCGTAGCCACCTGGACCTTGCTGTCCGTGCTGCTGGGGCTGACCGCCGTATCCTGCTTGGGATCCATATTGGCCTTGGCCTTGGCCTTGTTGGCCGTGCTGTTGTCCTCCTCCATACTGACCGGGGGGACCGCCGTGCTGCTGCTGGCCGCCATAGCCGCCATGTTGCTGTGCGGGCGAGGGCGAGCCGTAATTTTGCTGGCCTTGGTGGCCGCTACCGTGCTGGCCACCGGGCTGGTACGATGTTGGCGGTGCGCTGCCAGTGTATGTTCCGCCAGAGGAGGCACCTGAGCCGTGGCTGTAGCCGAAGTCGTTGTTGGAAGGTTTGTTATGCTGTGCGCGTTCAGTAAAGCTCCACTGACAGTGAGAGGCTCCAAGCACTCACCGATCCACCACCCATCAAGCCACCAAGCATTCCTCCCAGGCCGCCACCGCTCGATGACTGGTTGCCATGGCTCTGGTTAGTGCTGCCGTGGTTGTTGTTGTTGCTGCTACTGCTGCCACCACCGAGCAGACCGCCCAGCGCGCCGAGTCCACCACTCGACTGTTGGTTGCCGTGGCTCCCAGAGCTGCTGTTCTTCCCTCCACCAAGCAGCGACCCGGCCAGCTGGCCAACAAGGTTACCAGAGCCACCGCTGCTCTGGCCAGAGCTGCCATGGTTCTGCTTTCCGCCGCCGAGGAACGAGCCCGCAAGCTGGCCGACAAGGTTGTTCGACCCGCCGCTGCCCTGGCCCTGCTTCTTGTTGCCCATGAGCGCGTTCATGGCGAAGCCACCCAGCGAGCGGTCGCCGGTCTGTCCATCGCCGCCGATGCCTCGGCTCCCATCGCCGACGTCGCCGGGCCCCTCTGAGCCGGCGGGCCTGTTGTAGGGGTTTGTGTTCTGCGCAGGCGTGCCCTGGTGGCTGCCACCGATGGGCGCTTCAGTCGTGGGCAGGTCCCATTGCGAGACGCCGGTGCTGATCTGGACGTAGTAGTACTTGCGGCTCCTGCATATGTGTTAGCAGGCGATTGCGGGGCAGCCACGCGCGCTGTGGCGAGCGAGCTACAGCGCGGCGCGTCGATCTGGCTTGCACATACGAGTTGTCCCATTGGGCGATCCAGCCAGCAGGCAGCTTGGGCAGGTTGGGGTCGGTTGGCCCTGAGTCGGGGGAGACGGGTGGGTGCGGAGGCGTGGGCGCAGCCATGTTGGGCTGTGGGCGGCGCGGGGTAGGTAGGAGGCGGCGAGAGGGAGACTGCTTGAGTGCGGTGCGCGAGGAAGGAAGTCGGGGAGGGAGGAGCTACTCAAGGCATAGACACGGCGCCTAATATGGAACAGATGGAGCAGAAGCGGCGGGCCAGTCTGCTAGCGGTCCTGGAGCGTGATGCCTTCAAACCCCCATGCGAACATCCCTGTCCGGCCTGCGTCAGCGGTTTGGCTCCGCCCCGAAGCTTCAGCTTCGTTGGAACAGCAAAGGCCTGCAAAGCCACGCTTCTGGCCAAACACCCGTCACAGTCGAACGTCCGGCCTATGACAATGGTCCGTGAATTGTAATATACTCAGCCTTCTATGCTGCCTGCACTTTGGGGACCATAGCTGCCCGACGCCAGTGCCTAACCCAGACCCAATGGTCATGCAAATGTCAGGGTACTTCATCCAAAAATCATCCAACGCCAGCCCGATGCCCTGTGTCCCAAATGTCCCGATAACTTGATCCGTGAAACATGCCAATGCCCATCGCCATTGCATCGCTGCCAAGCATATCCGCCTACCAAGCATACCCGCCTTCTTCGCCTGCTTCGTCATTACCGTTCCATTCGTCATCGTCACTAGGCTCCGCGTCGAGAAAGTCGGCTTCAGCGAATATCTCTTCTCGTGGCCGGAAATTATCGATGCGGAAGACGATCGTGTGGCAGCGGCCTTGCACGAACGATGGCTGTGCTTCGTCGTCATCCTCCTGTTCAGACTCTGATTCTTCCGACTCCTCGTCGTAGCCCGCGTTGGCCTTGGCTCGTGAACGAAGGCGTGTCGAGCCCCATTGCTCGACCTGCTTCTTGCGTCTTGACAAAAGCGGCACATCGCTCTCGCTTTCTCCGGCGGCCTGAGCATTTGCTGACACCTCTGAAACGCCTTCGATGAAAGAGTCGATTTTTTCCTCCTGCTCGACTTGTTGCGCTTGTTTGGTAGAGTTGGCCTGCTTCTCTTTCCATAGCCTGAAGGCTTTGAGAGACGCCAGGTGAGGGCTAGGAGGCTCCCATTTTCTGGCAAACACAGCCTGGAAGGTAGCGCTCCATTTCATCCTGAACTCCGCGCGTTGTCGCCAATCAGTATCGACCATGGCAATGATAGTCAGATCCTGCAGATTTGGTAGCTCTTCCGCTGCGTCTATCAAGGATTTGAAGAAGTTGCTAGCTGCTGTCGAATCCCATTTGCGCAAATATTGCATGTCCAGAATACGCAATGTCGACGGCCAAGTGGGGACCTCATGCTCGCCGAGCAGGGACTCATATAGAGGCTCGTTGTCAGACGACATGACAAGTGAGCTATAATACGTCGTATCCATGCGTAAAATCTCTAGCTTCGGGCACGACTGTTTCAAGTCGACGAGGAATGATAAATCAAGCGCCTGATTGTGATGCAGTATAAGCTCCTCCAGATGGGCACCATGGGATATCAAATAGCTTGAGAAGGCATCAGAGAGTAGTTCTCCGCAATTGATGATACTCAAGCTAACAAGATTTGTTGGTAGAAGTGGTAGTAGACGGCCTCTGACGATACCGCACGTCTCGAAGCTCAGCGACCTCAGGTTGGGGAGAACAGCCAATGCAGATCCAATGAGTTCTTCCATGGTAGGTTCCATATTACCGTCATCCTCGTTTTCCTCTTCGCGGGAAGGCTCAGGATGGTACTTGACTAGTGCAAGCTCACGCAGGCTCTGAAAGGCCGCATCCGCATGTATGCTCTTCATCCACAAAGGGCCACGCGGGCAGAATGCACTGCTCCATCTCCAGCTCCGGAGTCGCAACTGAGTTTCGCGCAGCGCCGCAAAAAGTTCATCAGGTAGCACCCACCGGCGAACTCGGCGTAGCCTGTCGCGAAAAGGCGGCCTGTCGATGGGGTCAAAGATGTCAATCTCGCGTAGGGTAGTCAAAGATTTGACGAGTGCTACCAGATCAGCAGTGCTGTGCGTTGGGTCTGTCAATGTAGACATCTGAGTTGCGTCCAAGGTCAACCGTTTTGGCATCACTTGGAAATCTTCATGCGCCCCGCTGGGTGGTTGTATAAGGTGATGGACGAGATCTCTACGAGTTTGTTTCATGGCAAAGATGGGTGGGTTGCGATATAGAGCCGTCAAGGCTGGTTTTGTGAACGTCGTGCACATGCGCGCCAACTGGACCAGCCACGAGATTGACGCCGTAGACTTCATGTTCTCATCATGTAACGGATGTGATGCATACACGAAAATCTGGAGGAGAACATGGTATGGCAAGGACTGCCACGCTGGCATGTTGCCGTCAGAAGGAATCGAGGTAGCCTCAGGTACAGCGTCTGTTGCCTGGTTGGGCTTCCGTCTTCGTCCCAAAACCATCTTTTGCTTCGAACGGGACTTCTCCCCGGTCCTACCACTCACCTGCGATCGCGGGTGACGGCTCTGTTGCTGCCTTGGCCTTGCGTTGTGTGATCCTGACATGCTCTTCATGAACTTCGAAGTCTGCATCAGGATCGTCTTCCTCGTCTGAGCTTATATCTTTGTAAGACACCTTACGATGTCGCCTAGTTCGTGGCTCGACACGTTTCTTCCTCGAGGATTCGGGCGCAGGAGACGGTTCGTGTGTCGTCTGCCGATTCGAGCCGTCATCGTTGGCTTGGTGCCTCGCAGATCGTCGAGAGGGTGCTACTCGCTTCCTTCTGTATGATTGCTCATACCCCGGGCTCTCAGACAGGTCCTCATCGCTGCTTGGCTCCTTGTACGACACAGCGCCGCGCTTGCGCTTGGGGGTTACTGCCATGGTTGCGTCCGACACCGAGTCGTCGCGCGAGCGGCACTATAAAGCCACGGAACTGCAATCGCATGCAATCATAGAACACCGTACGTATAGAGGTAGTTATGCGCCAGGTGATGGTGCTGTGTAAATGTCTAAAAGGATAAATGATCATGAATGTAAGGCGACATCATCATTTACGCTAGCCAGGAACAGCCGCTAACCCAAGTGCGCTTTGGCTTTTGCGCTTCGATGGGAACCATCGCATTAGAGACCAGGAACCTCACAACGGCCTGCCGCTGGCCGACAGGTTGCCAAATGTTGCTTCTGACATCTGACAAATGCGACGAGGGTTGAGTCGTTCCACTTGTCTGTGTCCTACAGCGAAGCTGTGTCGCTTCATCAGATCGATCGACCCTCTCGAGTGCAGATCACAGCCTCGCGAACACATGGCCCATGGCCCATCGAGAAGTGTCGAGATACGACGATACGCGAGGAGGATTCGTCCTCATAAGTCATTATGGTTCCTCATCCGATAAAAGGCAAGTCATGAGGATTGTGTATCACCTCCCTCGGCCCGCAATAGCGCCCCAATACCCTGGTCGCTGGAACTGCCCTTTCGGCTATAGCGGCTTGGACATGAGCAGAGTTACACGAGTTATAAGAGAATCTACGGTAGCATTGGAATGGTCGACCGAACCGGTTGGGTAGCTCGAGATGTTTGAGATATACCGATACCAACGCCATCTCCCACTGCTTGGCTCAAGTCCGGTTCTCCTGTAATCGCATCCCTTTTTACCGTGGAGCCGCCGGTGACATCGCCGGGCCGCGTTGCAGCAGTTTGCTTTCTGCACCCCGTTGAGTTGCTAGCTCTACCAAGTCGGGCATCATGTACCTCCTTTGCTTTGCAGTAGCGCATAGCCGCAACAGCGCCGACCGTATGCAAGAGCATGCAGGCCTAGCCGTTCTCCAGCCAATCCTGTCTGTTATCTCGACACAACAACATCTTCTCAAAACAGCAGCTCGTAATCATGCGCGCGCGCCTATGTGCAGTATTTTCTGATCGCAAGTCACTCCCCTGCACCTCAGAGCGTTCAAAGCCGCGACGGAGAGGTAAACGTGCCACTGAGGTGGTGACTTAGGCTCGTAGGGTGAAACAAGATCTGCTTTCTGTGTCGCCTGGGCTGATCTTGACGTCGTCTAAGCAGCCGAACGCAGGGTTCCCAGCCACCTTTTTCTTACCCTACTTGTCAAACTGCATGAATCCGATGCTGTGAGAAAGTGTCTTTTGCTATTTGACTGGACACCGCGAACTGTGCGTTGGCTTGCAGAACCGAAGTGCAACCTTGTACAGGATGATGCGTACTTGAAATGTCGACAACACTGCGCTGAGTTGTGCCGATAGGATGTGATTGAACTCTAGCATTGATAATCTACTGTTTAATGTTTTGTACAGAGGCCGTGAAGGGAATTGATGCGCAGTATGGCGGGACGAAGCCCATGTATATATAGTACATATCGCAGAGAGTATGGCAAGTAATTGTGCCGCTCCACCGAACACCAACTGATATATTCCTCAAGTTCGTAAATGTAAACAATAAGACATTAGGTAATTTGCTTTTGACATCTCGGCGTTTGCAAAAAGCGCGTTGAAGTGCAAGGCCAATCTGTCAGAGCGGGCTGGCCAAAAGAAGCTGAAAACAAGTGCAGATGCGCGAAGAAATCCATAGAATAGACGCTTCATGAGAGACGCAAAAGAAACTGAAAATGATGCGCGTAACTGAAGTTCGTGATCGTGTGCAAAAGCTTGCAAGGACCGTGCAGAAGACCGCCATAAGATATGTAGTAGCATAATTCGGTCATCGTAATGGCATGAATGTCGTCGAATGCTTTCAAAACAGAATTGCCGCCGTGAGTGCTTTTGAGACGAAGGAAACGCTTTCATATGCCGACTGTGTCTTTAAACGAATGAGGTGTCGTAGTTCGCGGTTGCGCCTCTTCAATCCCTTCCATACGCGTGTCTCTATCTCTAGAGTCTGCTGAAGATGGCAAGGGAGCGGAAATAGGCGTGTAAGAGGAATACGTGTGGCTGCGAGTGAGATCCGCGGATCCATAGGCGAGAGGGGACTGCATTTCGCTGGACTGCCGTTGGGGTTTCTCTAACTCTAACGGCTGTGGGCGCGCGCGCCGCTTTTTGCCTGAAGAAGATTCAGAATTTTGCTCGGTATGTATTTGATGTTGAGGAGTCGTAGTATTCGTGGGCAGCGTGTGTGCCGTCGTTTGTGGCGGGGTGTGCGCTTGCGGTCGTTGTTCGGGGCTGAGCCCAGAGGAGGGCTCGGGGTGCGCCGTGATTGACTGCCGCCCTCTCCGGGGAGGTGGGTAGGGTTCGCCGCGTGCTGCTGCCTCCTGTGCTCTTTGCTGTGCTTCTGCTTTCGTTGGTCTCCCCCGCTTCTTTTTGTTCGCAGGTTCGTTACCAGCGCTGGCTGCGGTTGCATACGCAGGACTACCGACGGGCATGTATTCGCCTGCATACGGGTGTGGTGGTGGACGAGGTTGTAGAAGGCGACCGAGTGGAGCCACCTCTTGAGAGAAAGGTCTTTTTCTGGCGAGCTCAGACCCAGGGTACGTGCCCGGGTTTGGAAGTGGAGGACGTCCATAGGCAGCGCCAGAGTTAGAAGTGGCGATGTCAGCGTATGCTCTTTGGCATGAATTGAGCGAGCGGCCTGTTAAGAGACGGTAATTAGCACTGGATGAGACTGCGATCTGTCGTCTGCCCTCAACGTAAGAAGCAGTGCAGTGACAACGCTATGCGCACGTACCAGACGGAAGGGCCATATCGGTCCATCGCACTTGTACCTGATAGTCGCGGATGAAGCCGTACAGGACATGAGAAGATACCGGAGCAGCCTTTAATATTTCGGCGAGTAGGTATATCTGATGGGAGTGGTCAGCTTGGTTCCGCAAGAAGCGTGTGGACTAGATCCACTTTCGGCGACGGAACGTACCTTCTCATGCTCGGTCCATTGTCTCTCTGTTGCGGGCTGGTCCATATTGTGCCTCTCAAATGATACCAAGGGCAGACGCCGATAAGAAGTAGTCACGGCGGATCCTGGTTAACTGCACGCAGACGAATGGAGCATGGGACGATCACAAGGCCGTATAGTGAGTGCAGAATGCGGGCGCGAAACACCCTCGCGCGCGGTTGAACGACAGGGTTGACAAGGAATAGTACAAACGAGAGTCTTGAAACGAAACATAAACGAGTGAGAAGAAAAGAGCATCAGAAGGACCCACGGTGGGCACTGTTCGTCATGCCGGCGTAGGCAAAAGTTTGTTGTCAACGAGACGAGAGCATGAGGCTGGGTTTAGGAGAGAGGGTCAGTTGCTCTTGAAATTTAGGGACATGTTACGTGCATACTTAGCGCGAGTTAACGGGTGGTCCTGCCTTCTCACAACATTCCTCGCCTTCTAAGATCCGTGCAGCAGCTGCACATGTCCTCGATTGTGGACAGACTATAGTGCAGATTCGATAACGACGCCGACGTAATAGACCTTTGGGTGGCTTTCCCCTCTCGACTTCACTACCTCCAGGGTAACCTTCAGTGTCGATAAAGAACGCCTCGACGCCTCGCCAGCCAATCGCTAGTGACCCCTGCACGTCTCACCAGGGAACAATCCTGACACAAAACCGCAGACTGATCTTACTGGCTCGGGCCTTCCATGTTTCGTGGACCAGGTCGACAAAATGCGCTGATCCTCTTTGAGGACTTTGGGTAGTGCATCAGCATCCTCAGCGGTGGATGCAGTCAATGCAGCCAAAAGCGCAATGTTCGTTTCCGAGATGGTCGACTGGAAGGTAATGAAGACGTGTTCTTCCGCGCCTTGACACTAGCCGCGCCGGGAACGGTGCCCTATTGTCTCTTGGTCCATCCACCAAAACGGTCAACGGCACTTTGGTTTGTAAAGGGCAGTGGCGTGCGCTGCTACCCAGTATAAAAGGGTTGCAGCTGTGTAGCTTAATGGCTGGCATTGTGCGCATTCTTATATTCTACCAGTGACAGAAACTCGCACCTGCATTTGCGCGCCACGTAGCACCAACCAAAGCGCTGATTTTGAAAAAGTCTCACTGTATTTCACATGCATCCGCCATTATTGTGACCAACAGCGAGGCTGCTCGGGGCGGGGCGGTTATCATTACTCAGCTCTTATGTTGTTCTGTGGCGCAAGCTTGCCGGCTGGCGTTGGTGTCGCCATCGGAATACTGTTGGCAAACTAACCTTTCTCATGCTATTGTTTTAGATGGGTGGAGGTCATCGCGGAGCCTAAAGACGTTATGCCGTTGGCGAAACGGCTGCCGTCCAAGCGTTGTGAATGGCGGCACACGGCGGGCGGATCTCTTGTCTAGTGCAGATAATGACATGCGGTTGGTATTGACTTGGCACTACTTAAGCGGGAGGCTAGCAAATCGTTCGTTGCTGCGTGCGTTGTCGTCCGATCTCATCGTGGGTTGCAACGGGTAAGGTGTTTGAGGCGTACCAAGTTCCAGGACTGGGCCTGTTCGTCTGTACCTAGGTACGTATTTGCTTTTTGCCTTGCAACTTCGAGATGAAAGTGAATACCAAGGCGCCCTCGACTCCGTAACAGATTGCTAATTGCGACCTTACTCACAGCAACAACCTCTACAGGCAGTGCTTATTAGAAAGCTTGAGAGACAGACATCGCGGAGCTTCGTGCTACTCCAGTCCCAACAATTGATGCGCAAAGTGAGATGCCATGCATGACGCTAAGACGTCGTAGCTGGAGCCTTATAAAGATTCGGCTGGTTCCACAACTTGGAAAACAAATCAAGTACCTACCGCGGCTGTTGCTACGTACAGTACATCAGGCAGCGTTTGCATGGTATCCCAACCTCGAGAGTTGTGTGTGTATGGCGCTGTGTACGTTGTTGAAGCTGACCTCAACACGAGAGTCGGGATCTGCTTTTACAGGATCACAACACGTATCTGTATAAGCAATGAAGAACAGGTGTTAAGTCTTTGTACCCCAAACTCTTGCCAACATAGAGGCAAAGGGTGCGAGGCTCCTGTTTCTCATTGCCTCGCGGTTGATTCGAATGTAAGTAAGGGAATCTTCTGACGGGAGACCGTCTCGGCTAGTTGAAGGGAACACTACATGTCCAGATATGGACCGGCATGCTCGCACAACAGCACCGCTGCCAAAGACATGCGCTTATAGGCGTCCCAACGCTTATGAGCCAGGTAAGGCTGATCTGCCGGTGATCAGTGGATAAATGTAGAAATGGCGGTATACATGAACTTCTGTCCTGACTGGTTTACTGGGTGTCATGGTGTTGGCGTCAGAAGTGACAAGACGTGGGGAAAGCGTGCGTTTGAGAACAAACGTGATCGCATACACGGGTGATATGGATGTACATGTTGTCCACTCGCGAGGTCTTTGCGTAGCTTGCAGAAAACAGCCAGTTATAGTTCATACAATTCACAGGCAACGGTAAAGTGCGAGCCGAAGTCAAAGCCAATCGCCGCAGCTCTGTTTGAGACTCGGTAATCTTGAAGTTCGAGTAGGCCGGAAAGAGCGCGCCTCGGCTTTAACCGGATTAGGGTGACTGCGAACAGCGCCTTCAACCAGCACCTGCACGGAGCACTGTTGTCGCGTGCTCACAGCCGGACAGCCTGCGCGAAAGGCACTGCTACACCGATAGAAGCGCAGCCTCACTACCAAGTACGATTGGACACGCTTTACTGCGGCCCGTCCCCAATAGAGAGTCTGCCGCGCCTCCAGCTCCATCGATCACCGCGAATTGTGTAACTCCATGTCGACAGCATCAACTTCGAACCCATACCGCAATCGCCCTCTCTCTGAAACCACCATTGTCGCGCGCGACATGCGATTCCCGTGCAGAGACATATAGGAGGAATTATCGCTTGGAAATACCCTCCAAGGCGAACAAGGGTGAAGATTTGCTCCAGTCAATCTCCAAACCCACCGCCGTTCTAGACACGCCCCGCGCAAATCTTCACGCGCAGAAGACCAGCGTCAGTGCGCCTGTGTTTGCTTACCATCGCGCAGGGTGCCATGCAGTGAACGGGCTTATGGTTGCTCCTTTGCATCTGTGTCGTAGAAACACTAGCGTCTGATTTTCCAGGACCAGACTCCTCACTCTCCCACTCCAAAGCCCGACCACCACGCATTCTGCCGCCACGGTTGCACGTCATGTCGGACAGTGAGAGCGAGCAGAAATCGTCGCGGCTCGAGCCTGAGTTGCGCGACATGAAGCTAGAGGAGGGCGCGACCCCGGGCGCGGGTGAGAGCGATGGCATACAAGTAAAGGCGGAGGACGCAGACCCCCAAACGCCCTCCGCAATCCCCCCCCGACTCAAGCCGTCTCGATCAATGACCCAGTCGCCCATGCCAAAGCACGAATCCGGAGCGTCGTCACCGGCCGACAGCACTAAAGAGGAAGTCGTTGGAGGGGACATCGTGCTGAAGATGGAGCCAGGAGGCCGAGCCCTCAAGCTCTCGCGCAGCGCTTCTCAAAAAGTCATCTCGCGCCCGCCGCCGCTCTACCTCGACCTCCCGGACTCTACGGCAGCGGCCAAAGAGACCTTTGTCGTTCTCCCAGAGTGCACGTACTCGAATAAATCTATCGGCACCACCGATCCAGCCCTCGAATGCGATTGTGGCGAAGAATGGGGTAAGTGTCCCTTTGGCTATTCCTGCGTCATGGCCGTGCATTACGCTGACGACGTGCAACAGATGCAGTCACAAAACGGAACGATGCCTGCGGCGAAGATTCCGACTGCATCAATCGCGCTACCAAGATGGAATGCGTGGGTGACTGCAGCTGTGGACGGAAGTGTCAAAATCAACGTTTTCTGCGCAAACAATACGCCGATGTTACAGTCATCAAGACGGACAAGAAGGGGTTCGGCTTGCGAGCCAACAAGGACCTTGCTTCAGGAGACTTTATCTTCGAATACATTGGCGAGGTTATCGACGAGCGAAATTTCCGTCGGCGCATGATACAGTACGACCAAGAAGGCATCAAGCACTTCTACTTCATGTCCTTGACGAAGGGTGAATTCGTTGATGCGACTAAGAAGGGGAACCTGGGAAGGTTCTGCAACCACTCTTGCAACCCCAACTGTTTTGTTGACAAGTGGGTGGTTGGAGACAAACTGCGCATGGGCATTTTCGCCGAACGCAAGATCAAGGCGGGCGAGGAGCTTGTATTCAACTACAATGTCGACCGGTATGGAGCGGATCCTCAACCTTGTTACTGCGGCGAGCCCAATTGTTCGGGTTTCATCGGTGGCAAGACTCAGTCTGACAATGCCACTAAGCTCTCGCATGCCACCATCGAAGCGCTTGGCATCGATGACGGTGATGGGTGGGACACAGCGGTTCACACGAAGAAGGCTCGCAAGAAGAAGGTGAGCGAGGACGACGAGGAATACGTAAATGACTTGCAGCCTCGATCACTCGAGGATGATGGCGTGCCTAAGGTTATGGCTGCTCTCCGACAGTGCACAGAGAAGTGGATTGCCGTTAAGCTTCTGAGCCGTATACAGCAAAGTGATAACGATAAGGTCGGCCACCGGATTATCCGAATGCACGGTTACGAGACCCTCAAAAAGACCTTGACTACCTGGATAGACGACTTCAATGTTGTAATGCAGGTCTTGGACATTCTGCATAAACTGCCACGCATAACTCGAAACAAAATTCAGGACTCAAAGATCGAAGAGGCAGTGGAAAAGCTCAAGAGTTGCGGAGATGAGCGTGTTGAAGGGTCTGCTGCTGAGCTACTCGCAGCGTGGAGCAAATTGGAGATTGCTTATCGGATCCCGCGTATGAAGCGGGATCCGAATGCGAGCACACCCGTCCGTACTGAGAACCACTTCGAGCGTCGCGAAAGAGGTCGTGAGCGATCGAGATCCAGGTCAAAATCACCATCACTGACCTCCGCGCCAAAGGGTCCAGCTAATTTGAATGCTCCATCTGGGCCCCGTGTCATCAACGCACCAAGAGGGCCTGCGAGCGGGTTCTTCCAGGGCCCTCGTCCAGCTGCGCGACCGCGACCTTTCAACCCGCTGCCTCCTGGCTGGTTCCAAGCCACTTCAGACAACGGATCTACCTATTACTACAACTCTTCGGGGACCACGCAATGGCAACGACCAGTTATGCCAGCCAACCAGCCTCCACCTCCACCGCCGAAAGCCAAGACAGATACACAGCTTCTACAGGACATCATTTCTAGCATCACTGCGAATGTGACACCCACCGTACCATCAGCCTCCACAACCCCACAGCCCACCACCGATGAATCGAAAGATAGGAAACAGAAGAGTGAGAAGTGGCGTAGTTTGCCTCAAGAGAAGCAGGAAAGGATATACGAGGCGACTGTAAGCTCATGATCTCTCGACGCTGATTCAGATCACTGACTACGACAGCTCTCTCCTCATGTCATGGCCGTGGCTGCACATTATCGCAAGAAGCTTGAAAAGGATGACCTCAAGCGACTGTCGAAAGAGGTAGCCAAGAAGCTTGTCAGAGGAGATTACAAGTCTGGTCGCGTCAAAGACCCAGCCGCAAAGATTAGTTCCAAGCACGAGAAGACGCTGAAGAACTATGTGAAGGACTTCATGGATAAGGCAGTGAAGAAAAAGGAGGAGCGTGAGAAGGTCAGGGCAGCACGAGGGGATGCGGTACCAGACGATGATGGCGCAACACCAGATACTCCGCAAATCGAGATGGAGGAAGCAATAGCTGCCATCGATGCTTCTCCGAACGACTCATCTTCAGAGCTGAAGCGTAAGAGGGAAGACGACGCAGATGATTCCCCTCGCAACATGCGTTCGCGGACAGATGATCCACCAGCCCCACCGCCTCCCCCTCCGCCCCCAGCGGGTGATATGCCCATGTACATGGAGGACACCGACGTCACACCAATGGATGACAGCTCGGTTGGATTTTTTACGGATGATGCTAAGTTGCCACTACGAGCAAGTGGTCAGCCGAGCCCGGTGCAGCTTGCAACGCCCCCGACCAACGGCTCTGGAGAGGGAAGATCCAATGGCAGTAGCAATCTGCGGTAGAGCGTAGTCAGCATGACGATCAGGGTTTCTTCATTATATTATTACAGATCTTTAATCAAGGTTCAATCTCTTTCACGCGCCTAGATATCTGTAGTACGACGAACGCAAACCCCAGCACAGAGAGGGAGCAGTGAGAACTCAACTCTAGAGGACAAACAAAATCAAGGGGCGTTCATGTAGTTCGCTCCAATTCGTGCATCTTGCATTTCATCCACATTGTCTCCCCCCTCGTTACTTTTCTATGGTGCAAAACGCGGTCAGATGATCCTAGTCACAGTCTAGCTACGAAAAGATAGGGTCCAAAGTGACTCATATTTGTGATTTGGATACACAGAGCTGGACCTATGAAAGGATGGATCGTGAGTGATATGTGCTCGTTGCTAGCACATTGACAACATCTATGTGTCCATCTGGTAGTCACAGCTTCCTTCCAAACGCTCCTCAGAAACCAGTGAATTAGTAATCCGGTAGCTTAGTGCAGCTCATAGCTAAGCTTCTCCTCTTGCCTCCACTCGTTCGCGAACTCCCTCAGCAAACCTGTTCTTCTCCTTGCCAGGCTCTTTCCTGCCTGCGTCTTCATCATGCCTTCTAGCTTGTACAATTTCTCCTCAAAGTGATCAATTGCCCGTCCCATGGGCTGGTCTGGAAACTTGGCCGCCCCAAACGAGAAGCAGCGCCCGATACCAACAGCGCCAATGGCATCCAGACGATCTGCGTCCTGTACGATCGCGAGCTCAGGGTACTGCGCAAGGACATCGGTGACTGATTGCGGGTCACGCACTTCGTTGGTGTAGCCGACGTGCTTTACGATAATCTGGACCTTTGCTGCAAGATCTGTGCTGGCGCCGTGGTCAAGGAGAATGTTGCGGACTTGGTTCTCGGTGTCTTCGCCGGGCTTCGCGTACTTGTGGTCGCCGACATCGTGTAGAAGGGCGGCTAGGAAGAGACCCGTGGTGTCGTACACGATCGCTGAGTTGGTCTTGCTTTCATCTTGGAGGATCTGGTTCGCGTTCGAGATTACACGTAGGATATGGTGGTAGTCGTGAGAGTTGTCATACTGTGACATGTAGGTATGCACGTAGGTGTTGATGGCCGTGAAGAGTGAGAGCTGGTCTCCAGTAATGGGTACACCTGGGACCAAAACTTTTTGACTTGATGTTTTCGTAGTCATCTTGCAGCGTGGAAAGATGGATTGGTGCGAGGAAAGTTGGGGTTAAGTTTCAACTTGATTGGAAAATTCCTTCGATATTTGTACTTATCTGTTGCTGGGGCCGCCCTTATGGCCTTGATATGCAGGCACCAGGCGCAAACACACGATTCTGCTTAGAAATCCTCTATTCAGTATAGGATTTTACGGACGTGGCCGTTAGTGAGCTGAAAAGAGTATGGTTTCGCGTGTAGCAAAACGCGTGGTCACATGTTTCCACAAAATATGTCTATTTGTAGCAGACGACCGCCCTTTTCAAAATGCATCATGAACAATGAACACAAACTAAACTGGAATGCACCTGACTATGCGAGAGGCGACTTGCATCTTGCCATGAATGGAGACTGGAAACAGCGCAGGCATTGCTAGCGTTTAGGGGCACAACAAAAAACCAGCTATTCTTAGTTGACAATCGCTATAACCATCTATCATATGTCTTTGAGCCTGTCTTGAAGCGTCTTGTCACATGGTTGCGACGTTGGGACTGGACGCGGTGGAGATGGTGGATCCGGGGTAGGGGACCTCGGCAGCCGCGCGAGATGACTTCACTCCATGCGTTCGGCATCGCGCAAGCCCCAGCACGACCCCTTCAACACCAACTCATGTTCTGGGACCGACTTCGCTGTTGACTTACCCACGGACGGGTGCGACTGCGAAGATGATCAAAGAAGCGACGCAGAATGCTGCCGAGGTGCTGTCGCAGCCCACCAAGTGGCTGGGCATGTACTCTGACTTCATCACTAAGAACAGCAGCGCTGTAACACAGATCGAATCGGCGCTGCGATCATTAACATACATTATCCCTGGTGCGCACAGCATCTCTCTATCTGGCTGAGAAGCATACTGACATGAAGTAGGACGCTACAGAGAATCAGAGATAGCTTCCGAATCACGTACATTCTGCCGCTTTCCTTTTATACCAAAGTAAAGACTAACAGCTCACAGTACACTGCGGCGTACAATGCCTTTCGTTATATCATGACACTCTTCTCGCAAAGGCAATGGCGCAAATGCCTGGGACGCGTCGACATGTGCTCACCCCACACCACCGCTACACTAAGTTCTGGACTGAGAAGTCGCCGACATACAAGCGCATCGCTACGGTACTCCAGATGATCCAATATACCGAGTTGCTGTGGGAGATGGCGGCGAAGAGGAAGGGCGAGAAGATGCGATGGCGTGTGGTCGTGCTCCTAGAGATCATCAAGGCAGTCTGCCGCTTGCTTCTGCTACGGCTGACAAACTCGAGGCCGCTACTATCTCCACCATTGCCGCAAAGAGAGATTGATCCCAGTTCACTCGAGGACTCATCAGCGTCTGCCGATGGCATGGATACCCCACCAAGCGAGCGCTCGGTGGAAGCAGAGAATTGGACGATGCCTAGGACGGGCCTCTCAATGCCCAGTCTCCCTGATACATCAGACATATCAAGCTACCTCCTGTCCAAGGTCCTTACTGCCGACGATATCAAGCCACCAAAGGCTCTGCTCCATCGTGTCAGTGGCAAGGGCGAGCTGGCAGAGGCGCTGTACATCCTGCGGCCAGTTGCATATGCGTTAGCCATGCAGCACTTCAGCGGCGACAGGAAGAGCTGGCGACCATGGCTAATCGGAGTGAGCATCGAGTATGGCGCCAGACAACTTGCGAAGAAAGACTTCCAGGAACGTCTTGCTGGTGGTCTACGGGGTCTGACTGGACTCGAGAGGGATGAGCTGAAGAAGCGTGCTTGGGCGCTCGGCTGGTGGACAATGCGCGGTGCATTTTATGAAAACATCACGAAGTAAGTTTTATTGCCCCCGGCCTAGAGCTCAACAGCTAACCAATACAGATCCTGGATACACGCGATCACTCGGAAACTGAAGAGCAAGCCCCTGCTTGACATCGCTGGCGGTGTTATTGAGGACTACGAGTTTTTGTGGGACCAATACTACTTTTCAACAACAACCTTGTAACAACACAGCTCCGTTTTGTTTTGACTAGCACGAAGAACTTCTTAGATACCAGCTACTTTGCATGCTTTGACACTCTAATGACACGACTTACAAGCTGATTGCGTTGCCACCCTCGTTTTCAAGAACAGTCTTGCGCTTCGTGAATTCACCAGTAACTTCCATCTAAAGGCGGAGCAGCCTGAGGGCAGCAAGGTCTCTAGTATCGTTAACGTGGAAGTATCATGTAAGCCAAGCCAGTGTTCGATTCGTGACGCAGTTGCTCTAGCTAGACGCTCGGGCCCGCGTACCTGTGGCTTCCGACTTCGTGAACATCCTCAGAGCCGCATCAGCACCACCGCAAACGCGCCCGCAACCAACACACCCGACACACCTCGCCTCTTTCACCCACCTCCCCCATCTCTGATCCAACGACTATACGCACACACCGACGATGCCCGCCACGACAGCAGAGACGCTGTCACTCGTGACTCGCACTGTGTCGGTTGCGCCGCTCGTGCTCCTCTCCGCTGCAGATCACTACGGCCGCCAGGCAAAGGGGACACGGAAACGAGTTGTCGGTGTGCTTCTGGGACAGAATGATGGCACGAACGTCAGAGTATCAAACAGCTTCGCCGGTGTGTAGACGCCAATCGTCTGTTCGCCGCTAGCACCTGCAGCGGGGGCGGGGAGGTCACATAGCAGCTCGACAAGGCTAACAAAGCTTCCAGTACCATTTGAGGAAGACGAGAAGGACCCTTCAGTGTGGTTTCTGGACCACAACTATGTCGAGTCGATGAACGACATGTTCAAGAAGATCAACGCACGCGAGAAGCTCATCGGCTGGTATCACACAGGCCCCAAGCTGCGCGCATCAGACCTGGAGGTCAACGAGCTGTTCAAGCGCTACACACCAAACCCTTTGCTTGTCATTATAGACGTGCAGCCGAAGGAGGTCGGCGTCCCAACAGACGCCTATTTCGCTGTCGAGGAGATCAAGGACGTGAGTGATGCACCGGTCTGAACTGCCACAAGTATGCTGACAAGTTTCTAGGACGGCACAACAACCTCCAAGACCTTCGTCCACACACCCTCGATAATCGAAGCTGAAGAAGCTGAGGAGATTGGTGTCGAGCATCTCCTCCGTGATATCCGCGATGTTGCGGTCGGCACGCTCTCCTCGCGCATAACCTCACAACTCCAGTCGCTGCAAGGCCTGCATTTGCGCCTGCGCGATATTGGGCAGTACCTGCAGAAGGTCCTTGACGAAGATCTACCAGTGAACCACGCAATCCTTGGAAACCTACAAGATGTGTTCAATCTCCTTCCGAACCTGTCCACACCGAAGCCGGCACCAGTCGGCGGAGCAACAAATGGCGTCGGCGCAGCGGCGGGCGCAGCGGGCGCTATCGACAACGGCGAGCTTGCACGTGCAATGAGCATCAAGACAAACGATCAGCTTATGGCTATCTACCTCTCGAGTTTGATTCGCGCCATCACGGCATTCCACGACCTCATCGAGAATAAGATCCAGAACAAGCAGCAGGCGGAAGATAAAGAGGCGAAGAAGGATGAAGGCAAGGACGGCGAGAAGGAGAAGAAGCCCGACGCTGTGAACGGTGAGGCAAAGGAGGGCGACAAGAGCAAGGACAAGGCAAAGGATGAGAAGAAGAAGCCATGAAGATGAGGACATGCTCGTGCTGAAATATACACCTCGAGTAGCTCTGCTTCGGTCTGTTGGTGCTGCATGCTCGCCATCTGGACGGCGTAGAAAGTCGACATTGGGCAGACAGTTTGCACCAAAGATACATGGCTCATGACTTGATAGACTCGAGACGATAATGCATCACGTCAAACGATCACCTTAGTATCATAATATGCTTATGATGTATGGAGTGTCCTGTCAATTGAACTTACAAGCCGTGCTGCTACGGCAGGGTATAGCATCTCATGCAGCAATCTGTCCCGAACCTGAAGAGCTCTAAACATACACGTCCTGTGAATAATCATGAGTCTCCCCATCCCGCGGCCCACCCAGCCGCCGTCTCCATACTAACCCTCCTCTCCTCCACACAATCTCCAAGAACACCACTGCACCTCTCCGCCAGCACACAGGCAAGTAAGTGCTTACATACCGGCGGCATACCGTCACTTAGACTCACACCACCGAACATCCACTCCAGATCATCCACCTTCTCCGCTCCACTATCCTCATCTTGCAGAGCATCGTCTCCAGTGGGGGACGGAGGTGTGTATGTAGGCACAGCAGGCTCCGGATGCATTGGCGGAAACGCAGCAAAGGCGAAAGCAGGACATGTGCAATTCCACGCGCGCAGGCGGACTTCGTAGGACGCAGTGCTGTCGTAAGATGTGCTGAAGCGGGAGGAGCGTTGTTGGGCGGAGCGGACGTAGTGGACTGTGTCGATGTCATTGGAAGGAGTCTCAGATGCTGCGGGACGTCCAGGTGTAACAGGTCCGGTCGCCTCACGTAATGGTTCGCGGAGATCTTGCATCTGCACGTCTTGAGCTACTGGCATGGCAGGGCTCGACGCTTGAATGTCGATCCTGAAGCGAGTGACAAGCTTCCGGTCAAGGAGATCTAGTGCTGGCAGGAACTCGTTGGGAAACAAGACCTGCAGCGAGAGCAGCTGCTTCTTCACCGGCTCTGGCACATCGCTAAGCGGGGTTTGTTCCGCATTATCCCGCTGAAATGACGGTAGTGAGTTGAGCAGCTGTGTTACAAAGTAGCGAGATGTAGGCAATGCCGACGTTGACATTACGATCTAGTAGACGTTGGCATGCTTGCCAATGTCTGGTTTTGGCGTAAGTCGGTGAAGGAAGACACGAAGAATAGCCGAATTAGAGTTAAGCCATCATGTTAGTGTTACGCTTGATTCGCGCGCGACCACGTGATGCCATGATACCACTTTAGGTGCTTCCATGCTGCCGCCACTTCGTCGGCCAAATGCGGTAATGCGCGATGACATTCAAGATGCGCGATTGTTGCAAAGCACCGAGGCACTTACCCCCACTAACCGCTTGATTGCGTGAATTTAAAGTAGAAAGTTCAATTGCCAAGGACGCTGTTCGAAGCCGCTGCAAATAACTGCTCATGTGAGCATTTGCGGTGTCGTCATAGTCGGATACTCGATTCGTCCGAGGATATCTGGGCCGGTAAGGATACTGAGGCTGGAGGAATGGATCGAGACTCGTTCACAAATCATAGCCTGGGCGATAGCACCCAGATGCGGACATGCTCGCAAATACAGTCAGCGCTCATCTGTCCCGGCCCTGGTCTTGAGTTGTGGGGGTGAGCATCAATCAATAATTGAGCCGGCTGCCACAGTGATACAAGGCGTCCTCTAGAACGCTGGATCGACGACACTTCCAGCTGTGGAAATGACAGGATCGCAGCTGATAATACGAGTATAGGGGTCTGGACAGGAAATCCTGTGGTCAACACATGAGCGGCAGGCCCAGAGACCGCTGCAGGGTCTTCTGAATGTTGCATCCTGCACAGCCCAGGAAACGGATGACAGGGTCATCTGTCGCAATTGGCCTATCAGCAGACGCAATTGCAGCGTGCTCGGTGCAGATCGCGGATGCAGAGGTGTCGCGCATACCCAGGTTCGTTTTCGACATGAAGCACGGCAGCCACGGCTCAGGAGGGCCGGATTGTCGTATCGACTTCCTACAACACTGCCGTGGACATGGTCGGACATGAGATATTGCGGGTAGATTGCCCATATCGATAAGCGCTCGCCCACCACCACTGCCCCTCACTGCTCAGCGGGCCAACTGAGGGGTATGATGCGGTGATTGGCGGCTTTGCGTGATGGCCTTTGTGCCGACAGCTTCGGCAGCAGCGCGAAGAGCCCAACCTCGCAAAACAAGGTGGAGAGACGATGAGGGGTCACATTCCCTTATCGTACTGCGGGACTGTGGGGGAGGGGTGATAAGGACCCCTAAACATCCATGTGGACATCTGCGGGCTGTGCCGGACTACCAAAGATGGTGTGCCAGAGTGAGATGAATAGCGACTCGTGACCTGCATCTTCAGGGAACAGTGGGCGACGCGTGAACCGCCCCAGTCGACGGGTGTTTCGCCCTTGTTGACCAGCTAGGTCTGGCGACTTTCACATGCCAGATGACGAGATGGGTGTGCGTCCCGTGAGCAGCCATGCTGGCGATTGAGCAATTGCATTGCTGCGCTGCGAGAGATGGACAACTGACACAGGCAATGTGTGGCACACAGTTTCGCGGCAAGACATATCGTCCTGGCATTAAACCCTGCAGAGCGCTGATTGCAGCCCCGTGGCTGGTAGCGATGACCACATCCAGGTCTGATACTGGTACTGTGGTAAAAGCCGTATCACAAGACCTCGAACCATCGGTCGGATTGACACCAAACAGTCAGTCGCGCAGGTTGGCGGCAACCTCGGGCAGCGCCGACGCGGGATTGCGGTGTGCGAACGAATCTGCAAAGGAAGTTCCTGCTAGGTCGCCACCGGCCATGGTAGGCAGGTGGAGTGAAAGCAATTGGGCTCCTCGCACCCCTGGCAAGTCGAGCGATGGTTTGTCAATGGCGCGAAAGCCTGCATGAACTTGAAAGAGCAATTGCTATGGAATGTGGAGCGAGTGTGGAACCATCATCTTTGCATAGATGGCGGTCAGCCTGCTCGTAAGAACGGTGCCTGTAGCGTGCAATTCAAGCAAACGCCAGGCGACTTGAACTGGAGATGACGGAAGCGGTGACCGGGAGTCTAGAGCAGGGACCCAGAGCAGGGACGCAAATAGGGAGCATTGGTAGGCAGCCTGCCCGTGAGCAGCAGGCAGCGCTGTGACACGTAAACGCTCGATTTGGCGAGGGTGTTGCGCCCAATGGCAGAGGACCAAGTCTTGCAGGACTCGCAACAGCTGGCCAAACTCAATTGATCGCGCAACAGCAACAGAAGGCAGTTTCAAAGCAGATGCAAGCGTGATGGCTGACGTTGCGTCGCGGTTGTCGTTCGGGCACTTCACGCACCGACGACAAGCCTAGCCGCGTTCGCTAGGACAGAGCGCCCGAGCGTCGCCCCAGGAAGGAGCGACCCAGCGCATCGCAAACAGCACCAAGCCCAACAGTGACTCAGTAATCCTCTCTGACAGTGACCCATTGCGCACGCTTGCCTAGCCCTGGTCACACACTTGCAATTGGGCCTCCCTATTCGTCGCCCTTCCACGGCCGTGAATGCGAATGATGATGCCTGAAGGGCACCATGGCACGCGCGCCAACCACACACCCTCTTTGTTCGCCGCAGTGGGCGGCAGTGTCTCAAAGGACGGATGACTCTCCTTGTCGCAGCCTAGCAGAACGTGTATTCTCTTATAAGTCAGCCTGCCCCGTGTGTTTCTTGGAAAGCTTCCGCTGGCTTTGCACCTTCTCGCCCTATCTCCGTACCTCTTGTCAGATGGTGTAAGCAACAATTCGCCCGTCAATTGGATTCCACCGCGTTCCACGATTCAACGAGCCATATCACCGCCTGCTTCGCCACCCATTGTAGCCAACACATCCAGCATTCAATTCGCCAATAATTACTCAACCATACCTCCGACCACCGCACACGCACACAAACCCTGCTGCCTAAATCCGACTATAAGACCCCGGACGCCCCCAATTGCTCCCAGCAAACTTCGTGTTCCTGCAAACAATGGCAAACCCCATGAATAATTCACACCCAACCAATCGCCTTACGGTTTCGTCACTCCTGTCTCCACCAGAGATGGAGCGCTCCAACTCCTTCGGCTCTGCAGTCCCCTCAATAGCCTTGCAGTATCCCAAGGTCGACTCCAGCGTCAACACACAATTTCACCTCCCACAGCTCCCAATGTTCAAGATGCCCGCGTACGCCTCGCCGCCAATCTCGCCATTCGACACACAATCCCAGAAGGAGAACATGGACAATGCTAACGAGCAGGGCACACTGGACCCCCCATTGTTTCGCAGGGAGTCAGCAACAGATGCCCTTGCTCCCGACGTGCCTTTGTTCTCGTCACAGCCATCGTCACAGGAGGTGATTGCTCAACACATGAACTCCACGAACTACGCAAAGCTCTCTAGCAAGCCAGCCGAGGAAGATTACAAGCTCATTGCACAGTTCCAGGCCACAGTATTTAGCCAGGCTCTCAAGAACCGGACAGCGTACAAAACATGGCGTGCACAGGAGCGTAAATTTGAGGAACGCTACAGTAAACCCGCTGTACAAGCTGGCGGTATCTACAAGCGCCCTTCGCCAAAGAAACTTGCCCCTGCACCCGCCCCTAGATCGCGTCAGCCAAAGGTTGCCTTGCCCAAGGTGGCTTCTCGTCCTGCTCGTGAACCTAAGCCTAAGCGTACGCCCAAGGCTCAGATTCTCAACTCATTCGAGGAGCACATTGGCAGCGTTTCGCCCAAGACTCCGCGTCCCACAACCACTCGCGATGACCTTGAGTACAACGCCATCCCCGACTACTCTCCACCACTCGCGACGCTCGTTGGCAATGAGAAGAAGCTGAAGGCTGAGTGGAAAGGCAACAAGCTTGACCTTTCCAACGACGCCGACCGCCACCTTCTACACGAGGCTGAGCTCGAGCTTGCTTCCACGCTCCGCCTCAGCTGCGCCACCTATCTTTGCAGCAAGCGACGTGTCTTCCAGGCTCGCATCAATGCCCTAAAGATCGGCAAGGAGTTCCGCAGGACCGACGCCCAGCAAGCTTGCAAGATCGATGTCAACAAGGCTAGCAAGCTTTGGCAAGCCTATGACAAAGTCGGATGGTTCGATGCCGACTACTTCCGTCAGTATCTCTAGCCGCATTTACTGACGCTTTTACTTTCATGTTGTCTGATTTCTATGAGTACCGCAAGAGCCTACGGGCTGCGGACTATGATTTGTTTACGGTTTTCGCTTTGCATACGGAGTTACGGGGTTGCTTCGTCGCAGTCATGCTGACGACTGACTATCGCATCACGGAGTTGATCACCACGGTCCTCCCTTTCACGACGGCGTTTCTGCTTTTGTGCTTTTTCTGGTGTGGCATGGACAGGCTGTTCCGGTCTGGACAGGTTCCTCCCCAACCTCGGCGTTTGTTGAATACTCCCATCATCTTCCTTTACCTGCATCATGCGATACCCCCCTCCACAACATATTGTTGTCGTCCGCCTGTGGACCTGAACTGTCGGTAGATAGTCTTATTAGAATAGCAATGCTTTTCATAACATGAACCATCCAAGTTGCATACATGCACTGACATTTTACTGCGGCAACCTGTGACGCGCAGATGCGCAAGAATGCACCACGACCGTGGTCGTCCACAGACAGCGCTGAACCGGTGGGCTCATGCAATGCAGCGGGCATGGGCGGTGGGTCTCGGTGAGCGGGCTGCGGGGACAAGCCAGATCTATTTCGGGGCGGCTCGGCGTGTAATTTGGTCCGCCGCGTCCGCGTCCGCCAGCAACGTCGTCAGCGTCCGCCAGCACCACTGCGACTTTTGCACCCACGCCTGCCACCGCGGAACAGCGCGGATTTGCCCAACATGTCGCAGACACAGCAGATGGAGGCCAGCGACTCGATTTCCAGCCAGGACCCGAACCGCGACGAGACCAAGAAGACGAAGAGCAGGAGACCCCCGAGTAAGCTTGGCCGCGGCGCGCGCACTGCGGCGATACTGATGCATGGCAGATACGGCGTTTCGCCAGCAGCGACTGAAGGCGTGGCAGTACGTGTGCAATGAGCGCATCTGGTGAGGAACAGCGACTGACCATGCGCGTACAGACCCATCTTAACCCCGAAGACCGTCCTTCCACTCTTCTTTGTCGTCGGCATCATCTTTGCGCCGATAGGCGGGCTTCTGCTCTACGCCAGCTCGCTGGTAAGACCTGCTACTGCCTGTGCACCTGCAGACCGCTGACAGCCGCGCCAGGTCCAGGAGATCTCGATTGACTACACCCTCTGCAACACCACCGCGCCCCTCACCGATGCCGACTTCGATCCGTCCGCCGAGAGTACCCTCGCCGACATTCCCTCGGGCGATGTCTCAGCGTCTTTCAAGACGGCCATGAAGTCGCCGCCGCAGTGGGGCAAGGCCTGGGAGAATTACACGTGGCCGTCAGGCAAGGTTCAGAACACCAGCGTGTGTATCCTCAGCTTCGAGGTCCCCAATGACATCCAGCCGCCCATCCTCTTCTACTACCGCCTCACCAACTTCTACCAGAACCACCGACGTTACGTGAGGAGTGTGGATATAGAGCAGCTGAAGGGGACGGCTCGCTCTGCGAGTGACATCAACTCTGGCGACTGTGGGCCCCTTGATGTTGTCGATGGCAAGCCGTACTATCCCTGTGGTCTCATTGCCAATTCCATGTTCAATGACACCTTCACCGCTTTGAACGCAACAAACCCATCGCAGAACGACGACAGCCCTAGTGTATACAATATGACGACGGACGGAATCTCGTGGGCGCACGAGGGCGATTTGTACGGCAAGACAGCTTACAAGCCCTCCGACGTCGTGCCCCCGCCGAACTGGCAAGAGCAGTTCGTCGATGGCAGCTACGACTCTTTGACCGAGCTGCCTAATCTTCACACGTGGGAGGCGTTCCAGGTCTGGATGAGAACAGCTGGTCTGCCAACGTTCAGCAAACTCGCCCAGCGCAATGACAATGATGTCTTGAAAGCGGGCAACTACCGGCTGAAGATCTACGACCGTAAGTCAGCCCACAAAGCACGACACGTAATGGTTTCCTTAGCTCACATGTTTCTAGGCTTTCCGGTACAGGCATACAGTGGCACCAAGTCCATATTGATCTCCACGCGCACCGTCATGGGTGGCAAGAACCCGTTTTTGGGCATTGCGTACATCGTCGTTGGAGGCCTTTGCATCTTACTCGGTGCCGTCTTCCTCGCCACTCATCTCATCAAGCCGAGGTCAGTTACTCGGCGCTTGATTACACGCCGCTCTAGACTGCTGACACTCATCTAGAAAACTCGGCGACCACACCTACCTCACGTGGAACAACGATCAGCCCAGCACAGCGACGACTACCGGGCGCGCCGGTGGAGCGTAGTGACGGAAATTGCCACAACGTCTTTGTTGTCAGAATGTTTGGTTGACTTGTTTCCCTCTTTTTGCGATTGTACCAATTGTACCGATTCACGCGTGGATACGGATGCTGGTCATTGTATGGATATCATGAGGCCAAGAAGCCCGGAGTTATGGTGTTTGAGCGAGAGACTGGAACATAGTCTATTTTGTTTGGTCAAAGCATGTCATACTCGACTGATTCTCTACCGTGATTGCACCTAGAAAATCCGATTTCAAAAGGAGACAAGCTTCACGTCAATGCTGTCGAACGGCGTGGTACCGAGACAGGTCTTATGATGAGGCCGCATTCATCCTACTAACGGGGGCCGGGTAAGAATCCAGACGGATATCAGGATAGACCGAGATGGGCATTCTGGAACTTCAGGAATCCAGAACATGTACAACGTTTTCAAGACGAAGAATAAAAGCCTCGTGGCTATCCGCGCTATACATTCATTATCGCTGCTCCACAACTTACCTTCAAAACAATCATTCTCCTCAGCAAGCAATCGACGCACAAGTCACTTTAGCAATCTTCCCGCATTCCGTGCAACCCTCGTTACCAACCGCTCATATGCGCGCCCCGGTCCTCCTTGCCTCGTTGGGCCTCCTAGCATCCGCCGCGGACTCCAATCCATCCGATGCGTCGGGCAAGCCTTTCGACTGCGGCACGGGCACCAAGTCTGCAGACCAGTCTTATCTGGACACCATCCGAGAACTCCACGATGGCAAAGGAAAAGGCAGCCTCGCCGCTCGTGCCGCCGAGCTTGCAGCCCGCGACGATCCTGTCAAGATTCAAGCCGTCTTCCACATTATCATGACTGATGCCGCCAAAGACTCCGTCACCAATGCTATGCCTCAAGCCCAGCTGGACTCGATGAATGCATCTTACAATCCGTACAACATCCAGTTTGAACTGCAGAACGTGACGTGGAACACCAACGACGCTTGGGCTATAGGTAAACCTGACGACGACAACGACATGAAGAAGTCGCTACGTCAGGGCAGCTACCAAACACTCAACATCTACTTCCAGACCGACCTGGCGGGCGGTGTGCTCGGCAAATGCACCTTACCTTCCGCCCTTGGACCCAACGGCAAAGACCCGAGTGTCTTTGCTCATGATGGGTGCAACGTCAACGCCAACACCATGCCCGACGGGTTGATGGATGGATTCAACAAAGGCAAGACCGCCGTGCACGAGACTGGACACTGGCTGGGTCTTCTGCACACCTTTGAGGGCAATTCATGTGACGGCCCTGGCGACTTCATCGACGACACACCAGTTGAGAGCACCGCGACTGACGGATGTCCCACGGATCCAAAGAAGCAGAGTTGCCCTGCCCAACAGAAGCCCGGAGAGTTCGACCCTATTCATAACTACATGGACTACTCCATTGACGAGTGCTATGAAGGGTTCTCGGACCTGCAGGTACAGCGCATGAAGAGCATGTGGAGCATGTTCCGCAGCGGAAATTAGCAGGTCGAAGGCGTGGCGGCTGAAGTACGAAGGTGGTGGTGGTGTGGAGCGAGTTTGCTGAGTTTGTTCGTGTATATTCTGCTGATTTTGCTTGATTAGATTGGACGTTCACATGTTCGCTTTTCGCGCTGCTTATTGGAGTTATGTTTATATTGCTACTGTCCATACTTGAATGCATTGGCTTCGATCAGTAACTTATCCACTGAACTTCATGAGCTGAATCTGAAACTCTTCAGCTTCTGTGAAGTCCTCAACATTGCAGCGAAATCGCTCCATCATCAAGATCGATCTTGTGTATCCTTAGTAGCTTATTTCCTTCGGTTGACATTCCGAGACCCTTGCACCTGCCTCACGCCTTTCCTTTTAGTACCAATATCCCGTATCGTGACCTGGTCAACGGTATCCATTTTGAACGGCTTGCAGCTTAGCCTATGCGACATTGAGTGCCCATCCGTAAAGATTCCAATCCAGACTCAAGAGGCCAGCCCATGTCTAGCCCTACAGCTTGAAACATCTTGTGGAACCACAGCCTCGCCTCTGTAAGGAAAGACATTGATCCGCCTTACCGGAGCCCATCCATCAAATCATAGCGATGCTGACGAGAGACAAAATGGTCAAGACTTCTGGAACCTTACATGATGAGGCTGACCTGCAGATGCAAGGAAAGAGAACAATGCGAAGCTGCTGCGCGCAGTGCTTTATTCCGAATGCGGCAATTGCAGTCCTGCATGTGAACGCAAACCCGAACATCAAGAAGGAACAATCGAACATGGAAACTACTCGTCAATGAAAAAGGCCGCCTGTGCTCTGCACGTATCGGGCTGAGCTACCTCCCATACCAATGCGACGCCCTCCATCCGAGACTTCCACTGCGCATACTATCAGGTACCCAAGCAAAACACTACACCGTAGTCTCACCACCATCACTACCTCCCCTCCCGTATACAGTCAGACCAACAAAGCGCAAGCCTGCCCCACTCGACTACAAACGCCACGCAACAGTCTCACCGGCTTGCGCCCAGCGGAGCCCAGCCCCGTCAACAAAGAACCCCGCAGGCCAGCAAACGGCGCAACACCTAAATGCGGTCCTCACGCATCCTCAGATCCTCAACCACCGCAAAGCCTCCCTCCGTCCTCCGCTACGTCTTGATCCTGCTCAAGGCACGCCCCACACCGCAAGACATAGCGTGCCTGTGCAGCTACACGTCAAGGAATACCGTTGCACCGCCGCCCTACACGCCCTGACCGGTCATGTCGAATAAATCTGCTGCTGTCACGCGCACGGAGGAGAAACCGCTTTGGATGTTTGCAACACTCTCCCACTCCGACGATTGGTGCGGACATACGTGCCATGCGGTCCTGCGCTACGTCTTACGCGCCCTACTTTTTCTCGTTCTTGTTGGTACTGTCGCAACCATCTTCGTGCGCACTCTCGATCTAAAGTGCTGGGCTGAGCTAAAGAGAAGGTTGGGTCTGGCCAAGGCGAGCAGTCTGCTGGACAAGAGCAGGTCGGGGCTGAAAGCTGGAGCATTCAGGGATATCGGTGTGGGCTCAAAGGTGGAGAAGAACTTGACGCAGTTGAATGGTCCAGATGTGAAGGATTCATGTGCTGTAGTGTAGTTAGGGTTCATCAGGTTACTGTAGAAAAGTCACTGTCTATCTCCATTAATACATGCAATGTCGACAGCGATCCCCAAGTTAAGCCTGATTCCATGAAGATCTGACACAAGATCGCGATCTTATATATGATGAGAGGAGAACAAGGTTAACTTAAGGATAGCAGGTGAAGAACATGAAGTTAAATATTTACGGAGAAGTAGTCTAAAGTAGACTTTATATGAACAGACAGGAAACTACCATCGCTCTGCTCGAACGATACATCGAGCTCAATAGACCGATACAAACAAGCCCAGTGGTGGTGTCGTCATCTGGAAGAAATCCATGGCAAGACCCCCGGCAGACTCCGCTTGATAAGCAACCCTTTGACCCGCCGCGCAAGGTACGCTGGCGATTTCGTATTGGTTGGCTGGCTGGACGAATGGTACCCAACCAACCATACCCAAGCTACCAATATCGTTTGCACTTATCTGGGCCGAAACTACTTGCTGGTTCACACCAGATACGATGATCCCACCTGGTGAGCGAATCTTGAAAGGTGACATGTCGGGCCAGGAGAAGGCCGGCGGTACATGGAAGACCAGATTGCAAGTCTTGCCTTGGTGTTCGGGGCGAATATCAAAGACGAAGACTGTCGACATGGACAGCGATAGCTGTGCAACATAGCCGTTGCTAACAACTTTGGAAGGGTCGGTTTTGTCGATGGGGACGATCAAGCTTGGAGATTCAAAAGGATCCTGCAGACTGACAGGACCATTGCTAGGTTTCGGAAGAAACTCTATGGGCGACTCAGACATGACTGCAGTAGGAGCAAGTGCAGTCGGTGCTGGGTTATTGGATGTGATCCAGGGAGCAGTGATGATGGTAGGTTCGGCTGTCGACAGCGAACTTTTTACTATTCCGTCGTTAGCACGTACTCTGACATATCAACAATCGCCATTAGAGGTACTTGGCTGAGTAAAACCTCCTAAGCTGGTCGAACTACTCGCTACGCCCAAGGTTCTGCTACTGCTTGCAGTCGGTAGCGGCCAGTTCCACTTCGCATTGACATTAGCCCGTGCAATCCAACCTGAGGGCTCTCGTGCCCAGGCTGAAGAGTGTACGGGCGTATGAATTGACCGAAGACGTGTGGAACCTGAACGTACAACATGCAGGAAGTATGACAGTACAGAAGTAGCGAACAATCGATTGAAAAGAAATGCAAACAATAAAGGTGACAGTGCAGAATAGAGAATAAAAATGAGAGGATAGCTTACGTTCTTGGCCGCGTTAGGGCACGACAGGTCGAACAGGGGGTCAACCTGGGCGAGATCACCCCCAGGCTTGATGCCGAAGGAAGGGCTGGGGTTGCCCCACTGAACGTCCTGGAGGAGGTAGTAGTAGAGGTTGACGTTGTCATTGACCAGCTTGCAGGCAACATCCTCCCAGTAAATGCGTGCATTGTCAACGCTGGGAACAGCCTGGCCCACAGTCTCGCCACTAACGGGCCATCCTGTCTCAGTCACCCAGATAGGCTTTCCTTGTGCAACAGCACGGGTCTGGTTATAGGCGTCGAAGAACAGGTCGGCACCATTGCCTACACTGTTGGCGAAGGCACCCTGAAAATACGGGTAGGCGTCAAATCCGATGAAGTCCAAGTTTTTGATGACATCACTGTTGCTGGCATTGATGTACACTTGCCATGTGTCGACGTGACCCAGCGGAGCGCCAGCCAGAGGGGTTCCGGCGATAGCAGCACGAGTCTGTTTGATGTAGTTGACAAGAACATCAGGCTGAGTGCCAGGATTTCCTCCAGCACCGTCGGCGGAGATGCGGTAGAGATCCTCAGAGCCAACCGAGATGCCTTCGACCAAGTCAGTGAAAGCAGTGCCGTGCTGAGCGATGGCCGCCTTCAACGCAGCAATCTCGTTGTTGAATTGCTCCTGGCCAGCAGAGGCCCACAGTCCCAAGAGCAACTTGGTTTTGGTGTTGATAGCAGCCTGAATAGCCTCGATGACAGTGTTCGAGGTTCCGTGCTGAATCATGGTGTAGAGACGAGCACTCGTCCAACCATTGGTACCGGGCAGGTTCTTGGCGGCGTTGAATTCATACTCGAAGTCGACAAGAAGCTTTGGAGCATCGTTGTTGAACTGAGCACCGTAGTTGAAGCCCTTGATAGCTGCGTTGGCAGTGGACAGAAGCGCCGCTGAGGCGATGACGGAAGATGTGACGCGCATGTTGACAGCAGGAAATAAAATTAAAGGCTGGCAATGCAGTAATTAGGTATAGAAGATGGAAGTCGAAGTACAAGAAGAGTTGGTCAGGGTAATCACGCCGAAAGACGCGAGGAATGAGTGAAGTAAATACTCGATCAGTACATTGCGCTCGAGCTTACCTAGTGAAAGGCAAGGGTCGGGCACGAGCTAATTGCTCATCGGGAAAGAAGCACTTGCGGATCGGCAGGGCAAGGGCTTCCGCACTTCCCGTGGGTACTCACCCTTATTTGCTAGGCCATATGGTCGATTGCCCGAATGTTCCTTGGACAGCATTCACTTTGGTTTCTTGCGCCTCAAACATGACCCCAACTTCTTTCTTGCATCGATAATCTTCATGCTACTGTAAGTACAAGCTCTTAACCACCACGAGATTCTGATACAGCCTCGGCTTGGCTAGTCATTGTCTGTTGTGGAGACCAAACTCTCAACGGTTCTAGAAGGCGACGTCAGGTCCTCATGTTGGCGCCTGCCCTGGTGTTCCCGGTTTAAAATAGCCTGTAATACCGACAGCAAGATTGACATCTGGGAGGTCCATAAACAATCTATCGTGATACTTTAACAGTGAAAGCGAAAGATTTTATGCATGAAGCTGCTAAGCCCTTCGCAAAGGAGGTGAGGGCGTACATAACACAACCTCCGTAGGAACAATTTCGTCAGTCCTAACGAACGTCTCCACTGCTGAAAGTCGCTTGCGGAGGTCGCCCCAGAGAAAGCTCAAGATGGGCCGAATGAGGTCGCGACGAAGTTTAAATAAAACAAAAAGCTTCGCGTAGATCAGGGATGGCATGTAAGGAGGTTCAGGACGGAGAAAGTCACTTGCAGAGCGTCGTCGATAACATCATGGAGGCCCAGCTCCATGGCTGTCCTCGAGATGATGGATATTGCAAGAATGAGGCTCAGCGAGAGTGTCAGTGCTCGCCGCCGCTGATGCTAGGAATGGGGCTGCGCGGAATGATGACGTGGATAGCACTCTGGTCCGAACTCAGGAGAAACGGTTCATGCGCCAGTGCGGGCCGGTGTGGTAGCGCGTGGTATCGGCGTACCTACGTCGGCAGCGTGGCACCGAGCAGCCAGAAGGAGGTGTTCGATGTTATTATGATGGGTAAAATAGGAATGGTCTAGGGTGCTGCGCAAAGCCTGCGATACGAGAAACCTAATGCACACTAGAGCTAGTTCCGATCGGGATGGCATGATGCAAAACATATGTGCGACGGCCCAACTGAAGTGCCACTCTGAGTCTCATGGCGGGCAGCTCTAGGTGCTACGGACAGAATATCTCGAGCCTCACGGAGATATCTGGTACATCCTATTCACGGCCTGTCGATTCGATACAAGACTTCCGCGACGTTGAACCACGCTTCGTACTCTACATCCTCTGGTGTGGTATCATAATGATAATGACCTCCCTCGCCGCGATCTGAAAAGCAATGCGTGTGCTCAATCCTCAAATCCAGCCCTGGATCGTGTGAATGTAGTACGCTCAAACAAACCAGCGGAGCGTCCGTCTCGTAGAACTTCAGCCACTGCTGCTTCTGCTCATCGGTGATCAGAGGAGTAGACGCGAAGTCGGGCATGACATGCAACTTCGCTTTCCCTTTCGTGATCACAAATACGCCCCCAAGTGATACGGTTCGCGTCCTGTATGTATTGCTCAGCGCCTCTCGAATCGCTTCGGTAAAGTTGAGAGTTCCAATTCGTGAGGATACTGTGATGTGCAGCACATCGCCCGGAAGCCCTGCACTACCGAAGAGATTGGCCATCAGCGCGCAATCATGGGAAGGTAGCTTTTCACAGAGCATTCTTCCATTGTCCTGAACTTTTGCATAATGTGTTTCATTGAAGATTTCCTTCGCGTCCCACCGCAGATTCGGCATCAATTCTGAGTTCATTCCAACCACGTGGAATGGCCCAGCCGCAGCTCCCAGCAGCGCACCTTGTTCGCGTGGCATGTCCATCAGTTTCGCAATCTCGAGCAGATCGTACTTCTTGGTGAAGTCTGGGGTAGGTGCTAAGTTGGGCTGTCCACCCACGTCGGCAATGCGAGGAGATCCGCTCAAGCCCGCGAATGCCAATTTGTATGGCACTTGCCTTAGGTCTGGGCATCTTTCGACTGATACTGAGATGTCTTTGAAGTTTTGTGCCAATCCAATCTGGATGACTTTGGAGAGCTCATGCAGAGGTGGGGGTTGCATGTCGACCTTTTTAACCATAGTTTCTGACATGGCGTTGATCGTGATTTGGTATGTAGAGGCACAAAAGCCAATATTGAGGAGTTCTTGTTACTACCTGTGTTGTTATGAAGTAAGTGTGTTGTTGCAATGAGGCCTTATCATGATCAGAAGAAGCGGGGAAGGGTTTCCGTCGCTCGTTCCGAGGTTTAGTAACGAAGTACTGAATGAGAACTTTTGATATCAAGCAGATCTATAATTATCTTTACTTCTAAATTATACCAATAGTATCCGAATCTATACTACAGTAAAGGCTGTCGTTCATTTTCTATATTGTTGCGTTCCGTCGTTTATGTCGTTTCTATCTTTTATAATGTTTCCGTCCTTGTCGTATTCGACGTATTTGGTAACGGTGCGACTAGGTGTTGTGGTAACAGGTGACTCCCACGTTTCTTTCTCTTTCTCTTTCTCTTTCTCTTTCTCGCCATAGCTAATGGCTGGCAATTCGGCTGGCACTTCGGCTGGTAGTTCGGCTAGCAACTCGGCTGGCAACTCAACTGCGTTGGGCACGACGTTCGACCTGTCCGCCTCAAACCTAACGGTCCCATCCGTGGCTTCATGCATGTACCCTTCCCCAGTCACCTCGTACAATGGCCTCTCTTTAGGTGGCAATTCGAACTTGGGCTTCTCCTCAACCTCATAGGCATTATTTGAGCGAGCAGCGCTGATGCGTTTCTTACGCCTCATGCAGATAAGCCACACAATGCCTACGAGAATAGCTACACCAACAACTGTTACGCTAGTGATAATCGCGGCTCGAGTTTTGGGACTCATCCCTGATGAGACCATTTCTGGTGAACTTGTTCCTGATGGACTGGTCCCTGATGTCTGCGGTGCAAATGGGTCGAAGACTTCCATTGTTCCATTCATATCTGAATAGGTCCTGGAGATGCGCATGACATGTTCAAAGTCTTCTGATGCCCAGCCCTGAACAGGCGTTATTGTTGTGGCATTCCCCTGCGCTGAACCGCCAAGCTTGGCTACCAGACCATCGCTCAGTTCGTATGGCTTATGACCTGCAGAAAAGATGCTGCCCCAGGTCATTGTCGGCAGATCCAAGATGGCAATAGATTTGCTTTCCCAATCGCAAATGTCTACATCTTCCCCGTGTTGCGTGCTTCCCCCCAGAGTGAGAAGCTGACGCCCTCCTGCGAGATGGCAAGTATGGCCGTATCGAGGGGAATCACCCTGGAAGACCTTGACCCATGTAAAGGATGGTAGTGAAAGGACATGAATATCGTCGTAGTATTTGATGCTGTCACCTGTTGGATCCCAGCCTCCATATAGGAATATGTTGTGCGATGAGTTGTCTGGGGCTGAAGCGAGGACAGTGCAAGAGTTGATACGTGCCGGAGGAATATCGCCAGAAGTCGATTGTGTATACCAGGTGCTATTGCCATTTGCTGCAGTATATGATGCAAGGTCGAAAACATCGACATCGTCGAAGCTCAGTAATCGTCCGCGACTCTGCGATGTCACAGGTTGGGTTCCATCAAGGACTTTACCACCCAGTGCTACAAGCAGTCCATCTCTTCCGATGCCTGGAACGTATTGCAGACCGCCACCAAGGCGAGGTTGCGGATCCTTCATACCCGTTGTCGAAACGTTTCTCGATGTGTGGCGCGCAAGATCTATGACAATCATTCCGTCGAGCAAAATTTGAATGTCGCCTGAAAGTCTGGCGTCGGTATTCGTACCGTTGTCTGTTTGTCCATGAAGGTAGAATGCTAAGCCTTGATCAGGAGCCTCCGTCGAAGACCCGTAGCTTGGAGTATTTAGGGTACCGATATCATATTGATTCCACAAATTGGTCTTATTATCGAATGACCAAAGCGGGTAGACGTTGCTCTGATCGCGGAATGCGTTCGGGCTGACAGACATGAGGAAAGTATCGTTACCTCTGAACAGGGTTCCACCATATGTCCAGATTTCAGGACTGCTGTAGGGACCATGGAACAACGATCCTTTGACCATAGCCTGTTTCACCCTGGCGCCAGTTCTTGGATTCGGTGTGGTTTCGAAGGCATGCCATGAAATATTCGTCAACCAGTCCCACGACTGTCTAAGATCAAGTTGTAACATAAAAGGATCTGGAAATGTCAGCAAAATTTTTAGGAACCTGATTCCAAGAGGGTTTCATCGATCGTAGTACACCTCCAGAATTTAGAGACTTACTGTAACCAAGTGGATTGTTGTTCGAATTTGTGTTGGAGCCTGGTGCAACAAACTGCGAGGGAAGATCGTCTCAGTATCCGGAGAAGAGAAGCAAGCTGAGTTCATGGTCACGTACCGTCTGTGCACCGCCATATAGGTATAGTATATCATCCTTGACGATGGCTACCGAGGTCAGCACCCAACATCAGGATATATACGGATGCACTCACACTGATGATACCAGCGAGAGCAGAAATATGTAACAACGTCTTGTGGCATCCACGTAGATGGATATTGAGCAACTGCATCGCCTGCCAGCATGAGCATGGCCAGCCCCTGTTTGACCACCTTTCTCGTGATCATTTTGGCTTTGATAGTTGACAGCAGGCTGAGAATTCTTCAATCTCAAGCTGAGATGTATGGGACAACTACAGCTTATGTTCTCCACAGATCGGATTTGACAGATTACTCCGTGGTCCAGACGACGCCGATTGCCCAGACGCAAGGTCATTTCCGTACGTCGTTGCCACCGTTTCGAGGCTTCCCTTGGGAAATCGGCCAGTCGGATTCTGTCAGATGGCGCAGGAGGACCACATGTAGGCATTGCGCCATGGCATATCCCGCGTAGACTTGCACCTAAGATTGGTCGTCCGTAACCGATGTGAATCCTTCCACACTGTAGCGTAAAGGGTTACCAATCACAAACCGATAAACCTAGGCTAGTGAGGACTGTATCGGCATGCTTACCAGGGTACTGCAGCGGTTGTACTTCTATTTGAAGTCTTGCATGCTTACTCACCACGCTAAATGTCCAACCAAGTTAGCCCATGCTCACCTAAACCTGGGCTGACTCGCTGATCCCGTGTCATCGCCATTTTCCCAAAAGAACAACAGGATATCTTGACTTGTCCAGAAGGTCTGTCTGGCATGGGTACTGCAGTACCATGTCATTAGAAGAAAGTGCTGATCAGTTGCTTCCACCTCTTCTTTTCATGTTTGGGGCGCGTATTTGAGGCCATCTTGAGACATGAGCAACACTGGGGTCTAGCTCCTTTGGCGATGGTACGACGAAGCTCAAAATCGTGATCCTGCTGGTTGTGATCTTCTGTGGGCTTTCAACGAAGAACAGCCGGGTCGTCAAACCTGGTAGCTCTATACCTGCATCAGGCAGTGGTATCGGCTACATCAAGAACCTGTTGTAGATTTCATTGGACAATTCGAGCAAGAGCGATTGATCGTGGAACCTTTAAAGAAACCCAAGTGCTAGCTAGGTATTACAGAGGACCGCACGAGCTTTATATACATATTTGTATCGCCAAATCAGCGCTAGTATCTGCGAAATCAAGGGATGATGAATACATCAGAACGAAAGCTCAGTAAGCCGGTGCCACGGTGGGGTGGGGCTACTGCGTATATACTCTTTTTGGTAAACGGTAGTTGCAGAGACAACGAGAGCAACGTGACTGGCTTCTGGAAGCGGGTCTGGATCTTCCGTTCGGCAAGAAATTGACCGTGGAGTAAGTACGCCCTGAGGCAACGGAGCTCGAGGAGGGCTCGATCTTGAGCTAGTGGTGGGTCTTGGCGTCAAGCTCTCAGAGCACCAGGCACCATACGCCGCGTCAACGCCAACAAACACAACATCGCCGCCGCCCATCTCAGCCACTGCGAACCCCTACCGCGACTACGCACAGTTGAGCCAAACATCAGGATTCACTGTGCAGCTCTACAATATCTTCATACATCTCTAAACCACCGCAAACATGGTATGCTCTCGCCCGAGCCCCGCCGAAGCTCTACCTGTGGCTAACAAGCACAGTTCATAGCACGCAGCGAGTATGATCGTGGCATCAACACCTTCTCGCCGGAAGGCCGTCTCTTCCAGGTCGAATACTCCCTCGAGGCCATCAAGCTCGGGTCCACAGCGATAGGTGTTGCAACAGGCGAGGGTGTGATCCTTGGTGTCGAAAAGCGCGTCACATCCACCCTGCTTGAGACCAGCTCAGTCGAGAAGATTGTCGAGATTGACCGCCACATTGGATGCGCCATGTCCGGACTGCAAGCCGACGCACGCAGTATGGTCGAGCACGCACGAGTCGAGAGCCAGAACCACGCCTTCAACTACGCCGAGCCCTTAAGGGTAGAGAGCTGCACGCAGGCGATATGCGATTTGGCACTGCGGTTCGGTGAGGGCGCTGACGGCGAGGAGAGCATCATGTCAAGACCATTCGGTGTTGCGCTGTTGATTGCCGGGTACGATGAGGATGGCCCAAGTCTGTACGTTACACAACACTGCGCATCAAGCGGAAGGAAATCATCTAATCATTGACAGGTATCACGCTGAACCCTCCGGCACATTCTACCGCTACGACGCCAAGGCAATTGGCTCCGGATCTGAAGGCGCGCAGGCTGAGCTGCAGAACGAGTTCCACAAGTCACTCACGCTGCCAGAAGCTGAGGTCCTTGTCCTCAAGACACTGAAGCAGGTCATGGAGGAGAAGCTAGACAGCAAGAATGTGCAGCTCGCGAGCGTGACGAAGGACAAGGGCTTCAGGATTTACACTGACCGGGAGATGGAGGAGGTCGTGGGAAGACTGCCCACAAACTAGATGACGACACATCTGGGTATTAAGGATGAATAGAGCATGTTAGAGCAAGCAAGCACTACCTCATGATCACGACACAGGAATGAAGCAATGCCAGACATCACACCATCACAACACGTCTGTATCACTTGCAGCCAGTCTGACATGGTGAACACAAGAAAGTCTATTCCACACTTGCAGCCGCTAATATACAGCAAGCCAGCTCAGTCCAGCGCTAAAGCCATGCCTCGTATAATACACCCCGTCCTGCGTGGATCAGAGCATTTAGAAAGGGTTGTCCTCAGGAGCGATCTCCTTCTTGAAGAAGCTGCCCAGGGGAGTCCTCATCATGATATCATCGCGAACCTTGGGGACCTCGGCAAAGAAGAACAAGGCGAAGAATCCAGCAACGCCGCCGAAGCCGGCAGCCAGGGTACCGCTATTAAGTGTGAGTGTGGGGTCGGGGAGACGAACAGATGGAAGTAGCTACGTACAACTTGACCAGGTGGCGGGCGGTGATGCCGTGGAAGTTGCGCTGGATGGTGTACCTGTTCTCGGTGTTAGCTGACTGACCATGCGTGCATCAACTCCGTTCCCATGCGTGCATCAAGTCCGCTCCGAGCTCCTTCGTCTGCGGTCATCTCCGTATCGTGTTCAAGCCTCCGTTCAAGTCCCTGGGCAGAAATGAAGCAGCGGCGCAGCGATTCTTCTGAAGAGCCAATGCGTTGTGAGTGACCAGCCCGTTCCTCCTCTTCCGTGTTGCCTCCACTTCCTGCACTCCACGCCCATCCGAACCCCTCGGTAGGAAACTTTGTGTACGTACTGGGGACCAAAGGGACTCCTGTAGGCCTTGTATGGGCTGCGCTGGCTCTGTCCAATTATCAGCTTCCGTCCTCGCACCATCCTCTCGCGGCTCCATGGCGCCTCAGAGAGGCCAATGGCTGCGCAAAGTATTCGGGGAGCTTACGATAGCGGCGATCGACTTGCCCTGGACGGGGCGGGCGGGCTCGGAGACGTGCATCGTTGCGGGTGTGGGTTGCGATGTGGTGACGATACCGGTGGTTGCGTGAGAAGTTGAGAAGCTGGGTTGAGATGCCAAGGAGGGGGTGGCCAATCAGAGGGGAAGGGATTTTGCGGGATGATGGTCAGCGAAGCCTTGCGACCGTCAATGTCGCATATGAACTGTCGTCACTGCAATTGTTCGCTGAAGATTCTTGATGTTGGTTTTCCAGTCTTTCATCTACTTATCTGGGTATATAACGCTGATAATTTTTCGTCCCATCGTGATCCGTGAACCTACCTTTTCATCTCTAATGCCCTCCAAGTTACAACCCTACATCCGAAAAGCAATTGTTACCTGAACAACAAAACATCAGAAAGTCTATGCTACAACCCCCAGTATCACAAGCATATATATAAGCTGAACATGATAAATCTCACGCCTGATTCTCGCCCACCTTCTTCGCCGCCTTTTTTGCGTCGATAGCTTCTCGCCATCCTTTTCCGTATAGTGCAGTAGCATATGTGCCGAGCGCGCCAAGTACCAGGAACAGCGCGCTGATGGTTGAGAACCACCCTACACCAATAGCTCGGACAGCGGGAAGAACGACGGCTGAACCACCCGCTGCGAACATGTAGCGCATGAAGTAGTTGCCAGCTGTTTAACATTAGAATCGCGTTCACGGAGTCAAACGGTGACACGTACCAACTACCTCGGCAGATCGGCCCTGCATGACATCCAGACAATATGTGTTCAAGCTCGGAAAGCAGAACAACTGTGCAACACCTTGCAAGAACATCATGACGACTGGCAACGCGATGCCGCCAACTCTCTTCTCGACACTCCATCCATAGATCAGCATACATGCTGGAATGACACCGCCGAGGAACCATAGACAGCTTCGCAACCGGTCCTCAGCCTCGCGGTGGCCCCGGATACGAATGTACTTTTTGACAATGTAATCTGCGTACCGTCCACCGAAAAAAGTACCAAAGAGGTATCCACAGCCTGGCGCAATGTAGAACAAGGATCCTTGGAGTGGTGTAGTCAACTCGAAGCGTGGATTAAGAACGTAGCGAATAGGTGTGAGGAGGGAGTACATGTTCCACACCAGCGAAGAGGAAGAAAGAGCCTGTGCCAGGTCAGCGTCTTGCTTAAGCAGAATCAACAGCGAAACATACGACCAGAAAAAGGTTGGGATAACGGTACAAGCTGATGACCCGGAATGGGTTGAGCCATTGCCACATCTTTCGCGCTTTCTCTGATGTTTTTAGGCCCTCAAGCTCGGTCGAACGCCTGACGTGGATGGTCTCAGGTTGAACAAAAAAGCAGAGGAGCACTGCTGTGCCAGCAAGGGCTGTCTGTAGCCAAAAAATGTCGCGCCAGCTACGGAAGGTAACGATGATACCTCCAATGAATGGGCCTGTTGGGTGGATGAGCTGTGTGTGTGAAATCTGTGGTCTAGATACTTACCCAGTGCAGGGCCGATCAGTGTTCCTGATAAATACCAGCCTAATGCAGTACCACGATCGGTCTGGGGGCATATGTCAGTCAAGACCAGAGGGCTGTTGGGGTGTTACCTGCTGCAATTGCTTGATCCCTCTTACTGGGTACAAGCGATCAAGCCCAATGCAAAATAGGTCGTCTTGTGATGTGTTGTGATGTTTTGGGAACTCGAACAGCAGAGGACATGATTGTTGGGAGTTCACTTACTGGTTTATAGATGTCGCCAATTACTGCACTTCCGATGACAAGGAAGGCAGTACCTTGAAAGGCAGTCAAGATTCTGAAGACGAAGAAAGATGCCAAATTAGGAGCCAAAGCTGTACCAATGGAGAAAGCAGTGAACAGTGCTGCACTTGCTACTGATACCTGAGGCACAAGTAAGTCAAGGTAACAAGCCACGACATATTTTGCTTTTGATAGGTGCATACCCATTTTCGACCATAAATGTTTCCATAAGGCCCGTAGAAGCACGGGCTAATACCCATGAAGAGCATATATAGCGCGTTCGATATGTTGATGATAGACCCGTCCGTGTTGTATGTCGCTGCCACTTCTGGGACAGCCGATAGAACGGTGGTGGATGAAATGGGGGCGAGGAAGCTACAGAACGATACAGCGGCAACTATAGCCACCTTCCGTCGTTCAGAGAACCGGTTGTAAGCCTCGTCCATGTCGCCTGTTATCACTGGTTCTGCATGGGTCATGTCATCGTGGCCGATGGACGATATGGTGGGTTGCAGCTCAAGACGGCGGTCTCCATTGGGGATAATTGAGGCATATTGTGTTTGCTTCTCGAAGTCTTCACTCGGTTGAGGCATAGCAGCCGTTGCTGAGATCGGTTCGTCTCGAGGTGCCATGATTTGGTCTCATGAAAAGCGAGTTTGGAATAAGGGTTGATCGTCACAGTGGTGTATGAAAATGCAGTAATGCTTCGACCAGCGAACACAAACGTCTTATCAAGCGAGGAGCAGGAAAGACGGTGACTCAAATGAGTCGAGATCTGTAAGGTGGACATGTTGTGTCGTATCTTGCATCGTTAGTGCTGGTCTTATCCGCAGCTTGGGGCAATTTACCGTCATCAGAGCAGCTTTTCCGTGAAGACATGTAGCAAATTGTGACCAGTCACCGCAAAGCGGAGTAGCGTAGTGAGAACGTCGGAGTAATGCTATCTATTCCGCTTCAATCTTCACACGGATAGCTGAGGCCATCGGGAAATTTATCAAAGAGCTGCTCGTAGTAATGGGGGTTGCGGCTCTTTCTGCTGATGCTGGTGCTGATGCTGCTGAACTGGCTTAGTGTCGGGTCCCGGGAATAAGGCTGAATCGGTTATTCGGCGCTTGGCAAATTTCACGTGGAGAAACATGTTCGCCAGAACGACCACATGATGATCTAAGAGACATGAAGATGATGAGCAGTGAAGCTCACAAACGCGTATATGTATTGGTATCGTTGGGTCATAGCCCTTATTCCTTTGTCCTGATATGTGGTGCTCCCTTGAACGCCTGTTGGAGATCTCGCAACTGCTGAGAAGTCCAGGAAATGCCGCAAACGCCAGGTGATGCATGTGTATAAACACAGATTCTCTGTTCTTATATACTGAGTTTGTCCAGACTGAGACGATCCGCGCTCCGGTGACGCTTCACCATGCCGAGCTTGTAGAACTTCTCTTCACCTGTCGCTGTTCTACCGCCAATGTACCACTTCTCGGCGCCCATGATCTCGTTGAAACCATCAGAAGAGCTATCAGACCCTCTCCTGCTTCGTTGAGAGGCGCCTGGGATCGGAAATGCTTTTGTATGAACTGGCGACGTGGAACGGTGGTACGGAGTCGCGTGTTGCCTGGTGGGCTGGAACTGACCTGTGGTATGGACTACCGTGGTCGTCGCACCGGGCGAGGGCGACCGTGTCTTGGTGGTGATCGTTCGTGTGGTACTCGAGGCGTCGTACCCTTGTGTTTGAGACGTTGCTGCAGTGTGTGCATAAGAGGTTGCCGACGCGGCCTGCGATGCGCCCGCTTTCTGTACAGTGGGCTGGGCACGGAAGGCTGCTAGAAAGCCGCTGAAGAACGGGCTGTTGGTCGTCATGGTGTTCTCGGAGGCCTCCCGCCCTGTATGTGAGTACTGGCGGTCTTCGTGCATCAACGATTGCTCGTCTCCAAGTATGCAATTCTATGCTTGGAAAACCTCCGTGAGTCCTTCACCAGGCTATGCCGGACTGATTATTTGAGCGCGATTTACAGGGCGGCGCGGTTTCTTCCCACGAATGACTCGAGGTGCTCGTTCGACTTGTGCGGTTACGGGCGAGTGTGCGTGTGACGTAACAGCAGATCACAACTTCGCAACTCTACGCTTGGAGCAGTAGGCGGTTTGCTCTACGGTGTAGGCGGGAATGGCGGGGCGTGACAGGTCTTTTATACGCGATCGCGGGGAAGTGGAGAGCGGATTCCTTCAATGGTTGTTGGAGTGGTTCGTGCCGGATCCGTGGATGCAGAGGAAGAAATCGGAAAGCAGCTGATCGTGATTCGGCGCCGCACCTGCACTGTCCGACGGTTGACCGAGGCGATGAACGTGAACACAACCACATCTTGAAAACGAGAAACAGCCGCCGCAGACGTTCTAATGATTACTCCTCTGGACGCTGTCAAGCCTTCTGTGCGAGCTTTCTTCCCATTCGACGTATCGCCCAGTGGATGTGCGCCGCATGCAAGATTTGCTCATGATCCCCGACGCACCTTATGCAGTGTCGACCCCCCACCTCCACAACCTTACGATTCCGTGAACGCTGTTTGGCTGCAGCTGCACCAGCCGTTGCAGGCGCCTACATGCGCACGCGGTGGTTCGCATGTCACTGCCACCAAGATTGACTCAGGCCGCTTGTCTGGAAGAAGCAAACCTGGAATCACGGCACATGTTCGAACTTGTTACCAAACGTGAACCGCGATCTGCCTCCTGCGACTGCGATGAGATAGCGTTTTGAGCTTACCGTTTGAAGCAGTTGGACTGAGAAGAGGCGTGCCCCACAGCGGCTCCAGGTTCTGCTGTTGACATGCACGTCACTGGAAAAGAAGCGGTCTTTCCGCGCAATAGATCACACCCAAGCTCGTCAACAATGCAGATGTCTGGTTGTGTTTGTTTGAAATCCCTAGAACAGGTATTGATGTTACGTATTTCAGCCTTCCAGCCCGTGAGCGCATCGTCGCACCGACTCCACCTGAAGGTGTTGATCAAGTGAAAAGTACAGCGCTCGGCTCTTAAGTCACAGGCTGAATTGGCTCAAGAGATATACAAATTTGGATGGTTAACTGTTCTCGCATCGCGAACTCCCTGCGAATCGCGAGAAGTACTGGCGGACCTGCGAGCTGCCTCAGCATCTTCCTCGATTGCCCAGCAAGCCGGACATATCAATGAAAAAAGGCCTGTCAGATTGCCATCAACGCCCTGCCGTCCAGGTCGACCGAAGTACGAGCCCAGTTGGCTGAAGATCATCGCCACACCCGCCGAAGCAGGTGCAATAAGGCCTCACTCCGGGGCACCGAGGCTGAAAGTCATCAACCAGGTTGGAGAATCTGTGGCTTCTGTAGGAAGCTCAGAAGAGGACGACTACTATAGAAATGATTCTATGAAGTATGTGTCGAACTAAGGAAGAGGAAAGAGGGACGGAGGTTGGAGGGATTATATAGTCGAGTGTGCGAGGCCCGTGCTCAGCGGCCAACCGAAAATTTCACTCTGCACGGCCTTTTCACACGTACTTTTCACATCGACCCACTTTCCTTAGAAGACGGGCAAGACAGGCAGCAAAAGTTTTTGTGCAACGGCAATTGCCTGGACGAATACCCCAGCAAGCGGAGCTGAGGTCCAGAAATAGCAAAGGGCAAGACTCGTTGCAGTGGTGTTGCTCGTCTGGTAATTGGCTGAGCTGCCCTTGCCTTCTCGGAGGAGCATCAAGAGTGTCCACCATCTACAAACATCGCAACCTTCTTGCTTCCTTTCGCCGCTCGACCAAAAGTTCTGCGGACAACATCGGCTTTTGCGTATTCACGTGATTTGGTCTCACACCAAGTAGCATCGCAGGTATCCGCCAGTAATGGCTATTACGTTTGAACCAAAGCCTCGAACGAGAACATACAAACCCAAAACCAGAACGGGTTGCAAGACATGCAAGTGAGTGTTGATTTCGGTCACGCTCTTGCATGATTCTATCTTGCAGAATAATCTGATATTACTCTGACAGCCCATGCTTCGAGACAGAGGCTGAAGATCTTCAGCAAACCTTGGACGGCTGATCAAGATAGACAGAAGATTTTGCAGTCTGTTTGTCTAGATCTCAGCCTACAGCGTCTACAACCCCTGCTCCAATCTCCTCCTAATTTGCACTGTTCTTCCACACCGTCGATCCATACAGAAATGTGCTGCACGAGGATACTGATACTTCTCTGGTAGAATCCGCAGAATCAAATGTGACGAATCGAAACCCTTCTGTAACCGATGCACGACTACAGGCCGCACGTGTGATGGCTATGATATCAACTTCGCACCCAGGCGAACTACGCCACCTGCAACCACGCACTCGACTTCTCCACCTCTGTCGACTCCAGGTCAGGATGTCGTCGACTTTGCATCAGAGACTCGCTCCTTCGGCGCGCCGTCCTTCTTGTTACCATTACTTCGTCTAGAGTCTGACGAAGAGCGGATCAATCTGCAATTCTACGTGAATCATGCTGGTCCTGCGCTGGCACGATCATCCAATTCGGCGTTCTGGCAGCGTCAAGTCCTGCAAGCCGCCCATCAACATGCTTCCATACAACACTGTATCATCGCCCTTGGCACCATGTACAGGAGGTTCTTTGAGCCCACGTCGTACATGGATAAGGACATTGCAGATCAGCGATTCCAATTCGCATTGATACAATCAAACAAGGCCATACAGAAATTGATTCGAGATCAGTCTGAACACTACAAGACTGGTGTGGTGGATAAGATGACGGCGATGACTTGTTGTATCTTGTTTGTCAGCATGGCCAATCTCCAACTCCAGCGGGGAGCTGCACTGAATCACCTACGGAGCGGCATACGCATGCTGAAAGATACGAAGCTAGAGAGCTACGATGACAGGACCAGCCACCCTGTGAATATCAACTCACTACGATCTATCTTCACTGGACTTGACATCCAAGCACGGAGTAGTATGAACTGGTCAGACATCCAAAACTGGGAGCCTGTCGTTGCATCTATGGCTGAATCAGATCCCTTCAATATTGACATCCGCTCACCATGGGCACTGTCTGAGCTGCATTGTTACACAGAGACCCTTCTCAACGACATTCTTGCCTTCAATCGCGGCTGCGTAGTCCGCCCACTCACCGACCGAGACGCCATCCAACACGAGCACGACACCTTGGTCTCTCGGTTCCAGCATGTCACCGAAACACTCAACACTCTCCGCGCCACCACGCCCACCATTGATTCACCGCAACAAGCCTCCTCCAAAACAATGCTCCTGCTCGCCCAGACACAGCACTATCTGCGCTCCTCCGTCACCCCTCTGAAGCAGCACTTTGACGTGACGAGCCCGCTCTCTGCAGTAACCTATGAGGCGGCTCAGCTCTTTACAGACATGATGCCGCATATCGATCACCTCCTCTCACAGACGCCATCATCTACGCCCGTCTACTCCACCGCGCCAGGCCCGTTGGCCGCACTGTGGCTCATCGGCACTAGTGCGCCAACGTCGTGCGTTACGCTGAGAAAGAATGCGCTGCAGCTCATGCTCAAGCATCCACGCAGAGAAGGGCTCTTTGACGGGCGTGCGGCGGGCAAGATCGGGATGGCGGCTTGGAGACTGGAGCAGAGTGCTGCCAGGGAAGAGATGGGACTGAGCGTGTATGAGGATGGAATGAAGGACTTGGTTGTTCCCGAGCATTTGCGATTTGTGTTTATGGATGTGGAGTTTGCGAAGGATGACGAGCATTGGGTGAGGGTGAAGTTTGCTAATGCGGTGGATCTGAGGAGTGGTGGAGGGACGGTAGTCACAATTGAGTACTGATAGGTCATGTAACCAGCTGGGTTTGGTGTTACACAGGTCTTGGAGGATACAGTTGCATGGAGAGTGCTTGTCGTGTTGCTTGGTTTTACATTGATATTGAGACATGGAAATAGTACCTTGGACTGCTTACCTACAGTCCCTGGAGCGCATGGCCCTCATAATGATGCCCTGACTGCCAGCAGCCGTCTCTCAAGCCTTTCGTCGTAGTCATCATAATGCAACATCGTACCCAATATCGTACCCAAGCTTCATAGTTCTTCTCGTGTCGCAACAACACACCTACCATTGCGGCCACCTTTCCTCAGCCTCCTAGACCTCAATCATAAACTGGTCCAGATCACTCAATCGAACTTCTCGCCCCCTTCCAGCCATCATACGCCCGTTCAACCCAACAGGCGCCTGCTCGATGACCCGCCAGTTTTCCCAGCTCGTGCTCACGATTCGCTTCTCCGGCTGAGGCACCACACTCACAGACACCCCACACCCTAAGCTCCCGCGCTTGACTTGCATATCAATCTTGCCACCACATATACCACGTAACAAGTGGCTGACAGGGCTCGATTCGTCGCTCCAGACGCTAGAGTAGGATTCGGCACCGGGGTATAGCATGCGCGCTTGTAGTGAGATAAGAGGAGATGGAGTAAATGCAGTAGGTGCAGATGCAGAGGGAAAGAGGATGCGGAGTGTGTCTGCAAGTGCTGAAAGGGCAGCGGAAGATGTTGACTTGTCGAAGGCTGGGAACGTATTCGCTGATTTGGTAAGCGGTACCTGTTGCTGCAGAGGTGGGTCGAGACGAAGGCGAGTTCGGCTTGACCGCAGACGCGGTGCATGGTTCGCTGTCGGGGCTTCCGTTACGTTGTCCATTGAATGTACTGGCGTCGGTGTGAATGAGGATTGCGGTGTTAGGCTCAGGTCTGCACTCGAGTCGATAGATGCATTGAGCGGCAGCTCGGGTTCTTTGGCACTCGCGTAGTATCCAGAGATGTAGACGCGGCGCGCTTGTTTGAGGAGGGACGGATACAGATGGTTCAGCACCAGAACGCCGTGCGGATAAGACACGTAGAGACTCAGTCCTTCAGTATCGTCCGCAGCAGTAGATTTGTCTTTGGCGTGCGCATTTCTGGCTTTCCGCGCCTTCCTACGGCGCATGTGGTCCGCTAGCTCATCGTTGACCATACGGCACGTCCTTAGCAAAGCGAGCGCGCCTGGCAGCTGCAGCCGCGGCTTACCGCCATTGTACGCGTCTTCCTTTTCGAGAGCAACCTCCGGCGGTACAGCGACGGAGAGCAGCGTGGTGTCGTGATTGCTGCGCACAAGTGGTGCAAGGTCGAACGGGAGGCCTGGCACGTTGACTTTACGCGCCTTGTCGCGTATGCGGTGGCCGAAAACGGTGGTGTAGCCAGCAGAGATGGTGATCGCATGCGGCTCCGCAAGTAGATGATCGTATATATAGCAACGCAGCTCGACTGGGAGTGTAAGAAAGTTGCAGTGCGCGTTGACCGCCTGGGGGCATGCAGGCACCCGTGGGTCATCCTTGCTGTCCATCCTGTAATGTCCTGCGAATATCCGAGATTTGTGAGGTGATCCAAAAGTTATAGCGGGCACCAAGAGGGTAATATCGATTGTAAAATAAGTCTTCAGCCGCTGAAAATGGTGGAGAGCTGAACTGTAATCTGGAACTGGTTCTGTTTACACTGCGGGGGTGGACAGCGAGGACGTCCGTGTCGAATGATGTCGAGGCAACGCGGCGAGGCGAGGCAAGTGCGAGTCATGACCATGCACAATTTTGTCCCACCGCTCCTTCGTCACATCGCGAGCTCCGTGAGCCAATGAAAATGTCTCCACAACACAGACTTGCTTCAACAGCTTTGCATAAACGGGTTCTAGTGGAAGATCCAGTTCGTTTGCAGTGGAGCTTCAGAAGGGTTTCGCTGTCTCGCGAACAGGTTTGCGTTTCATAAAGTTCCATCTTGACCGGACAAGATTCAGGGTCCAGAGTAGCAGTCCTGCATGTTCTTTAGAAAGACGTACGAGTCGGGCGCAGCAGCCATCTGGTGTCAATTTACACGATAGGTCCAGGACGCTTCTGACAGAAGTTGCGTAGTGGCGCACTACAACTGAGATACATTGTGGCCCTGCACTGACTGGTGCTTTCATCAAGGATTGTGCAAATTGACTCTACCTGAAAGCCTTCGTCGAAATTAGAACATTGGAGAGTCGTACTTGCCCACCAACGTCGAAACCTCCTAGTGTCCACCTGGCTGTGTTGCAAGGAAAGGGTGGCTATTGCTGATCGTTAGGTTACCTACAAGTGCATGAGAAGATGGCTATCATAGGTTGGCTGTCTTCAGTGCCTGTTTGAGTTTGGTTTCTGGTGTAGTGTCTAGTCTTCTTCGCTGTCCTCCTGTCTTTGTTGCTCAGCCAACCTCTGCGCATCCTGCCATTGCATGGCAAACTCGCGCATCATCCCTTCCCCTCCGCTGGCTGCATCTACAACATCCCTGGGCATTTTATGTGCGCTGTATTGTGGCGTTGTGAATCCATATGCCTCAGGGTCGTCCTTTCGTACTAGCCTGAACTCTGGCCGCCAAATCTCCTCCACGTCGTCTCCGTCAGAACTATCCGAGTCACTTGCGCTTTCAATATCATCTAAAGAAATGACTGTAGGACCTCCGGCCGGAGCGATGGGTATACGGACCACCTCCTCTTCCTCATTCGTATTCTGAGCCTCAGGCACCTCCATGGTGAGCAGCTCCATCCACGAGAAGAGGAGAGGATCGGTTCGCATAGCCCAGGGATTGAAGTCTACAACCCATACTTTGTCGTGTGGCGGCGGAACGTATACGTCGAAGGTAAAGTTGGGATCTGGAAACGAGTCTCGCAATTTGGAGTCGAACAAGTCTTGTATGCGCTGTCGCAGCTTGTCTTGCATGCCGAAGAGAAAGTCGAAGTGGTTCAGGTCTCGCTGGCACAGTGCGATGAGCTGCCTATCTCGCACGAAGCACCTGAACTCAACGCTAGGGTTGAGGTTGATCCACTTTCGTAGAACGAGGTGGTACGCTATCTCTGGGTCAGGCGTTGTCGACTGGTTGACTGTATCGTCGAAGGCATGTGCTAGGTCATGTGTGACGAAGTCGCTGCTTTTTAGCAACAGGTAGATGTCGTTCGGTGTCGAGCACTCCATACTGTTTGTAGCCGCAATCCATGTCGCGTCTTTTGGCGCACTCCAGTTCAGCTTGGGCGCGACCTTGCCTCCCAGTTCTTCTATAGTTGTCTCAATAGCCTCGTGTGTATCGCGCCAGTGAGTACTAGGATCTGCATCTTCCTCCTCGCCGCCGTCGTTGTTGTCTGCGCCTGAGAAGATGCCGCTGTCGTCATCGGACCATGTAGCGTTATCTGCCTCCTCTGGGGGCAGAACTATGCCATCGGACTTGAGATAGTCGATGAAAGCGGAAGGAAGTGGAACAAGGCGTGCTTTCGGTGTAATCGTGCGGTATTTGGGGTGCCAGTTATGGTAGGAGCAGTTGAGGATGTGTTGTTTGGTGATCGGGGGAAACGGTAGCTCAGTGAGCGGTTTCTGGGTGCTCATGGTGGGCGGTATAGCGTATGTTGCTGCGGGCGGCATGTGCTGCGATGTGTGGACCTCATGTTGGGTGAGTCGTCATTTGGTTCACAGTGAAATCTTTGGTGGGGCAACTGCTCGCGGCTGAAGCACGGCACCTCCGAACTCCGCATCGTTGTGCTTGAACGCGCGAACACTCGAATAATTACATCACATATCATGGCCGACAACGTTGGACTCACGACCCCAAGAGGCAGTGGAACCTCCGGTTATGTCCAGAAAAACCGCTCGCTGCTCCGACCCCGCGACAAGGTCGCGCCATATCAGAAGGACCTGGACTACGCAAGACATCGACCGCGCCAGCCAGACGCAGAGATCCTAGAACACGAAGCGAAACGTGACGTCGAGGTCAAAGTCTTCGAGCTAAAAGACAAGCTCGAAGAAGAAGGGTACGGCGGCCTTGTGCACGTGTATGGTGTGCATGCTGACTGTGGGCAGTGTTGACGAAGACGAGATTGACGATCAATGCGAAGCCCTGCGCCGAAAGCTCGACCAAGAGCGAAAAGACGGGAAAGACCTCGGCCCCAATGCCAAGCGACTGAAGTCACATCAGGTCCACGATCTTGCGAAGGCGAAGGCAGAAGAGAGTGATAGGATGAGGAAAGCACTGGGTATCAGCGAAGACTACGAGGAGGGTAGCCACTGGCGGAAGCAGGAGGAGCGACTGCGCGAGTCTCTAGCGAAACGAGAAGCTGAAGATGATGAGAAGGCTGAACGTGCTAGAGACGCACGACGCTACAAGGAAGATGACTCCGAATGAGTTGACGGCGTAACGATACCGTTGTGGAGATTGGAGAGTCTCAGACGGAATTTTTAATGAATTAAAAGTCAACGTACACTGCTGGTGTGCGGCAGGTCTGACAACACACCAATTGCTGTACAGCAGACCCTCGATCGAGGATGGATATGGCGTAGAGGTCAGCTTTGCTATGAAACCTTTGTACCTACCCAGTCACTGATGACATATAGAGGCCGATATCTGAACCTCCTGCCACTACGATACTTTTTGTCGCTCACTTCACACCCGGAAAAGATGACATGCTCTGATGCTACCGAACTTGGGTTTGGCGGTAACCAGAAATCAAGTTAAGACATAACTCTAAAGCTTTCCGGTATTGTCAAGTTCACCAGAGGCTAGATGCTAGGCGTCGGTGTTTACGGAAGCCGTTCGTGCAAAGTTCGAGGATGACCATTTACAGTCATCCTCTTGGCGTATTTAGACGTGTACAGTACATCCGCCCAACACGTTCTACTGCAGGAACCCATCAAGGTGGATAGATCAATCGACCCACCCTGCATCAATTGCCACAAGCACGCGTCTTCCCGAGACGATGCATTCGAGAGGTGTGCTTGACAGAGCCACAGATTCAGGAGCCTTCTCGCTAGGGAACACGGACGCAAAGCTCACAGGAGGCTGCTCCAGCTTCGATGACAACTATCACATTACTACTATCAATCGTGCCATTGCGTCCGATCACAGAGCATAAGAACAAGTTGGCAGCCTCCGATGACCTTTGACTTTCAGCTTACTCTACCGGCTTAAAGAGATCTCTTTTTCCCATTGGTGCCATACAGCAAATACAATGATAATGCTAAAGAGCGCTGTCCATACGTAAAGCACAGTCCAAGTCTAAGATGCGTTCATGCACATCGCCAAACCCATGTCGGTGTTGGTGGCCAGGGGAGCGTCCACGTGCTGCATTCTACACCCTGACTGGACAACGCGGAGCAACCCGCCAAGTTAGCATTTGGGCGCGGTCCTCAGTGGCACACCTTGGCCATGAAACCACTGCGGTGCCCTCTTCAGCTGATACGGACGACAAGCACTTCCCACAATGCGCTCTCGTCACCCATGCAGGCATCGCAGCCATTTCTGCTTGGAAAAGGCTGTATCCTGCACATGCAACCGTCGGTTGTCCTGATTGGCTGATAACACAAACACAACACCACGGCTATTGTGGTGTATAAACCACGTCTCCGCATTTCTGGAATTGCTGCTACAGACAGTAGCACATCACCGATATGGCCAGGTTCCGGCCCATCGCGGTCATCCGCGAAACATGGAAGATCTACACACCCATCGAGCGGCGAAATATTGCCATATACATCGCCGGTATCATGATGTACAAATTCGGACTTGAGGCATTCAACGGCTCGATTATTGCACTTGCAACAAATCGTTATGATGAGCTCGAGAAGCGGACCCATATCTCCATTACGTTCCAACGAGTCGGCATTTTGACCGGTCTGAACCAGGCTTTCCAGTGCGTAGGATCAATTCTCATATCCCCGCTGATCAAGAGATACCCAACAAAAAACGTTCTGGCTTGCGCCATCCTGATCTTCGGAGTGATGAGTAGCGTACTTCTCATCCTGGACGCAGCAACTGGTGGCAGGTTTGTCCCGAAAGGACACCCTGACAAAGATTTCAGCTACTACGGAGACTACAATACTGACGGCATGATTCCAATCTGTAAGTGGATGTATCAGCATCTGCAGACCTCGAGTCTACCAAGAGGTGTGCACTTGGCAGATCACGGACACTGACGGCATCCAGATTGTGTGTGCGGTGTTGTTTATGGCATGGTAGAACTCATTCGACGAGTTATCCCTCGAGATCTCGTGGGCGGCAATGTTCAGAAGCTGCGACGTATGGATTCGCTTGTCCACATCTTCTACGAAGTCTCTGGCACAGCAGGTGCGTTCTGCACAGCGCTTGCTCTGATCCCGCACTTCGGCAACAACTTCTCTTTCATAATCACGCCAATATTCTTCGCCGCAGCCTCTTTTCTCTGGTACTTTATTCAAGAAGCAGGACCTCCAGTCGAAAACAGTTTGTTCCTTGAAGGCCAGCCAACATATGTCAAGGCTGTCGGAAGCGGCTTCTACTTGTTCTTCGAATCGATCTGGACGGGTGGCAAGATCATATTTACACACCGAAAGTTTATATGGCTGCTTCCTGGTTACGCAGTCGCGCTCTATGGCCACCGCTATCTCGAGAACGCAATCGCACCCGCAATCGCTCGCCGATATCTCGGTAATTCAGCTTGGGCACAAATCATGGTTGGTGGATCGAACTTTGGTGAACTGCTTGGTGCGCTGTTCGTGTTCATGTTTACGAATCTTGTACAAACGCCAATGCCCTGGCTGCGCGTCGACGCCCTAGCGCTTCTGATCGTTTGGTATTTGCCATTCTGGCACCCACCGCAGGGCGATGTGGGACAGGCATGGATCGTTGCAGCGACGTTCCTTCCTATCAGTTTCGGTTGGGCGGCCGGTGATGTGTCGCTTGCCGCATACATTCAAGCGTAAGAGCGTCTCGGGTTTCTCATACACGTATACCGCTCACCTTGTGCATAGTTCTCTTGCGCGCCTCGAATCGGACACGAAGAATGTATCAGCCTTGGGCGCCGTGATGGCTTTCCTCTACAGCTCATACATCGTTACCTATGCCATTGCATCAGTATGCTTGGGCACGTATATTGATCGCGTATCTTCCGCGAACGATGAACACATTCAGCCTGCGATTCAGAATGTTGCTGGCATTCAATTCACTATCATCGCAGCACTTGTCATGACGAGTACGTTCGTACCCAAGGGGGCGTTTGCCTTGAATCCTAAGATGCTCAGCGAAGAAGCGCTAGACACAGATCTTGAGGATGAGGATTTGGAGTATGTGCCTGGCGTGCACTCGAGGAAAAAGCACAGCGAGGATAGCCATGAGATGGTGAGCAGAGTCAGCACCATGTAGTAATTCTCCTGTACCAATACCTTCAATTAGCAACAAAAGCCGATACCCAAATTTCATCGCATCTCATTCCCACCCACCCTACCTTCGATCTCACAGGTTTCGAAACCTCCAGGATGACTATTATGATCATCGGTGTCGCTATCCGCCACCCTGGAGATATCATCAGTCTATCATCTGAACCCTGACTTGGGTCCGCACGTGTTGAAACCCGTCTAGACTGCTGCCCATCCTCCGTCGCTATACATGCCATCGTAGGCTCGTATCCATTCACCGCTTGCACCAGCCGCTCCACGAAGTAATCTGGGGCGCCGCCCGTAGGTCGCGGGAGCTAGGAACGCTGCTCCACCAAGGCGACTTTCGTTCGATCTCCCTGCCGTGCTTCTCGTAGTGGCAACCTTCCCACCGCCAGACCAAACTCATCTGGGCATTCCTTCGGTGCTCAACTGGGCTGATCAGCAACCCCGTGGCGCTCTGACAACGACCCTGCGCGGCGTTGCTGAGGCTTGGCGCCACACGTGGGTCGCTTTCACTCTCCGGTTGGCTGGAGCATGCAACATCGCGGAGCATCGAACGCCAAGCGTTAGCTTCCACACATGCTTCGGGGGGTAGTGGAAGGGATGTGGGTGTCACCGTTGCTTTTAATGTGTCGGCGGGTCGGACAGATAATGGTGGAAGTGGTATCTTACGATTTGTCTCGAAGACTGTGAGGTACTTTGATCTGCGTTCCCCTTCTTTGATACAGAACAGCGAAAGAGCAAGTCTGGGCAAATCGGCGAATGATTGCAGGGCTACGACTGCTCTGAAGCTCAGGAGTGGGTGCCTGTCAGACGAGCTAAAACACGTGCTCCACGTGTAATCACTTGCATCTCTGGAGTTCCGACTCGGATAAACAACTGGACGACGTCGATAACATATCGTTTCACACATCTGGACTGTAACTTAATTATCCGTAGCCGGCCATACTGTCTCTTCTAATGTTACGACCCCATTGGTAGCCATGCAACCTTACCAGGCACAGCAATCGGTGGAAACCGACACACACTCACACCGCGGCCCTCTGAGCAGAACATGGCCTCAACTGTTCAAAAAGAGGAGAAGATACAGCCCAGTACGAGAAAGCGCACAAGCCCAAGCCCAGCCGGTACCCCAAATACACCAGATCCAAGCACCACCACAGTACAACCAGGTCCAACCTCAACAGCAGCAGCAACAGCAGCCTCAATTTCAAGCCGGAGTCCCGATCCGGCCAGTCAAGCAGCCGTTCACTTCAGCCGCGAGCATCAGGAGCCCGAGCATTGCAGCAGACACAGCGAGCACATTGTCGACAGTTAGTGAGATATCAAGCCTGCCCCCACAACAAGCAAAGAGAGTACCAATAGCTCGGCGCACTTCCTCGATAGCTACAACAGACAGCAATGGTGCGCCCCCTTTCCCACTCCTCATGATCACCAAACTCACAGTCCCACAGCAGCTGGCGGCGTGACAACTCCACAGGCAGACCTGTTGGCTTCCAAGTCAAATTACGAGCTCATTTCGTCTGGCCAGCATCTGGAAATGGGTCTGCACTTCAGCACCGCGATGGCTACGGGTGTGATGATGAAGCGCGCGACGCACCGGGCAGCCGAGCAAGCGCGGCGCGACCGCATGAAAACGGCCATGGTGGACCTTGCTGAGTTCTTGCTGGATGGCGAGGTGACGTTTGGTACGGGCACGACTTGTTTCGTGGTCATGCGTGGTGATCCGAAGGAAGTTGATGGACAGAGTGTGTTCAGTGAGACGAGTGGGATGAGTGGATTGAGCGGCTTGAGTGAAGGGAGTGGGAAGGGGAAGCCTGGGGAGAGGAAGACAGTCAACAAAGCGCGGCTGATTGAGATGGCGCTGGAGAAGATGAAAGCGCAAGAAGAGGAGATAGAGTTGTTGAGGAAGGAAGTGGAGGATCTAAAGTGCGGAGACAAAGGGGACGAGATGGATGAATCCTGAGAGAAGGGAGGTGTAACAGAGTATGAGGAGAACACGAAGAAGATCTAGCGTGAATGTTCAAGATATCCATTCATATCAGGCGTTAATGCAATCGAGGGCGAGCCTACTGGATACATTTCAGCCTGGAATAGAAAGATCCACTCGGTCATGCTTTCACAAGTACTGTGACTTGCTAATGATTTCCTCGGGCAGCTCAGCTAACAGCCACTAACATTACAATCAGCGACGTGCAAATAGAGTAGCTCGAAGCGATCTGTTCCTGCATATGATACGGCTCGATACCTGCTCGGGAAGATTCCCGCCGTGAAGCTAGCAACGATACGACTGTGCACGTCATGCACCGAAAGAGTCCGTTGGAAGCGTGCGATTTGCAGGAATCTCTCTAGTGCCAACATACGATGTAGCATGCCTCATGCGAGTAAAGCAAATAGCAGATATGTCTTCTTGGCATACTCCACTGCGTTCTTCCTCAGCCTTTGGATGTCCGGATCTGTGAGATCGATCCTCTCAATCAGGTCGTCCATAGCTAGCAGTGCCTTGGGCTCGTCACCAAAGAATCGCTGCATGTAGAGCGCATCGAAAGTTAATTGCTTGAGCCTTTGGTCAAGGAGCTCAGTTTCCTGAACAGATATTACGTCAGCAGCAATGGGTTTATCGTTCCTTTCCTCGCTGTCAGCGTCTTTTGTATCGGCTTGCTCTTCAGCCGTGACTTCCTTCTGAGGGTTGGCGGTTGTGATGGCCTTAGCATGCTTCTTCAGCACCCGTGTAACTTCGAATGATATCTTGCTCTTGACCGCGGCGACACCAGTAGAAGCCCAGAGATCGTTTCCCAGGCGCGCCATGGTACGGTTGGTTTCTCGCAAGAATCTGAAGGCGCTGGGTGACGGCTGGCTCGGTATAGGCGGATGTCCCTCCCACAGTATGTGTGTTTGGGTACCGTCTTTTATCGTCGAGTCAAGAGAGGCCTCGTAAGCTGGCACTGTCGACTGAGCGACATATACAGCAAGGATGTCATGAAGTGGCTTCAAGACCTCTGATGTGAATGGCGTAGGGAAAGTCGAAGACTTCTCCTGTAGGCGTAGTCGCGGTATCCGATCGCCAAAGTCACGAACGATGCGCAAGACGAATATAGCCTTCGGCACAGATTCGTCAGCCTTTTCGTCAGTTACGCTTTGTGCAATCTGGGCTAAGCTCTTGCCCAGGTTCTGTAACGAACGGCCAACGGCCTCTTGGGTGACATCTTCCAACAACCGTGGGTCGTCCGCGCTGAGTAACGTCTGCTTAGAATCACCCAAATCGTCATCATCACATTCTTCTTCGATATCGTCTGCGAAAGTATCGTCCCAGCGCGCTTCTTTCATACTCTTTACTATGCCCTTTACTTCGAGCACAGAATCCATCCACTCGTCGAAAGCAGCGGTCACGTCGAGGACAGATTGGTCTCGTCCCTGGTGCGTATTGAGTATGGTTGACTTGAACGCATGCGCCCCATTGCTCAAATCTTGACCGTCTTTTGTGTTGGCCCAAAGCGATAGGCCAGACGAATCATTATTGATTGCCAGAGTTTCCAGGCCACCAGTGAGCTCTTTTACTACGCCCTGTAGCGAGTCTGTACGTGCTCGCACGATAGCCTCCAGTTTCTCGTTCATGGTGTCTCGCAGGTCGTCTAGTACATGTGCAAACTTGACTCCTGCCATACGTGAACCGGACAACATCCAAGTTTCGATCAGTTCCTGTCGCAGGCTCGCAACCTCTGCTAACCGATTCTCGTCTTGAAGGGCAACCTTGACCTCCTTCAGGAAAGCTGCGATTGTATCTTTGGACCAGCGATGCAACAGCCTCTCTGCTTCTGGTCTCTGAAGTTCGTCGTGGCGTGGCCAAGGTGTGTAGTTTCGCACTTCGTCGCCAATCCACCGATCGTGAACATCCAGATTCAGCTCGTACAGTTCGCGCACTTCTGGGTCTTGAATCAAAGGATGCGCTTTCAGTTTTGCAAGAGCTTCAGCTAATCGTCTTGGAAAGATGGTCTGGGTGTCCAGGCAAGTCTGTATGCAGAGGCGCAGAGCATTGATGCCCCGCTTAGCAAGCTCGTCACCTCCCTTCTTCAAGTCGGTCACCATCTTGTCCTTACGGACCCTGTGGAAATGCTTCAAGACGTCCGAGGGCGTTGAGCTCGTGGCCAATGCATACGCGCACATACTCTCCACCAAACTTGTAGTCTCCCCGGTTACACTCGCGAGCCGTCTGTCGATACGTCGTAATAGCTTTCTGCGCGCCGAAAGTAGCTTGTCCCATAGCTGATCCACAATCGGTGGCTTGGCCTCCGACTGACTGAGGGCTTTGTGTATAAGGCGAGATATCACAAGGACTTTTGCGATGAGGAGGTGCTGGTCATCCTTACGCATGAGCCGTGTCTTGACAATTGGCGCATTTCGGAGGACCGAGAGCTGGGATGCAAACGTATATCGCTCGACATCTGCAGGCCCATATCAACAAGAGATTCCTCCAACTGTGATGTACCAATAACTAACCACTGCCTCTGCCATATGTGTCCATCTTCAGTGCATTTCCGGAGATCTTGTCCAAGACTCTTGTATTGCAGTTCTGGCCGACACGACCAAGCTTAGATTCAACTTGTTCACTTTGGGTCTCCATATGGATAATCGTTTCGGCGGTGTCGAGAAGGCTCCGATAGCTTGCCCTATGAAATTGTCAATTCAAGATTCAGTTTTGGCTAACATCGAGCTGTGTATACCCCACAAGCGATCGCAGCTTCTCGCGGTTGTCATCGGCTGTGGTGCGGAGCTGCTGTTCGAGTTTCCGCACCGTCGGTATTGGGTATTGGAAGGCGTCCTCCCATGACTGCAAAGTCCGAAAGTCTGGCACCTCGCTTGCCATCGCCAGTATTGTTCGTCAAGAATCAATGCGAATGACGTGTAGGAACGTGTACATTGAGGTTCGTGATACTGCTCGGCCCTAGCGCTGTTTAGTCATCATCGATGCTCAAAGCCTCACCATCAGAACTAAACGACTGTTGCAAAAACTCATTAGGTATTGCACTATCTAAAAGCTTGTTCCTCAGAAGTCACTAATAGCTTCCGCTAATTCTAGGAGTAGCAAAAGATTCATCTATTCGCCATACTTTTGACATCCCAGGTATACCCATGTATGCAGAACAGATCGCTTTTGATATAGAACGCCAACACATGCACCTTTTCCCATAGTATCGTACATGATAATCTATCCCACAAGCATGATATCTCCATCATCGTCTTCGCCCTCGGCATCAACATCATCACCTCTGAGCGGTGCAGGTAGCTTCACTCTTACCTTCTCATACACTTCCTCATACTTTTGCTTCTCTGCAACACTGTTGTGGTGTTCAAATACCTTGATCATGAGACCACAAGCGACCGCCATCCACAGCGGCCTATTGCTGTGTTTGGCGTGTTGACGCACCGCATTGGCAGCGGATGACGATTTGTCGGTGACAGGCTCGATAAAGAAGCGTGCGGTGAAATAACATAAAGACATGACGACAAACTCGCGATTATGCGTGCGTTTGAAGAGATCATGAGATTTCTGCGTCGCATTGTTCATTAGAGTTTTCAAGCGGTTAATGGAGGGATCGAGAGTGCACAGGGCGTTGACGAGAGTGAATGCCATGCGAACGTATTGGCTGGGGTGTTCTTCGCATGCCAATCGTAACTTTGACAACAGTGCGCCAACATTCTCGTGATCTGAATTGGCTGGATCCCTCGCAATGAGTAGCCGGTTCATAGCAGCAAGTATAGCAAGCTCGCTTGTCAGCGTCGGCACGGAGTTCTTGTCAGTGAGTACGAGAACACCCGATGTATATATAGCATGCGCAGCATCGAAACGACCGTTTGTCTGGTCGATGATGGCTTCCAGATATGACAGCGATTGGGTGTAATCCTGCTGGTTGACATAGGGAGCAGACGTGATGCGTTTCGTAAGCGAGCTTAAAGCATCGGTGGCAGTCGTGTATTCCTCTCGATGTGCTGCTATAAGCCCAAGGGTGAATGTAGCATGCCAATCCAGCACTTTTCGCCACTGTGTCTGCGCACATGCCGTGGATATAGGTAAGCAAAAGGACGATTGCCTGCGCATCGAGTCTCGAGTTCGGGAACGGGCTTCTTGAACCAGCTGAAGTGATTTTTCATGCATGCTCTGGTCCAAGGCACATATGAGGAAGCACAATGCCTTAATATCCTCTCTTGGGAGCCAGGTAAATACCAGCTCGTCGCGGCCATCAACATTTCTCCTGAAAATGCCGCCAGTGTCTGTTGTAAGATTCCCACCCGACGTCCGATCAAGTGTCACGGTGAAAACACCACTCTCGGTCCCGAGACCATCATCGTTCTCGTCTGCAGTGGCTTGTATAAGGGAAGTCGATTTCGCGCTGTCAGGTGCGTTTTGGTGTACGCTACAAGCCAGGTCGATAACGCTGAAAAGGGTGCCAAATGATCCTTGCTGCTTCGCCGACATCGTCAGTTGCAGGCTGCGAGCTTGCGCAATCGCTCGTTGGGCTTCAATCAGGCGGTCTTGAGCACTGGATCGCAGGTGAACCATCGCCTCCAAAGCATGACAGGTAAAGGCTACTGCAGTATCGCCACGTTTCTCTGCATACGCGTTGATAGCATGCAGTTGCTGGAGCGCAGGTATTGCCTCAACACGGTCGGTGCTCTGCAACAGCAAGGAGATTTTCAGGAATCGAAATGCATACACCCAGGCAATCTGTTGGAATGTTTCGGCTTCCGAGATATTCTTGTCGACAGCCTTCAATGCCGCTCGATGATTTGTCTGGTACTGGTAACGAGCTTGGAGGTGCAGCATGCTGTAGCGTAGATCTTGGAGTCGGCACCGCGCACATAGCGAAATGCCCTTGGATAGGATTGCATCGATCTCAGTCGTGTTGTCTGTTTCTTCAATGAGCAAGCTTGCATATCTTAATCTCAATTTCGCCTCCTCTCGCGGCTGCAGATTGAACTTTCTAAGTACAGCGTCCATACACCCCATTGCAGTCGACATGAGCTTGTAGTATTGCCGGATATCGATATTTCTCTTCTGTCGTGCTATTGTCGGCCCGATGCTGCGTGCCGCAGCGATGTACTCATCGGCTGTTGAAAGTAGCATGATGGATAGATCGACGGGTGCCGCCTTGTGTGGCAGTTGTGGGTGAGCGGATTTTGTGGGAGATGTAAGCTGATGCGACGCAGGTCGAGGAATGACCACTTTGGGATGTGATCTCGGTTGCGAAGATGACTGTTGAGAAGGAGCGTCTCGCGATGGCGTCTGCTGCGTGGGTGTAGTCGAAACGGGTCGTGGCTGTTGTAATGGCGTCTGTTGTGAAGGTGTACGCTGTGTCGGTGTGACCTGCACTGGTCTCGGCTGTTGTGATGGTGCTTGATGCGAGGGCGTACGCTGTGTTGGTGTAGTTTGTATCGGTCGCGAAGGCTGCTGGTATGCCTGTGGCAGCGTGCGCTGAGGGGTAATCTGTACCTGCGGTACGGAGCGAGTCTGAGGTTCGATACTCATCTGGGTTTGACTGATTGAAGCTCTTTGTTGATGTCGCTGTTGCTGCTCGATATTAGACATAATGTGATTTCCCGGTGGCCTTTGCTGCTGTTGCAGAGTCTGGTTTTGCACCGGTGTACTTGGTGGTCTTTGCGGTGGTCTCTGGATGTTTTCTTGATGCGAGATAGGCCGTTGTACTGGCCTAGACACAGGTGGTGTAGGAACCTGCTGCGCGCTCTGCCGTCGGTACATGTCCTGAGAACCATCCATTTGCGAGATCCCACCGTTACCTATGCGCTGTATCGGTACCTGCACTTGCCTGATGCTCGGGCTTGATGTTCGCGGACTGGACATCTGGTGATACGGCATAGAGCTGGGGGATCGCTGAGGTATCATAACTTGCGGCTGCGCTCGTGCTTGTGGCTGAGGTTGCGGTGAAGGTTGCGGTCGAGGCTGCGATGGATGAACCTGATGATACTGCTGCGGCTGTTGATGTTGCCGCTGTTGCTGTTGCTGCTGCTGTTGCTGCGGCTGCGGCTGCCGTTGCTGCGGCTGCCGTTGCTGCGGCTGCTGGGGTGACTGCTGATACTGCAGCTGTTGTTGAGGCATCTGCTGGTACTGAGAATGCTGATATGCTCGCTGCTGGTACTGCTGCTGTGGAGAGTATGTTTGTTGTTGCTGTGGCGGATACATTTGCTGTTGTTGCGGCGGATATGTTTGCTGATGCTGAGGCATTGTCATGAACTGCTGGCTTTGCGGTCGTGATATGACCACCTGGGGTTGCTGCGGCTGCGGCTGGTAACCATGGTGCATGCGGTTCTGCGCTGGAGGGTACTGCTGGTATTGTTGGGGATGCTGCGGGGCCTGGCCATACTGCTGGTAGCCATTCTGCGACTGCTGTGGAGGGTACTGGGCGTTCGGTCGATTCGGGTAGCCATACTGCTGATTATATCGTGGATCCATGGCTGTATTGTGTGCTTCGGCGAGGTGCAATCACCGGGCATTGTGCTATGTCATGACATCGTGAGTGTTTGTGGGGTTACGAAGGCAGTGTTGAAAGTCGCGATGCTCAGTGTCAGGCGCGATCGCGGACCGCGGAGGTTTATTCTGATTGGCTGACGCGCGCATATCGATTAGACGAGCCATCCCTGCAAACCGAGGTATGTCTTGTTCAAATGTCGAGTGGCAGCATTTTCTCCTTTGCTCGCCACCTGAATACTGTGCTTTGTATCGAGCAGTAATACATGCAAAAGATCCCAGAGGCTAATTGGATAGAGAGCCAAGGTACCAGACTTTCATCCACCAATTGGCGTCACGGTTCGAAGGCTCCAGCAGAATCAGAAAAGACACGTCTGAATCTCACAGCACAACCAGGGTCCAGACAACATGTCGTGGATTTTTGGTCATAGCAAGACTTCTTACACACACCATGCCTCGCCAATCCCATTGATAACCAAGAACGGAACCAACACTTCTCTTCCAGAGATCGCCCAAGCTTCGATAGCACCATGTCGCTTGAACCCGTTCTTGTTCAACGGACACCTCCAGACAATGTTCACGGCATGGAAGGATCCCGGACCGCCAATTTACTACAAGCGTCACATCTACACATCCAATCACACTGTTTACCCTGGAACATTCGCCGTAGACTTTGTGACTGGTAAAGAAGAGGGAGAAGCCGCGGCGAAAGATTCCGAGCTACCAGAGCGTACCACCCTCTACTCTGACAAGGAATGGGACCATGTTCGCAGCGATGACAACAAACCCATGCTCATCGCCCTCCATGGCCTCACGGGCGGCAGCCACGAAGTCTACCTCCGCGAGACACTCGCACCCCTCACAGCATCTGGCTGGGAAGCTTGTGTAGTCAACGGACGCGGCTGCGCCCTGTCCAAGATCACTACGCCGCAACTATTCAACGCAAGAGCAACCTGGGACGTCAGGCAAGTCATTAACGAGCTGCGAGTCCTCTTCCCCAACAGGCCGCTCTACGCCGTTGGGTACTCACTCGGCGCCAACATCCTCACGAACTATTGCGGCGAGGAAGGCGACAAGTGCGTGCTCAAGGCTGCGGTGGCCAACTCCAACCCCTGGAACCTGGAGTTGTGCAACGTGGAGCTGAACAGGACATACCTGGGCGTCCATGTGTACTCGCGCACCATGGGGAAGAATCTGATGGGCCTGTATGAGCGACACAAGGAGCAGATGCTGCAGAACCAGGATATAAAGTCTGAGTTGGTTGAGAAGTGCAAGTACCTTTACGAGTTCGATAGACACGTGCAGTGTCCGACGTGGGGATATCCGACGGAGGGAGCGTATTACAGGGACGCGCAGAGTGTGGATGCTCTGGTTGCGGTTAGGATACCGTTTTTGGGGATCAATGCTGAAGACGATCCGGTAAGTGAACATTGGACGAATCATGTGTGCGATATACTGGCTGTCTTACTGACTATGCGTATAGATATCCTCCAAAGCTGCCATTCCGTACGAAGAGTTCAAGCAGAACCCCTACACACTGCTATGCACCACCGACTGGGGTGGTCATCTTGGGTCCTTCCAGCTCGGAGGTGGCAGATGGTTTGCAACGGCTACCGCATCTTTCCTGAACAAAGTTCACAGCACCATCGACCACGAAGTATCCGGAGTTGAGCGCGAGGAAGACAAGGTCGACGCGCCCAACAAAGTGTATCCCATCTTTGATCCCAACCATAGACGACTGGTCCTGCCGGAGGCGTAGACGGCGATTTAGACTTGCATTGCGCGGAATCGGGTATCATAGACTTGTAGACATCGTAGACTCTTAGAACAGCTCACTACCCCCTCTTCAACCGAAGCTCACCCTCTTCTTGGGCTTGAACTTCCCATCCTTCTTGGTCAACTTCTTAGGTTCATCGGCCTCGGCGTCGTCATGCGAAGACTTCTTCTTCTTCTTCTTGAGACTCTGTTTCCTCTCCTCCTAAAATGTCGTTAGCACACGCTCCCCGCATACCGGCAGCCTACGCAAGTGAACTCACAAAATCTGCCTTCTTGTCCTCTAATCTGCCCTCAGCCTCCTTCCTCTTGGCCTCCCGAATCTCCTCCAGTTGCCTCGCGCGCATGATCTTGCTCTCAATGTGCCCCTCCTTTTGCGCATTCACAATGCTCATGATCGCCAACATGCTTGCTGGATCATCGACAAACACCTTGCCCTTCTTCTGGCCCTTTGGCTTCGCAATGCCCGCCGGTACAATCGAGTTCAGCTTGGGGATATCGAGCTCCGCCTCAGTATAGACGCGCTTCTTCTTCTTGCCATCCTTGGATTTACTCGACTTAGTCTTCTGCTCGCCACCGGGCTTCGCAAGAGACAGTGACTTTTGGCGGCGTTTGGAAATTCCCTCTGGTTTCTTGCCACCGGCCTTAGATTTCGATGCGCCGGCACTTTTCCCCTTGGGACCGGCCTTGCCCTTGCTGCTGGGTTTCGAGGGCGCCATTGTGTGGTGTGGAATAAATTGTGAGGACGCGCTTCGAACTTCGCTCCAGGAACTTTTTCGATCGGCAACAGCGACCCACTTTTGCCGGCAACGTCAAGCGCCAAGCTCAGCCAACCTCGCGCCTGCCGCGACCGCAGCTCCTACAGCAGGCTTCAAGCACACCTCGACACCCACGCACGCCAGCGCATACACAATACCATATCGGTACGATGGAGGAAAACCGTCTTTTTCGCTTCCCCAAGCCGGCATGGCTGAACAGCGCAAACACGCGCACCTTCGGCGTCTACACTGCAGGAGCTCTGGTAGGCAGCATCTCACACGCCCAAGATCTGACTTCGTATTCTAATAATATGTCCAGTTTGCGCTTGGCTTCTACGCGCTCATCGATGTCGCCGTCTGGTCCAAGTCGATCATGAACCCCTCCGACCCGCCCGTTCACGTTACCTTCATCGACTGGATACCTGGCATCTGCTCTGCTCTGGGCATGCTCGTCATCAACTCGATCGACAAGTCGCGGCTGTCTGCCGACAGCTTCAGCTATAGCGGCAACGGCGTTGCCTGGAAGGCGAGGCTGGTGCTCTTCTTAGGCTTTGCGCTGCTGGCTGGCGGGCTGGCGGGCAGCGTGGTCGTGCTGGTCATGAAGTATATCGTGCCGGGCTATGTTTGGCCAACGATCTGGATGGGCGTTGGAAATGTCGTTTCGAATGCGCTGGTTATGTTAAGGTATGTTGGGTGTGGGCATAGTAAGAGAGTAAGGCTAACAAGATGCAGCTCCGCTGTGCTTTGGATCGCACAGAACATGGAGGACGAGTACACCTACAATTTGGCGCTTTGAGAGCGATCGTCGAACGAGTAGCACATGTATCGTGCAAGGCTGCGAACCAGGGAGGGTATGATGATTATGAAAGCGGAAAGCAGTGTTGATGTCTTGTGTATGGCTGTATGCATATGTTTGGAGCGTTTTATGATGCTAGTGCCAGAGGTGGCGTTCTGTCACATTGACGGTTCAAATTAATGATATTCTCGGCGTGAGCCGTTCACAACACTTGCACCCCCTGTCGTACCCTACATGACAATACAAGAACGCTCAGAGTATACAACAAAACTAAAGGTAAATCCCCTATCTCAGCCGCGTACAACCACATGCCTCATAATCACATACCGAGGCCTTCCACGCCCGGCGCTCTCCTAGCCCACATTACGTGCTAATATCGCTGCGACCTCTCATGGCCCGTTTCCGCCGGCTAGTCAGAAGTCTTGATCTTCATGGAAGAACAGCGTGAAGCTGATAATGGTGGCATAGATGGTCAGACCGCCAATGATGGACATGGCTGCTGCGCCGCCTGCGATCTGCTCCGAATGCCAGAGGAGCGTAGGGAGTGCGATTCCCATAACGACGAAAAACCCAGTGAGGAATCTTCCGAAGTCAATGACACCATTCCCTGAGCTCTCCATGAAATCATCTTGGTTCGATGCGCGCCCGCAGATCCAGTTGGGCAGCGGCGCGATTACGTAGGTCGCTACGACGAGAAGCGTAAGGTAGTTGTGGAACAGCGCCGCAGAGAGGATGACGAGGAGAAAGCCTATCGCAAGAACCTAGAGTGATACGTTAGATTCTGGAGGGTCTCTTGGAGTTTTGCGTGGCTATGCGCCGGCGGGGAACGTACGAAGCTCAACCCGATGATCGTCTTGATGCCGGCCATGTTTGGTCCGTCGTGCGAGGTGCGAAGTGTTTGGGGATTAGACTCGCGGAATCAAAAGGCTTTGTCCAGTGCCGAGTGCTTGCGCAAGTGGTTTCTTGCTGTCGTTGGTGGTGTTGCCTGCTCCAACAGCCTGGATCGATACGGCGCGAGGTTGGAGCTGGTCTTGGCAGTCCCAACTTAGCGCGATATCGAAGGTAAGAGCTACCAGTACCGAGCTATCGTCACCCCAGCTGCCTGCAATAAATACCAGCTTCCATCCACCAAGCTCCTTAGTGCCTCGACGTCTCCGGCTTATACGCCCCCATCTTACTGCCAGCAAATATTCAGACATTTGAACCTTGCACAACACCACGAACCCCACCTAAGCTCACTTCACCCCCGCAAGTCGCGCCTCCACCATGTTCCGCAACAACTACGACAACGATTCGGTGACGTTCTCACCGCAAGGCCGCATATTCCAAGTCGAATATGCACAAGAAGCCGTAAAGCAGGGTTCGGTCGTCGTCGGCATCGTCAGCAAGACACACGCTGTGCTCGCAGCAGTCAAGGTTCGTGGAGTAGCCTGGACTGCTTTTGAGGATGTGAACCCTGACATCCATTACAGCGTAATGCAGAGGAACTTTCTTCGTACCAGAAGAAGGTCATCCCTATCGACTCGCACTTCGGTGTCGCCCTCGCCGGTCTCGCCTCCGACGCCCGTGTACTCTCCAACTTCATGAAGCAGCAGTCGCTCGCCTCCCGTTTGACCTACGACCGAGCCATTCCCCTTTCTGAGATCGTATCACGTATTGCGGACCGCGCACAGACAAACACACAGCAGTACGGCAAGAGGCCATATGGTGTCGGGCTACTCATTGCAGGTGTTGATGCAAAGGGCCCTCACCTTTTCGAGTTCCAGCCCAGCGGTGTCACACAGGAGATGGTTGCTTGCGGTATCGGTGCCAGGAGTCAGATGGCCAGGACGTACCTCGAGAGACACCTCGACGAGTTCGACAGTGCTAGCAGAGAAGAGCTCATCAAGCACGCGTTGAGGGCACTCAAGGAGTCGCTGTCTCAGGACAAGGAACTCACAGTTGACAACACCAGTGTCGGAATTGGCGGCATTGGGGAGAACTTTGCGCTGCACGAGGGCCAGGATATTGCAGAGTGGCTGTCAACCACGTTCGAGAATGCCGAGGGTGGCAACGAGGAGGGCGGTGAGGCTATGGAGACAGACTTGTAGAGCAAGGACGAAAGTGAGGCTGCATATGAGGCGCGCTCGGACGATCTGCAAGCTAGAGGGGACATTGACTTCAGTAGGAGACCACTGGGCCGTTTTAAGACTATGTAGAGACGGCTATCTGCGCTCCAGCCGTCGTGGTATACGAGTAACCAGCCACGAAAATACGACGAACATGACTTCAAGATGCCAATAATTCTGATGTTGTTCTTTGCGTGCAAAGGCAGCGAACCGCTCATTTCCTGATGACTATTGTCCATGTCCCGTGGTATGCCGTGAAGGCTGAGATTTCGCATTCCGAATTATGAATGTACAAGAGGTAGTTGTATTATTAGAAACGCCCCCAGATCGGACGACATGGCTAGAGCCCTACTTAGATAGAGGTGTTGCTATAGTCACGTGCTGGCCGAGCTGCTGCTCCGAGCGGCGGCCATCCGCAACTTTCAATTCAACATCTCCAACCCATCCGCGACCCGCAAGCCCACCCACCGCCCCGTCAACCCGCATCCAACCATCACAATGTCGGCCACCTGGAAAGTTGCCGGTCTCTCGTACGCTTCCCCGCACCAATTGGCCCCGAGGACGGCGCATTAACAATTGCAAACAGCTACAACCGCTACATCTCGGTCGCATCGCGCGTTGTCCGCCGATCCCTCAAGGAGGAGCAGCGCATCGCCGCTGAGCGCAGGGGTGTCAGTGAGCTCAGGTTCGCCAAGTGGGAGGTGAGTCTACAACGGAGGGAGGCACCAGGTTCGGCGCGATTGGGGCTAATGATGGGCAGAACGGCAAGCAGGGCGATGTCAAGGAGCTGAACGACGCTGCTCTTCTGGCACAGGCTGCGGCCAAGGCTGAGGCTTCCGCTTAAATGCGCTGCGCATAGTCTGGGGGGAAGAGGGCTGAGGTGTGAATGCATACATGTACTATCAATGCCAAAGGAAGCTTTCTGGAGGACAGGCCAAAGCCAATACATAACCTGATTTGAACCCACTGCACGCGCGCACATGTCCATCGCAATTGTGACGTGACTCCAACATGAAATCGTTCGTGAGAGTTGAGAGTGATGTTCAGGTACCAGCTCGAGGTGATGAAGCCATTCAAACTTTCCCGCCAGCCGCTTCGGCGCGGGACTACTCCTCCACGACCATGGCAGACAGCTCTCACCGCCACAGCACCGCCTCGCTCCAGAATGCTGATGCTTGTTCGAGTCATGATGGAGCTGGTGATAACACTGCTCTATAGTGCAAATGACTGTTGCTAATATGCGCAGGCCCCTCACACGTGAATGCCACCCTGCAAAGCAACCTGCCGTTCAGGCAGGCATTCAGGCAGCCTATCTGCGCGCCGGAACCGAAGATCCATGATATCACAGAGAGATTTTTGAAAGCCAGCGACGGTATGTATATGCCCCTGTCATCAAGATTCCCGATGGACCTGCATGGTCAGGATGGTGGGGTAGTTGGTATCACCATATTGTGCCTTCCAAAACCGTCGAGCATGCACGATCGCACGACTGGACCTGGAACGAAGACACTAACAGCCCACAGCCCTAGAAGTCGGACAGCTCGTCAAAGATGACTACTTTACACTGTTTGAGTCCATTGGGGCTATCGAGGTAAGCATGACCAGTCGCGACCAAAATCGAGAACCTAATGTTTTCAGATTATGGATCCCAAAATGGACAGCGGGTTTCTCGCGCCAGGGGAGACGCTTGAGGATGAATACGATACCTCGAGCGCTTTACTGCCAGAGGAGATCATTGGTATCATGGACCAGCTACTCTGTTACGAGATGGCATGGCACACGGGGTACCCTCTCTCACAAACTCTCTTCACCTCAGTCTACATCGACAGGCTGCTGTGGCCAGAGCCTAAGACACTCGAGCAGTCTCAATTCATGCCAAACGGCGAAAGCGCACATGGTCCTTCTATGCAAGCATTACTACAAGTGCTGAGAGCATATTGTCTAGCGCTCATCAAAGGCTGCGACTACGTGATAGCGAAGATCACAAGTCGAGACTATTTCGAGGAGGAAGATTTCTGCACACAGACTTACAACCGAGTGCTTTTTGTCAGTACTCCAATTGACGTCTTCTTGAGGGAGCTCGACGCAGCAGTAGAAGTCATGGAAGAGTAAGCCCTACTTTGCTACACGCGTGATCGTGCTGACAGGAAATAGCACTGACCTCGACCTCAATGATGCACTTCGGTCAGCTATCATCTCCAGACTGAAACTCAGACAAGATTATCTCAGAGCTCTGGACCTAGACCACCCGCTCGAGCAAATGTCGTCTTCATGGTCACCAGTGCTTTCAGGTATGACTACGGTCAAAGCTACACACCAGCTTGGACAGTCTGTACCTGGAGCTTTCAGTACGAAGATGCAACGCAGACTGGCATCGACTGTACCTCCTCGACCCATTGTCGAATTCGAATTCAAGGATGCGTTGGATCTGCTTCAGCATCTCTGCGTCGATTGCGAGGAAGCGACTCGATTCATCGATCTGCCCCAAGATCCTCTGGAGTACCAGTCGTTCCTCTGGACTTTTGCATCAAGATCTCCCGCGCCACTGGCATACTCGAGATCTTATCTGTCGTCCCTGCTCTTCCATCCAGAAATCCTGAACTCTGCTGTCTCGTTACCACTGGCGGACGTCAAGACGCTGGTCTTCCCTTCTTCGCCATTTCTCGATCCCACCAACTGGACACTATCCCCGCCTCGAAATCCTCTACTCCCCAAACCACCACGACTACAAATGGCCATGCTCATCGACGAGTTTGTCGACCGCACAGGCCAGCCGTATCTTGATCTCTGGGTAGCGCTGGGCCAGAACCGCTGCCGTCTCCGCCGTATGCTCACCCACGTGATCACAGCCTGGGACCTCCTTCAAGCCGACGCCAGCATCGTTGACACCGATCTCGCGTCCGCCGCATCCGAACTTTCGGTCTTCGACCAAGTCCTCGAATTCTCCCTCTCCACATGGGTGTACCACAAGAAGCTGTGGATGATCGAGAAAGTCATCCTCCTCGGCTTCGAACAGGATATCTACCTCCCCGATGAGTTCTCAGGCATGTATCTCTTCCTATCGCTCATCGTCACTCGGCGCCGCGAACTACTCTCACGCATCCAAACCCACCACCACACACGGCACACATCGCTCCTACGCGAGCGCAGACTGCGCCTCGCAAATGACGTCGCAGACGCAGCTCCCTACCTCGACAGCCTCGCCGCCGAAGCAACCGGTACCGCCGCCCTCAGCCTCGCTCTCGCCCGCTTCTACACAATCGCCGGCTACTGCGGTCTCCTCCCCACCCCCGCCCGACCCTTTAGCTCCGAAAGCCTGCGCTACGAACTGCGCATGAAACCGTTTCTAGCTGTGCAGCCCTCCGAAGTCCCGCCCTTCGAGGACTTCCACGCGCACACGCAGCCCTACGGCGCGTACGCGGCGCCCGATCCCGGATTCGCAATGGACCTGCGCAACGAGGGCAGCGAGCTGTGGGCTGAAGTCGACGGCAACGTCAGGGCGGCGCGCGAGGCGTTTGTGGAGCTGAAGCGGCTGGGTGCGGGCGCGGCGCGGTGTGCGGGCGTGGAGCGCGTGTGGAGCAGCGAAGTGCAGAGTCTGCTTGCGAGTTGCGTTGCGCTTGGAGTCGCGGCGGCGGGGGTCAAGGACGCGGTGCGGAAAGCTGGGAGCGACGGAGACGTGAGAGCGCTGGGTATCCGGGCGGAGATTCCGGAGAGCGCGGCGAAGAAGAGGTATGCCGAGGGGTGGATTGTAGTCAAGGTTGTGAAGCAGTAAATACGAAGAATCGATAGTTTGAACACACCCTCAAGGGGTATGGGAGCGTGCCGTACTGTGCGGCACGCCGGGGTATCATAATCATAACTCCTCCAAACGCCGACAGCACACCGACTCAGCCCTTACACCTCCTCAAACACCCCTCCCTGACCTTTTTGATACTCTTCGCGCTCACGCCTCGCTCGCCGGACTGCTTCGCCTTGATGCCTGCTTCTTGCATGAGCTCCTGCATGAAGAGGATATAGTTGAGGTAGATCTGTGCAATCGTTAGTCGCGGGCCGGTGACCTCCGAGACTGCAGAAACAGAGGAAGGAAGGGAGCATGTGCCTCATGGGGCGACGTACCAGAATGTCGACGTTCTTGCTTAGAGGGCGATTGGCGTGCGCTTTCACGATCTTTTTGAGCGTGCCGCGGGGGTAGAGAGTTTGCGGCATGATGTGATGCGGGGATGTGAGAGCGTGGGGCGGTATGTGTGGTGTGCGCCTGCGCGTTGATGTTGTGGTTGCTGGGGAAGTGGTGTTGACGGTGCCGTGGGACGTGCGCGTGAGGCAGTTGCATCGTCGAAACGCAACGCGTTGGCACGTGAGAACAGCCGTTCACGCTCTGGAATTATCATACAAGATGCTCAAGTGCGATGTCAATTATGATATAGCCAATGGTCGGTATATAAAGTCATTCATTGCTACTCCATTCTCTATAAACGCATCAAATGTACGAGTAGAAGGGTGCAGATGAACAAATGAGAATCGATATAATACTCTATCTGGAAATTGGGACTATCACAAGATGATGTTACACAAGTCCCGACCAAACGAGATTTTGCATCTAACGCGCTCCTCAACGTGACTGTATTTACACCTTAAGACCCAACTCCTCAGCGTACGGCAGAACGAAGAGGTCGCCGACCGCAGAGACGGAAGCCCTGTTCTCGAGTAATGTCTTGGCGGCCTAAATGGTATGTCAGCATACTGTGGATAGTGGCGAGCTTCTGAAATACTTACAGACTTGACGGCCTCATCTGATACACCATCGATAGCCTTGGCAACCTCGTCGATCTGGTAGGCCTTGGAGTTGTTGACAAGGCCGTTGCCAGAGAGCTGGAGACCGGCGCGGATGTCCTGACCGTTCTCGAGCTCCTTGAACTTCGCGGCGGCCTTTGCCTTGGCGATCTGCTCGCTGGAGATTTCGCCAGCTGCGATCTTCTTGATGGCGTCGACGGCAGCCCTGGCGGTCTCGGCGACGGCCGTAGCAGAGCCGGTGATGGAGGTGTACAGAAGACCAGCGTCGGAGTAGATGCCGCTGGTGGTCTTGACCTGGGTGGAGGCTGTGGCCTTGGCCTGTCCGAGGATGGTGAAACCCGGCGACCACTTGACGGCGGACTGGCCACCAAGAAGAGAGCCGAGGACGGCAATCTCGGGCTTGTAGAACTCGCCGGTGAACGAGCTGGAGCCGGGGAAGGCAATGACGAAGGCGTTGCCGCCGTCGTGGGCGAGGCGCTCCTCACCGCCGTGGTACTTGGACGGCTCGGTGCCCTGGCTGAGCTGACGCGCGGGAGAGGCAGGGACTCCGTCAAAGAACTGGCCAACCCACTTGGAGAACTCGCCGTGGTCGGCGCCGTTGGCAACAACCGCGAAGTTGGACTTGGCGTATGCGCTCTTGGAGAATTCGGCGATGGTGTCAGCGTCGAGGTACTTGGTGTAGGGCGTGGATGAGGCCGAGGCGGTCGAGTTGCCGAGACCGCGGTGGAAGGCGAGGCTGTGGGCGGAGTTGACGGCCATCTCGAGGGGGCTGTGGACGAAGCGCTGGTGGGCGAAGTTGATCAGAGGCAGGACCTCCTCGTTGTAAACGTGGGCTGTGCGAGTCAGCGGGCATCCCCATCAATTGGCACGGTAGGCGCACGCTGGAACTTGGTTTGGCTGGCGACCTCGGCCAAGAGCTCGACGAAGTACGGCAGGTCGGCGCGGAGGAACTTGGCCTCGAGGACCAGGTTCTCGCGCGAGTGGTGGGTGGTCAGGGCAGCTCCCAGAAGCTCGGATTCGCGGACGATGCGCAGGGTCGACCGGCGCTCGGTGGCCTGTGATGCAATTGGCGTCAGTAGAGCTCGCCGGTGCGATACAGGGCGCTCGAGAGGAGCCGTGGGAAGCCTACCCGGAATGCGAAGTTGGCGAGGCCCTCGGTCAGGCCGGGCAGCGGCTGGTATCGCGTGCCGGCCTTTGCGACCAGCGCCAGCGTCGTCGTCGGGCCGGCAAAGTCTCTGCTGGCGAACTTGACGCCATTGGCCTCGCCCGACTGGTACTGGAAGGAGCCTGAGGCCGGGGCCGCGAGCCCGCGCTTCTGTGTCTGCAGCTGGCGGGCAGCTCGTTGCGCGCCCCGGCAGGCGGTAGTGCGGGACAGCATCGTGGAGGAGGCACCGATCGGGGGGCGGTGGAGCTGGGGGGGAAGGGCAATTGATGGAGGTCGATGGACCGGCCGTGCAAAGATGTTGCTGCGATGTGAGCGCCAAGGCCCGGTCAGCACGGCGAGCACGTCGCTGGTTGGCTGCCGGCCAGTCCCCGCCCGCCGCCTCAGAAATTCTGCCTTCCAGCTGCGCGCGCCCCAGCCTGCACTCAGTAACCCGCCCAATGTCTCTCCGGTAGCCCCGAAGTCCCCTAGATATCTGGCAAATATCTAGGCTCCGTCATGTCGTACACCCAGCGCGAGACTCCGGTAAGCCTTGCCCGCCGTGCGCCTGGACTTTGGCCCCAGCTAACCCGACCCAGGTCCTCGCGGAGCTCTGCACGTACCTGGTCGAGGATGTCTACGGCGAGCTTGCAGCGGTAAGTGCAGTGCCAGCGTCACGTGCGCGTCGCTCCTGCCTCGCGCGCACCACTAACGTCACCAGCGCGTCTACTCGGTGCTTGCGCGCCACGGCCGCCAGACGCTCGCGGCTATCGCGAAGGCGTCGTACCTGAACGGCCGCCAGATCAAGTACAGCCTCGTCATTCTGCTCCAGCAGCACCTCGTCTTCCACTCCGGCAACGATGCGCAGCCCACGTACTACGAGATCGACTGGCAGAACTCGTACGCCCTCGTGCGTCTCGGCAAGGTCACGAAGCTGGTCGAGGACCGCTTCGGCAGGAAGGCCGCCAACGTCATGACCAATCTGCTGCGCCTCGGCCACACGCGTATCGCGGATCTTAGAGAGGCCTATTTCCCCACCGACAACGACAGCGACGATGACTCAGACGACGGAGTTGTAAACGGCACGGGCATAAAGAGGAAGCGTGTGAGTGGCAATGAGCCCAACGGGTCCGCGAAGACGAACGGCGCGGCTAACGGCGACGATGTGAAGCCTGTGGTAAATGGAGACCATGCGCACAATGGCACGACGAACGGCGAGCACGAGCACACAGAGGCAGACGACAATGGTGAAATCGCATCAGTCGACGAGCTGTACGAGATCATTGAGCAGCTTATTCAGCGCGGTTGGGTCCGAACCATGACTGAGTCCCAGTATCTGTCCCCAGGAGACATGCACGACATTCTTCAGCAGGAGACCATCGAGCACGACCTTGCTGGCCAGCAGCCGACCGGTATCAAAGACAAAGCCATATGTCTCAGGAACACGCTCGAACGGAAACGCAACATGCGCGACAAATGGCTGGAGGTTCCCAGGTTCTCGCGACGACGTCAACCTGATCAGGACTACAGCAATCCGACAAAGCGGGTGAAGATCAACGGCACAAACGGGTACTCCAGCGCGAGCGGTGCGGCGCCCGAGGACAAACTTGTCATTCGAGTGAATCCCGAGAAGATCGCTGTCGCGATGCGCACAGAACAGCTGGTGCAGCTGGTCGAGCAGCGTCTGGGTCATGTCACTGCCCACATCTACCAGACCATGCTTCGTCTCCTCGAGGCGAACACTCCACGTTGCTACGAGGAATACCCCGAGCCCCCGGTAGCTGGCGATGAAGGTGGAGACAACCACATCGATCCCAGGTACCTTGTCACGGCGCGCGATGTCGCGAAAAAAGTAAGCAAAGGGCTCGATATCTGCGAAGGGTTGGATCCCAATGCAGTGGTCCAGATCACCAGGAAGGGTCATGTTCGCAGCACCAACATACTCAGCCAGCCCATTGACCATTCTACTCTCAGTATGGACGAGAAGGCACGGATCATCGACAAGCATATTCAGCTGCTCTCTGAAGATCCCACGCACTTCGTCACATGGCATTCTCGTGCAGGACTCTCGCAATGGCACATTGAATTTGAGGAGATTGCAAAGCAGCTTATTCAGATCGAAATCGAGAACACAGTCTCCGCAAGAAAGGGCACACTAGGCATCAAACTCATTCGCGCCCTGAGGAAAAAGGGCAAGCTCGATGAGCGCGCAACCTGTAACGCCATGATGATGTCCGCAAACGACATCCGTGGCATCGTCAACGACTTGACTGTACAAGGCATCGTTCAGACCCAGGAGATCCCCAAGGTGGAGAGACGAGAAGCAAAACACTCCCTCCATCTCGTATGGTACGACCGGCAGCGCGCAAGAGAAAAGCTGCTGCATGACACATACAAAGGCATGGTGCGCATCCTGCAGCGCATCCAGTTCGAGCGCGAAAAAGTGCAGCCACTCCTCAGCAAAGCCGAGCGCTCCGACGTGGTCGGCAACGAAGAAAAGTGGCTCAGCAAAGGCGAACTGGACGCTCTCCGCAAGTGGAAGGAAGTGCAAGAAAAACTGTCGCTGCAGCTGTTCCGCGAAGACGATCTCGTCGCCACACTGCGCGACTTCCACGGCCCCTTGGTCTCAGTGTAATGATAGCATGTAGTTTCAACCTTCTTTTGGCGTTGGATCAGGCGGCGGCACTGCATCTTGCAATCTGGCGCTCCATCTAAAAGCATCTGGTATGATTGATACCCCCGAGCATCTGGGAAGGAGTTCAAATTAATCAAATAGCATTATAAGAAAGCACGATTTACGTGTAGTCTCTGCCTAGCAACGTTCTCATAGTCGGTGATGTTGAAAGCGATCTTCAAGTGCCGCAGCCAGCTGGAGACTGCATGTCGTACCTTACGATTTAGACATATGCACACCAGGATCGTTGAGAGGATATCGATCTATGTTGTATGTCTTTATTACTATATCCTTCTTTATGCTATTGTGTATCATGATTACTGTCCGGTTATGGATGGATGAGTGAATCCGTGGTTAGCACCTTGCCACGTACTTCTGATAAATAGTATATATAGTAACTGTTGCCCACACGATAAGAGTCGTTATACGACTGCCGAGCCTAGCAGATCTGCCCGATCAAGCATCCACCAGTTCGACCGCTTCTCTAAGTCGTCACAAGACGGACAGCAATGGACGAACCATACTTACGAGGATAGGGAGGTGCATGTCGGCACTGGAAGGTTCGTTCGGACAATCGCAATGGCAACTCAGCTCATCGCTTTCACCGATCTCATCTCAGAATTCAGTTAGCTTTAGGTGTAATAGCATTTGCAGGTAATTAGGAACTTGTTTGGTACACAAAATTTCAGGCATGATTCAAGACACAAATACATTAATCAGACACACTATATCAGGATTGCGTCCGGTATCTGTCGTACTCAATTTTCGAACCATGTCTCTAACAGCCACTGACCTATCTTCTCCGAACAGCTGAATTAGCCACCACTAAGTGCAACCGCCGTACTGCTCACAGCTACCAACGCTCTGCGTCAGCTCCTGCACAACCGCAACCTCCCCTTCCAACTGCCCAGCACACACGCCCGCCTCACCACAGCTTCCCTCGTAACCTTCACCGACCTTGAAGCTCGCCTCACCCTCAAACTGGCGATAAAAGTAGTTGTTCGCCAGCACCGTCACCTCCCTCCGCTCCACAATCTTTACTCCAAAATCCAACACCGTCTCGCCGCCACTGCCTGGGACCAGCGCCACACTGAAGTTACCCGCCGAATCCCCCTCACACAGCACCTCCTGTCCAAACGGCGGCTGGCCATCGGGATACGGCCAAGTGATGGTGCAGTCGGCCGTCAGCGGCGTGAGCACCGCGAAACCGAAGCGCGAGGCGCGCATCAGGCGGATCGTGTTGGGGTCCTCGATGCGCAGCGAGACGCGCGAGTTCTTGTCCGGGCCCGGCTGCGACGAGGGCTTGTAGCTGAACACGCCCGAGACTTTCCAGGGCTCAAGGGGCGCGGCGGTTTGGCGCGTGGAGAGCGGCGAGGCGGTTGAGGCGCCGGTGAGAGCGAGTGCAGTGATGAGTGTGGAGAAGTGCATGGTGAATGAGTTTTGCGGGTGGTCTGGTAGGAACGAGTGTATAGTGTTCTGGGTGCAAAGATGAAGATCTTGTTGTTATGAGGCACTGTAGGAGTGCTAGAGGTCCTTTTGTATGCTGCCTCCTTCGTGTTCGTGCGCGTTGATGCTATGAATGGCTCATGAGGTTGTGCTACAGACAGGCTGCACTGCAACATGCCGCTCTATCAACATCCCCAAGCAGCTAAGCTCATCTTTTACGAGGTCAATAACGCTGCTGTGATCGATTTCTCAAAAACTTTCTGGAGTATCGGGTGACGGGATCCGCACAAAGTTGCACGAGGTTGCTGACGCAGCACGTCGATCCTTGTCAACACGAGGTGGTGCCCCGGTTTTCATTGCCGTAGATTTGTTCTGTAAGCAATTACGAGAGCTACGGCTTGTCGATCGAAGCGGACCGTGGCGTGTGGCGTGACGATATTGGAGCGGGTATGTATGTTCCTGACGCTATAGCTCTCGGGTGGATGGCCGCGACGTCGAGCGGATTGACTAGAAGCTGCTATTTTTGTTGTCAAAACGAGCTCAGCTAGGTAACCGCTTATCACAATCCGTTGATGTTTTCTGCAATTTCTGAAGATTTGTATGGTGCTCACGTCTTGCCTCCTTCCGTCTACGCGCTACTACCATACCTAGCACGTGTACATCGAATTATCGCACGCTTTTGTTTGTATTCCTTCAGAACTTCCTTTGGAGCGCTGGAAATCGGTGGCTCCTGGTCTCTGTCCTTTGGAGGGTGACTTCGCCACATTGTAACCTTCTTAGGCCATCACACCCACCCAGCGAGAACTGCCTTCTTCGCCACATTCTGGTCTTACCGTCTACTTCCTTGAGATTGTTGATCCGCTGATACAGGCCAAGTCCTCGCATATCGCACTTGCTTCTCCAAGCCGTCCTCTCTCGCCTCTCTTTTCCACACAGCCACGCTCACGATGCCAGCCTGCCTCGGAAGTGATTTGTGCCGCAGTTTCGAGGAGTGCAAGCGCTGGAAACCTCAGCGAAAACCTCATATCTTGTGCATGAGATGTTTGAGATCGCCAGAATTCTGGGGTTGGGTGTTTGCTGAAACGCTAGGGCGACAAGACTGCAACACCGTACACCCGCACCCGCGAAAACGAAAAGGAATCTTCCCCCGGCTTTCTGGAACTGCAGCGCCATAAACTTGGTCTTCGCTTGATTTGCACTAGGGTAGTATCCTAGAAGGAAAGGTGTGGTGGAGAGGAGAGCTTGGCTGTTTTGCTTGTCTATACTTGGCTGTGATGGATCTGACAGCTTCGTGCAGAGTTTGGGTGATGGCTGTGTGGCGTTGCCGTCGACTCGAGATTTGCGGTGTAAAGTGGAGACTGCAGATGCGATAGCTCATCTCGATGCTCATTTCAGGCATTCCCTGACGTGTGGCTGTGAACGGTTCAACGACAATTGCCCAACATACTTCTGAGCAATTCTACAATATCATACTGAGGACAAGCTTCTTCTGTGTTTCGGCACTGAGCATTGATCTTGTCTGCCTTGGCGCCTGCAAAAAGGTTCGCCAGGCACACAATGAAACCTCGTGCCGGGCGTCGGCACCTGTCAGGAGCCTGTAGACTCATCATGCACCCTGGCCAAGCTCATAGGGAAACGCTTGCTTGCAGCCAAGCACGTTTAGCCTGATGGGAAAACAATGGAAATCGGGATTCTGAAGCATGCCCTGCTTTATGGCCAAGATGATCGTAGTGTGCCGCTGTAAGAGACAGGGAATACCGAGCTTGTCTTCTGCTTGTTGGGTGGAGTTGTGAAGTCATTGGTCGCCGAAAGTAGGCACAGCTGGGTCTCGGTAGGATATCGTGAGGTTTGCAGGCAGGTATAAGACTGTGTGCTGGCAGCTCTATCTGTGGCTCATCAGCAAGCAAACTCGCCTTCATTCTTCTTCTTCACTTCTCAAGCCCGGTGCTTCTTATAATCTCTTTTCTCTTCAACAATTCAAGCTGAGCTTGACTTCTTAATAAAAGCCATGTATATCTCACAATTTGCACTTGTTGCTGCTCTGGCAGCCTCGGTCTCCGCACACGGTGTTGTCACCGAGATCCAAGGAGCAAATGGTGTCAATATGCCTGGTCTCACAGTTGCTGATGGCACACCTCGTGACTGTTCATCGAAGTATGTGGATTTCAACTGAATCATAGTTCAAAACTGACTTCTCCAGCGGCTGCGGTTCTCAGGCAGACACCGCAATCATTCGCGACCGCGAAATTGCCAGCGGCAAGGCCACCCCTCTTGGACGTACTCAGGGCAACGGTCCTGTAGATGCTTCTGTCATGGTTGCAGCTTTCATGGGAGCTGGCGCTACACCACCTACCAACCAAGGCGCCTCAGGCAGTGTCGGCGTCGAGGACAACCTTCCCCAGAATGGTGGTGCTGGTGCGCGTAAACGTCAATTCCTGAGCGGTCTCTTCGGCGGAGGAGGTGGAGCTGGTGCGGCTGGTGCAGCTGGTGCGGCTGGTGCGGCTGGTGGTGGCGGTGGCGCCACTGGCATCGCTGGTCTTTTCGGCGGTGGTGGTACCAAGGCTGAAGGCCCGCCCGAGGCCCGTGTTGCCGCTGCTCAGGGTTCAGGAGCTTCCAGTGGTCTACCCACTTGTGCAGATGATGGCACAGTCACCATGACTCTCCGCCAGATCAACCAGGACGGTGCTGGTCCGTTCACTGCCGACGTTGATGGCACAAGTGGAGGCGTAAGTAATCTTCTTTCCCCTTGAATACCCTATGCTGACCCATATCAGACCGATGAAGCCGCCATGCAGTCCGCGACTGTCACTCAGGACGTTCCTGGTCTAGGTGTCCAGGGTATCTCTCTAGCCACTAGCACCGAGTTTCAGATGACAGTTCAGATGCCCGCGGGTATGACTTGTGATGCCACCGTCGCCGGTACTCCTAATGTCTGCGTTATGCGTGTCCGGAATGGCGCCGCTGCTGGTCCCTTCGGTGGCAGTGTTGCATATACTCAGAGCACTGGAGCCAGGAAGCGAGCCATCGCCTATAGACTGAAGAAGCGTATGGAGCTTTCGCGCAAGCTCTAGATGATGAGAGGGTGTTGCTGTTTGGTTTCGACAAGGTTGGCTGGCTCAACCATACTCAAGTTTTATAGCCAGATGTTGCTAGACTTGTGTCCCACATTTACCAATAGAGTTATGTTTACACTCATGGCCCTACTTCAAGGACTCCTGTGGCGCGTTCGGCTACAGAAACAATGTCGTGATTTTAACAGCCATAACTGTACAAAGCAACAGGTGACTCGTTTTGATGGGCCGAATGCGTGAATGCTTTCGTGTGTTGTGGGGGTGGCAGGTGCATGCAGAGCGAGCGCTAATCCGCATTTGACCCACTAGTGTTATCTCTCCATGGGGTATTAGCAGCCCACAATTACTCATTTTGACCTTGTTGAGCGTCGTAGAAGCTGTCGTGTGTTCGAGATTTTACGCCCAGAGGCTTAAGTTGTCGCGTGCGTGCTCTTTGCACGCCCTTGTCGCTTCACGACATCGCGTTATTAGGCGGCTGGATCGCGTCATCGGCTACCAACATGGTCCTTTGGTTAACGTACTTACGTTCGCAGATTCGCCATCTCAGCCCTGGAGGGCTAGCATTGCTAGGCAGGTTTGGATCTGCGCCTGCCAAGTTGATAACAGTCTGAACTATATAACCTCGATGGATTCCTGAGGTCTTACAGTCCTATCTGCCTCGGCGCGTCGCAAAAGTCATCATGGCGCTCTTCGACTCGCCAAAGAACCCTGGACATGCGTCACCGACCTTGAGTTATGGTCATGACGAGGATTTCGAGCGCATCGACCCTGAGATGGGTGTCAAGCGTGGACTCAAGACTCGACATTTGTCCATGATGGCTTTGGCTGGTATCATCGGTCCTGGCATCCTAGTCGGCACTGGAGGCGCGCTCTCAAATGGCGGACCTGCTGCTTTGCTCATCGGTTTCGGTATAATCGGTATTATTGCATGGAGTATTACGCAGTCCTTAGGCGAAATGACGACACTCTATCCTACGGGTGGCGCTTTCATCACTCTCTCCAAACGCTTCGTTGACGAAGCGTTTGGCGTCGCGATGGGATGGAACTACTGGCTCGTCTGGGGATGCGTACTTGCCAATGAGTACAACGTGATCTCCTCACTCCTTGTCTTTTGGAGTGACAAGGTACCTTTGTGGGGATATTTCCTCATCTTCTGGTTCGCGTTCCTCGGGTTTCAGATGCTTGGAGTCGAGTCCTTCGGTGAAGCTGAATTCTGGTTGGCTTTGGTCAAGTTGTTTGGTCTCTGCGCTTACTTCATCTTCTCAATTATCTACGCTTCAGGTGGACTGATCGGACAAGATGAAGCTCTCGGCTTCCGATATTGGCGAGACCCGGGAGCATTTACCAATGGATTTCGAGGAGTCGCGCAAGTCTTCGTATTCGCCTCAACCTTTTATGTCGGGGTGGAAGCTGTTGCAGTCGCGGCGACTGAGACCAAGAATCCGAGTGTCGCCGTACCCTTAGCCATCAGGCAGGTTATCTGGCGCATCCTGTTCGTCTACATGGGTGTTGCATTCTTCTTTGGCCTCACTTGTCCTTCAAACGCGGAGGGGTTGATCAACGGCGAGAGCCGTGCCCTAAAAAGCCCGATGACAATCGCAATCCAGAATGCTGGCTGGGAGGGAGGCGTGCATCTTATCAACGCTTTCATCTTCATCACTGTTGTGTCGGCAGCCAACAGCTCCATCTATATCGGATCTCGTACGATCTTGTTCATGGCCAAAGACGGCGGTGCACCCAAGTTCCTTGGTTGGACGAACAGTCGCGGAGTGCCCGTTTACGCTATCCTCCTCACCAATCTATTCGGCGTTCTCTCCATGATGAACATCTCCACCGGTGGCGGTAAAGCATACTCATACATCATTAACCTGAGTGGTGTCTCGACTTTCCTAGTTTGGGCAGGTATCTCATTTACACATATCCGGTTCCGACAGGCCTGGAAGGCACAGAATCGGTCACCCGACGAGCTTCCTTTCAAAGCAGCTCTACATCCGTGGAATGCCTACTTCGGTCTGTTCGCAAACGTTTTCCTCGCGTTTGTCCAAGGTTGGACCACCCTGTCACCCTTCGACGCTGGCATGTTCGTCGATGCATACATTTTACTACCACTGTTCGGCCTCATTTTCTTCGCATATAAGTTGTGGAAGAAAACAAGATGGTGGAGGAGCTATGAAGTGGACCTGAATTCTGGCATGAGGAAAGACTTGGACGGAAAGGACGAAGCCATCGAGCCTGTTGAACACAAGAGTTTCTTGAAGCGTGTGTGGGCTAGCTTCTAAGCTCTAGATCATGCTCCGGCAACGTAGCTCGTTTGTAGCCTACATGAATGTTAGACTTGGAAATTTGTGATATCCGAATCACGGCAGGCATTCACATGCACAGAACACAAAAGGGAAACATCTATCGTATTCTATCTCGCACACATATCAATGATACAAGATTGCAGATAACATCATGTGGAGTTTGGAAAATCACTGTCACGAGCGAGGTCGAGTGTTCGAGAGAAACAGGCCTTCCTTCCTGCGAGAGTTTTCGAACAGTCCACCACGAAACTCTGGAGCTCCGCTGCATGAATCTCGTGGTGAACCTGCATCAAACGCCCACAAGACTTCCCTTGTGCCACTTGTCACGTTGACGACGACACCTGAAAACGATTCTGTACCTGTCGCATCAGAGAACCCTCACGGTGTTGAACCTGACGTACTGGAACTCTGGAAGGCTTTCCAAGAAACCATCCAGAACGAAGGTTACCAGACAGCTCCGATCATGGTGAATCCTGCGCCAGCATCGAAACATACTGCAATGATTGTCACCGAAGTAGCCGACGAGCATTATTTTCTACAAGGTACCCGAGATATGTCGTATCACGGTATTGAAAGAAACCTCGATACGGACAGAGCAGAATTGAACGCCTTCGCCCCAGTGCCTACAAGCAGCAGATTTCCATCAACTTCCAGGACAAAGATTTATCCAGGAAGAATCAGAAAGCCTGCTGCGTCTGACCCAACCAAATCAATGCACAGCAACGCAAAAAATACCAGTGTTCAGTTTCTCCAGAATCTTCTCAATAGTTCCAAACTGGATATTATAGGCCAACAAGCCGGGGAAGTGTATGTACGAAGCGTGTCGCTGTGTATGCTTGAATATTTCTGCAACAGAAAAACCATTGCCGCCCTTTTACACAACAACACCATAGCTGTACCCCCGGCATGCGCTTCAAAAGACGGGATCATCCGCGTGATTCGCTACATGCGCCGCTGGTGTCAAAACGCATCATTTCGTCCCAACGGCGGACTCCGTACGCCGCCCAGCATCAAGGAAGGCATCGCAACGTCTTTGGCGTGTCGTTTCTTCTGTCTCCATGTAGATGCGCAGCATATGCAGGATCTAGTGATCAAGGATCTCATGGGGAACCCGCAGTTTTTCATCACTGATGAGGATGTGGAGCTAATCTGGAGCGGCTACGAAGGAGCGCTGAAGTATACGTCTTTCGGAGATGCTATGGTATGGTTCATACTTGATTGTGTCATGGCTGGTACACATGCACTTGCGGATGAGATTAGGTGGCTATTAGAGCAGGAAGGTTACGAGGATCTGAAGATGAGAATCAGGTACGAGCTGAAGACTGCAGAATGGAGAAAGATGGGTAGAATGTTGTTCCTGCAACGGTGTTCGGAGGGCAGAGAACGAAGGGTGGTTACTGACGAGGCTGAGAGCTCCAAGGCTGACCGCAGACTCGGTCGCTCCCCTGGAGAAGGTAACTTCGTCACGGATAAACCTTTACCTCATCTGCCTGTGAGCCGGTAATGCCGAAAGCTTGGCCTCCTTGAGACAGGTCATACTGTTATCTGGATGAAAAGAAGAAATTGCAGCTATCATGCACCAAGTCAAACACAAATTACGAAAGAGGCAGAAGTTCGGGATCACAAGTGATTTAAGGCTGCTGCAAAGCCTCGTGAGCTAGCCTATGTTGTGGTTCGCCCCTAGATGATCTTATAACCCAGAGACATCCCTTTTTCAATCGTGAGTTTGGTTTTGCGAATTCAACTATAGTGTGAAGCAAACCTTAGATGTTTGCTGAATTGGCGATCACATACATTGCCGTAAAAATGAACGTGAGAATGCACCAGCGTTGCTCCACATACGGTACCACATGTTACCCAAACATCAATCATAAACTAGTGGTAGGAGCTAACGGTTGGCCTGCAAGAGGGTATTCGGCCTGTTCAGCAGCAGCAGACTTCGACATAACATGAAGAACGCCGAAAGAGCAAGGTTCTTGGATTTTCTTTTTTTTTTCTTCAGAACAGGCTCAGATGTAGACAGGTAGAAAGCCATTTCTTAGCTCTCTCATTTCATGCTGTGAGCTCTGTCCAACACCAATCTTTAGTAATTCTACCCAGTCTAGACTAGCATACCGCTCTTCTCTGGAGTCTGCGAGACGCATGGAGTAATTTAATCATCGCAGCGACCGTATCGGAGCTGATGGCAAGGCGATAGAGGGGAAACAAACTAGCTAAGCGACCTCGGCAAGTGCGGGCGGGCCTTGCAGCGGCAGACCCGCCTAGCTCAAGAACTATGACGTACTAGTCTCGAACTTATCTGAATCACTATGCTGCAATTGTGCCACTGGTCCCTACAAACAAAGACAACACCTAATCTAACATTTTTTGACACCAATGGAGGCCCATAGATGTGAGGCTTTGAGGATGAACACGGACCCACTTTGCCTGCATAAGCGAATCACCCAAAGAGTGTAACCGCCTGACGGATGGTCTCTAAGACCCCACGGTCCCCGCCTGCGGGCCTTACGCATGCAGCAAACATGCACCTCTCATACAAAGGAGGCTCACATTCTGTCTCATTTATCGTTGGCTATGTCTGCTCCTCTTATCGGCCCTTTCGCCCAAGGTGATGCCATTACCATGGCTTCGGAGAACCCCAGTGTTACGGGTGAAGGTATCTTTAACGGGAGCCCTGGTGCCCAGATACTCCTCTGACTACTCATAGTGCCCCGAGCTCATCCTGACACAACTGCTCAAGCTAAGACGAAGCTCAAACGCCGAAGAGCGAAGCGTGAAGGCCCACCGCAGCTCCAGTTCCTCATTGCAAACAATCCTTCACAGTTTCGTGATGAAAATGCGAAAAGGAGCGTGCGCTCGCAAGCGATGATACACTGGAGACACGAAGAAGGCAAGAAGAAAGACAAAAATAAGCAGAAAGCCGATTTGGCGTCGGCTTCTCCAGCGAAAGTTGAAATTCGCGATGCATCCGCCAGATTTGAGTATAGCTTGAACCTTCCGACTCACACTCGTCATGGACAACCGCAGCATGCATCCTCAAACACGCAATCGGACCCAAGAATATCGGGTTCTGGCTCAAGTCCCTCCGTTGGTCCCGGTCGCTCAAGTTGGCTGCTCACTGCACCTGCAGCCGCAGATTACAAGACGCCAGCCACCGCCGAACAAGCAGTAACCGACTACGAAGAAAGTGAGAGGCACGAAGAGCGACTGATCCGAAGGATTGTTGTTGGATTAGCCGAGTTTCATCATGTCGCAGCTTCTCAAGACCCATTTGATGTGCTACCGCAGTTTCGAGACCGCCGTCTGGATGCGATGTATCTGTCACGTCAATGTAAGCTGGCATTGAGTGTATTGGTAGTGGTTATTAATGAGTACAGGTATGCGCGCATTCGCCTCTGATTCAACCACGGAAAAATGGTTACCGCTGATGCTGTCGCACCCGCATATTATCCTAAGTTCGACAGTTTTGGCATCAACATGGCTCGATATGCACAATGACTATTCCGGTGATAGTCCAACGACTACCATGGTAAAAAACGAAACCTTTGAGATGATCAACGAGCGTTTACGCAATCCTATATTGCGGCTCGACAATGCTACCCTTGCAATTATCTTGCACTTGTTCGCAGGCGAGATGTGGCTGTGCAATGAAAAGACTCTCCGGATCCACGAGAACGGTATTGCTACAATTATATCGCGACGTGGTGGCTTGTCCACATTCTTCAATGAAAGAGCTTTAGCCGAAGTGGCTGTAGCGTACGTGTCCTGACCCACTCCCCACCAGACGCTTGATAGCTGACTTGAAATAGTTGTTGTTATCACTGTGACATCTTTTGCGAAGCCGAGACATTGCCAGTATTTCGAGGCAACCTGCCCACGGACCGGTCTCTAAGTGAAGGGGTAGCACTGCCAGAATCGCCATTGTATTGCCCGACGCAGACTTTCTCTACAATCCCCGATGACCCTCAATGCTCGCCGTCCACCTTGGAAATCTTGGTCGACATGAGAGATCTTACAAATACCTTTGTGGCGCATAAAACTGCTCTGAACACCATACACGATGTCGACGCAATAGATATCGCACAGCTGAGTCCTCCTAATGAAGCATACGAGGCTACAGTTCATGCTATTCAATCGCGATTAGCTGCCCTGCCTTCTGCCCATACGCATGGCCTGTCAGTGTCTGGGGATTGGGTATACGAAGCATGTCGCATAGCGGCGCTGATCTACACAACTGCAATTGCAATGGGCGTTCCATTCTCTGTGGCTGCTGATCCAAACTACGCAGATCTTTCTGCAACCCAAATGACATTCGCTATTCCGGATGGTGGTGATCAATTCGTCAGACCTCATCGTACCAAAGCATTGTACGAGACACTTCAGCGGGCCGACACCAGTAAAGTGTGGAAAAATATGTCTGGTGTTCTCTACTGGGTGAGCGCTGTAGGTGCAGCAGCGGCCCGCATACCGAGTACAGCAGACATGACGCAACGAGAAAGACTGAAGCCTGAGGCGTACTCTGTGTGGGTTCGACGGTGCCTAATCATGACTGCTACGCGTACGATGATCGTGCTTGTTTTTGAGCGTCCCACAGCAATCATTGCAGCGCAAAAAACCTTGTTAAAAGTGCAGGAGCTTATTGGATCTCACGCATCTAGACGTCTGGAGACTTGAGCGAGCTGTGCGTGTCTCGCGTGAGACTTCAGTTCGTTCGGCTCGCGGAGCTTCGCGGAGTTTCGCGGATCCCGGGTTCCGTGCTTTCTGCGGCAATTCAGCAGCACAACCTTCGTCACACGGACAGTGTGATGTCAACAGCGGACGAAACAGTTCGAGCGGCTCGTGGGTCTGAGTTTCCGAGTACCCGTATCCATTACTGTGACTCGGCGTTGCTTCCACGGCCCACAGCACGCGCGAAACAACAGCCATCATCCTACTGAGCATCCTGTCAGGCGCACACGTCACTTTATTCGAATCGCAAAGGCTCCAATTTGTCCGATCTCGAAAGATTTTGCAGCTGTGCGGTTTGGACCATTCGAGCTCATTTGTGAGAAACCGACTTGCGGCGTTCACTTATGTCCGGCACCCTTTGTCACAACTGCTTACTATTCTGTTGGAATACACACTCTTGTTCCTTGTAGTGCAAATTTTGGAATGAGGAGTGGGGACTACGGGAAGATCTTGACAAGCGACGCATCCAAAAATCAACCAACTACATTTGGTACGCTGCTGGTATGAACGAAACCCAATCTTGAATAAGTTGGGCGTAATCTTGGAGTGGACTGGTTACTGCGTACTCGCAAGAGCATGCGCTGTAGCATTGTAATCACTGTTTCTTACTGTGGTCCATCTTGATGCGCCTCCTTGTGTTCATAGCGCGGATGTCTTCTGACAAACGTAGCAATCGTCGAGCGCATGATTCGCGCCGATCGATGACTCTGCCTAACGCCAGCGGATGCGTGAGATTTCCGTGAGAAGCAGTTGCCCAGACCGTCCGAAGGCGCGAGCGCAGGTGACAGGCAGGGACGACGCTGCTTTCCGATTGGCTCGTGCATGACCATTTCCTCCCTAAGCAAGACCCACAACAAAACACAGCTTTTGTATAAGTACAAGACCCGCATCTAGGGCGATGCACACAGCCAAAGTGATCTTGCTGAGCCTTGGACTCGGTATCCCTTCCCTCATCGTCATGGCACTCGTTTCACGATTCTTTGTGCACCGACAGTCCAAAACAGAGCAGCACATTTACACTGTCGACGGCAACGACAGCGAATCCCACCAACTACCTCGCAAATCTAGCTCATGGAGACATCTTTTCGCATCAAAACAAAAGGGTCAGATTACAAAATGGGTCCCCACAGTAGCAGGTATGGTCAAAGCCGGGGATGAGGGCCTCTGGACCTCCGCGCTGGTCACCAACCCGCATGGTCATCCCGGCGAAGTTTCATTCGAAGCAATCTGCGAGATGTTCGCCAACGAACTTCGACTGCGATCGATGACGCCATACTCCGGGGAGATTGGCAACTTCATCAACTCGGCGAGGCGCGGTGCGACCGGTCCTAGGAGGGTGTCGTCGGTATCACACAAAAGAGCTTACCCCGTTCGAGGGGATATAGTGCCATCAACACAAAGAAAAAGCTTGGATATCACATCAATTGAGAGAGGGATTGGAAGAAGTCTCTCCGTCAAAAGGCCAACACCATTGCTGATTCCCTTTAACAGAGGACTCATCGAACAAGGCGCCATAGGCGATGTCCAACGTGCATGGATGAAAGACGGTCGGCCAGCAGAGTACCAAAATACTCACATGGGTGTAACGATAAAATCTGCTGAGCTTGCTGCACTGTCCGTGCTGTTGGGCAGCTCCATCACAAGTGCTTCGAGCAACACCATCGATAAAGGAGCCTTTGGTATTTCGATCAGGTCCACCTTAATCGAAGATGGCAGGCATATGATTTCTCTCGAACGACACAAGCGTAGTACCTCTCAGCTACTGTCTAGTGAATCTGGCCACTCACCACTCTTTGCAAAGCACCTCGCATGCGGTTCCCTGCCATTTCTTCAAGATGCAAAGTCGACCAGTTCTATCCTCCTGACAGATGATGCTCTCGAGGCCATACGATCAGGCGTACCGGTCACGTTACGGAGACGATCACAACAAGCATCATCAGCCAAGTTTCTCGCTACGCTCCCAAACTCACGCGAACTGGCCATATACGCTGTTGAAGCCTCCACAAAATCTAGCCCAGCAACTCCGCTCATTGAAGCCATTGCACTTCTTCCATTTTCTGGTGGTCTCGTACCTCTAGCTTCCAGCTCGCTTATTGGTTCAATCTATTTTATTGCTTCGGATGGACTTCACCCAGGACGCCTCTTGCAACGATTGGAAGGCCTTGTGGACAAAGTCCAACGGCATTCACCGCATCTTAACATTTTTGGCCCGCTTTACGAGACTCAAAATACTGGATTACTCTTCCGCGAACGTGAGCGCCTCGGGAAGGTAGCGACCGGCGCTGTTACCGAAGACCTAGCGGATAAGGTCGCTCGTATGCAGCGCTACGTCACGCTTCTGCAGCGAATCATGGCTCTCGTACCAGATTTGAAACCACATGAAGTATTCTCAGCAGTCCAGGAAGCAACCAAGAGAGAACTCTCCCGCTCCTACGCAGATGCTATAACTGCCTACACGTCTGCATCCGTATCTGCATCACCGAACTCCGCTCCAACTATCAAGGACACAAATTACCCTAGATCCGTCGCTCGAAGTAACCGCCGACACGTCTCCAATGCGTCGCAGCCATCTGTACATCGCTCTCTGCGCTCGAGTCTAGGTTCTGGATCCAATGGCACCCTGACGTCCAATTCGGCACGATTGTCTATGACTTTCCCTGAACACAATCTTGCCAAGCAGGTCGAGGCGCTTCTGAAGTCAGAGCTACCATTCAGTGTCGATATGATTGCGGTGGTCGCAAGACTAATCCTTGTGGCTTGGACGCTAAGCGTTGGGATTGTGGCCTGGGAAGATGGCGAGGAGGGCTTCAGGGTCCCTGATGTGGAGAGTTTGCATGCCAGCATGTTCTTGGTATGATACAAAATCTCTAGTTTGGAGTAGCGAGGATGATTATGAGCGAGTCTGTTAAGAGTAATATCAAGGCAGCACGTTGCTTGAGGATGGGGGTCTGGCTTTGGTTTAGTGGAGTTTGGACGATGATACCATTCCTAATGTTTCCTATTGACACGATTTTGATGAGAATATGTATAATACGCTATGAACCGGCTTGAATTTCAAACTTGACTTCTCCTCTTGCTGATGCTCCTTGGTATACAGAATTGTGTTACCTGCAGTTCAAGCACTCTGGAACTGACATAGAAGGGGCCTCGGAACGAGCCTCCACCCCTTCCGTGTCGATCTGAGCTTGAGCTGGAAGAATCCCCGTGCCACTGGCCACTCAATCCAGGTCAACAGTGCCATTAACGAAGGTTGCGCGAAAGAGCTCGGGGTGAGGCTGGCGGAAACACATCGGATTTGGTTGGATTACGTCAGGCTGAGAATCCTCGTACAACGGAAACTGTCCGCATACATCACTTATGTGTTGTGTACAAGTTTTGCATGCCGTACACAGCAGTCATTATTATACATGTTGATAGGAAAATCATGCCCGTCTAGATGCCTTATGCCGTCTGGATGCCTTATGTCGTGTCATCATGCCATCATCAACTCGTTGTCATATGAAAGAGCCGTATCGGAATGTCGCTGAACGTGCGAGCCGTCTTGAGAATAATCGTAAAGTAGTGGTAAGTCGCTCAGTCGCTGCCCATAACTTCCAGTCCTCTGCAGACGCTTACCCACCCATCTCGCATAGCTTCCCAGACTGTCGCCATCTTGTCCTCTTCCATGCCGTCTCTCTTCCTCTCCTTCCGGTCCTGCGCGTCGCCTAGCCCATTTGCCATGCTGACTCCATTGGCTGTCTTCCCGCCCTTGGAGTTCTGTAGCGCACTGCTGGTCTTTAGACCCTTACCGTCTAATTCGCCCTTTACCTCCCAGCCGCGTCGTACTGGCCCCGAGATGGAAGCGGGGGTAATCAGGGTGCTGTCAAGCAGCGAGTTCCAGCGTGAAAGGTACATACCCGGTCCATGTGTAGAACCCTTTGTCTCGCCGTTGCGCATTATGCTCTCGAGACGCGACTGGCTCGTGCCTTTGAGCTCGGAGAGACGGGCAGCGTGTTCGTCGAGCAGCTTCTTGAGCTCGTCCTGTTTGGAATGGGGAAGTGTCTCGAATAAGGCATTTAGAGGTGCTGTCATGTTGCCTGCACCACCTTCACGTGTTTCAGCATCCGCCTTGAATTCCCCGAACATCTGCTTTGCGTAGATAAGGTAGTCTTGTGCTAGGTTCGGAGCGTTTTTCGTAACCTGGTGCAGGAACCTGTGCAGTGAGGGCGCATGTTTGCGACACAGAACGACGAAATCTTCGACGGTAGGCGCGTCGCCGTTGTCTGTGTCTGTCACGCTTGCAGGTGCTGTGTCGACATTGCTGGTATTGGCATCGCGCTCTTTGCTTGTTTCGCGACTTTTGCGACCAGATTTCTTCTTTGGTTTCGATGCCTTGATAAGGTCGGTTATGAAGTTCTCGGCGTCAGTGACGGTACTGGAGAGATCGACAGCATTGTGTATCGCGCGGATGACAGGGTCCATTGCAGAGACACAGTCGCGCACTGCCGAGGTAAGGACGTCGGGATTTGATTTGCAGGTTACCTTCGTTATCTCTTCGCGATCGCGGATGGAGAGATAGGTACCATAGTATTCCATGGCTATCTCGTGTTGCTGATCTTTGACAGAATCAGGCTTTATAGGTTTGTCGGCCGTCTCCAATATGATAGCAATGATAGATTTTCCCTCCTGGATGGACATGTTGCGTGCTGCCTCATGCCTGTCTCTTGAAGCATAGACGTGTGCTTTTATTGCTTTCATGACCTTCTTATCTGGTGCTTCCCGCGATGACTCGAGCTTCGATGCCCTCTTCTGGAACTCGGCGGTGTCCCAAGCCAGAATTGTGCTGATAATTTGCTGCATCAGGTTCATGCCATCGTTAGAGTTGTTGGTGAGACCTATCCAGTTGGTCATGGCGGTGACGGAAAGTTTTGCGAGAATCAGCCTGACCATGCCGTTGATCATAGACGCTGCGTTGCCGACGCGGAGGGTCTGCTTGATCATATAGTATGGGATGAGGCGGTGAATGTTCTCGAGCAGACGGACGAGGTATTGGCCATCTGGCGACATAACAAAGACATGGTGGATGAACGAGGCAATGTTCAGCAGGATAAACTCGTGGCCTGCCTGCACTAGGCTGGTGTGGTCTTCCAGCTTGTCCGTTGTTGTGACTTTTTCAAGCAGGTGATCCAGCAGGTCGCCATATATGAAGCTGCGCGCGCATTCCTCCCATGCCTCTAATACGTCTTCTGGCTTGCTGGTGTCATACTGCTTCTTGCCGTCATCTTCCTTCTGTGCAACAGGGTACCCGCCCAGCATGCCCCTGCCAACGTATTCTAGAATACTGCTCGCGGCTGTGGATAGCGCTTTTCTTGACCCAATCGCGCCCTTATCGTAGCTCTCACTCAGCTCTGCCTCTGCCATACGTGCGACCAGCGTCTGGATTTTGTCCTGCCAAAAGACCGTGTCCAGGTTCTTCAGCGCGGGGTTCGTCAGCGCGAACTTGTTGAGCATGTTCTGCAGCAGTGGACTTGTCGTCTGCACGCCGTCGGCTTTGCGGAAAGGGTATCCATATTGGTCGATGGTAGAGGGGTATTTGAAGGCCTCGATTTCGGCGTATATTTGGTGATGAATCAGGATGTCAAAAAGGGCGTGCGTCTGCGCGGGCGCGAGCGGAGTGGAGGAGGACGACATGTTGGATATCTGGGGTATCCACGGTATACTGCTGGGGACATGGTAAAAAGGAATGTTCGTCGGTTGTCACGGCCATATAGCAGGTGCACTAATCGATGGTCGACGCGCCATGCAGCAGGTGGATACGCGCGGGGTACGTCATCGGTGGCTGATGGCTCGAGGCTTGGCAACTGTGGCCAGACTTCATCAGCTGCGCAGGACCTTCACCGTTTACTGGCCATCTATCGAACATCACTATGCGAGCTGACACCTTCTCGCAGCATAGTCCTTATGTCTTAGAGGAACATCGCGGATGGTCCGATAGCCGAATAGTTGGCACGCGCGGTCCAAACAGGGTTGTTCAAGTGCTGTAACGACGCACCGCTGAACATGTTGCATTGACTTGAGCCATTCATGGCTATGTATCCAAACCCATCCTGTCAAAGATCTCTCTGACTTACACAATCCTGTTTACCAACGTCCAAACTTTAGTGGCGAATCACTCGATTCCAGTACGCTCCACGATCTTACGCCACCTTTGTCGATGCGAACGCAATCTTCTTCATTCCCGAGAGGCGAGGTTGCGATTGCAAACGGCCCTTGACAGCCCTGATCTCGACCCACTCGGTGAGCTTTTCGGGCTCGACTGGCGCTCGAGTGGTGGCAGTCCACACCAGCTGCTTCAGCGCAATGTTCGCAGGCGCCGCCAGTAGTCGTTCCAGGAGCGTCGTCTCGTATCGTGCTCGTCGGTCATTACGCCTAAACAGTTAGTCAAAGAGCTTCGAAAGGTGGAACATTCAACCGACCCCTCAATCTCTGGATGATTATCCTTCATTCGTCTTATCGCCTTCTTCACCACCTGCTCGTACGTTTGATCAGGGTCGATATCGTATTCGATGGCAAAGAGGTGCATTTTGGGTACGCACATGAAGGTTATGATATTGTCTGCCATTGCCTCCGCATACCTTGAAGGAGTAGTGTGGTTGTCGCGGCCCCAGATCGCACGGATTTGCTCAATCTGCAAAGACGGCCCTCGAAAGCGACGGAGCACAGCTCTCTCAATCTTCTGGCTGGTGTCTGGCATGCCGATGAATGCAAATAGTTCGGCAAGGTAGATGTATGTGGCAACGTCGTCTCCAACTTTCCATGGTGCGCTTCCGATCCTTGGGTTGAGTAGATGCTGCTCCATGTACAGTACGGCGAGCTTGACGGCCAATACGTTACTGAAGCCTTGCGGTAATCGAATTATAAACCGGCCATCCAGAGGTACAATATGTCTACCAATATCTGGGCAGAATGCGAAGAGTAGGGTGCGGGTGGTGCGCTTATAGACACGTGTGTCGCCCAGGTACCAGTCGATGAAGGGGCCCTGCTCTGATATATCTCTGCGCTGATCGAGAGGGAGAATCAGTAGCTGCTGGAGCCCGATGTCACCTATTAGAACACCGAAGCGAAGTGGATCTAGGCCGGATTTACATCGGGCACGAGTGCTGGCCTCTCGCGGCAGCGACAAGCAGTCTTGGATCATGTTGGCTACCAGTGTTATAAGGACAAGTTAGCGATAGTATCAGTATGAGTTGGCGATACAGTTTAGCTCAACAGTGAATGTAGACATGTGCATGTGCGGCTGCCAAGACTACACGTTCTTCCGCTCCGATTATTCCAGGTAGAGCCTTTCCTTCACTTCACCTCTCACTGTGAAGGTACTGAAGGACTATAATATCTAATCCAAGGTTTAGAAAGCATCGATTTGGGCAGCTGGTGACAGCATTACTCTAGGTCAGGTCTCCCTCAGACACACCGATGCGACACAATCACCATCATTGTTCCATCTAAGCTACTTTCATATCCATCTTAACCTTGTCACTCGGAAAGGTCAGGGAAGTGCTTGTATCCGTTTCTTTTTGTACCATTGTATTAAGTTACATGGAGCAGTGAGGCTCTCAAATCCTTGCACAATAGCAGTCGCGAACGAATCTCCAGACTTAAGCTTTGCTCCGCCCGAATCCCTACATCTTTCAGGCATGTCTTACGATCTAGGTTCCAATCTGGGAAGCTTTCGCTTTTCCTTTGCCGACGTGATCGCAGCTAGATTCAATGGCTTACTTACCACACTGTGATCCTCGATGTCGTAGAGGCGCGAGCTTTTCAGTAAGCGACAACATACACTATATTGGCTTCTCTGGGTGTTACAGGCTCTCTAGCTTGTCTACAGCCAGTTCCTTGCGTAAGACAGTGACAGCCATAACGCAACTCCAGCCCTCGACAACTAAGTCTCCTTGACCTTCTATAAGACGATTCGACGAATGACTTGAGTTTGAATCTATTGCTATGTTTCTATGTTTCAGTCCTCTTCCATCATCAGACGCGGACGAAGATATATAGTGGACGATGCAGCCCCACTCTTCGTCCCGGATATGGGTTGAATTCACCCTGTTCAGCTTTAGCTGAAACTTTCTGGCCTTTGCGGTAGAGACACCCGTGCAGTACGCACGAAGGAATGCAAGCCCAGCAATTCGGAGAATGCCGCTGCCTGCTGTCAGCTGTAGGCAACATGTTTGGGATCATCGTAGAGCGGGACCCGGGGAGGAACTCGCTGCTTACCATGCGCATTGTATAGGATTCAATTCGGTGGGCAAGGCCCCTTGCTCTGCGGGTGTTTGTGGATTCCTGTGCTCATGCGAACTGCGTTTCTTGCCTGAGTCGAGTGGCATAGTTAATATGGCCGGTCATGAGAGGCTCAGATGTAGTAGCGACGACTTCGAAAGGTAAAGAAATCCTTTCGGTGGACGAAAGCACGAGTCAAACACATCGTAAAAGATATTCTCGGGTATGCTTTGGACAGTTGAGTGAATGGTGCACCACGACATTGGAAGGTTCACTTGCCGTCTTGCTGCCAGCACAGCAATCTTCATAAATGAACGACGGATACATGCTCCCGCAAGTTTTTATCTCAGAGTCTGCAAGGTATCTATTTCACAACAACAAATGCCATTTATATCGCCCTCCGTAGTTGATCGACCAGCATGCTTGCTCAAATTGCGGCTATTGGCTGTGCCGACAAACGTTCGCATACCCGTATCGGCAATTCCCATTATAGGGGCACCTGAATTCTCGATATGCATACCTGTTGTGGTACAAGCTCCGTGTTTCGATTCATGCGTGGAGCCTGCATTTGTTTCAAGCCACCCGTGTGATGTGGCTGGGCTGAATGTGGCGTTGCCATGTTTGGCGTCTTGCCAGTGATGATTAAGACTATCAGCAATACTTTCGTAGTGAGTAGATATTTACTTAGCCTAAGGCCATCTGCTGCTAAGCACTGGTCGATTAGCGACCGACCTGCTGTCTACCTCCACGACTTGTTTATGTCGTGCGCCACGATCGTGGTTAAGTCAACAGTCCCGCAGTCAGTCCCGATGTGGAAAGGACGCCCGCCTAAAACACACTGCCAAGATCAACGACAGCACACTAGCCCTGAGTGTTCAAGGCGCTTCCATCTGTCAATACCGTTTTGGGTACATTGCCGTTATTAGGAAGATGCTCACAGCCCTGTAATTTGCTGCCGTGGATGTATAACACCACGACCATTCGCGATGCCTTTGAACTTCCATCCACTCTCATTCATCAAAATCAACACTCTTTTTCTCGGTACCTTTCCGATATTCTCTCTTTTTCTCTCGTTTCTCACCTCAAGCGGAATCTTCGGCTGGTCTGAGTGAACGTTTTTTAACCCTCTTTCAATAACACAACGAATCAATTCCCAACGTCAACAATATGCGTTTCGAAGTCGCCGCCCTTCTCGCTGCTGCTGCTAGCGCCTCAGCTCAGGCTGTGACTGGCAAGCCTTACGGCTTTGCTGCTGGTGTCACCGGTGGTGGATCGGCCACTGCCGTAACTCCTACCACTGCTGATGAGCTTGCCAAGTACCTTTCTGACGATGTGGCACGCGTCATTTTGATCAACAAACAGTTTGATTTCACTGGCAAAACTGCGACCGGTTCTGGCTGTGATCGCCGCTCATGTTCGGCATCAAATGGAGGTCAATTCTACCTTGGCGAGCTCTCTTGCGCCGCTTCAGATGACAACGTGCCTGTCAGCTCTATTAAGTATGACCTTGCTGGACCCACAGCTCTTAAGGTCGGCAGCAACAAGTCCATCTTGGGTGTCGGCGGAAAGGGTATTCTGAAGGGCAAGGGTCTTTCTCTCATCAAGAATGCAAAGAACGTCATTATCCAAGGTATTGAGTTCACCAACATAAACCCTGGCGTCGTATGGGGCGGTGACGCCCTCGACTTCCAGGGTGGTAACGATGGTGTCTGGGTCGATCACAACAAGTTCTCCCTTGTCGGCCGCATGTTCCTTGTTTCCCACTACGCTGGCTCCCGCCTCACTGTCTCGAACAACGAGTTCGATGGTACAACCACCACCTCCGCCAGCTGCAATAATAACCACTACTGGACCATGATGTTCTACGGTGATGGTAAGCTCTCTGTTTCTCACGTCTCAACGACCATTACGTCTAACACAAAACAGGCGATAAGGTCACACTTGACCGCAACTACCTCCACAATGTTGCAGGCCGCGCCCCCAAGCTTGGCCAGGACGGCACGACTGGTACCTTCCACGCCGTTAACAACTATTTCGAGAACATGAAGGGCCACGCGTTCGACGCCTATACTGGCGCTCAGGCCCTCATCGAAGGCAACGTCTTCTCCGGTGTCTCGCAGCCCGTGACCGACAAGGGAGCCAAGATCAGCACATTTGTCGTAAACGGCGGTTCTGCCTGCTCTTCTGCACTCGGCCGCGTCTGTCTCGAAAATAGCGTCGACTCTACCTCCGGCAAGCTGACCGGTGGCTCTACAACGTCGTTCATCTCCGCGCTTAAGGGCAATGATGTCACACCTCTCGCAGTTAACAAGGTCGCTGCGCACGTCAAGGCTAACGCTGGTCCCGCCAACCTGGGCTCTGCCTCATCCGGAGCAACTGAGAACAATGTCTCTGCTCCTACCACCACAAAGGCTGCTGCTACCTCCAAGGCTGCTACCTCCAAGGCTGCTACCGCCCCCGCTACCACCACAAAGGCCGCAGCTGTCAAGACCACCCTCACGACTGTCGCGAAGCCTACTGCTACCAAGGGCGCTGCATCTGGTGGCGCTACGGTCGCTGCTTGGGGGCAGTGCGGCGGATCGGGCTACACTGGATCTGTCACATGTGCTAGTGGGACCACGTGCAAGAAGCAGAATGACTTTTACAGCCAGTGTCTTTAAGCTTGTGGTTCTTGACGAAGCATAGAGGCCTTTGAACTGCAATCAGAAGAGCGGACGAACGATTTAATTGTATATATTTGTTCGTAAACAAAGATGTGAATAATCTTCAGCCCGAGAATTTGAGCAAACATTGTGATGTCTCTTTGTCGTAGGCGTACAACGTGACGATAGCCAAGACCAACCCGTTCTCGGAATGAGCGCAAAACTGGCCACCCTCTGTAAGCAAAATTGATAAGTGACCGATTTAGCCCGACCAAACGCTCGCTGTTTCTGCAAGGGAAATGTACCAGGTATGATTATACCGGCAACTACAGTTCAGTGCCCATCAGCACTCTGTACCCATGGGCCAGAAGTCAGACGCGCACGGGTTCAGTGCTCTCACGCTTCTTGTGTGTATCTCAAGGGCCTGAGTACGTTCAGCACAACTATGCCATGAACGTGTATCTGCGTCATTGTCTGTTCGTACCCCAAGTCCCGAAATGCCTATCTGAACGTGTTGGGCATTCTCGTTTGTCAGCTTCTGGAACCACTTCCTTCCAAACTGAGGTCTATACTCCTCATTCAGGGCGGGGTCACGAATCCTCGCATGCAATCTCGGACATCTTTCAGCAAGAATCCGAAATTCTTCACTCATCTTTGGGTTCCGCGACTGGGTGCTGAAAGCCTTAACGCACCCATACACATACTTGCTAGTCTCGCCAAGGCATCTCCACAGCGTCTCTATCTCGACCGCATACAACGGTCGCCTGAGAAACTGTTGAGATATGGAGATATCCACACGGCTCGCATCTTTGTGCAAGCCAAATGCTTCCATGGTACGAGCAAGCGAACAGGCGGCGAGTAGATTGTTCGGTATGCGGATCGGCTCCATGGCATGCATGGTGGCAAACTTGCATGCTCGTAACATCCAGGACACCAGGATAGTGATTGCAGCTGAACTAGCAATATTTTGTGGTACGCGAAAGATTTGTTGGGTGGGTATCCCCAACCAGGCTTCGTTGTTTTCACGCTGGACCGTGTGGAGGAATTTGCGAACGACATCGCGCCCAAGGAAGAGGACAAGCATTTTCTTTGGTACTGCGCGACAGAAAATATTATCAGTCTGGACTTCAATTATGTCGAGTTCAAGGCTGCTTAGAGCGTTCAGTTTCCGCACAGGCTGAATGTGGGGCAGCAAGCTGTGTAGAGTGTGAAGGTGGCGAATGCCTTCCAGATCGGGATACCGTCGTTGGAACGGCTGCTCACTTGCATATGAGTCATAGTTCACTCTTTTTGGCTGGTCCAGAGCATTGTACCCCGCAGATACATTGACGTAATTCCATCCTGGAGCCTGGAGGCCTTCCATGATATTTGCCAGTGCTGCTCGTTGGGCGAGGTACTGTCCTACAACATCATCCGACTTGGGGGCAGCGCCGTGTTGGATTTGAGTATAAACCATCAAAGATTGGGTTTTAGTGCCTGCCAGACTGTTGTTTAAACATCCGTGGTTGAATATGGCTGAGTCGTGGCCTGAATAGCTCCGGTGAAGAGATAGCGATGGTGATGTTATGTTCGTTGGAAAGTTAGGTGCTACTGACGTTACTGAATAAGCGTAGCAGAAGTCGTCGGCTTCGGCGTCAAGATGTTCCGGCGACATTGTAGATGACATGGCGGTCGAGTGAGTGTAGCGCAGCACGGGAGGTAATGCTGATGCCAACAGGCAAGTTGCCTGGTGTAAGAGAGATGGCAAAGCAGATCGCAGCGCCGTCCTTAACTCTTCTTTCCACGTGAGCCTGGCGACTTACAAGATTAGGGTTTTACTCGACGGTGAAGTGAATGCTGCCGGTCAAGTCACGTGAGTCTAAGTGTCCACGTGCAAGCAGTTGAAACGTTGCCAAACTTTCGGTTTGCGAGGCTCACTCATCGCGACAGCCCTGGATTGAGAGACAACGTGTAACGACACTTCAGAGGCTATTATACTGTAACCCACTTGCGGAGACTAGAGCTGAAGACACGCCGGGGTGCCAGTCAGACTTGTCATAGCGTTAAGAGGTGCTGGTTCCTTTCAGTGTCTTGTATGTGATGAATGTCGTTGCGCAAGATATTCGTGAACGAGGTCCTTGCTTATAGCTGCCGAGGTCTGGCTTCAATCAAAGGTCGAAATGTGCTGTTCTTGAATATGCTTGGCGCGAGCTCAGATTACTATTGTATCCAAACAAGGTGTCGTCGTTAGCGGAACTACCTGTGTTTCTTTCCAGTACACAAGGTTTACTCAAACGCGTAGTTATGGGTCTTTGATGTGTCAGCCATACCTACACTAACTTGTTACAAGTGATGTTCCAGCGGCTTACACACGAGATTAAGACTATCATTGATCTCTGGGATGCGTGCGGCCGTTATTGTTGCTCCGTTCGCGATATTGTTTGGACTAGCCATCACGCACGACGAGAATTTCTTTCCGAAGCGGTAGCTTCAGCTGTGCCACCTTACTCTTCGCAAGATCATCAGGCTGCCACCAGGGAATGATCTGAGTCTCAAACACTCAATATCGAATGTATAGAAAGCGACCTGCCTTAGTGAGATGCACCGTGCTGTCTGGAACAGCTGCATGATTGTATTATAGACATATCGTAATGTACAAGGTCGTGGGAGTCGTTGTGACACGAAATCGTCAATGCTCTTCAGTTGAAGTTTACTAAGGTACTCATGACGTCACAAGCACACCATCCCATCACTTTTACCTCCACGCAAGCGTGCGCGAGCCAACCGAACAACAGCATCTGTGTACTGTCCAGGGTTTTAGACATCGGTCCTGGAGACATTCTCAAGTCAGACACTCCTGCACTGGCTGACTTCCCCGCACTCGAATAGACGCCTCAGCCTTTAGAGTAACATTGGCAGTACGCCTGACTACCCCAACTTGAGAATCATATTTGGCCAAGGCTTGCTGGTCAGTCTCATTGTACCTCGCAGATCGCCGTAGAGCCGTGATCTCGCATGTCCGCAGGCTTGGAATGACGGTGGTGCCATGGCGTGCTAACTTCTTAAGATACTAGCGACACGTTCGCTATGCAAAGCCACATGCTCTAGTGTAGATGGTATAGAGCTTACGTAGAGCATGCTGCGTCAGTGGCTATTGTTTGGGCTCAAAACAGTGACTTGTACCACAATTGAGTACCGTCTCTATCGACACAAATTGATCGAAGTCGGCTTCCGGGAAATGTTTCGAAGGCATTTCAAGTGCTCAAATAATCTACTAAGCAGCATGAGGCCGCATCTTGCTGTGCCATTACTTGCAGGACTCAATAGCTCATGCACTGCCTCGATCGAGATGGTCAGCAGAGACCTAATGTCTCTTTACCTGTTTCTGTCCACTACCAGCCGGCTTACCGTGGGTTGCATTTCTTGGGCGACACGACTTGGCAGGCAACTAAATAACTGTGCTACTGCTTGCCCCAGAGTACTCGGTATAAAGAGTCATCTATGCTCCACTACCTTTCTTCCTTACGGCCTTCGCCTACTCCTGCCAGTGGAGACTGTTCATACCCTTGGATATCGTCTAACAGAGTTCCGATATGTCACGTGCTTCAGCAGGGCGAATATTTGCCGGGCTCCTACTCACTCTGTTCGTGTTGTCCAGCACGGTTTCTGCGTGGCCAAGCTATAACTTGCACAATTCCCGGCACGCGAGGCGCCAATCGTCAGGTGAAAACCCACCATCTGATGGAGCGGAGCAGGATCCATCATTCAACGAAGAGTATGACTTCATCATTGCGGGTGGTGGAACGGCAGGTCTGGTGCTTGCAAACCGTCTAACGGAGTCTGGGAGGTTCTCGGTCCTTGTGCTTGAAGCTGGCCCAAACCCAGAGCAGGTGCGCGCGTACGAAACTCCTGGTGGCAACCAGTTTATCAAAGGCAGCGTAATCGACTGGGGAATTGATACACAGCCGCAGAGGCACTTGAATAACAGGACACTTCAGTACCTTCGCGGAAGAACGTTGGGCGGCTCGAGTAGCACGAATGGACTGTATTACGCCCGTGGATCCGCGAGCGTGTACGATCAATGGGTCGAACTTGGAAACCCTGGCTGGGGCTGGGATGATACCTACGATTTATTCCGCAAAAGTACAAAGATGAACCCGCCCAACTCGACTGAAGAGCTTGCTGCTTTTAGTCAAGACTTCAAGACGTTTGATGCCAGCGCTTATGGAGGCGGCCCCCTCGAGCTCGGTTTCCAAGGCTATGTACCTCCTTCAACGGACGGCTTCATTGTCGCTTGCTCTGAAGCAATGAACATTCCTATCGTTCAAGATCTCAACACTGGAGATGGTGTGGGCATAAAGCATGGAACGGCAACTGTCAACAGTAGGTTACGTCGGAGCGGCAGCTACGACAGCTTTTATCAGCAAGCGAGGAACCGCACAAACTTGCGAGTACTTCACGATGCCCCGGTCACTGGAATTGTTATGAGCACCCCACCAACTAGCAACACTACCTCCACGAACTCAACCAGCAACCCACGTGCTCTTGGCGTCAGCTATATTGATCAGCGAACTGGTTTTGTCAGCCAAGCTAGGGCGCGGAACGAAGTCATCGTGAGCATGGGTGCTTTCCACTCTCCACAGCTCCTGATGGTATCTGGTATCGGGCCCGCCGCTGAGCTTGAGAAAGTCGGCATTGAGCCCGTCGTTGTCAACGAGAACGTTGGCCAACACCTCAACGACCACTCGGTTTTCAGCATCATGGCGCGTGCCGAGCCTTCTGCTTCAACAACAGAGATGTCCAGCTCGCCCGAAAATTTGCGAGAAGCACAAACCCTGTTCTACACCAACCTGACAGGCCCATACACGGCACCCTCTGGAATCACAAATGGCTTCCAAAAGCTCACTGAGCAACAGTTGCGCGACATCAATGCCTCTGCCATCATTGACGCCGGCCTTGCAAACCAAACACATATCGAGTACCTATTTGAGTCTGTCTGGTACCCGTGGATCCCGACACCGTTCTGGGCCCCCTTGCCAAACGAGTCGTACATCTCGATCACAGCATCCAGCATGGTGCAGCTATCGCGCGGCACCGTGACACTACGAACAGCAAGTATGTCCGACAAGCCGCTCGTGGACTCGAACTACTACGCCGATTCCACAGATGGCGCCGTTGGCATCGCATCCTTCAAATTCTTGCGCGAAATTCTGCGCCATCCCGCACTGCAGGAGTTCACCATCGGCGATTTCTCTGGTGAGGTGAGTCCCGGTCCGGCTGTGGCAGATGATGATGACGAGGCGATCTTGGAGTATATTAAGGCAAACACGATTCCCAATTGGCATGCTACAGGTACGAATCAAATGCTGCCCCTCGAAGACGGCGGGGTTGTGAATCCAAGACTGCAGGTCTACGGTGTGGACTCATTGAGGGTGATTGATTGCAGTGTTGTTCCGGTCTTACCGGATGCTAACATCTTGGCGTCAATCTACATGCTTGCGGAGAAGGGCGCGGATATGATCAAGGAGGATTGGGAGGATGTTGGGTTCGAGAAGCGGCGAAAGTGAGGATGGGGTGTCGAGCCTTCTATTACCATAGTTCCTGCGAATTGTAGAATGAGACTATTCTATGCATGCACATCCTACATTGGCAAATTCCAGATGAAATCTAATGTTCCATCATCAAAGCTCTGGAAGTTCTGCTGATTGTCCAACCCAAAGGGCGCCATCGCCGGATCGAAGGGCAGCGCAAGCCAATCGTCATCAGGCATCATGCCCGTCACATCACCTGCCAGCCCAGCAAGTGCCGACTGACCAGCGTGGTTGTTAAGAAAGTCCATGGTCCCTGTGGTGCCATTGCGCTCCGCGGATGTCGCACGAGATGGGATTCGTGGGGGGCGTGAGGACACAACAAAGCTGTCGCGTAGTCGGGCGACGTGCAATTCGAGAAGGGTCGCGTAGCGTGAGGCAAGATGCATGTCATCAAGTACGCCTGTGTAGATGTTAGTAGATGCTGGTTGACAGAAAGCCGAGTACACCTACTAGCTCGCAAAGCGCGGATCGCTGCATCTAAGATGTCAAGGGACGACTGCAGCTTCTGGTTCCTTGAGCCCAAACTCAGACCTTTAATGAGGTATATTGACGATGTAGTGATTCGCAAGAATATCCGCACTGGCGAGTACCGCAGAGCGCCTGACTCTGATAGCTGGACCACCTTCTGCAGGATCTGACAGCTACCATCAACCACCTCTTGGATAAAGTCATAATCTCTGGGTTCAAGGTTCATAGGCAGGATTTCGTCTTGGGGCACGTCAGTGTCTGTTTCGGCAAGTGTGCGCTCGACAACAGCTTGCATGCCCACAGAATTAGTGTAGATGCGGACGTATTGGTACTCAATGGTGAGCATGTCGTGGAGTCCTACTTTCAGTCCTATGCAAAAGTCAGTCGGAGCTTCCTGGATAAGCATCTTACTTACTGCAAGGATCAAGATACTTCTTCCTCCACGAAGTGAGCAGGGGTTGGAAATGCTCAAGCAGTCCGATGTACCTCCCAGTGCGTAACAGACTCTTTGTCGTCGCCGCAGAGGGGTAGATTGTATCAGACACGGAACGCGCGAGTTTGGTGAGCTCAACCCATGCGCTCATGAACGACTGCCATTGCTCGACAGCGCCTGTCGCCGAGTCAACTGGAATTTTCTCCATCAGAGCATGGTTCAAGCTTTGGGGTATCATCGAGGTACAGCCGAGGCGCCACGACAGCTGCTCAAGCAAGACATAAAGAAGCTTCCGGGCTCGAATTCGACGTAAGGTCAAGAATTCGCTTGATGACTTGGGATAAGATCTTTGGTCCTTGTCGATGCTGGTGTTATCTTCGAACAGACCTAACTCTTGGGCTAATGATAGCGCGGAGCCCATCAGCATCCACGACATTCGGTCTGATCGTTTTGCAGGCTCTATCACATCCTCGAGCCATCTACTTGACGTTGTATCTCCTTCTAACAGCTTGGCACCTTCGGCTGTTGTGTTGTTGGCGCCGATCATCAGCTCACAATCCCACCCATCTGCTGCGGTAGGAAAATGCAATGCGCGTGGATGCCATTCCGATAGCAGTAAGAGCGCTTCAATCGATCCGATCGTTCGGCTTTGTGCTTTTGAGGGCTTGACCTGGCCGAGCATGATTTTCATGATGAAGCGCTGGCATTGCTCCCATAATCGATCATGGACGAAATAGCCTCTTGATGCGCCACCGACTCCTGGCAAGATGTTGTAACGAGACGAAATCATAAGAATTGTTACACAGAGAAAAGGGTCCAGGGCTATCAGCGAGTAGTGGTTGTCGTGATGTGAGTAAAATTCGCCGAGGATGGGTGATAGTGGCGAGCAGTTCTTGAAGAATAAGTCGACATAGGTCACAGCTTCGTGCGCGGAGAACCAGCCCATCTGCACGAAACGACATGACGTCCATATCTTCAACGTCTCTGGCGACGGCGTTGACATCTGTACAGGCTGTGCTCGAAAGGTGTGGTATGGTGAGCCAGCATCGTACCCACCGGACGGTCCAGACCTGGGTGTTTCGTATGCCTGCGATCCGTTCGCTTCTTGGTTGTCGATAGCATCGCGATGATGCGCTGCTTCGAAGAGCAGGTTCAACGCATCACTGCCACTGGAGACAACAGTTCTCATAACGGAGTGAGCAAGGTCTGGCTGAGACGATGACACCCGTCGAAGATGAGCAGGTGGCGACAGGATATCAGAGCGATGTGAATGTGCATTAATATAAGGGCTTTGTACGGGCGTGAATCCATGGCCCGAGATGGACGATCGCTGGGCTGGCGACGGCTGAGCGGGTACAGGTGCAGGTACAGGTACAGATGGGCTGGGGCCAGGTGGCTGAGGTCTCGAAATGGACTCCTCATCCTCTTCTTCTCTCGCCTCCCCCGGTTTCCGTCTCTTGACCCAAGATCGTTCAGATCGGAAAACGCATTCTCGCATCTCGCGTTTACATCGTTGGCACGGTGGCTTTAGCTCACCTCCATCTGGGCCAGTACCTAGAATACATTTTGCCTTACGCTGTCGGCAGTTGATGCATGCTTTATAGGCGCGCTTGAAGTCTTCCGGGTGGGTCCGCTTCTTAGTGGTCGCATTCGTGTCCTGTGCACCCAGGGCGTTGGGTGCCTGTATTGTGGCCATTTCACAGGCTGGTGGAGTGATGCGCGGATGGCGCAGGAACCGGACTGTTAAGACTGGCGGCGGCAATGACTGGAGTGGGAAGCGCCGGCGGACTCGAGGAGCGTGGGTGCCGAAGCGTGAAATGCCGAAGCTAGTGGGGCTCTTCTTTTCTTTGCGAGTGCAATTGAGCTGGAAAAGAACAGCACTGAACTGCTTAGTCTGACTAGAGCATTACAGTCAATCCAAAGCTGCTGATTCACGATCAATCGCTTTTACGAAAAGCCCATTGTGCGCACTTTTCCGACGGTTCCCATCACTGAGCCGCTTACGAAACCGGCTAACGCGGGGCAGGGTCGGGTCGGCTTTGGCTTGACCCTGACGAGCAATTTTTACGGCCAGGCAGGATTACACAGACAAACGGCAAAGTGTATTTCACATATCCACTCTCTAATTCAGATCTGAGTTTCGACATATGTAGGAATTCGTCATGGAATCCTGAACAGTATCTTGGTAGCGCTCACAGTGAGCGCTTATCGTGCGACACTACTCTTTCCTTTCTTCCTTGCCTTGCCCTTCAATCTACCAGTCTGCCTTGCTTCACCTTCCTTGAGGTTTGTTTTCTGCAGAATGTCAGTGTTAATTACGTCCCGGTAGATGCCCTACACTGACATCAACATCTTTGACAACCCGTCCTTTGTTGGCTGTGTTCATTGGGTTCCCCAACTGCTCCATCAGCGCCTCCAAATGGTGTCTGTCTTCAAAATCTATACGTCGAGTTTGTAGAGCAGAATCGAAATCACGCCGTTGGCGTTCCTCGTTTGAGTTCAGGAGAACCATTTTGGATTTGGCTTGCTCCGCTTGTGGTTCGGGCTTCTGGGCTGGCTCCACCTGTGTTGATGTTGGTGGCGGCGACGACATGATCGACTTGCGATTCCTATTTTTGTGCAAAGCGGATCGCCTTTGGTTGACAGATTTGCTTGCGACAAGCGAGCTATCTTTGACGGCTTTGCTCTTTGCGATGAGTGCCGCGCGCTTCGATGTGGAGCCGTCTCTGGGGAGGGAATCGGCCTTCACTGAGCTGTCGTGGTTCGCCCCTCTGAGAGCTTTGGATGAGCTGGTATCATTGGAGGCCATCTTCTGAACGCGCTTGATGAGTGATTTAGCTATGGTCTGACAATCTCCAACATCTCTGGTAACGTCCTCAGCGTCAGCAGACCAAAGCTCTCTGTCGACACTTGCAAGCCTTTCGTGTGTATCGGTTGGAGCCTGCGCCATTACAAATGGTATGGCTGTCGTTCCCTCGTTGAGATCGTACGACCATTTGGAGAATTGTGTGTCCATAGTCTGAAGCACATTTCGCGGATAGGTAGCATGGTACTTGGGTGTGGTTGCCCAGCCTTTTGAGTGAGTATCGCTTGTCGGCTCAATCCTATACAGCATCAGTATGCTGCTCAGGTACCAATGGTATCTTCGAAGAGGTCTTGCTTACATGTGCGGCAGCTCATCGTCTGACCCATTGCTGGTGTTCGACGCCTCAATTTTGACACTCGAAGTCGGCAGAGGAATCTGGTACTTCTGTGGCGATGGTTCATCCGAGCTCGGTGTACGGCTCCTGAGTTTCCAACTCTCGGAGTCTTCAGAGGTGCTCTCGTAATGCAGATGCTTCTCGCGATGTACTTCTTCTTGGGTCACATTAAAAGCAGACACGTTTAGCAACTGTTCTATAGACTGTACAGGTGGTACAGTTCGGAAGAACGGCTGATTGGCGTCGTTGCGCGGGCGAGCTGTTGACGCTGTAACGCCGTTGAGAAGATTTGTCAGTTGCTCTGCATCGTCACTGCTGAAAAGCGGTGCTGCTCTTGTCTCTCGAGTGAATAGTAGGCGGAGATTAGCGGCTGCTTCGGCCTCTGTAGCAGAGTAGAACTGAGAGAACTCAGGCATGGCAAGATGGGATGGGGATGAACCCGGGCGCAGTCCAAAGAAAGTTGACCAGAGAACTGAGTGATTGCCGGTGTGAGTTGAGCAGAAGTGAATTCTGCCGCGTGTGTGACTGTTTGTAGGCAGCAAGCAAGTGCAGGGGCCACCAGCGCGTCATAGTCTCTGGTCTGTTTGCATTCGACGTGAAGTGAAGACCAGCCGCTAGTCTTTTGCGCGATATTGCGTCTAACCAGAGAACACCGACGTCTTGTACGTATGACCTTCAATTCAAATCATATACTGCAGGCTAGGTGACGTACAATGCATCCGCGTTATTCAATCGACGTATCTTGCCTTGGTTGATGACGATGATGTCGTCGACAGAATAACATGGACTCCGGTCGAACGTCTTAGATAAATTGCACACTTATGGTCAGTATCACACAGAACTAAACCACGTGGGGAAGGAGTTGCAACAATGAAGGCGCGTAAGCAAAAAGATCTCCCATTGGAAGCGTCAGATAGGTTTGAACTGGCGCTCCGTCTCACGCGTCAACCTATCCGGAAGACTCCTGGACCAAGGAGAAGACTCCCCTCGCTACGAGCTGCCATAGATGAACAACGGTTTCTTAGGTTCACATACGCAGTGTATAGATTTATGGGTGCGTGACAACCGCATCACAGCCCACTATTGCAATATCGTGTCACGTCATAGCCAACATTGCAGTGGGTGGCGATGTCGTGGATCCACCGAGTCAAATAGACGGGACATAACCCAGCCATCAGGCTATCAGCACCCAACAAGCAACTTGGAAGTGAGAATTTTGAAAACTACATAGTAGCTCGCGCAGATGGAGCCGAGCCGTAGAAGGCAGTGGGCGGAGGACGGCTTGTCACCGCCCATTTTTAGGTGCATAGTGCGCGGATGATTGGCAAGATGAAAGAAGGCTGCAAGCAGATATGAAGTCCGCAAAGATTGTACCTTCGAGCTTGTAGAATTCACACCGCCCAGTTGGAGCATTACAATGTATCGACGTTGAAGTGCCCCAATTGCCGCATGCACTTTCACACTTAGCAGTGCAAGTGCAAGCTGACCACAGGTGAACAAGGGAAAGCATGTCTGGGTTGAGTCCAAGTCTACGAGAACAGAACATCGGATCAACAGTATTAATGTATGGATGAGAAACTTCCCTAAGAACGCGTAACGTTGAAGCTTTGCGTAAGGTATGGCGGGCCGCGTACGGAGCGCGTCCTTAGCGTGATTGCAACTCCTCGCTTCACGTCAATACACTTCCGCGATCTTTCCTTACATCTTGCCTATACGGGAAATGCAATATGGCATGCCTCCATCGTGCGAACCTAACAACAGCCATCAGATAGTAACATCCAGCAATAGGACAAAACATGCTCGTTGTCAGCGTCCGCAATCATAGGCGCTAAATCGCATTAGGCAGTCGACAAGGAAATCCGCCGTACACTCCGCATGGACAAGAACGCCGAGAACTACCCTGGACCCTACACAATTCCTCATTGGTGCCCTCTGTGTGTTCCTGATCTTGGTATTATCAAGTTTGCTACAAGGACATCACGAACAGCATGGTGTTACGCGATGGATCTGCTGACGGTGGACCGGTTGTTATCCGCAACAGACCGAAAAGCTATTGGCAATATTTATATCGGGGCGTCGCTGCGACCACAACTTCTTGAGCACCTCCTAGATCAGACATCTTTACAGAGTTGGCTCTCTGTCAATAATCCCGCATCATGAAGGCCATTGCTCTTATTGCCGCCGCCTGTGTGACCGCTGTCATCGCGGAGCCCAAGCAAATTAAGCCCCGAGCTTTGTTCACCATCGAGACAGCACCTGGACAGACCGTGCAGATCACTGAGGAGGAGCGGTGGGAGCTTTCTTCGGTAAGCTATTGCAAACTCGGTACTCTACTGTCACTAACCTGAGTAGAACGGAGGATGTGGAAGCCATTTCTTCGACATCACTGAGTTCAACGCCGAGGTCAAGGCAGTCAAAGTCCCAGCTCCATATCCATCTAAGTTCAAGTATGAGGAAAATATCAGGCGCCTTTTCCCCAAGCTCACGTGGGATAACATCCGGAAGAACCTTGAACAGTACTCGACCTACCATACGCGTTTCTCCGAAACTGTCACAGGCACTCAGGCATCCGAGTGGCTGCTCGCTCAGGTCCAGGATGTGGTCTTGAAATCCAAGAAGCAGGGCGTTACTGCTAAGGCCTTCCCGCACGCACTCTGGCCCCAGAAGTCCATCGTCGTCACGATCCCAGGGCGCAGTGACAGGACGGTCATCGTTGGTGCCCACCTGGATTCCGTGAACGGCGCAAACCGGACCGAGGCACGCGCCCCGGGAGTGGATGACAATGCTTCAGGCTCTTTCCTACTCCTTGAATCACTCCGTGTGCTTTTGGCTGACAAGGACTTTGGCCCAAGCAAGTTGCAGAACACCATTGAGTTCCACTGGTATGCGGCGGAGGAGGGCGGTCTTCGTGGTAGCCAAGACATTTTCACCCAGTATGCCAATGCTGGCAGAGATGTGTGGGCCATGTTGAACCAGGACATGGTTGGCTACACCAAGGGTACAATCAATGCTGGCAAGCCTGAGAGCTTTGGTGTGATCACCGATTTTACTGATCCGGAGCTGAACGAGTACATTGGTCGTGTTATTGACACTGTAAGCTTTACTCTTAACTGCACATGAGATAAACATGACTAACTGATACCTTAGTACACTGATATTGAGCGTGTTAACAGTGTCTGCGGTTACGCTTGCTCTGACCACGGTTCCGCCACAAGGAATGGATTCCCAGCTTCTTTTATCTTCGAGGCTGCATTTGAGTATCGCAACCCTTACATTCACACTGCCAATGACACCATTGAGCACATTGACCCCAAGCATGTACTCCAGCATGGTCAGCTCGTGCTGAGTTTCTTGTACGAACTTGGTTTCAGCAAAAGCAAGTAGAATGCAGCTTCGCATCTAGCATGGGCGGAGTCGTTGAATCGAGATACCTAGAGGCGTTGGGTGGCGACGAACTGTTAGACGAGAAAATACGATACGATTGAATGACTCCATATGTCACGGGCCTCTCTACATCCCTGACGCCTCGTCGGTTGGAGCGAATACGTGTATTCTCTTGTTTACCCCCATGAAGCGTCATCTCCGTATTCATCCCATGGTATCAGCCTTGAGACTTCTGGATAATGCATGAAACATGACAGCGCACAGGATCGAACATCATCAACCAAACGGGCAAAATGGTGCAGATACTATCATCACAGGGTGCGATGTATTGACTGACGGAACATAGTCACAAGTTGAGCTTGCCTAGCTCCACCAGTGTCACGATAAGTCTATGTGAAGCTGAGTGATTCATCATGCATTACTATGTTGGTATACCGCAAATGATAACGCCATCAATGCCACCCTATGGAAAATGAATTTTGGTTGTCACTATGTGCTCTCTCAAACCAGATTTCCGCGCAGCTCCTGCTCCCTCTCAATTGCTTCGAACAAGCTCTTGAAGTTACCCGCGCCAAACCCGCTGAAGTTGTTGCGTTGAATGATCTCGATGAATACTGTTGGTCTGTCCATCAAATGCTTGGTGAAGAGCTGGAGCAAGTAACCGCCCTCATCAAAGTCGATCAGAATGTCCAAGCTCTTGAGTGTTTCGAAGTCTTCGTTCAGCGTGAGTCCTGCCTTCTTTAGGCGCATCTTCATGCTGTCATAGTATGTCTCGGGGACCTTGATGAACTCTACGCCTCTTGCTTTCAAGTTTGTGATAGCACCGATGATGTTATCCGTCCGTAGTGCAATATGCTGTACACCCGGACCGCCGTAGAAGTCGACGTACTCCTCAATCTGAGACTGCTTCTTCCCCTTCGCAGGCTCGTTGATTGGCATCTTGACGACCTCGTTCGGCGAGCTCATAACAATGGACTTCAGTGCGGAGTACTCAGTGCAGATATCCTTGTCGTCGACACTCCAGAAGCGGTGGAAACCCAGAACCTTCTCGTAGTAGTCGCATGCGTCCTCCATCTCATCCCAGTCCTGGTTACCGACGCAGTGATCGATGGCTTCGAGGGTCACAGAGGGCAGGAAGCGGTTCAATAAATCTGATGCCTTGGCTTCTACCCGATACCCTGGTAGAAAAATGCCGTTGTATGTCGACTTTTGGATCAGTGTGTGTGTTGTGTCGCCATATGTGCGAATAGTGGCTAGTCTGACTGTGCCGTGTTCATCTGATAGATCGTGGGGTTCGGCAACAGAGATACCACCAGCAGAGACTGCGGCGTTGTAGATCGCATCGACGTTATCGACTTCGAAGGCAACATCCTTCACGGCATCACCGTGGCGCTCTTGGTGCTCGTGAATTTCCTTGAGTTGTCGTGCGTCTTCCTCACTGAAGCGGCTGCTTTGCTCAAGGCATCGAAGTGGCGATGTCAGGATGAAGGTCACATTGCCATTTCGTACAACGTGGGAGGCGGTTGTTCGCGACCCTGTCTCTAGCCCGCGGTATGCGACTCTCTCAAACCCCATACGTGATATGTAGAAGGAAGCGGCTTGCTTAGCGTTGCCAACATACCAGTGAACATGGTGATATCCACGGTATGACGCAAAGTCTGAGGAAGAGGTGGTGGAAGGGACTGGGGAGCCGGGAGGCGAGATAGCCGCGGGAGCCATCGTTGAATATCGCTGTATGTTGTATGGGGCGGACTTCAACTTCGGATTTTCGAGTGTATGTGAGAAGAGTGAGTGCGTGCTTGCTGAATTTGAACCGAGCGATCCGTCGTTGCCTTTATCTAGTACGCTTACCAGTGCTTCCTCACCCCTTCCTTCAAGAACCGAGATACAGCAATCCATGCAATGTTTGCTCACGCACCGTCATCAGGATCCTTATGCCGAGAGCACGTGCGGTGCCTTCCTGAAGCGACACTCTTTGTCCGCTGATGTCCATCCGCTCTTATCCGCCCAAGTGGAACTCGAGTGCGAAATATGTTCTTGTCAGCATAGGCCGTGTGCGTACTAATCGCAATGGATGCAAGACTACATTCGACATTCATTTCGGCTTTGATGTTGTGCAAAGTGCAGGTGTTGATGGACTGGTGTCCAGCAGGTGTGGTGTTCTTTCGGGCAATTCGCTAGCCGTTCAAGGTTTACGGGCCCCAATATCCGCTGCTGCCCGGCTCCGTGACGCTTGAGCCGAGCCTTACTTTCACATCGAACGGTATCAAAACCAGATTCCGCGACGAGCCACAGAAGTCTTCGGACGTTACTCAGCTGACTATTTCAGTCTGCTCCCAAACGCACTTGACTTCGCGAAATCGCTATCGAAGACAAAGCCACATCTTGAAGACTCACAGCACCAGCTCCGATGGCCGTTGAAACCGTCAACACCTCGTTGTCAGCCAACGATGCTCGTATTCTGAATGCGCTCTTCGACCCAGAAACTCTTCCATCATCTGTCGCAAAGTCGAGAGATGCATCCGCCATAGACACCACATTACCGCCACACCCTAGCATTTCCTCATCACAACTATCCATCCTCGAAACACAACAAAACGACATCGTCAGGCGCACTACAAGTGATTCTACCCTAGAAGCGATACATTCAGAGATCGAATGTCTCAACAATATCATTGCCACCAATCCGACATATCCGAGCGCTTTTGTCAACCGCGCCATGCTCCGAAGAATAAAAATCGAGACATCGCTACCAAAAGACGGCAATATCTTCTCCGCATCAGAATCAGACATCGAAACATTATTTACAGACTTGTCACGCGCCATTCATCTTTCATTGCCCGCATCTTCACCCACAGCCCCAGTGTCAGCGTACCAAGCGCGCATGTTACGCACAGCATACTCGCATCGCGCCTTCCTATACTTGAAAGCGAGCGAAACAGGGACACAACTGAAAGGCTTGGAGAAGAGCGAGTTGGAGGAGTTGGCGTCAAAGGATTTCGCTGCTGCTGCGCGGTATGGCGACGAGGCTGCGAGAGAGATGAGCGTGAGGACGAATCCGTATGCGAAGATGTGTGGCGCAATCGTGAAGAATGCTCTGAGGGAAGAGCGGAAGGGTGAAATGGCTTAGTAGTCGGAAATCGTGGTCTCGGGGGGCAGGTGAAGCCATCAATAACGCAGGCCAAACCGTTTGCTCAACATGCAAGGGTAAGCACATTGTACCTGACAAGGATCTCTCGAACGATTGCTCGACTGGTGCAACCGTGCCAGTGACAGTACGAACAAAGAGTCCAATCATATCACACAGACAGCCAGTGTTCTTAGAACATGGCGACAATTCAAAAGTCAAGTCAACATGCCTTTGTGTTTTTTCATCTACACGGATCGTGTCAAAGCCGCAAGTAGTGGGCAGAGCGCCACCAAGGAGGAAATCATGCTATTGTATGACCACTATTAGCGCGAAGAGAAAGCCTTTGAACGTTGCGGCAGGTCTGCTTTGACAAAGGGTTGTGAACATAAGACTAGTACAAGTATGGTTGTAGAACCCATTCGCTTTGTGCATACTGGTGTTCTGCAAAGTACATACGGACGGCTCTGGACATGACTGGTAGAAATTACTGTCTATTCGAGCTGAGAGGCACAAGATGCAACCACCTCCGTCAATGACAAGGTCTTTGTTCATCTTGGTCCGCGCAACCTGACCAGGGGACAAAGAAACACCTTAAGCCACGTTTGTCTGGAACCGACACCATACAAGATGGTCAAGCTTCCACAATGTGTTTGCAAACTTTCTCGGTCGGCAATCTTAGTACACCAATAATCATAATGCCCAGAGCACGCCAAACACCACTGCAGCGAGAACGCAAACGTATCGCCCTAGGCCTATCAAGAGCCTGGCCAATAACTCGTACTAACCGGCGTCCACGAGGCCTGAATAATGCAGGGAACTACTGCTATAGACACGCAGCACTGCAGTGCCTCATGCATCTCCCGCGCTTTCTGAACTGGATCCGCAAACACAATGAACCGGGCGCTCATTGGCCATGTTCAGCTACCGATCCAAACGCATCCCTCAACGCGAAAGAGAGCGAGGATCCGATTCTAGTCAATATGGGAGAGCTAGCACTCGGCTGTTTCTCGTGCTTGTTGAAAACACTGGTCAATGCTTACTGGGGCGATGTTTCGATCGGCACGACAGCAGAGAGATTACCTTTGCCGTTTGACTGGTCGCATCCGGCTATCCATCGTCTGCACCGGTTGGTGGAGAGGAAGTTCTGCTTCGAGCCTGAGGGAACGGCTGCTGCTTGCAAGAGCCGGAGTCTAGAGGGGGTGAGGTGGTTCAGGCGAAACGCGCGAAGGTCGAACATGACTGGCCAGCAGGACGCAGAAGAATTTATCTCCCTCGTCTTCAACGGTATTGAGTCCAGTATAGACATGTGAGTTGGCAATCTGTTTGTATGCTCGTACAATGCTGATGCTTTCAGGAACGAGCGTCACGGTCCCCGGCTCAAAAGGGAGTTCGATGCACTCTTCACTCTGTCGGAGACTTTCAACACGACGTGCTTGAACTGCGAAAGATCTGTGATCCGAGAGGGGACACATGGTCTAGGTCTCCGATTTGACGTTCTTGACGTCCTTGATGGCGGAAATGACACTGTTTACGAAGGCCTAGAGCGCCACCGCTTTGCCACGTACTTCAGTGATCCCGCTAATATCTTTCCCTGCCCTCACGCGGAACCATGCGATGCACCAGAAGGTGTGGCTGCCGCCACCGAGCGCACCATTGACGCCGCTCCAGAGTATCTGCACCTACTTCTGAATCGTACTGATATGAGGCGGAAACTGACGACTCGTGTCGATATACCAGACCTTCTGGATTTGACTCCACATATTACCGTGCCAGAGGGCGCACGTGCGGTCCCACTGCGGTACAGACTTGTGAACGGCGTGTTTCACAGCGGCGGAAGGGTACAAAGTGGGCATTACGTTGCTGGTGTTACCGGCGCCCCAAGCCTCGGGCGCAGTAGAAAAGTCAGGCCGACAGCAGATGGAGAGGGCAGGGAGAGCGCTGCGCCGTACAAGTACTTCTGGGTGAACGATTCTTCGGTAACAGGCTGGTCTGGAGGCGCTGGTGTGAACGTCATTGCGACAGATCCCGTGGTAAGGGGTAGTGCGTTCAATGCAAGTTTCTTGTTTTATGAGAGAATCCACCAGGACGCTAAAGAACCAGAAGTGGTTGAGGATACGGGACCGAGAAGATCGAGGAGACTGCGAGAGAAGCAAAGAGGCGAAGACGTTTGAAAGACATCCCGCAGTTTAAGAGGTATATGATAATGCCATGTATGATTTTGTTGTAGGCTAAGTAGTGTATTACTTCTGCATAAAGTGAGCGGCTCGAAGGAATCTAAATGTGAGCTCACATTACTTACACATGCCACTGCTTTTGATTTGGTTGCTGACCTCTGCCTGTATGGTAACATCCTTTTGCTCTGAGCTTCAATTGTCGTCTAATTTTATCCATCGCCACGGCGGGGGACCGCCCTTCAATACGACGGTTTCTGACCTTGATAGCAAGCCTCTTCCGTTCCATGTGGCTGTCGGATGGTGAACTCGGGTAAGAGACCTGTAGTCATGCAGTGCTTCCACCCACGCTCAGCACTTCTATCCTCGGCACATTCATCTGGCTCCTCTCAGCCCACGCATCGTGCACTTGATCTCTTACTGCTGCTTCCAGCCATCTCGCATAGTCCTTAGAGCAGTGTTCAGACTTCTCTCTCGTGCTGATAGTAACGCTTTGTAATCGGCCAAAACAGAAAAGCTCAAGACCTTCCCCTTTCCACCATGCATCGAAGTCCAGCCTGTACGGAGCTATAGGGGGTTCTGCATCCATGGCAATTCGCTCTATGCGTTGAATGGTCCTGTAGTCAAGCAATCGAGCAAGCGCTTCCAGCTGACGTTGCTCTTGGGTGGGGCGGATTGTTAAAGGGGTTCGTAAGAGTGGCGTGGCAAAGCGAGTGCGAAGATTGATCGTATCCAATACGAAGTTGATGCATATCTCAAATCCTGTTGTATGATCTGACTCTATCGGGCTGTTAGAGCGAGCAAAGATTGATATCCACTTGCACTGTGTTGTTTTTGCGACCTCGTAGCGTGCTTCACGACACACAGCAAAGAGCGTCGGGTAGGGGCTTGATATAGCGACAGAGACCGATTCTGTATCTGGGTCATGGTTGTACAACTCGATTTGTCGCCCATCACAATGCTTGCCGTTGTGCTCGTCTCGCGCGGCAAGGCTCCAGATGGTGGCGCGAAGCTCTGCAGAAAGACTGGGGAAGGCATCGAATTGGGCCGCCATGTCTCTGGAGCGCACTGTCAAGCAGGAAAGATGTTGACCTCGACTTCGTGCCTGTATATCGAGAAAGACATTGCAGTGATCCACAAGCTTTGGAGGAACTAACTCACGACACGTGACTTTGTGTTTGCCTTGAGGGCTGGCAGTTCACGGTGGGCGAATCAGGCCCTTTGAAGTGTATGGCTCTTCCCGTATCAAACAGGAGGTGTGCATACTCGCTACATCTCACCGCCAAAGGTCAGAGCCAGTGCGCTGTAACGTTCATGCTCAACCCATCTACGCAAATGACGTCTACCAGATTGTTTCAAGTTGTTTCGAATCGAATAGACTTCCCTGTGATTCCCTGTCGAAGTCTATGCATGTACTTGTACGCGCTTCACGATTGGTAGCGTGCCCTGCATCGTGCACCCTCGAAACATGGGCCTCGAAGCTGCCTGGATGGCAAGGTGAAGGTCTCAACAACTGCTTCGACTCAGAAGCGTCTTGCGAGCTCTTGTGCGGGCGGCAATATGGTCTTGTGCTCCGAGATATCCGGCAGTTTAGGGGTAATAGCAAGTCAAAGCAGTGTGAGGATGTGCAGCTCATCTCGCTTGAAGGGTTGGTCGGTGTTTTGGGCGCCGAGGGTGGAAACAGCTTGCGGCCGTTCCTCACCACTTGGTTCGAGGCGCGACCCCGCCAGCCCATGTGCACCCATACACCCTAATAAAGGTACCTCGACCGCCTACCACGCACGCGACCCGGCACTCACGCCGTCTTCGCAGCACCATGTCGTCGTACCTGAACAACCTGCTCACCAACACCACGTCACGATACACCAATCTGCGCCGGCAGCTGCTCTCCGACGAGAATGATGGCGACATAGAAGAAGACTCTCACATTTCGCGGGTCCTGCGCGCGTACTACACAGAGAAAGGTCGGCCGTTTCCGCAATGGCTGCCACCTGACCCACGCGCCCCGCAGGCGCAGCCGACGCAGCAATTCGTGTCCTCAGCCGGGCGGCAGCAGGGCCAGGGCACACCCACGGGACGCGGGGGAGGACTGAGTGATCTCTGGGACAATCCGGCACCTCAGCAACAGGCACAGCAGCCGCAGTCCTTGCGCCGCGGCGCTGGCGGCGGCGCGGCTGGAGCAGGCGCGCGACCGCTTCAGGGGCGCATGGGCAGCTCGCTCACGCCAGAGCCACAGGGCCAGGGCAGGCCGCTACCAAGCCAGAGAGCCGGCAGCTACCAGAGCTCCATGGGGCCCGGCGGACGTGCAGGCGCCGACCCTTCTCCGCCACCAAGTGCAGGCTCAGGCACCACGGCACAGGAGCGGCTCAAGCAACGACTGTGGGGATCCGGGAGGTCGGCCAGCCCGGCGCAAAGCACATCGTCGGTAGGATCAGCACGCGGCTCCTACGAAAGGCCTGCGCCCGGCGGCCGGCCGCCGTACCCAGACGAGCGCAGCTACTCGGGTGGCAGCAGCGGTGGAGGGAGGCAGCAGTCTGGCGATTACGATCCCTACGCACCCACGAATTATGGCGGCGCACCACAGCGCGCTCCACCGGGCGGACGCGTCGGTCTGCCGAGCGGGCCGCGCATGCGTTGAGCTTCTTTGTACATTTAGCACCGGCGCATTTGGAGTTGCAGGGCAGTCACGGTTTTGGACGTTGCATAGCTTGCGACTCAGCAGCACGGCGTCAGGAGTCTCTTGCGGAGGACACAGCTGCTTTACGCTGGCTGCACATAGAGCAATATTCGACATGACCAAATTCGCAAGCTTTGCCCTTACCAGCCTACTTCGTGCTCAAGGAAATTCGCCCCCGGTCGCATCTTGATTGAACGCGTTCCCCGCGTGCGCCACACAAGCAACGTCATGTCCCGCTGACTAGCTGCTGCGGCGCTGCTACCTGCTGCAGCAGCCACTCCCATGTGCTCTTGCCCCATGAGCTGCGTGCCGCCTGAAATTCCTCAAAATACCTGTAGCACGCTCTCCTGAATTCTCGAAACGTTACACACGTCGATATTGGCGGTTGTTGCAGCCTGCTTGCCCCGCCATGGCCTCTCCGGCACCACCGAGCCCGCCCTCGCCGTCCGCGTCGTTCTATGATGTGAGCGACGACGATGAGGGCGAGTACAACACGATAAGACACACTGAGAGCGGGAAAGGCGTGAAGTTACTGTACACTAAGAGCAAAGTCCGTGAACAACATCCATGCTTGTCTGTGGCGTGACGCTGACCCAACATGCGCAGGTATACGTCCACCCCTCACCCTCCGCCAAAGACAACATTCCAGGCTTCGTAGCACTTATTCAGCAGAAGTCGGCCAAGAACACAAATGATGCCCGCCCTACGTCGTCTGCGTCGTCGAAAAGCGTCAGCTCCTCGTCGCTGCTCCTTGCCTGGATGCCCGAGTCCGCCCTGGGTGATGCCTACGACACCTACGTGAAGGTCGACCTTTCAGACTCGTCTGCCCCGCCCAAGATCTCGTACCTCGTCCCTCCTCCGCCAACTACCTCCTCACACACAGTCACGCCCGGCTATGCCTTCGCTATCCCTGTGAGCGAGATATACTCTCTGCTGGTACGCCCACCGAGCTTAGGATGGTGGTTCGGCAGCGTTGTAGTGAATACACGTGCAGGCGACAGCTTCCCTGCGCTATTCTTCCACGACAGTGAATGTCAGTCCACCATCCTGCAGAGGAAGAAGCTTGCAAAAGAAACCTTCGACCCCTTCGGCGATGGCGGCGGCATGTTCTGGGGTGGCGACGAGGTCTTGCGATGGTTGAAACGCTATGTGACAGTCGAAAGATCTGGTGCCGACCCTAGTATATACCTTATTGAGCCCACCGAGGACGACAAGCAATCGTTTGGTAAGAACGCGCCAGGATCTGCAAAGAAGAACAAGGATGGCGAGGCTTCTTCTTCACAAACACAAGGCAAGCGCGACGGGGGCATGGATCCAGTCACAAAAGCCTTCAAGGAAGCGAGGTGGAACATCCTCGAGAAGCTCAGTCAGGTCACAACATTTACAAGGAAGACGGCGCAGGCCGTAGCAGAGAACCCCAAGATACCCCCTCAGGTTAGGCGCCTGATCCAGAATCCAGAAGTACAGACCCTGCAAGATGAGTTTGACAGTGCACGCATATACTTGGCTAGATGGGCTATGGGTATAGCTGAGCAAAGCGAGCGGGAGCGAAACCAGAGGATATGGACAGCGAAAGATGTTCTGGCGATGGAACAGGGCGACCTTGGCGACTTCGAGATCCTCGACATGGACAAGATGACTATGGCGGACCGCAGAAAGCCAGTCACGCTAGAGGAGTGGAAGGGTTTCTTCGACGACACTGGTCGCTTACAGTTGACGCCAGACGAGGTCAAGGAGCGGATATTTCACGGTGGTCTCGATCCTGATGATGGCGTACGAAAAGAGGCGTGGCTCTACCTTCTTGGCGTCTATGAGTGGGATAGCAATGAGGAGGAACGCCGTGCGAATATTAACAGCCGTCGAGACGAGTACATCCGCCTGAAGGGTGCTTGGTGGGAGCGAATGGTCGAGGGTCAACAGACCGAAGAGCAGGCTGAGTGGTGGAAGGAGCAGAAGAACCGCATAGGTTTGTCTTACCACACACCCTAATATCTGTACAGGACTTGGCTAACTTGTCCCCATTCGATGGGGTGCGTTCAATAGAGAAGGATGTGCACCGAACAGACCGAACCATTCCAATCTTCGAAGGAGAGGACATACCTCATCCTGACCCCGACTCGCCTTTTGCCGAGGTGGGCACCAACGTGCACCTGGAACAGATGAAGGATATGCTCTTGACCTATAACGAGTACAACAAGGATCTCGGCTACGTTCAGGGTATGAGCGATCTCCTTGCACCCATTTATGCAGTTATGCAGGATGATGCGATTGCATTCTGGGGTTTTGTCGGATTTATGGATCGAATGGTAAGACTGTCCTCCTCGTAACAGATTTCACAGCTGACGCACACGCAGGAACGAAATTTCCTTCGCGATCAATCCGGCATGCGTAAGCAACTCACGACCCTCGATCACCTCGTACAACTCATGGACCCCAAACTCTACCTCCACCTACAATCCGCCGACTCCACAAATTTCTTCTTCTTCTTCCGCATGCTTCTCGTCTGGTACAAGCGTGAGTTCGAGTGGCCAGACGTTCTGCGCCTTTGGGAGTCCTTATGGACAGACTACTGCAGCAGCAACTTCCACATTTTCATTGCACTTGCAATTTTGGAAAAACATCGCGACGTTATAATGGCGCATCTGAAGCATTTTGACGAGGTGCTCAAATATGGTACGTTGCTTTGGCGTTTGCACAAAACGAACATTCTGACTCGTAACAGTGAACGAGCTTTCGGGTACCATGGACCTGGAGTCGACGCTTGTACGCGCCGAGTCTCTCTTCCGTAGATTCCAGAGAACTGTTGAAACAGTTGACAAGAAAGGGAATTTCCCCTCTGCTCCGCAGGCGAGGCAAAGGAAGCAGGCAGCCGTGATAGCTTCAGGGCCAGGACCCATGCCTAAGCTGCAAGAGACCGAGTCACAAGCTTCGTCATCTGGCACCGACAAGGGTAAGCAAACAAGCACAGATGACGACACGGATGCGAAAGTCATCAGTCCAGAGCTTCGTGGCCTATTGAGCCGAAAGGTGGAAGTCCTAACGAAAGAGGATGTTGCCAAGAAGGGCGAAGGTGTGGGATCATGAGTCGTTTCGACGTTTACTTTGCATCAGAATGTCCGGCGTTGGTAATGACTGTGAATATTGATAAAACCCTGGGAATTGGGTGTTAGTTGTGTCCATGCTGCGTTGGCATCAACGATGGTTTGTGCCACCTCTGTCTTCAAATTGACATCTCTAGTAACAACGTCATACTCACACACCTCTCTTCACGCAGCAGAGCGTTTTCCAATGACAAATTCGAAATCTCGCGATTGACACATTGATTATGGCTAGCCATGTTCTGTTTCCCATTGAATCGTGCTCTATAGTGCGAAGCAAGAATTTCCCTTTCACTCCGCGTCCTTTCACTTTACAAAACAGACTCTTATGGAATACATCAAGCGCTTCCTCGACCACTCTCCCACGCCGCCATGACAGAACCTACCGCAACGTACAATCCCTCAACTGTGGAGGAAGCGCTTTCGACATCTCCGCTCGCCCAGCAAGCAGCCACCGGATCAAGAGATACCACTCGCTGTCGGGGAATCCAACGCCGTTCGAGTCAAGCGGCATCCGCATTGCCACCGCAAGCGCAAACACCGTCGTCCGCGGGACAAGATGTCGTCCTTCTCTGGTCCATGGTCGCGTAATCTGGCCAGCTTCAGGGAGTCCATTTCCTCGATTCCTTCAGATCACAAGTCGTCTTTTACGTCCGCATCTGACGATACACTCGATGTCTTCTGTGACCCCGAGGCTCTACATGTCTGGGAGACAGATAGTGACATTGACGTTATGCTGCAGTTGACAAGTGTCCTTGCAAAGCTATGCGACTTGGGTGTTCGAGAGTCTAAAGATGAGGTCAAGGGTATCAAAGGCGGCATGGTCATAATCGCAGAAGATGACAGGGATGAAACTCACTTCAAAAGGCTTCGAGGACTCGTCGAGCACCTCACTGGTGAGACGGGAAGCAAACATCTCGAGGGAGCAGTTTACTCTTTTGCGAACGCGAGTATCGTTGTAGCCCGTGGGTGGTGCTACCGCCCCAATGGTAATGACGACGTGGAGAGTGTGGTCAAGCGTGTGACTACCACCATCCAACGTGCGCTTTCTGCTTCGAAAACACACAAGATCGTCTGGCATCATGGCGCAGTTGTCTCGCCATTGCTGACCTTCATCAACACCACAAGGCCTGAAATACGCAATACTATCGCAGGTATAAGTGTCACGAATTCACTACACCTTGCAACAATTGTCAGGCCATCAGCAGCAGGCAAAAAGAACACGATAAATGACTTGGTACGCTTACAGTCTTATGCGAAGAAGCTGGGCATCCCTGTCCTATTTCTTGACAGCAGCACACAAAGTATCACGAGCCAACACTTGTCGACTTACATGTACTTTTTTGCGTACTACATCCACACTTTCCTCCCTTCCTGGATGCTGCACACTCACCTCAACGTCGCGCAAGACGAGCTCGTCACTTTCGCCTTTCGGCTCAACGGCGCGAGCAAGGCTCGCTACGGTAGCGACGTTGTTGATATGGTGAAGAAGCATCTTGCTCCCCGGAGTAAGCATTGGGCACGTCGCTGTGTCGACCCGCGCAGCTATCAGGAGAAAATGTGTCAGGCGGCAGGCAAAGAGCGCGAGGTACATCACGCTGTCCAGCTAGCGGATGCACCCTTTTCCCTCTTCAAGACTGCATACTGCGCCAACAATGACGGTGTTGCAGCATTTGCACGCCTGGCAGTCGGTCCAGCAAGTCCTGCAGCTGCAGCAAAGGAAGTGTTCATTGCAGCACCAGTCGACATCGGCTTTACCACTTCGCGCCTACGTCCAAGTCACCCAAGCAACTTTTTCGTCCTGCTGCCGAAACAAGATGTCACAGAAGAGAACATAAGGAACCGCATCCAAGGCCTTATGATGGGCGTCCTCGAGCGGGTGCGCCAAGAGCATGGAAACCCAGTCTTCAGTACGTACGAGAAGCAGGCGTGGAAGGACGTAGTGCAAGCATGTTCCTGGGCATTGGACAAATGCGAGACCAAGATGCCACGGGACATTGGCAAGAGAGTCAAGTTCGTGCTAGACAAGCTTACAAAGGGCACATGGGGCTATGTGGTCGGCGCGCCGGGCGACGAGATCAAGGCGGTGCCTGCAGGCGATGGTTCGGGAGCGGCGAGCGCGAACGCAGCGGCCCATGCAGCGTTCTCGGGCACGGCGGCGGGAGTGCAGAACGCGTACTCGCAGGGCTACGGTCAGCAGCAGATGCCAACGGCTAGTGGTTACGCGGGCCATGGACAACAGGGCATGATGAATCTACCTGTGCCTTCACCGGTGAGCTACCAGCCTCAGCAGCCTCAGCCATATGCGCAAGGCTTTCAGCAGGGCGGGCGTGTCATGATAGACCCTGAAGCATACCACCAAGGCCAGGTAAACGGGTATGGACACGATATGCCGTCACCTGGGTATGGTCATGCCCAGCATATGCCAGGCGGGTTCCCGCCAACACCTCAGCAAGGTTATGCACAAATAAGGCCATAGTGGTGATGGATCGTGGATCGTGGATCGTGCGGATGTCGAGTTCATGTACAACCAGTCCTGGCCGCCAGGGCTTCATCACATAGTGGCTGGAAGCGTTATCAGATAGCGTCTAGGATCGTGAACAGATAGCGTCTGGAAGCTCAAACTTGATACAGGTGTCGCTGCTCCATGAATTGTGTGACTCCTTCCACATGCGAAATGTGAGATTTAGGTTACGTCGTCTGGCAGCGACGATGACGTTCGGTGCCTCGGGACCTTCGTGAACATTTACGCGACGCGTCTACGCCCCTCCACCAACTCACACGATGCGCTTCAAGGCCCAGATACAGAACATTCCCACTTTCACAAGTGCGTATTCTTCTCTTTGGATGGCTGATACGCAGCTGACACCTCGAAGAACTCACCGCATCTCTCAATTCGCTGGGGCCGCTCGCATGGGTCAAGCTCAGCGAAGAGCAGGTGTGCTTCACCATCATACCTGAGCAGGGCACACAGGTCTGGGCGTGAGTTTCTGCGGGGTTCCGTGTGTCTGCAGACTTCTAACAGAGTACAGTGTACTTTCCATTGTAAGCGCACCATCTTCTCTCCCCCAACCTGCAATCTGACGCGCAGCTCAGGACGCCATCTTCGAGACCATCTCAGTACAGTCTGCTGCCAACAATGTCATCAACCTTGAGGTACCGCTCACGTCGCTCAACCGAGCCCTTAAGTCGGCCTTGAATGCCACATCCGCCCAGATACGCCTCACGAAGAAGGACAATATGCCCGTACTTGCCTTGACTATCGTCACGACCACGTCCTCGAACTCGTACGGCGCCTTCCCAACTGCAGGCCCAAATAACGACGATGGTTTCGATGCACCATTCGACAATACTTTCGGAGGCAACCGCGAGACGGTCGTCACGCAAGAGATACCCGTGCGCGTGCTTGCCCCAGACACAGTAGCCAACATACACGAGCCTCACACTCGGGAGCCAGATGTGCACATCATACTACCGCCGCTGATGCAGCTCAAAAGTATCAGCGACAGGTTTACAAAGCTGGCTCTCGCGGACGCAAAGCCAGGATCGGGCACCGCGGCGACCAGGACACGGCTGGAGGTCTCTGCAAACATGCATGGTTGTCTCAAGATGAGCATCAAATCCGACGCAATGAGCATCTCATCTGTCTGGACAGACTTGAGCAACCCAGAATTGGATCCTGCCCAGGTTGCAGGAGGCGAGGATGGGCTTGCTGGTCATCCCAGTACGCGCATGAAGCAGTTGGGCTCTGCAGATGGACGCAGTGAGGAAGGCTGGGCAACAGTCAGGATAGATGGGCGCGATTGGGGAAAGGTGATGAGTGTGGGGAGACTTGGTGGGAGAGTTATTGCCTGTGAGTAGTTTGCTTCACGGCATTCGGTGCAGCATGTCTGACCATCTGCTAACAATGGACAGGCTTCTGCCACGAGCACGCTCTAATCCTTTACGTCTATCTGCCGAATGACAATGGCAACGACGAATCTGTCTTGACGGTACGAGTGCAGCCTCATGTTCCCTGGAATCCGAGCAAAGGCTGATGTGTATACAGTACTATGTCAGCTCGTACAGCGCATGATGCAGAACCATGTTTTATGCGACATTTATGAATCACGAATAGATACCACGCACGGAATACCATATCGTGGATTATAATATACAATGTGGGTTGTAGCAACTTTGGATTAAGGATGTACGATACCGAGCTCATGGTAGGATTCGCGAACCAGTTCTTCGTTACCTGCGTCTGAAAGTCCAGATGTTAGTAGTTCATACTTAGCGAACGATAGATGCCTTCAGCTATCTAGGCATCAGGTGAGGCCCAAGCGCTACTTCCCGCCTCACGACCAACTTAAGATGCCAACGTCCCTTGCCAAGTAGCAACACCTCACCGACAAGTCAGTAAACCCAGCATCGATCATGTCGCTACCGAGTGCGAGCGATTGCATTGTTAAATCGCGACCCGGGGAGTCAACGCTGGACTCAAACACAATTGATAGTGCATGCTTCATTACGGGCCTCTCCACTGATCTTATCTACCTCATTATCGACTTTGTACCTCCCGAGTCACATCTAGATTTCGCATGTACATGCAAGAGAATCGCGGCCTGCGCCAGCGGAACCCTAAAACGTCACCAGGAGGCTTACAGCAAGTACCGGGTTGCATCAGATATCTCGCCAACTACCATCCCACTATTGCTACGTAGCGCATTTGGACGCGCCGACCCAATCTTGATCTGGCATGTTCGATCTATTGAGATCTGGCATGATCGTACAAGCTGGCTGGACTGGAAAATGCTCTGCTTCGACCAGCAACTGCACGAAGCGTGCACAAATGTCGATGGCACGTCGTGGAAATGGCAGGACGACGAGATCGAGGAGTATCTTGAAGATATCGAAGATCAGTTCGATGCAATGGTCGAAAATGGTGACGAGGACATCCGTGTGGAGGCCCGCGATCAGGTCAAAGATGGTTTTGACGGGATTTTGAAAATGCTTCTGATCGCATATTGCCCACGACTGCAGGATGTCAAGTTCATAACGAAAGAGCATCACAGCAAATCGACGCTTGGCTGGCTCATGAGGGTGATTCAGGGCAGCATCCTGTACGGCAGCCACTGGCCTCCCGGCCTTTGCAGCATTCAAAATGTCGCTGTCGGCGTCGTATCAGAGACACGGATGACAATACCACCCACAGACGATGTTTCGGACGCATCAGACACGTCCATGCAGGTCTTCTCTATCTTGCTTCGTCTACGTCGACTCAGCTCGATATACTACAACGGCCTTGTGCGCCCAGATGAGGATGATCCAATAGAGTACGACTTTTCTACGCTGGTGCCACCACGTTCTTCTACTGTCAAGCACATCTACCTCGATGATTGTGATGACTTACCTTATTCTTTCCGTCGCGCGCTTGTTCAAGCGCCGATCGCACTCGAAACTTTCACACTTCGTGCTGGTACCAGTGCTCCTAATCGAATGGAAGATGCCGACGCGCTTATAAATGGCATCTGCTCTGAACAGTCCGCCTCTCTGCACACTCTTATGTTCTATGGCCCTTACAGCCATCGCCAGATCCATGGGTACAGATGCACTTGCTATCGCAACGAGGAGCTCGAGAGGGCAAACAACCTCCAAACCGTCGCCATCAACATCTCAGACATCGAGCTGGATTGCATGTACTTCTCGAGCGGAGATGAGAGCAAGATGGCCGAACAACGCAAAAGCTTCATCAGGTGGTTTCGCGAAACAGCGTTTCCCAGCTCACTGGAGCGGCTGCTGCTCTGGGGGAAAGTTGAGGAGTATTTCCTGACTCAGGCCAAGGGACAGTTTCTGGACTGGCTAGAAGACGCCCTCATCGACGTCATACAGTCGCATCGCTGGATGGAGGGCTGGGATTCCGCCGACGAAGAGGAGTATGACAAGCTTTCTGCCGCGTACGAGTCCTTCTACGGCAACCTCAAAGCTGTGTATCTTGAAGACATCGAGAGGCAGTACAGAAACTCGAGGCACCAGAACGGCGGGGCGTATACTGAAAAAGTATATTTCCAGAAACTCGTTGAAGTGGGTAGAGAGGCGGGCATCGACATCCATACCCTTACCAACCGCGTGCCAGCCATGCACGAGCATAGCTTCCCGACTGCGCCCGATAAATGGGATCTGCAGTCGGGACCGTGGTGGGAGCGCAGAGGCGAGATGAAGGATTGGGTGTTTGACGTTTATAAGGGGATGAGGATACCGCCCGGGTGTGGGAAGTGCGGGAAGTGCGAGCAGTGCTTGAGCATGTACAGCGCCGAGCTGTGGGATTCGTTGGACGTGTGATTATACCATGCAGCTAGACAGTGTGCGTTTGCAGCCGCCCTGTCTGCGGGTCCTACAGGATAACTTGTACTGAACGACACACTTATCTTCTGACACCTCTAGTCAAAGCCCTGGGCTCTTCTGTTCAAATCCTTCTTATCTATGGTCATCTTAATGCTCTGTTCCTTCCTGCCTTCCTTCCTTCCTTCCTCGTACAACGTCTGCCCGCGAGAATTTCAAAATACTACAAAGCATGGCACATGTCCCAAAAGCCATCATCTCTAAGCTAAACACTGTCTGCAACATGCCTGGTGGCTGCTCGGCTAGAGCGAGTCGTATGGTGTCTTCTAATTCGGCTCGGGCTGAGTGCTACATCTGTTTCTGTCGACATTCATGGCGGCCTCTCGAATACGTCCACATTGTGAAATATTTGAGATCGGCAAACGCTGTTCGTATGTGCTGATGACCTGTTTTCAAAAGATGCGTCGATTACAATGAATACCTGACTGCTCTTATTCTTCATGTTCATTGGTCTCGAAATGCTCTGAAGCCCCTCGCTGACTTTCCGCCCATAGGTCCTTGTACGTAAGCGTTGATCGGTTCTCAGATGTGTGGTTTTTCTTGAACCAAAGTACGCCAAAGGCAACCCAATGTATGGTTCTGTTCACTTCAGAACAGGTACCGTATTCGACCATGTGTTCCTCTTTTTTCCCCGGAACACTGCTGCCCTGAGCCAAACTTGTGAGAATCATCACCCATCCTTTCAAGATCTTTTTCGACTGTCTTGCGGGGAAAAGGAGGAAATCGACGAATGGTTTCGAAGACAATCTGAATGCTGTTTTATGTCGGAAAGAGCTTACTGACTCACCCGCGCCGTATCCGTCTTCTAAGCGTCGCAGAAAGGTGCGAGGAAGGCATGCATGTTGCGACCTCAATCTTGTCCTGGCTCACGTGTCTATATTCTGTAGTTCTGTGCTTGAGTAGACGAAATATCACATCAAAACGCCGTGTGTTGTTCCTATCGTGGTTGTATTTGCTGTCCGTACACTATTTCTGTCAATAGTTTGCTTTGTGTAGTGATCACTACCATCAATCAGCTGTACAAGATGCTCACCTCGTGACAGCGTGTCAGTATGGCGACAGATCGTCGTACCACCGCAGATGTACCTACACCTATCTCATACTTGCAAGCACACTAGAAAAGCTTATCATACCTCAAGCGTTGCCGTGACCAGTAACCAGTATCTCATCGATCAGCAAGGGCACCGCGGAGCAATGAACAGAAGCGGTAATCTGCGAAGTGAGATGCGTAGCCATGGCGTACACATACGTCAGCACACATACCCCACACAGCATCTTGAGGCATCGAATCCTTCGGACGTCGATGCATGCAATGCTTGGAGACGATCACGAAATCTGCTGGTGTTGTAGAAGGAAGTACCCGCACCGTCGCGATCACAGCGTACCTGCCCCACTAAGGACATCACGCTGCATAAATTATCCAAGATAAGCAATTCATCTGCTATCAAGCAGCAGTGTCATCAGGGTCGAAATCCCACATATCTTGGCAATACGCTTCGGCGTTATAGATTATTGAGCGATGTTCGTTCTCGTGTTGCCCACGCCCCAATGACATGGGAGGCGCGACCGTATCAACAACCGTACATCGGTAACAGGATAAGCAAGCTCTGCGACTCGCGCGAAACACGAAGGCCCTGTGCTGAAGGACGGATCATCACCATGATGATTAACGCCCGAGCCGTTTGCAGATGCACCGCGAAGCATGGATGATGAGACGATGGCAAGGATACGTCATTTGATATCGCTCGGACTCAAATGGGGCCGCCCAACCTCCTCTAAGCAATGACAGCTGCGATACGGAGGCCCGCGGAGCGAGCAACGCCGTTGAAGGAAGAAAACGCCCGAGCGAACAGTGCCACGACAGATGTCAACGTCAGATGAGGATGCACGTCGCGAGCTGACATCATGTGGATAAGCTTCGTGCGCACTCTCAAGCTTCCAGCAGGCCAGAGCTCGAACAGCATCAGTTTCTCTGACAAAGACATCTCCATGCGCGATTGCTCACCTGATGATCACGGAATCACAGACTTCAATGAATGCGCCTGCCCAGCCGCGACTCCATGTCCTAATTCCCGTGCCAAACCCACAAGCTCATCCACTCGCAGCTAATCCTGCACTCACCAACCACCAGCCGCAGCTACCCCACGATGCAAGATGCACCAAGCGTGCGCGCTACTGCATGCACGTCTCCAAGCCCTACGGGCAGCAATTGGCCAATCACATCCATGTAGCTCGCTATCTTTTCCGCTCTCTCGAGCTGAAATTCGCAAACTTAAAGCTCTACCCACGGCTGGACGCTGATAGACGCACGCCGCCGAGCGGCTGCGATAGCAATTGGCTTCGCATCGTGCAGCAGAACCGTCGCATCGCGTGTTGAGCCATCAGTCACATCCAGAGCACTGGGAGCATGGAGGGGGCAGGATTGGCTGCGAGGAAAGTGCATGCTGATCTACCCCGCTTGGGGGCGTTGGCAGCTTCAATCCCCCCAGAGCTGCTGCAGACGGCAATCTGCAACGCTGTGAGCTGCGACTGCGGTCGACCAACCACCAACAGCGGGTGGTGTCGATAACTAACCCTGCCTCGAAACCGTAGCTCGAGGCGCACTTTGATACACTTTGCAGACTCGCTTAGGCATTGAGGAGGTGCTTGGCTTGCCATCAGCTATCGTTCCATTTGTCACAGACTCGAATGGTTGATAGGCCGTAAGGCTGAGTGAATATTGCGAGGCTTGTGGAGCAGCAATCTGACACCCGTGAATTCGCCCGATATGCATGTCGTTAACGCCACTAGCCTCTGAAGGGTTTGTGCCATGACGGGACCATACAGTATGGGCGAGGCTCCAATTGACGATTGCAAGGGAACAGTTTAGTCAAGAATAGTGAGAGGAATAGGGCTTTGTAGGAGGAATTGAGAGGCAGTCACAATTGTTCAATGGCAAACAGATGATTTAACTTCGATCGGTATCAATTACTAACAAAGAAATATGCTCTTTGGTATACAGTGAGTAATTAAAAAACGGCGACTGATTATTAACCTCACTAAAGAGGTGGGCTCATCACACCCATGGCCAGTACATAAAACCAACCACATAAGCCGTTCATCTTTCTCATATGCATCCATGCATCGTAATTTACATTTACTCGTCCTCCTCCTCCTCGGCAGCGCGGGCAGCAAGAACGAAGCGCTGTACTCCGTGCTTGTCTGTACCGTGCTCGAGAGACAGCTTGCTGAGGGCAGCAATCATGTTCTCGATGTGAGGGTTCTTCCTGTGGCGGTCCTTGCGGCCGAGCTGGTCGAGCCACGTGATGCGGTTGAGCAGGTAGTAGACAATGGCGATGATGATCGTGACACCGATGGAGTAAGCCCAGATAAGGACAACGGTGACAATATCAACCCAGCCGCGTTCCTGGAACTTGGAGTTGTTCGTAGGAGGGTTAGTCTGGTAGTTCTCGCCAGACATCCATCCGAAGAGGGCGAACAGGGTGGCGAGGACATCTACACCAAGAATGGCAATGACCAGCTGGAACGAGGGGAATGTCTTGCCGCCACGGGTGACGAAAATAAGCCAGTTCTCGGTAAGGGCAACCTCAAGGAAGAGGATGGGCTGGATGTGGCCGAAGTTGACAATGATACCACCGTTGGGCAGGAACAGAGTACCACGGATGATCCAGGTACCGAGAGCAAGGAGCAGACCGAGGACGACGGAGATGAGCCAGATCTTGGGCAACTGCCACTCGACAGGACGCTGCTCAGAGTGAGCGTTGTCGTAAGCAACGGCGACGGTAGCCAAATCAGCGAAGAGGGCAAGGAAGACAATAAGCTCGGCACGGATGGTCTCGTTGAGGATGATCATCGTGGTGACGAGGTAGACTTCCAAGTGCAGGCAGAGCGCGATACGGTACTGGATGTAGGCCTTCATACGCTGGAAAATCTGGCGGGCAATCTTAATGGCGAGGACGATGGTGGAAAGACCGGGGGCAAGGAAGACAATATCGGCGGCGGCCTGAGCAGCCTCGGTGGAACCTTCGACAGCGATACCGCAGTCAGACTTCTTGAGAGAGGGAGCATCGTTGACACCGTCACCAGTCATGGCAGTCAAGTGACCACGCTGCTGGAGCATCTCGACGACCTGGTACTTGTGCTCGGGGAAGACTTCGGCGAAACCGTCAGCACGCTCAACGAGATCGTGCTGAGTGGTACCGGTAAGACCACCGTGGATAAGCTTGGTAGAGTTGTAAACCTTGGTTCCGAGGGCAAGCATCTTGCAGGTCTCCTTGGCGATGGCGATAGCGTCACCAGTCAACATCTTGACGGGAACACCGAGCTGCTGAGCCTCAATGATGGTCTGGGCGGTATCCTCACGAGGGGGGTCGAACATGGACAAGAGACCGAGAAGGATCCAGTCACCGTCGTTCTTCTGGTAAGCGACACCAAGGGAACGGAAACCGCGGCGGGCAAGCTCGGAAGCCTTCTCCTTGTACAGGTTGGCGGTGATCTCGTCGCAGTTGGCAAGGTTGACAATGGCCTTGGGGGCACCCTTGGCGCAGACGTACTTGTCACCACCCATGTGGCAGACGGCGGTGATACGCTTGGAGACGGGGTCGAAGGGAGTGAACTTCTCGGTCCTCCAGCCCATGTTGAGGATCTCACGAGCCTTGGGGTAGCGGCGGATGGTCAGGATGGTAACCTTGTCGATGGGGTCGAGAGACTTCAGGTTGTGGGAAGAGGCGAGAGCGGCAACAGCCATCATCCAGTTGACATCCTGGCCCTCAGCGACGTAGGGCTCACGGAGAGACAGCTGGTTAGCAGTGAGGGTACCGGTCTTGTCAGAGCAGAGAACGTCAACACCAGCGAGGGACTCGATGGCAGTGAGCTTCTGGACGATAGCCTTCTCCTCGGCGAGGTAGGCAGCACCGACAGCGAGGGTGGTGGTTGTGACAACGGGAAGACCGACGGGGACACCGACGATGAACATGATCAGGGCGTAGTGAAGAAGAGTGACGGACTTGTCGGTACCCTCACGGTGGACGGAGATGGGAATGTGACGGAAGAAACCACCAATCCAGGCCAAGAGGATGAAGAACATGACCAAGACGAGGAGCGCTGTACCGATGGAGTTCATGATAGCCTTGAAGTGACCCTGGTCCTGAGCGCCCTGGACGAGCGAAGCAGTGCGACCGACGAAAGAGTGCTTAGCAGTGGCGATGACGATACCGTAGGCCTTGCCGCGCTTGCAACCAGTGGTGTAGTAAGCGACCTCGCCCATGTACTTGTCGACAGCGAGAGATTCACCGGTGATAGCAGACTGATCGCAGGCAACGAGAGAAACACCCTGAGTGATGGGGTTCTCCTCATCGAACTTCTCCTCATCGATCTCGTCCTCCTTCTCGTCTGGGTCGCCATCGTGGAACTTGTCCTCGGCCTTGAGCTTAAGGTAAAGCTCAAAGTCCTCGGGCTTGTCGTAGTCGCAGATGAGACGAACGTCACCGGGAACAGTGGAACCTTCCTCGACGACGACGATGTCACCGGGGACGAGCTCACGGGCGAGGATGGACTGTTGCTGGTTGTCACGGACGACAGTCGCCTTCATGGCGATGTCACCCTTGAGGGAAGCGACGACATCGGCGGCCTGCTTTTCCTGGTACCAACCGACGATAGCGTTAAGAAGAAGAATACCGCAGATGACACCGAAATCAATCCAATCCTGAAGACCGGCAGCGAGGAGGGCAGCAAGTTCCATGACTAGTTTGCGTTAGTTTGTGCACGGCCAATAAAGTTGTGCAAATTGCATACCGTAGAGAATAGGACCGGTGAAGTAGCCCAAGAACTGCTTCAGGAGGTTGGTCTTCTCCGAAGAGATCTCGTTGAAGCCATAACGCTTGCGACGGTTGTCAGCCTCGCTGGAGGAGAGACCAGTGCGAAGCTCAGTGTTGACGACTGCGTTGTGTTAGCAAATGCGTTGAGAAATATTTTGCACAAAAACGGGATGCGTGCTGGGGTGTGGCGGTGGTGCGACAGCTAATGAGTTCGCACGTGACCAGGGGCCCCACAACAGCTGCAGGAAGCTCCAAGCTCCATGCGGAGTTGGGAAGATCCTAGAGCGCAGTTCGCAGCTGGGCTCCTGGGCCGTCCCAATGCGCCACCAGATACTGGAGTAGTGATGGTCGCCAATGGATGCCACCACGGCAGCCCTTCGCTGCGCGCCGATTGCGATCCAATATATTGAATGTGCAGGAATGAATAATACGTACAGTCGTCAGGGACCTCAGCAGCAAGGTCAGTGGCACCAGAGGCTTTGCCGCCGCCGGATTGCCACCACTTCTTCTTCTTGGGGGCCTCCTCGACCGCGTGGCCAGCAGACCTGGGGTCGCGGTAGAAGAGGATGTACTTCTGCAGAGCAGTGTACTCGTCCATGCCCTCGAACTCGGTCATGGAGACGATGGACTTTTGGCGCTCAGCAGCGGAGCTAGCGCGCCCGCGCTCGACATCTTCGCCGGGTGCCATGGTGATTAAGATATGCTCAGTACAGTGTCGATGGTCGGATTATTAGAGGGTGTATAATTGTCAATCACAGAGAAGGCTCCCAGCGACCAAAGGTAGGGAGGCGTGGAGTTGTCGAGGTCGGGCAGGCTCAGCAGTCGGTAAGAGCGTGCGAGTCCTTCTCTGTAAAGAAAGAGCGAGGGAGGAGGGACAGCAGCAGATTATATCCAAAGCCACTCAGGGAAAAATCTGCTGGCTGGAGCCGTGTCTGCCGATGGCTGGTGATTGGTTTCCTCGATAGCTGTCCAAGGTTGAGGACGCACGTACCAATGCGCCGCTCACAACAAACCAAAAGAGCTACAATAAATCGCGCACACGCTATGTCATTTGCGGCCCGTGCGTCTGGCGATTTGCGGCCTTTCCCCGTTGCAGCGAACGTGTATCCGCGCCCGCCGTCGGCTGCACGAATGCGCCTGGGTGCGGCCAGCATGTGCCGGCGGGATTATGCCTGGCCCTGCCCTACGTACAGGTGCTCATCTCGAGGCCTCGCGATGGTGTGGTGTTCGCTGCAGTTCCATCCCACGGCAAGCGCACTAAGAAGCCCACCCTCGCGTCGCCATCTGGGTCCCAGGAGCATAGCGCGACGCTGAGCGGCAGGAGAAATTAAGCGTGTGGGATAGCACGAGACTGCGTGCAACGCCAGCAGGGATGTTGCTTAATGACGTTGGCAGCAAGCAGCCAGCACCTCCACCATCGCTGCCTCGAACTGCACGACGCCTGGAGCAGTAAGGCGTCTCAGACTGGCATCAGCCTCCACCGCCCGGCCTCCATGCACCAAGCTTCTGCAGCCAAGAGCGCAAGCTTTGGATGCAGGGCTCGACGACGCGCCGCTGGTGGCAGGTCGCTCGCAGGCGCGTCTGATCGCGAGATGCCCCGGCGAGGCATTTTTGACCTTCCGTCGCTGGCTCGCACGAGAGCGCGATTCCGCAGAGCCTCAACGAGGATTCCCCACGCCATGAGCCTTTTTCATCATTTTTGCTTCTAGTGCGCTCGCGGCCCCGTTTTCTGCCTTCCCTACGAGCGCTGGTGTCCCTTGCCAGGGCCGCAGAGCCACGCAGCTAGTGAGAGACGTCGGCCATCCGAGCCTTCTCCAGACCCATCTGCAGCGCAGCGATCAGGCACGCCCAGAGGAGCGGCTGTTTGCATCGCAGGCCTGCGTCCACCCCCGCGCCGGCTGCCAATTCAGAAGCACCGAGACTGCCCGGGCCCGCAGGCGACTGCCCGTCCAGCGCACCTCGCAAGGGCCGCTGATTAGACAATCCGTCGTCGGCCGAATCAGCGTGGCCAGAGTGCCGAGTTGCCTAGGGCAACTGTGCTCCCAATTACACAGGATATTATTGTAATACGACAGCACACCTAGATCTGTCGCAAGCGCGCGCCGTTGCAATGAACACTGGAGACTCATTAAACGCAGCGCCTCCACGTTTGGATAGTCTACAGTTGCGCTGTCCTGGCCGTGTGCGGCCAGCCTGTCCAGGTTTACATTCCAAGGAAGGCATCCCCGATGTGGCAGTCGCCATCACAGGCCACCCCGTCCACGTGACCCCCAATACGCGGCTCCACCAGGTGCGACTGCCGATGCTTCACCGGCTGGCTGATGTGAGCTGCTCACCGCCGTATCTTGCTCGGGAATAATAATTGCGTCTTTTGACAGCTTGAGTGAGTAGTCCTTGTGCCTCGGCGAACCTCCCCTGTCCTGTTCCTGAGACCTGAATCGCTCACCTTTTCCGGTGTCGGACCGTAAACGGTGCTGCCGCACCATGTCCATATCCTGCCTCAGGCGCCGCTCCCGCAACCTGGAGCCTTATGTTTCGACAACTATTGTTTCGATAGCAGATTTTTGTGCGACAGGTTTCACATACTACTTCTTCACTACACAAAGTTTTGAAAGTCACAACGCCAATGCTTTTAGACGAGGGCCCTTGGGATTATTTTGTGCACAGCGACCGGTGGAGCGCCTAACGATAGTCTTTGGGATTGAAGTCCGAGTGCTTCGGATATTGGTCTGTACCCACTGTAGACCACTGCTAACCGTACCGCTCGATCCAACTTCTCCTCAGTTTCTCCGCGACTTGACGCAAGACGAAGCAAGTGCTCTCCCGCCTCTTCTCCAGACTGCGCCTGGAGGCCAAACGTGCACAAAGCTTTGTGTGTCTTGTCATGGACCCTGACAGGCTTCAGACGCACCGTTCGATCCCGCAATCCTTGAACTACGAAAACGACACCCCAACCACCATGATTGTGTTTCACGAACAGCCCGAAGAATTGAGTCGTAGTTGTGTTTGCCTGCAACCTCCGATGTTTCGCCCCCAACCTCTCGTCTAGTCTACCCCAGATGCAAAAACCAACCTCGTCTGAAACAGCGCGAACCGAACACGGATCCCAGACTCGTCTCGAGTCTTCCATGCGAGGATCGATAGCGATCGATATGTTCACCAGTTCCGAGCATTATTGAAACTTGAAATCGAGATATCACTCCATACCTAGTTCTCTGTGCGACCAGCAAGTGTCCGACCCGTAACTATTCACGCAAGAACTCGCTCAACCGAACATGGATCTTACCCTGCACAGCGAACATTCTTTGGTACGCACCGGTTTTCAAACGCCACACGAGGCGTATAATGGTACTGTTGCAGCCAAGCACCCATCTCTGGGCTTGTTGTACCTATGTTGCACTTCCAACATGAACCCGTGAACATTCGCGCATTGAAAAATGTGGTGATCGCACTTGGCGCCGAGATAGCTCCACCCCCATGCTCCAGGATTGCGCAACGAGATCGACACCTCCGTGGCCAAAAGGGCCGGGTTCCACTTCGAAGATTCTCTGCTGCTTCGTGAGTCGCGGCAGAACCACTGCATCTCCAGAATGAGGCTGGAAATCCTGGCTGCAGCTGCAGGTCGTTGAATTTTCACCAAGCTGCATGGTAAGCGCGAACGCACGAAGCGGCTCTGCCTCGTTCCGCGGTTGGACCCGCTCAGGGCGATTTTCGCGCAATCAACTTCGCGTGATATGCGCTAGCGTCCTGCAGGCCGCCTGCGGGCGCTCATTGGTGGCCCTGTCTACTAATCACCACGTAATGAACAATAATCGTCAAGATTGTGCGTGCATTGCATCTTGCTCACGCGGCTCTTGCATTGTGCGCCAGCTTGCACACAGAGCATCTGACTACGACATTCCGCCCGTCGCAGTCAATTGCTCGATGGCGACCCTGCCGAGACGTCCTATAATACCACATGCAGCTATCTAACTGTCATAAGCAATCCATCCTCTGTGCCAAGCAGCTCCACGGACACAGACCCCGAAGCAGATGATGCTTTGTGCAACGCACCTGCTCTTCTCGTCACTTCTCATTAAATCTCCTCTCAGGTAAGGACATTCTGCGTCTCCCCGCCATACGCTACACGGAGTACGATGGCTTCCCGCTACTGCCCAGACGTTTCTGTACGCCCTTACTGCACCTGCAGCAATGCGCCAAGCTATTCCGCCCAGCGATGTCTCGCTTGGGGGAATGCGTCTTTTTTGTGCTCAGCTTGGCAGGCTGTTCCGGCCGTGAGGCAGGCTCCGTGTCTGCGCGAAGCGCCCAGCAAGCCAGATTGTGCGTCTGGTGTGCTCGAGAATGAATTCAACGAATTTGGACCGGAGTGGATTACGGTGCCCCACACTCACCGCCAGAATTACCTTTGGAAAACTCCAGACTGCGGCTAGAGATGCCTTCGAACCGGCGCCGAAAAAGAGCGATGGTAGTTCGCTTCGCTACATACCTGCTTCTTCCGGCTCACCACGAGAGTGGGTTTTGCTGCGAACGACTCGTTACCCCAGGTTGAGCTCAGTGTCAGCAGCACTCCCACGTTCTGTCGATAATCTGACAATCACTTCTTCTCTTTCTACTTGAAACCTTGCAGCTTCTAGGCACAAGAAGCAACTTTTGTACTGTCGATCGCACAGCTACCGTCGCGCAGTTCTCTAGTATTGTCAATCTCTCACATTGCGCACAGGTATCGATCGACGCGGCCAGCCAGTCGCAAACACTCACCTGTAATTGTGGTCGTCAGCGCACCATTGTCCGCAATGTAACAGCAACTTTATTGTCTGGACGCAACGACAGTCGCAATCACCACATTAGTCGCTGCCGTGTGTCAAGATTACGAAGATGCGTTGTCTGTTAGCACACCCACAAAGTGGAGACGCAACGCTTTGATAGTATTCAGAACATTGCTGGATGAGAAGCGCAACCAAGTTCATAGCTACGTTGAAGGACAGTTTTCAGGCCTTCCGAAGGAATTCCGGCCGAGGCAAGTCACAGCATCGAGCTCAAGCGACAGACCATCCAGGCTCTTGCACACGAGAATAAGTGGCAATTGAGGATTCGGCTTACTATGTCTTGCTCACCGCAACGTGGGATTCGTAAGAATTAGCAGGCAGCGGTGTCAGCGAGGAGTAAGCTTGAATTGACCGCTGTTTTTGACTGTTGTTGCATAGTCGTTTTGACAATCACACAATCTTGCGTTAAAGAACCAAGAACCTCATCAAAATGCAAGAAACATTGCAACTCTTGAATTGTTCTTGAATTGTTGAGCCTGGCCGAGGTCCACCAAGCGCTCCCTTAACAGGCTTCTGGGGCGTCTGTTGATAGCGAGTGCTGAGCACAAAGCGGACTGTGCGATAGTCGCATAGACGCCCTGCAAGCCATCACGAGGACTTGCGGGGTTTCACGTATAGTCTCTACGTCTGCGCGAGCGAGCGTGGTCAGATCACGCTGTGGAAAACAGCTGAAGTTCTAGATGAGCCAGTTGCGATGTTTTAATAAGCTCGGGTTTGGAGAGCGTGATCGAAGAGTGTATGTCTCGTGAGATGTTGTCGGTAAGGATCTTCAGGTCGACATGCACGGCGTGATGACGAGTACGCAGGAGTCTAAAGCAATGTGGTTAAGTTTGACAAACCTGATAGGTGCATGTCTTGCGATCTTTGGGTGTATGCATATAGCTACTGCAGCAGCAGAGGCGAAGTGTCGAGGCGAATGGGCAGTACTACCGACGGGGTCTTGCGTTCTAGCACTTACTCTCTCCTTCCCAGATGGTACAGTGGAAACGAATTGAGGGTGCAGTGAGGTGGTGCTGGAGAAAGATACTATCTGGAACATAAAGGATAGAGCAGTGCGCTGTGTACACATTAGGTATCACTTCGCTTGGACAAAACTCTAGCAGTATCTCCTCACCTTGGTTGAAGCATTTGCGGTATTCTGATTCATTGCGATATTTACGACGCAGAATAGCCGGTTTAATCGGTGGTGGTACTAATGTACTGTTGTGCCTCAAGCCAAACATCAAATTAATTCATCCACTTTTTTGTGAACCTGTCCTCTTCTCACTGTCACGTCGAGTCATCTCTGTCCGTCTTCACGTAAATATACACTACAGAGCTCATAGAAATGACGTTGTGTGTACAACACCATCCCATGTCGAAGGATAGGTCATCCATCGAAGTAGAACTTTAGTGTATGTTTATCAACGATGTGTGGCATTCCATCCTGATCTCAAGTACACACTTCTGCTATAGAATATCCGGGCGGTTAACTTCATGAGCCAAAAAAATCCTAGCGAAGCATGAACATGTCCGTAAATTGTGACACAACAACCGCTACAACCATAGGACAAACAGTATAAAGCTGACGAGCACCCTAGTAATATAGGGCAAGTTGTGGTCCGGCTGGCTAGCTATTATGTTATTACACTGCAGGCGACGGGTTGAACACATACAGAAGCCTCTATCACCTCTGGTTTAGGGTTGGACAGCCTACACGTCCTTGCAAGTACCAACGAAATGCCGGTATCCCAGTAACGGAGGAATTCAGACGACGGAAGACTGGTTCATACAACATTGTCTAGATATCTCTGACCAGTACCAACAGAGCAGACATGTCAAAACACACGCACTACCAGACCAACGAGAAGCACGCAAACCCACCCGCGACAAGCTACCCAACACCCAAAACGAGCACACCCGCAGTATAGGTATGTAGCTCCGCCGTGCAAGACCCCAGACGCATACCACGTGAGCACCGTCTCCACACACAGCCACTTCCCAGTCCAGCACGCTTCGAACCCGCGTGCCGACGACAAACAGAGATACCACAACGGCGACAGCAGAGCCGAGCAGCGTTTCCAGCAGCGCAGAGTATTGACCGTGACCGCACAGGCCTACGGCTGTGTAGTCTGTAGTGTGGGCGTAAGTCGTATTGTAGCCGTATCGCAGCCGTATCCATACCGTACCCGCGGCCGTATCCACACCGTACCCTAGCCCTCTCCTCCCGCAGTGCGCCAGTCCCACCTAGACAGCCAGTACCAGGCGCGATACCTGCGGCGGCGTTTCCCAGCATTCTCCTCTGTAGTCGAGACGGTAGAAGCGATGTGTATGGCTAGTAGGTGTATCACGTGTATACTAGTGTTTTGCTTCTGTGTTTAGATCACGGTGATAATCCTACCTTGCTGTTTGAATTTTTGTAGTAGGAAAGCATGTCTTGCTTGAATGGGTTGATGCGTACTGTAGGTCTAGATCTCGACCTCCACGCCGGGAGCGTAGCTACGGCAGGCCTTATGCTTATGGGAAGAAGCGTAATGCGAGACTATGATGTCTCTCGGTGGGGATAGAGGGGGTGAGGGGATTCGAGTCGTCTTGGGCGCCGGGAAGAGGACAAGGGCATGCACAGGAAGCATGTTTGTGTGGCATCAAGCAAGGCAAGACTGTGTCGAGTGCAAGGCAAGTAAGACATGGGATTGAAGCGTGACATAGCCAGCGCCGCCGAGGCAACCCGGAACGCCAGACGATGCAAAGACAAACATATATCATACACCCCCGATTCGAGCCGTTGGCTTCTCAGCCGCGGTGCTCCCGCCCCCAGCCCTGCAGGCCCCTCAAGCCCTCGACCCCAAACGCCTGGCTCGGACTCGTGTACCCGGTGCGCCCCTCTCTCCTCTCCGCCGCACCGGCCTCCCCGTTCATCCGCCCGAGGACGTCCATAGCCGTCTTCGCGCGCTCTCTAACATCGAGATCGGGATCGCGCGTCAGCTCGCTGACCTTGGCTTCGAAGCCCGTGTCTCTGAGGACGCGCGCTCGCTCGCGGGTTGGGCCCTCTTCGGTGTGGTCCTCGACCCACACGAGGTTGATGACCATCCAGGCACAGCCGAGGCGCACGTCGCGCACAGGGTGCGAGAAGAGCGGGAGCAGGTGCCGCATTAGGCTTGTTTGGGAGAGGAGGAGCGAGCGGTGGTGTGGACGGCCGTTGGCGAGGTGCACGAAGATGAAGACGGCGGCTTTGAGGATTTCGGGGGAGTGGTAGAGAGCCCAGTTTGTCTGGGCTGAGGGGGAGGAGGGGAAGGGCGGGCGTTGTTGGGTTGTGCCGGGCCAGTATGACGGGACTGGGGTGTCTGATTGAGGCTGGGGCTGCGACCATGTAGTGGTCTTGGGTCGGATTTTGGAGTCGAGCATTTCGAAGAAGCGGCTATGGCCGTAGGTCTTCAGGAGGTGATCGATCATCTCGCCAGACTGCTTCTCCTCAGAGCAGAAGTTGCGAATGAAATCGAGAGACTGCATTTGGATTGCTTGGTCTTCGCGTTCCAGCTTGATTCGCGGATCTAGTTCATCAATCCGGATCTGCTGCAAGCGATCGCGGATGTTTGTTGCGCTCGTGTAGCGCGACCCAGGCCCCTGATGTCGCCGCATTGATGGGATGTTGTCGGTCATTGTATCCTCATCGTCGTCTGAAGAGGGCTCGTCATCCACATCCATGTGTGGCTCGTCCACGGCATTCAAGAGGTCTACCTGCTCACCGGCAGCATTCGGTGTGCCCATCGCTGGCTTGGTAGGTTCCCCGCTGAGTGTCTGCATGAGAAACCCAACGCCCAGCTCGTCCAGACACTGTATCTTCATAGCGACAGGAATGCCGAGACAAAGGTGCTTCAGAGCCCACAGACTTCCATACCGAAGATCGAAGTTGGCTGATCGGCAGTGTTCGCAGAGCGTCTTCATGATACCAGCCTCGATGATCTCCTATTGACGGGTCAATATCATGCACAGCCAGAGAAAACAACACACTTACAGTACGCATGGGTGACACCTCTAAGACTAAATTCGTAATCACCTCTGTCGCCGCAATCTGCACCTTAACACTCTGATGTTTTAGCAACTCGAAAACCGGATTCGCAATCCCGTGATCAATCAGACTTGTCCTGAGCACACTGACCGACCTCGACAGCGATCTTGTGATATTGCAGGCCGCCCTGAGAACCGCATCCGGGTTGCCATCTTTCTCACTCGACTCCGAGTACGGCACCAACGACTCGATGATATGTGTCGCAGCGCCCATCTCGATGACGAGTTTGCGATACGTATCCTGATCGCCAGCTATCGCCGCCAGCGCCAACAGTGCGCTTTCTCGGACCCGGTATGCATGCAGGACGTCTGCGCTGAGACCCGATCTTCCCAGCGTAGAAGACTCGGGGTCGATATCTTGGCCCTTGACCTCGAGCGACGCCGATCTTGGCTGCCAGAGAGGCTTCGCGTTTGTTGTTGCTCGCTCGAAGGACTTCTTCAGGATCTGCACGAGGGTAGGCATGATCCGCGCATCCACCGCGGCGGTCTGGAGCGTCTTGTTCCCTGTAATGAGCTCGGCTAGAACGAGCGGCGAGCGCTCAAGAACGAAGCGCATCTCGTCTCTCGCCGCAGGACTGAGCGTGTGTGCCTTCTTGGCGTGCTCAGCTGACTCCTCGACCATCTTGACGACCAGCGGTATGACGAGGTAAGAGAAATGTCTTTCCCTGGTCGTCCTCGAAGGGTCGTTGAGCGGCCATTTCTCGCCAAACTTCTTCAGCAGCGCCAGAAGATAGCACGCAGACAGGCGCTCTGCTCCCTCTCCGCGCCTTGCTACGTACATAAGCCATATGAACAGCGGCGACTCAGACTCGTCTGTGATGATGCTACGGCTGGAGCTTTGCTGCAGCGACTCCATGCTAGGGAGCCGCGCATAGCTCTCTCCGCTCACTGCTGTGTAGGAGCCGAGCGCTGGCCACGACTTGGTGTACGGATCGGTCTTGCTCGTTATGGTTTGCACGCGGGGTATCAGCTTGTCCCATGACGACTGTGCGAAGGCGGTTTGTGCGTCGTATGCGGCCGAGGTGCGCTCCTTCGGCCAGCCGAAGAGTTGTTGTATGGGCTGCGAATAGAGGAAGCGGGCCGTGTAGAAGTGTGAGCCTTTGATGATAGCGGCGATCGCCTCCATGATCTCGGACAGAAACCTTAGAGGGACCTGTTCACGCTGCAGGTGTATCGCCCCGGACTGAGGAAGCAGCTCGTCGGCGGCCGCAATGCTCGCCAGTTTACTGGCCAACAAGTCCAGTATGCCGGCATCGACCAGCATCTTCTTGTGCACATCCTCCACGCATGTCTTCTTCAGGAGCTGTATCGCCAGCAGGATCTGCTGGTTGGTCTTGGACGGACCGGCTGTCTGCGCCAGTATCTCCGCGATGTTGTCCACCACTGCGCGCGTGTACATCTGGTCGCGCACGAGCGCCGCCAGACTCTGGCCATTCGCATCCAGCCCCGGCTTCTCCTGCGCAACGGCATCGGCAATCTGGTTGAGCGTCATGAGAGTGGTCGTGAGGAGTCTCGTCGGCGTGTCGGTCAGGCGCAGCGTCTCGAGCAGCGGAGGCAGGACACAGCCAGCCAGCAACGGCGCCGTGAAGGCAGGGCCACCTGTACACCTCAGATCAGCGACGCGGTCCCCAACCGGACCTGTGCGGGCGTGGCGTGCTCACCGTTCGCCAGACTGCCGACGACAAGCGTGGCCTGGAATCGCAGCTCGTCTTCGCGCGTCCAGTCGTCGCGGCCCGGCCGTGTGCGCGACGGCGGCGCAGATCCATTGCTCGTTTCCTGCGCGGTGCCGTTGCTGTGTCGCTTCTTCCCTCCTCTCCGCGCGCCCTCCTTCAGCAGCCCGGCAAGCGGCCGGATGACGCCATGTGTGACAGCCAGCTCCTTCCTCTGCTCGTGCCCGACAATCTCATTCTTGAGGTTTCGCAGGGCGACCACCTGCGCCTCGGGGGTCGTTGGATTCGAGAGCTCGGCGAGTGCGGACGGAATCGTGGAGCGGCCCATGGTCTGGGATGGCTGCTCTGGGGGCGAGAGCGATGCAGCAGTGCCGAGGATACAGAGACGGGTATTGAGAGGAGGAATTGCGGCAGAGCTCAAAGTTCAAGCGAGGCGGATGGAGGGATGGTCACGAAATTGCGGGGAGATGTCCGCATCCGTGCTGCAGCTCAACGCGACCGGTGAGAGAGCGCAACGGACGGACGGCGACACGGGCAGTGCGCTGTAGGCAGTTCGTTTCGAGGGCTCACAGAAAGTGCCGCGGCTATTGGCAGGCGCGACGGCTGCAGGATGTCGTGTCGCTTCACGACTGACGTGCTGCGCGCCGGGTGGCCGCAGCCATCGCCGCAATGCCTCACACGTCACCCGCACGTGCCATGCGTCTGGGGCTCGACGACCACACCTCAGTCAGATACAGCATCGAGTGTGGAGCCTTGAAAGACGCTATAGAGTAAGCCATACATTCAGAGCACATGTCTAGGCGAACGTAATGTGACTGTCACCGCATCTCATCACCACTCCTTCCATTCCGACGTGCAATGCCTCACGAATCGCTCTCCCTTTCCTTGCCGCCTTCCGTGAGAATCACCACGCTCACACACGCCGCATACGCTTCCCTAATCGCACAAGCCATGCACGTCTCCTTGACGTTCGCCACGATTGCACTGAATCCGTGATGCGCGCACCACGCTCTGGCGAATACCTCGTTGTCGCTCACACCCAGCGCCTCGATAGCCAGAACCTGGCTGACTTGCTCGTGCGCAGACACTGCTTTCTCCAGGGCCATCTTCTTGGGTGAAGAGCGCGGACTGTGCCGGTTGATGCGCCCGCTTTTCATGTGCCAGTCGTGCAGGTCGACGAGGCCGTCGTCGATTTTCATCGCTCTGTAGGCGAAGTCGTAGAAGAGGACTGACAGTGTCAGTATGCACAGGCAAGCCAGGGCAGGAAGAAACCGTACCGTGTGGACCCTGATGGCAGGGGAAAGCGTTGATGAAGCTGACATCGTACTTCAGTCTCAAGGGCCAACTACTCCCGCCACACGCAAAATGTATGGCAACATCGAAGAGCATCGGTGCACCTGGAAGGTTGCGTGTCGAAGAAGGCTGCTCTTTCGCAGGCAAAAACGCAAGTTTCTCCATGCGAATGAGGTCCGTCACATCTTCTGTGTCCGGCATGGGGACTTCGTAGTCGTCCACAGGATATGTGTCGTCGATTGGGCCCAGGGGATTCGATCGCTCTTGCATGGAAAACACATCGGCTTCTGTCAAGCGCGGGTCGGGGGATTCGTATTGCTTGACCTTGACGCATTCAGTGCGCTTGAGGTCTGGGGTATAGATGCAGGGCCCGACCCAGCCAGCGATTTGCTTCACACCTCGCGCGGCACCAAGGACCTTGCCGACGATGCAGGACGCAGACCAGTACGTGTTAGCGCGATACTGAAATCCTGACGCCGGCTGCATGTGTGTGAGATATTTCAGGGCATCGCCCGTGTCGCGGTCGCAGTCTATCAAGCTGTTCATGATCAGCCAAGGTAGAGTCTTCCCCGGCAAGATAATGCCAGAAAACCAAGACATGGCGTCCGCCGAGCGGTCCTCCAGCGCTTTTTCTTTCATGTCTTCCTCGTCCAGAACGTACTCGACCTCGTCCATGTTCGGCCATTTGAGCGTTGCTGCAAAGTGGCGCAAAGCTTCTCTTTGCCTGCTCTTGCTTTTGAGCTGGAAGCTGAATGTACTCTGCTGCTTAGACTCGCGCTTCTTGGTAATAGACATGTTCTCCAGCCAACGCTGTGCGACAGCCAGGTCCCACGCAATGGAAGGATGCAGGTCTTGTATGAGTTTCCGCTTGTACTTGCTGCTGTGCTGTTGACTCTGTATACGCAGGTACAGCTCAACGGAGAGCAGCAGCTGATGGAAGAAGTCTTGCTTCTTGCGTTGATCTGGCGAGTCAAACCACTTGGCTACGACCTGATTTCGGGGGTTCGAGAAGTCGAGCCACTGCGGATTCAGCAGAATATCGACGAGGTCCTGGATCTGCTGTTCGATGCTCATGAACGGGCGGCCGTTGAGCTGTGCAGGGTCTTCGATCAGTGTACTGTAAAGGTAGCGCTGCATATCATCCGGGTTCTGCGAAACCATATGTTAGGTCACGGTTCCAAAGAGCTCCTCAACCCGGAGTAGTAGACTGACATGTTCCTCGAGCCCTCCCTCCAGACTCTGCAGCCGATCCAAGATCTGGAGAAGCCTCATCTGCCTCGGCACGGCCGTGCCAGTGCGCTCGCTCTTCGGCGCGTGGTTCGACGACCTGCTCGCCCAGAAGTTGAGCGTGGTGGTGCCCGCGCTCTTCCCGGCCGCATATGCCAAACACGGCTGCTCGAGAGACAGCCACGGAGCCTGGTTCTCAGACGTGCCCACCAAGTCCAGAGAGATGGCCTTGTACGCGTCGTCCTGAAACGGCACACGGTCGGTCCGGCCCTGGTGCTCGCCAGCCACGACGGCAAAGAAGCGGCTGTAGCCTGGCGGCGCACGGGGAATGGCATCGGCATAGCCCTTGAATATCGGCGTCCCAGCGCATATCAAGTCCTCGGCTTCGTGCGCCTCAAGCGCGTCGTCCGGTCGGTAGCCGCGCGGGGGCCAGTGTCGCGAGGCGCGGAACTCCTCGAGCGGCGTGGGCTGCGAGTAGGACGTTGCGCGGCCCGGCGAGGCAAACGGGCGGTGGTGGAGGGCGTTTGGCTCGCCGCCACTCGACGAGGGCCGGGCCGGGCCTTTGTGCGAGCTCTGGCGGACGATCTTGGTGCGCGTGGCTACGGGCGAGGTGCGTGTCTTGGGCAGCTTGCGGAGCGACAGCTGGTCGAAGCTGTCGGCGAGGCGCGGGTCGGGCTGCTCAGGGAAGGCGTAGGGCAGCGGCGCGTGGGCTGCCTCGGGGTACTGGGCGCCCCATCGGGGGTCGTATGGCTGCTGGCTCAGCTCCCACCTAGCTGCGTTCGATTTCATGTCTTCGGCATAGCAGGAGCGGACGTACTGCGCATGAGCGGCTCTGGGGGGCTGTCAGCGGGTGGTCGCGGCATGCAGTGGACCGCGGCAGAGCAGGAGAGGCTCCGCGAGGCCAGAGACATGCTGAGGGTGCTCGTGGCTTCACCTGCTCTCATGGTGCTCCGATGCGCCGCTGCCGCTGCCGCTGCCGCTGCTTAGCGACGGACTCGCGCCTACCGCAACTTACCACAAGCGTCGATCGGGTCGCCGTGTCGGGTCGAGTGCGCGCTTCCCTCCTAGTGAATACAGCAGCAGAATGCGTGCGGTGGAGTGGAGGAGACGGTCGTGGGCAAATGGTTTCATGTCAGAGGCGTCGTCACTAACCCGGCGCCGACAGCGTCTGCAGTCAGGACAGACGTTGCGCGTGGCATTTCTCGAAGCTGCGGTTCTCGCAGCGAAAGGGAGCGAAAGGGATGCAAAGAAGCCATGGAATGTGGAGTCCAGCCTCACTATTGTGTTGCGGTACGGGCCCGGCCAGCCATCGCGAGCTGCATTGGCTGTTGATGGGCCACGTTGGTCACGCTCGACTGCGTTGGTTGCTTGCCGGTTTGGCAGCACACAGAACAGCACCACTTCGGCAGATCGCAGCATTGATGTCATTGCACTATCTCTATCTACCCAATCGCGCTCTGCCTTGATGCGCACGTCTTCGGTCGCATCTCTCAGCCCCCTGCCGTGTATGCTCACTTTTGTGAGCTAGCCAACGGCCGGCGTCTTCTGCCATGTGCTTGCCCGTCTCCAAACGCCAGTAAATGCTTTTCGCTTGTGTAATGCGTGAGTGCATGATGAAACCAACCGGCATCATGCCACAGTGCCACATACGTGGTACTCTTCCGACGACTGTCGTCGACAACATCCCAACCAAACTCGCTCAGACCGTGGCGTGAGTTGTATCTCCTTCCAAAGAGAGCTTCCTTCGTATAGCGACAGCTGGTCCTGCACCAGCCTGCCAGCATCCTATACGGTAGCCTGCCTCTTTTGCGTAACACAGTGTCATGGTCGCCCTCGGCCGTCAGGTAGTCCTGTGTGGTTCCTCGAGACAGCAGGATTCGAGCGCCCACGCGTCCATGCACCGGTTGGCACATGCGTAGAAGCATGCTGCCGAGCGGTTACTCCCGTCTCGTCAACGCTTCATTGGCTGGTGTGTATGCCGGTTGCTGACCCTGTAGGGCTTGTCACGCGTTCGAGGCCGGCAGTCGGAGCTGCGTCCGGCTCCTTCTCCATGGCATATCCGTCGACTCGCTCCACCAGGCCTTTGTAGTAGTCCACCAGCACCTCTGGCTTCGGCACGATGCGCCAGTCCAGCTTCCGCAGGAACTCGAGTTCCAGCAGCGCCAGCTCCCTCACGCTGACACCGCCCACGCGCGCGTAGAGCGTGTTTGTCCAGAAGCTGTCCGAGAGGCCCTTGGCTGCCACGGTCGCTGCCGTGATGAGGAAGCGATGCACCGTCAGGCTGCTGATGGTGAAGGCCGGGTATGTGGCGCACAGCTTGTCAACGTAGAAGACCATGGCGAGCAGAATGGGCGGAGACAGGGTCGCGTGCACGATGAGGCGCTGCAGGTAGTCGCAGACGGAGATGCCGGGCGGGGCTCTGCAGCAGATTAGCGTCCGGCGCGCGGGCAGACGCAGACGGCAACATACCTCGAGTGGAAGCGGGTCAGCTGACCGTCGCGGAGCGGATGGACGTCGTTGAGGCGCACCAGCTCCATGAGCATGTCGGAGATGAGCACGCCAAGGTCCTTGACGTCGCACGTCTCGTACTTGAGCGGCATGACCTTGACGTCGGCCTCTGTCGGGCGCAGGCGTTTGGCGGGCGACGCGGGTGCGTCTTCGGCGGCGGCGGGTGTGGGCACAACGCGCGGCTGGGGCTCGGGCGGGTCGTCGCGCGGGGCGTCTCGCGGCGGGCGGCGGGTCTGGGGCGGGCCATGCGGCTGCTGCTGCTGCTGCTGCTGCTGCTGCTGCTGTGCGGGCGCGGGCGGCGGGTCGGCAGTCGCAGCAGCGGCGACGGGGCGCTGGGTATCCACGATGGCGGGGGCGCTGAGGGGCGGCGCGGGCTGGCCGGCGGCGGGCGGGTGGTAGGTGGGCGGGAAGCCGGCGGGCGAGTACTGGGTGGCGGCGTCGGCGTACTCGTGGGCTCGCTTGGTGCCCTGCGGCGAGGGCGCGAACAGCGGCACGGCCTTGGGGGTCGGCGGCGTGTCGAAGCGCCGCGCGGGCTGCGAGCTCACGGCGAAGCGGGGCGAGGGGGCGGACGGCGAGCCCGACGGGCGGCGGGCATGGTACGACGAGCGGTGCGGGTGGGCGTGGAAGGCGGTCGCGGGCGAGGGCGGCGCAGAGAGCGTGGGCGGCGCGGACAGCGTGGGCGAGGACAGCATCGCGGTCAGAGGCGAGATGGTGAGGCGCCCGCAGCAGAGGCCAAAACCGTCATGCTCAGTAGCTCAGTAGCGCACCGCGGCGACAAAGCGGGCAGGTTCAACGGCGCCGTGGGTTGAGCGTCGCTGCCGACTGCGGCCTGCGCGCAGAGAATTGCATGCCGCCATCCGCGACGCTTGGCTGCCAGGCACGCAGCACCGCGAACGTGTCTGCGCCCGCCGCTGTCATTGGACTGCCGCCCACCACGCCCATGACACACCGTGCGTCCGGCCCTCTTGCGCGATAGCCGGCACTGCACCGCATCTGTCTGCGTACCAAAGCGTGCAGCGCCATAGGCTGCCGGCCAGCCTGAGCCGGAGCAGCCTGAGCCCCCAGCCCGACTGTGCGTGCAGTGAGCAGGTGCCGCGGTGAGGGGCGCTCGGCAGCTGATGGCGATCCAGCGACGGCGATCCAGCGACGGCAATCCAGCTGCTCCTGCCTGCTTCGCACGTCCACGCGAGGCACTGCCTGCCATGCCTGGAGATCCAGCTGCTCATGTGACTGCCTGTTTCGATGCTGTGGACAGACACGGCAGCTGCACGCCCGCCCTCATATCTTGGTACGCCTCAACGGCGGACCCACCGGCACCAACACATCGTGCATCTTGGTCGCCCTGTTCATGCCTGGTCACGTCTGTTCAGGGCATGGCGGCAGCCTTGTTCAGACCTGGATCTCGTCCAGCAATCTCCGCGACGATAAGGCCTGCGGAAATGCCTCGACCTCCCTGGCCACTGACCATGGTACTTGCCCTAATCATGGTGCTTGACTGACTGTGGTGCTTGTCCTGACCATGATGCGTACACTGGCCCTATGCACACTGACCACTCACCCACTGACCACTCGCCCACTGACCATGATTCTCACACTCATAACCCCACTGACTGATCCTCACTGACACGGAAGCTTAAGCGGCCGCTACCGCCATATCGCCCACTGCGAATGCCATCGGTGCGGGGATACACTTCAGACGCACAAATGGGCGCCCGCCTCGTTCCCACGTGCTCTCGAGCACCACATCGACGTCTCAGATAGCGACACAGCGATAATCGCCCTTGACGCTGTCAACATCTAGTCGCGACATCTAGGCCTCGTGCTGCTCCGTATATATGTATGCAACGCAGCACGGCAGCACGGCGACACTGCCCGGTCACGCACGCACGCACGCCAGATCAACGAGGTTACTTAGGTTTACCATTAGTTTCTGTATAGAGCGAAGGTCGTCGCCTCGACCTAATGTCGAGGTGTGGTATCAAAAGCGTCGCCGAAGCGCAGGAAAGCAAACCATGCGCCCAATAATCATGTGTACTCGTGCCAAACGCGCTCTTCTTTTGTGACCAGACAGCGCTGGTGATGCACTCACTCTACGCCACCCAAACTCCTTGCATCACTTCGACTCTGTAGCACAACACCTGGCGATCAAGGGTTCTTCGGGTCCTTCTGCGCATTGTCCGCCAGCTCGGCCCGGAACTCCTGCTGGCCGGGCTGTGGCGAGTGCAGTTCAGCGGGCGACGTCTGCCCTTGCGTGTGCTTGTAGTAGTCCAGTCTATTTTCAGTCAGTCTCGCGTCCGTGATTTGAACCCTCCCACATCATCGCGGCAATACGTACTGTTCCTGGCTCATCCCACTCGCCTGACTCTGCATGCTCAGGTGGCCCTGGTGCATCTGCGGGCTGCCCTGCCACCCACTGGGGTACTGCTCGCCGACATTATGCTGGCCGTACGGCGGCGCGGGGCTACCAAACCTGGGCACCTGGTCGTGCGCCATGTAGCCCATATCCGGTCCCGGCGTCGAGTTCCTGTTGCCTGTCGCGTTGGCATCTTGTCGCTTGATGACTTCCTTGAGACTCTTGGAGCGCCCGACGTAGAAGAACAGCGCAGCGCAGATGACCAGGAATGCGACTGCGCCGACTACAATACCCGCGATTGCGCCGCCGGAGAGGTGTGATCCGCCGCCTGAAGACGAGGAAGCTGTGGACGAACCGGTCGGGCCGTTCAGGATGGTGGAGGTGGCTTCCTGGGGCACAGGGTCACCGACGGCTAGCTGGAAGTCGGCGTCCTTTGCTGCTTGGATCTGGGAGGCAAGAGTTTGGGTTGAGTTGGCGTTGATAGCGCCGACCATGAGCTCACCAATGCAGGAGTTGGGAGCGGCGCAGTAGAAGAAGATTGGTGCGGTGTCGTTGATGGTGATGTTGTAATGTGTGATCTAGAATCAGTCAGATCTAACTCTTTATGGACCCAATGACAGGATTGATGCCACTCTTGATGATATCGAGGAACACATGAAAGGAACAGTGACTGTTCAGTTACTTACTTGGCTGGTATCGTTGACCCATTGCGTTTCTGTCCAGAAGCCTTTGCCAGCGTGGTCCTTGTCGGCATAACTGTATGGAACGCATGCACTGCCAAACTCGGCCTGAACGACCGAGTGGTCTGGGGGGTAGAATTCGAAGGTCACTGTGTCGCCGACAGAGACATTAGTCAACTCTTGCGGTGTGAACTTGAATCCCCCGGATCCTGCTTTGATGAGATGCACCTGCGGCTCGCTAGACGCGCTTGGTGTCGCCGATGAACTCAATGTGGTAGCTGAACTTCTCAGGCTGGCCGCAGCCGAGGAGAGTGAGGCGACGGGTCGTGTTTGCTCGGGCGATCCTGAGGTGATGGGCGATAACGAGGAGACGACCTGATCTGAGGAGATGGACTGTGCCGAGACTGTTGACAAAAGCTGGCAAGCAGCGACCGCAACAGCGAGCCTCACGATCCTTGAACGCATCATAATGCCCTTCTATATCAGAGCTGTGTGGTCCAGTAATACTCGGGGCGGTCCGTCAGGTGTGCGCCGGTGTGTAAGCGCAACGAGTAGTCGGTTAGCAGGTACTCCCAAAGGTGCCGAGAACACAGGTCGAGAGAAAGAATATTTCTCGATCGTGAAGAGGCGTCGAAAAGGCGGGAACAGACCCATCGCGTACGGCTGACCATCAGCTTTTAAAAGAACATGCTGCATACCCACCTTCAGGTTACCAGTACAGCATGCTTCGCCCTGCCGTCAGCAGTCCCCACACAGCCATCCCAGCTCCAGGGGTTGCCGCTCGATAGCTGGCCGACGAGCCTCTTAGAACGCACGTTCGTGAATCCGGCAGCCAAGATCCAATGCTCAATCTATCCGCATTCTGAATTATCCGCTGCACAACGGACGTTGGCTGAACGAGCACGAGCTGAATGGCTTCGCTTGTTGTTGTGCTGCATTGTTGACCAGGGTTGCAGCATGCGACTGGCTCTGTGCACGGATTATTGCCGCTGCGGGGCTGGCCGTCAGCATGCGTGTGTTGATCTTTTTTGAGATAGGCGGCCTTGCGGAATGCTTGCAATAGGAAGGCGGTGTTGTAGACGCGGATGTGTTTCGTTCGTCTTGCTGACACGATCGATCCTGCTCCCTATTCCCGTGTGCTGACAGCTTTCACAACTATTCAATGTTGGAGGTCAAGCGCCGTGTACTACGATACTGCCTGGTATGCATAGCGATCAAGTCTGGAGCTCGCTTCCTGTAACACAGCGCACCGGGCCTGTCGAATTGTCGTGGTCGAAAACCATATCAGCGGCTGCATGGGAATTCAGGTGGGCGAGAGGGTCCACTAACATTGGAACCGCCTAGCCCTGCGGATAGCATTCACATCAAGCGAAACCGTCGTGCTTGGCTGCACGCCTTTAACTTACACATCAGCACGCCTCAGTCCACAAAACAAATTGTGGAAAGCCATCAGCCAAACATGTTGTTCGGTGTGCCTGAGACTAGGAATTGATTAGTCAAGGGGCGATGTTCGGCTGCGAGGGAGAACCCATTCTAAAAGAAGGTCGGTCAGCGACGTGGACAGTGGACTTATGGGATTCGGCCGAGTACATGCCGACAGAGTGAGAGTAAGCTTGCACACGGCTGAGTTATTCCGCCTACTGATAGTGAGGCTTGGGCATCGCCATCTTACATCCTAATGACCTCACCCATAGCGAGGCACTGCCACTCCAAATAACCAACGCATGTACCATGAAGGCTGGCAAGATTGTACACCGGTTTATACACTATGCAAGCCAGCTACATTCAAAAAGGATGCACCGCGTTGAACGATCACGCTGTGCTATGCAGGGGAGACAAAATATATCGACAAAGGCTGGTAGTCGACAAAGGTCAGGCCGGTCTTCCGATGGGGCTTCTGGGACTCCTGGGCACTGGGCTGGAGAAAACACCAACAGGTGGTAGACCTCGCAAACCGTTAGCGTGCCTTGCTTTGATAGCCTGCGCGTCGAGCCCTCGAGGCGGACTTCGAAACCCGCCATTCAGACCCGCGTGTTGATCCTCGTCAGTCGGAGTGGAATCATCCTCCTCCACGAACTCGTTTCTCTTCTCCAACAGCAGATCTTGCACTTCTTTCCTGTGACCGACCAGCATTTCATCCAAGGTGTCCCAGTCTGATTGCTGGAGATTGCCTAGCTTTTTGCGTAGTTTCTTCGTTGTGTTGCGGCTGAAGGCGAAGTGGCTCTGCTTTACAAAGATTCTAGTGTGCTGGTAGAGTGTAAGATTAGTAGGCGCCTTCGTTGTGAGCAGGATTATTGTGCACGTACGTGGAAATACCACATCCCGATATCGTCGTCTGTGGGACGCTTGATGGATTGTATAGCCGAGTCTGCCACAAATCCTATGATGAGCTCTACTCTGCTACCATTCTCGGTAGTAGATTCTGGCATAGTCAGCCAAGAGTGTCGCAGCTTTTCGGGGCTAAATACCATTTCGACTCAACAGGTCAACCAAGCCAAGATAAGCATCACCTACTCCCATGAAGAAGACTTGCGTCGCATCGCTAGGCCTGCACTTTCATCAGTACTGAGTCCGGTGGCTATGCTGTGATAACTGACTCGATGTAGTTGTTCCAGAGATAGGTGGCCATTTCACGGGTTCTATCCGACCGAGTTTTCTGATCGTCTACTTTGGTAAAGCCCAGGTTCGACTAATTCTGTCAGAGTTGTGTACGACCAAATCAAAGGAGAACCACCGACCTCTTCGTTTTCTAGAGCCACGATCTGAGGAACGTTTACGTCAATGACGGAAAAATCGTTCGTTATGGCCCAGTCGACGTAGCTCTTGGTTACATCAGTCTTCGGATTCGGTGTCAGCGGCTGTACAGCGCCAAACTGTAGTTCGTACTCACAAGCCATGTGTTGTGTAGCTCCCTTCTCCCAGTGACCTGATCTGGGTGATCCTGCAAGCTGGGAGGATCGTGAAAGATTACCAGAAGTGGCTTACGCCCCATGAAACCAGATCTGTGGGATTAGCTAGACTGTCATAACGCATCATACTGTACTTACGATGCAACCACGTTGTGCACGAAAGTATGTGCAAGTCCTGGTTGGTATATCTGCAAGGGTGTCATGGAATGCTCTTGGGCAAGACGTTGGCTCTGCCATTCTCTGATGATATGATGCAACGCATCGGTTGCGGCAAAACCTGGATCAGTCCTGTCTAGATGCTTTGGGTAGAGACACTTCCAATACTTGGAGTGTTGACGTTTCACTTGCTCGATCGTACGGACAGCAGTGGCTTTTGGTGCTAGGTCTTCGCTTAGTCGGTCTGGGGGCTCTTGCATTAATACCCTCGTAACTGCAAGTGCGGAACGAGCAATAGAGCGCAAGTTATAGCCCCCTTCCAAGCAAACCACAAGCTTGCCTTTCGCTAATCGAGACAGCATGTGTGTCATGTGACCATAGCAGGCTGGAGTAACGAAGCATCCGCCGAGCACATCTCCTTCCGCGGCATCAAAACCGGCCGAGATGATCACCAGGTCCGGGTCGAACTCGCTAGCTATTGGCATTACGACCTCCTGGAAAGCGTATAGGTACTCGGCATCGCCCATGCCATGTTCGTCCCAAGGTATGTTGACGTTCTTCCCGATACCGTCACCCTCTCCGCAGTAAGTCAGGTCGCCGTCCGGTAGATTCGGGTAGAAGTTACCACCACGATAAACATGTAACGATATGTAGAGCACATTTGGATCGTCATAAAATGCATGCTGGATCCCGTTGCCATGATGGACGTCCCAGTCAAGGATGAGGACCTTTCTACAGGTCTGTGGGTATGCATCTTGGCATACGCGCGCCGCAATAGGCACGTTATTGAAGATGCAAAAACCCGAGGGTTGATCACTTTCGGCGTGGTGACCAGGTGGTCGGATGATAGCGATCGCGTTGCGTACAGAACCTTGCACAACAGCTTTGCAAGCTTCAATGGCACCTCCTGCTGCAAGAGTGGCGCAGTCGTAAGTGGCATGGTTGAAGTAGATCGAATCAAGGTTTTTTCCCTGCTCCGACAGCTCTTCCGTAGTCATTTCTGTCACAAGTCAGCCAATGGCCGATTCTGAAGTTGCATGCATACCTCGTAGCGAAGAGACGAAATCATAATGTTGCTCTGTGTGAATCAACAGAATCTCATGTTTCTCAGCCGGTCGCACTCCAATTCTCCAGCAGTATTCCTCATGTTCGTCCGTGTCTGAGTTCTCCGGGCCACGCACAAGTCCAGCTTCTCGTATTTCCTCGAATATCGAATGAATACGGCGCGGGTCTTCCGGATGTATTTCGTCTATTGACGAGTCGTTTGGGAGCTCTGCATGGAATCGCATACGAGGATCGTAAACCAGCCCAGTCTTCAACGTTGCAAGCGGCAGGGCCTGTGATCTTGGTTTCGGCGGAATCCGTACTTGTGGGCTTATACCTCGGTGCGGAGTGGTGAGTGTGATATCCATCTTGTCTGATCGGCCATCCGCATAATGTGATGCTGATGGCTTGGACACCGCACTCTCATGGGGTGGTAATTGTGCGTTCTTTGGCAGATGAGCCATGTTTGGGTTCGCAAAAACATCAGTTGGAGTGACGAACTCCGGTGCATAATCCACCGGCCCATTATTGAACTCTGTGGATGCAATGATCTCGTCCTCCATAGGGACATCCTCGTCGTTCATGCTTGCGCCCCAGATTTCAGCGCGAGCGCTGAGCGCCTCGCAACCCACAAGTAAGTCTATAGCTACGACAACCCGTCAGCATATCGTAGTATACTCCAGTAATAGCGAAAGGATTCAACAACATGGTGGATTTGAGATGTAGCAAACAGAACATACAGTCAATGGCGTGAGTGCTTCTGGACAGGCTGTGCAGAAAGAACCAGAGCAGATCAAACTTACCTATGGCTTACACCTCATGGAGCCGCTCTCGAAATTGATCTTGGGGTCGATCTTCTGGTGGAAACCTGCAGCACAACTGACAGGAGCTCGCAGTGCGACTAACAACAGTGTTTTGTATAACTGATGAACGGAAAACAAATTACACACAGTGCCTAGCAACCTAGATTGGGTAATTTGATCTGGCGAAGTTGCGTTGTCGTTTGCCTCGTGATGCGGCCTGATACGATGGGTGAAGCCGGAGTTCGGTCGGGCCTTGTGATCGCGCCGATAAAGCAGGTGAAGCAACAAGCCTGAGAGAAGGTGATAGTAAGCAGGAGTAGCTGAGGAAGTAACTGTGGCTTGCTCGAAACAGTAGCGCCGATTGGGTATTGAACTGAGTTGAAGGTAGTCACGGTGCTTGGATCCCAGATCGGACACCAAGTTCTGCTGACTAAGCAAACTAGCTTCATTTCGGCCTGATCTCTCCAGTCTACCTTAGCTGTCACCATTAACAATGGCTCAAGTGTCGTCTTCTCGGATCCTGGTGAGATCCCTCTATTTCTTGCCTTTGGTTTCCATTAATTCATGTGTGTCATGTCAGCTGTCGGGTGAACGGATTGCTCTGGTCAACACGTTACAAGGAGTAGGAAATCGAATAGACTGCCTTGGTTGGAACGATGATCAAGGCGACCCCAAGATCTATTGCACCTAAGCACGTTCGACGAGCCACTCAGCAAAATGCAGCATCAGACAAGTGGGTACTTTCTTGTTGGGATTATAACGCTTACACGGAGCTATTCATCGAAGTCCTGCGGTTTATTGGCTGCGATAAAGATGGTAAGGATCATACAAACGTGTGGAGTGGCTAGTCGGATGTGCTTGGGTGCAGTAGAGGGTTCTTTCTTTACATTAACAAGGCATATTATTAGGCATATAAATTCGGATGCACAGAGCAACGCTAGACGAAATTCTCAGACAGATCAACTGGGATTACAAAGGATGCCATTGAACTGAGGGTGTCCATCATGTAGTGATAGAAAGGTGTCTGCGACCAATTTACTCTCTGACTCTCGATGGCTTGATTTGTGTCGCTGGAGGGGAGCAGTCAGACGACTGTGGACAGATTCTGATCTCAGTGCTTCCTACTTATGCGGACGATGGACACTCAAACCCCACGACCCACTGCACCGCAAGTAGCCTATGACTGTTCGTACCCAGCTGTTTCTTCAGTCATTCCATACCCACCCTCTCTTCTTCCCCATATAACCTAAAAGCCGGTTCTACCCATCCCCCCTTGCGCCGAGCGCTCCCCACCCGATTTGCTCCGGAACGTAGCCCCATATGCTTCCCCCGTACGTAAGAGGAGCAGGTCCACATTCGAGATGGGTCTTACTATCGGGAACTAACGCGTAGCATATAGCATGTGCTACGCGGGAGCGCACCCGCACGTGTTGCCCCGGAATTGACAGCCTCGGGAAAGGTTGCTATACGGACGCTAGACAATCATCGACAGGGGTAGCTGAGCCAACGTGGAGTTGGGTGACTGTCTCGTGCGATAGTATGTACTTGATTTACGGTAGCACATAATATAATAGAGTTGCAAAGAGGATCAGAGTTTCACGTTATGAAGGCTTGTCGTTACTTGTACTATTATTCATTGATTCATATCTAGCATAAACACCTGTGGGGCTGCACCCCCAGCGTATTTTTACTGAAGGAATTACTAACACGCGGTGGCTTTCATGTCCTTTCTAACTCGGCTTTCAAAGCTTAGGCATGGCCTGGCTCTGTCCTGATTCCTAAGCGTTGCCATCAACCTTGGCAATGTAGACCAGGAGGTCGAGGACACGGCGGGAGTAACCCCACTCGTTGTCGTACCAGGAAACGAGCTTGACGAAGTTCTTGTTGAGAGAGATACCAGCCTTAGCATCGAAGATGGAGGAGCGGTCGTCACCGTTGAGGTCAGAGGAGACGATCTCATCCTCAGTGTAGCCGAGGATGCCCTTGAGCTTGCCCTCGGAGGCCTCCTTGACAGCCTCCTTGATCTCGTCGTAGGTAGCACCCTTCTCGATGCGGACAGTCAAGTCAACAACGGAGACGTTGGAGGTAGGGACACGCATAGACATGCCGGTAAGCTTGCCGTTGAGGTCGGGGATGACCTTGCCGACAGCCTTGGCGGCACCGGTGCTGGAAGGAATGATGTTCTGAGCAGCGGTGCGGCCACCACGCCAGTCCTTGGCGGAGGGACCGTCAACGACCTTCTGGGTGGCGGTGTAGGAGTGGACAGTGGTCATGAGACCCTCGATAATGGTGAACTTGTCGTGGATGACCTTGGCGAGAGGAGCCAAGCAGTTGGTTGTGCAAGAGGCGTTGGACAGGACCTCAATGTCCTTTGTGTAGGTCTCGTTGTTGACACCCATGACGAACATAGGAGCGTCGGCAGAAGGAGCGGAGATGACAACCTTCTTGGCGCCACCCTTCAAGTGAGCCTTGGCCTTCTCGGTGGTGGTGAAGACACCGGTGGACTCGACGACGTAGAAAGCGCCGGTCTCGCTCCAGGGGATGTTGGCAGGGTCCTTCTCGGTGTAGAAGCGGATGGTCTTGCCGTTGATGGAGAGGTTGTTGCCCTCGACCTTGATGTCGCCGTTGAAGCGGCCGTGTGTGCTGTCGTACTTGAGCATGTACGCCTGCAATTGTGTCAGCTTCTCGTTCTCTTGTGCTAGATATCGAAGCGCCGGCTCCAAGCAGAGCTGGTGCGACGACTATGGAAGAGCTTACGGCGTAGTGAGGCTCAATGAAGGGATCGTTGACGGCGACGATCTCGACATCGTTGTGCTCGATGCTGCAAGGCTATTAGCTCATTTACTCCATCGTGAAGCTTTTGAGGAGGTAAACTCACGCGTTGCGGAAGACAATGCGACCAATGCGGCCGAAACCGTTGATACCGACCTGTTGAGAACGTCAGTAGCTGGAGGTACATGAAGAGGGGTAGCAGTGGCGTACCTTAACAACCATGATGGATAGCTTGTTGTTCTGTGAAAAGTGTCAATTGAGAGGGAGTGGTGGAATGGAAAGTCGAGAGGTGCTCACGCTTTAAAGGGTTCTAAAATAGTCTGGAAGCTTGGAAGAGTTTTGTGGTGCGGCTGGGAAGGCGCGTTATTGTTGGGAGGGGTCGTTATGGTGGGGTGACGGGCTTCACTAACGTCACAGGTCAAAAAATGGCAATCTGATAGCTGCGACACACGGGCCGGATCCAATGAGCTTCCCTCACATCCGGCCGGCTGCGTTGAGCTTCATGCCAGGTCGCACTGCTGCAACCGTACCTCGGGATCGTGAGAATGCGCGGAAAGCGACGGGACGCAGGAGTAGTCCGGATGCGTCGAGGAATACAAAAGCGTGTCCAAGACGCTCTTTCGAACCTCGAGCTGGTGTCCACCTAGAGCCTCATTGCACTGACTTGTGGCCCACGATGTGCTCGACCGCCATCCTTGCATATGCAGAATGCTTCACTTGGCTTTTGCTGATAGCCATACAGACCAAGCACGCCCAGCAGCACAGATGCACATCTCTGACCAGCTTACGAAAGAGGTACCCGCAACGTCTCGTAATGCTCGCCACGGCGGCGTGGAGCAAGCTAGTTGGCAGAAGCATGTACTTAACGTGACCGGCGATCTGGTGTTATCCAGGATCATTTGATCATTCGATAGAATAAAACTGGCAACAGCATAGACGGGCAGCGCGGGGAGGTGGGCTTTTGGTGTAACCACCGAGATTCTGACCGCCACACAAGGTTGAGCACTGTTCAGATTGACTGAGAGACAAGGCGGCTCCACGCATCCGCGGCCGAGACCTGGAGGTGGGCTAGACGAGGGGTAGCAGAGAATTCAACACCTGACAATTCTGTGCGACAACGGCGTGAGAACCTTCGAGGTACCTGCATCAAGGCGAGAGGGGCAATGTGGACGCGTCGACGCGTGAGGCAATGATCGAAGCTCACAGCTTCGTAGGGCTGACAAGCTCGAGTTCTTGAGGCTATCGCGAAGCTCGAGCTGCGTTCAAATCGAAACGCCCACGAGTAGCAGACCGAAGGAAAGTTTAGAGAACTGTAACCCTTGTGGACCAGATACAATGCCCAATGCCCTGCCTCCGAATCCTTTGATCCTGTTAGAGTTTCACTCGCTCTAAATGGGCTTTGTGAGAAGATTGTAATCATGTGACGTGCAGCACCCAAGCACTTGGAACCGACCAGATACTTCTCAACGCAGCATCAAGCAAGAAGTGTCCATAATCTTAGTAGTGCTCTTTCTTGTTGGACTGTACGAGCCTGAACGGAGTCATTCGGTAGTGTTTATGCGACTCATTGGCTTCGATCAGGGTGGCTTGGAGTCTGCAGAGTAGAAAGTGGCTGGTTGAACGTGCTTGGATATATGTAGTACGGATCCATGGATGTCTTGCATGAGCAGCAGAACACTTTGAGCGAAATGTGTGTATATGTCGGCCGATTCCAGCATATGTCTCTTTGACAGCCCTCGAGTTATGTTCCAATTTGCCGTTCTTTGAAATGGAAACTGCCCTCACACTGCTGCATGCGTGGGACAACGGTCGAGGCACCTAGCTCGGACGGATAACAGGGTTGCGCAAGCCTTGTAACATCGTGGCTACAAGCACGATATTCTGTTCTGAGAAAGGCTTGCCTAGTTAGTTGTGACACGCAGACAAACAGTTGACGATGCCTCCCCCGCCCGACCTTTCTGCATCCAGGTCCGGGCGTCTGGGATTGAGGTAGTTTGCGAACATTGGCAGTGTGATCAGCGAGGTATCACGGACGCATTGCTCCAGTACGACTGCAGCTTGGATATTATTTGGGGCATCTTGACCCCCAATTGTCAAAACTTCACAGCAACGAGTGGCTTTCGATGCACACCTTTCCTTGCACCCGATGGGCTCTACAACCGCTCCTCCACAAACACTTCTGAGCACATGTCAGCAGGATATCGTTATTCAGTATACTGAGCTATAGCACCCGATCTGCCATTTGTCTTCGAGCTCGACGCTTGCCGCGCTTTCCCATTAGTATGACACCACTGCTGTGCTCGCTCGCCTGCGCAAGGTGGCATGGATGTGGTAGACCAACACAAATAATGGTAAAATCAAGTCAGTTCATATTTACAAACCTGAAGTCCATCATGGGCACTCGTTTGCTTGAGAACACCACCCATCATGGCTATCTTTCTTTCAACAGCGCGCTTATTGGGCGCCGGAGCCGGTACTGGCAAGGTCCGTGTGTAACACTCGAATGACTTCTTTTCTGCCAAGCCTCGCCCACGCAACATCGACCGTCTCCTTGCACCATCACCACCGCCATCACCACCACCCATTGGCAGCCCCAGGTCCCACCACGGGAAGCTCTCTCCGGTCCTTTCGCATTTTACGACACTCTCCACTCAACCGCCGCCATGATGCGCACCTCGATCGTCCGGGCGACGCGCGCCGCTGCCATGCCCCGAGCTACACCTGTCACCAGCCAGCTCCAGCAGTTCCGCCAGGCACACGTTATCTCCAACCCGACACTTGCGAACATCGAGACTCGCTGGGAGGATCTTGTAAAATTCCCAAGATGATGCTGGTTTAGGATCGTCGCTGACAGTAAACAGCCTCCCCAGGAACAGGCCGACCTGTGGATGTCGCTGAGGGACCGAATGAAGGAGGATTGGACCACGTTATCGCACAGTGAGAAGAAGGCTGGTGTGTGAAATTCTCCCTACCACTGAGCGATTGAGCATCACGGACCGGCGCATGACGTACCCGAGCTGATAAGGGTTCACCCGAGTTGGCCCGTGGTATGATTGCGTTGAGCGTGATCTTGCAGGATGTATCGCACGCCATTGACAAGAAAGCCATGCTAACGAGCTTCCTCTTGCAGCGTACTTCATCGCTTTCGGTCCTCACGGTCCCCGCCGTCCCCCCCCTCCGGATGAGGGCCGCAAGGTTCTCTTCATCTCTTGCGCCGTGATCGCGGGATCCTTTGCTGTCTTCGCTTTCACCCGCATGTTTGCCAGCCCCATCAGGCCCCGCACCATGACCAAGGAATGGCAGGAGGCTTCTGAGGAGTACTTGAAGGTGCGTAGCTCGATTGCCTCGGCTAAGGCTTGTCCTGTATTGCTACACGTACTGACATGTGTTGTAGGCCCAGGGATCAGAGCCCATCACCGGTTACAAGGGCATGTTGGTTCAGTCTGTCTCGGAGAAGAACCTTCCTCCTGGCGTGAAGCTCAACGACGAGTAATTCAATGGATAGAAGCTCCACGTCGAACACACATAACCAATACCAACATCACATTTCCTTGGGTCCATTTTCCATTTGGTACTGAGTGTGTCAGATGTACAACAAGATCGAAAGGGTTACGCTGGATTGGCCCTTGTCATATTAGTCCCTGCGTGTACAGAAATCTTCGAGACATTCGCGACTTGTGCTCTATTGTCTCCACTACGATCTTGTGTGTCTAGCACAGTGTACGCATATAGAGCTCTCCAATCTATGCGCTCTTCTCCACTACATCCGCATTCTTGTTCGTGCGGCGTGTCGGCAAAGTACGCATCGCTTCGCCTGGATTGGGCAAAATCACGGTGAGTCAGCAGTGTCAGGCCACAATCTGCTAACACATACATAGCGTCAGGCGACATCTAGACTTGAACGATCGATCAACTGCACGCTAGATCGGTGGATAGCAGTCGATAATAGTGGACGACCCCAAAAATCAAACGCATGGTTTACTGCGCAGCCAAGACGCCACAGTCCGGATCTACTATGATAAACCTGCATTCAGCGTTGAGGATTATACATCCATACGAATTCAGTGCAAATGGAGGTGCTGCCCACCAAATTCAGGACCAACGGCCTAGCCCGTAGCCTTCGCATACTCTATGGCCCTAAATCGGAAAGCAGAACAGGAATGCTGCTCCATGCCACGACCAAGGACTATCCTGACTCACCGCGGGAACCTTGTACATTTTGAGACGCTGCAGGACGAAAGATCACAGCTTATTTTACAGACGATAGATGAGCATCGTACAGGGGTGTCTGTTGCGTGCTATGCTGTAGCTTACCATTACACAAAGGATGGCTACCAACGCGTCCGCGGCCGAGCACCATAATATCGCCACCATATGCGGATGAATATCACGGATCCCGATGTGCTACACCGCGGCCGACATAATCGTGCGGGTCAGGGTCTCGCACGCGGCGCGACTTTGCTTGATCGCCACTGGAATTGTCAGACGGGGATCGACAATGATACTACATACTACAGACCCGCGAACAACGATGCGCCCTGATCTATATCCGTAAAGCCACCGCAGACCGCGCTTGTCACGACAATATCTGTGGGTCACATGAAATGATGCGCCAGGCGTTGCATGCAGGACTGGTATCAAGCTGGAGCTGGGCAGGAGCTGGGAAGAGCGAGTGACAATCAGGGAGCATATATTGAGCAGAGTTGGCAACAAACAGATACCTGATAGGGCGCGGACCAAGCTGAGCTCCGTGACAGTCCCCACGGGCCTTTTGCCGGTGCGTTCGCCATCAAGTCTCTGTTTGCAGCCAACTTTGAAGGTGGAGATGAAGCCTGTCACGTGCACGCCCCGTGCGACGCATTCCTTCTTCTCCGACTCATGCTCCTTTTGTGAACGTTCTCGACCTCAGTGCTAACATCAGGATATGCTGGTTGTATCAAACCGCGGGTTGTACGTATCGAAATAGCCCTACGAATCCTCTAACTTCGTCTTGTCTCACATCAAGGAACATAGTCTTGGAAAATCAGTCAAGCATCTACACGTACAAGATCGGACGTGAATAGTCTTCACGGTGGCATACTTCGATGACCGTGGCATGTGTGCTACTTTGCATGTCACGACGACACTGTGCGAACAAAACGCACCTTTTCAAATGCTCTGATGTTGCTACATGTTACAGTATTTATACATTTTATCTATACCCACTCCTTAGGGTTCTTGAGGACTTCTACCAGGCGCTCTTCTCTGCTGCCCTTCTCAGGTGCATGCATGTATTCCCACCTTGATGTGAGCGGCAAGCTCATAAGGATGCTCTCTACTCTTGCTCCAGGCGTGTTCAGACCGAATGATGTACCCCGGTCGTGCACCAAGTTGAACTCAACGTATCGCCCTCTCCTGATCTGCTGCCAGTGCTTCTGTGCCTCTGTGAATGGCATGTCCTTCCTCTTGTTGATTATGGGCAGGTAGGATGGCAGGAAAGCAGACAGACAGTCCTGTACGAAGCTGAAAAGCTGCTCTTGGTCCTTTTCAGTCTCATCGAGGTCATCGAAGAAAATGCCGCCTACACCGCGTGTCTCGCCTCGGTGCTTGTTGTTGAAGTACTCGTCGCACCATTTCTTGAAGCGTGGGTAATATGCCTTGTCGTGCTTGTCGCAAGCTTGCTTGATCTCGCTGTGGAAGTGTATCGCGTCTTCATCGTAGAGGTATGAGGGCGTGAGATCGCAGCCACCACCATACCACCAAGCGTTGGTGTTACCCAGCTCGTCGGCGGTTTCGAAGTAGCGGTAGTTCAGGTGGACTGTCGGCGCGTTGGGATTCGAGGGATGCAAGACCATGGACAGGCCTGCGGCGAAAAATTCGAGCGAGTCAACGTCAGGATCGAGCGCCTTGTGGTTCACGCGCATCTTCTGAATGGCGGCGCGAGGCAGGCGGCCATACACCACTGAGGTGTTCACGCCGCCCTTCTCGAAAACCTTGCCGTCCTGCAGCACGCAAGTAATGCCACCACCACCCTCTGGCCGCTGCCACGAGTCAATCGTGAATTTTGTACCGTCGACCTTCTCCAGTTCAGAAACAATCTGCTTCTGATGCTGCTTTATGAATTGTTCCATTCGTAGGCGCATAGGCGATTCTTGGGAAACACCGTTCTCGCGCTTGAGAAGGGCATCTTTTTGTGCGATTGAGGGCGTTTCCGTCTTCAGCGAGTCCGACTCGGTCCACTTTGATGTGTTAGTAGGAAAGTCTCAATTACGACTGCTCTTGCAAATACCATAGAATATATAATTGCGCCAAGGAAGGGCATCATGAGCAGTCGAATCCTGTTCGGCCACTTGCTGGGTGGGGGATTTCGCCATTCTTCCAGCGGGTCGGGCTTAATCTTATAGTTGCGAGGGAACTCGCCCATGCATCTCCGCTGAGTTTGTGTACGTCTGCTCTTTAGGCAGTTCGCGCGCAACGACTGACGGGGCGCATAGCTGACGGGAAGCTCGAGAGCTCTGGTTGCGCGAAAAGAAGATCGAGGAAGCATTGCGGAGTAGTGCTTGCTCGGGACGAATTACAAGGCTATAATACAACCGTATAGATGGAAGCGAAAGCAGGCGACCTGCGTGGTTTATATCGGGCGTGATGCGACGATGGTGTCTTTTTTGATAAAGTTCAGCATCACACCATGATGCTTCCACCGTTCAGGGAATCCAGTACCGAGGCGTCGCCGATGCAGTCTAGTTACTAAGCTGTTTTTCTCCATGCTTCATCAATGCTCTTACACAGAACCAGTGCTGCAATAGACGAAAACGCTCTGATGCACAGGTCCCAATCGGCAGCACTTTGCTGCTGGCCAGCTTTGCTGACACAGCAGAGCTGAAAGACCGAGGACGCGCCCGGGATCTTCACAACACAACCACTCAAGTTGCCTGCGCAGCCAGAGGTCAGCACAACGCGTTTGCAAGCTTCATGATTGGTGCCGTTATTTGTATCCCAGGGGCCGAATTCCACACAACTTGTCGTTCGTGCTTCAAAGTGCCTGCCAAGCAGGCCGCTCTTCAACACAATACTGCATAGTTCGGGCTTCAGCATTTGCTCTGAATGAACAGGTACCTGGGCAGCGTCTCAGACCGTTGTGCGTACCTCATGAGATGACTCAGGGCTAGGCTGGGTCATGGGAGACAGAGCAAGTGACCTGTGAGGCGCGAGGCGGCGGCAGTCAGCACGCCATAGAAAGAGTCACCCTCATGAACGAAGTCACCAAAGTGGTACTTCGCATGACGAGCGAGTACTGTGGAAAGGTTCTTGCTACAAACTGTGCCTGCTAACAAGGTGAAGTGGTTGGTACTAACGTGATCACTGGGTGGAATTTGGGCGCGGATAGACTATGTAAGCGTACCCTTGTGACGCCCCGCTCCGATCCAGGGCTCTGTTGCCTGCTTCACCGCTGCACTCCTCTTATACCCTCAGCCACGCCACACTACTTGCACAACTTCCTGTGACCATCTGCTACCAAACCTACTACCAACACCAACCGCAGTCAACTTATCTTTGCCAACATGCGCTCCAAGTTCAAGGACGAGCACCCGTTCGAGAAGCGCAAGGCCGAGGCCGAGCGCATTCGCCAGAAGTACAACGACCGCATTCCCGTATGTCTGCTCTCAGCCTCGTGTGAACGGGATCGCGCGACTAACAGCAATAGGTAATCTGCGAGAAGGTCGAGAAATCAGACATCGCAACCATCGACAAGAAGAAGTACCTGGTTCCTGCGGATCTTACCGTCGGCCAGTTCGTCTACGTGATCCGCAAGCGCATCAAGCTGTCGCCCGAGAAGGCCATCTTCATCTTCGTCGATGAGGTTCTGCCGCCTACAGCTGCTCTTATGAGCTCGATATACGAAGAGCACAAGGATGAGGATGGTTTCCTCTACATTACGTACGTCGTTCGCTCTTTTGGGACTGCTGCAGGCATGTGCTAATGAGATTACAGCTACTCAGGCGAGAACACCTTCGGTGAGGCGATCTAAGAAACCCGCCCCCTTCTTATCTCTGCGACATCATATGGCACGGTGTACTCAAGGGCGTTACGGAATCACGGACTTCTTACATTCTTCGCTGCAACACAATATTTGATTTGGACGGCTGGTGGACCATATGGCCATCGAAAGGCGTGGCGGTTGCTCCCTCAACCGTCGCAGAGGCAACCACAACTGAACGCTTCGATCGAGGATGGGTTTGGTGAAAGCTGCGTGCTTTTCGGCTGTCTCGATCCAGTACAGTATCACGTCTGCGTGATGATGGCTGCGAGACTGAGGCCATGCTGGTTGGTTGACCGAGTCCACTCCCTGCGCTACTTGTCTGTAGTTTGATCATATGCAGTCCAAATACACCAGTTGATCTTGAACAATGTCATTTTCCGCTTTGCGATATTTCAAGTCGTCCCGTGAAACTCTGTGCACTGCTGATAGTCCTCCGTGACTTGCGGCTCAGCCGGCCTCTGAGACGATGACGACATCTGAACGCTGTCCACATGATCAGGTACCTCTTAGCCTGATACAGTTGAACCGGAGTATGTCTGCGGCCCACACAAAGCACTGCAGGCGATGTAGCAGCTTATCGCACCTCAATAGATAGCCAAAAGTTCAGATGAGCATACACGTGCAACCGTGGGGTAAGCTCGCCGTTGCGCCTTCGAGACGCGTCGCACAGGCCTCGGCCCTAAGCGGACCGCCGATCATCAGAGCTTGGGGAAGTTTATCGATACTCACACCAACATCAAATGCTCACAATCCACCCACAACTATAAAGCTCTAACAGTAACGCGATACTTGGCTACATATTGCCGCATCTGGGACTCGCTGTTGTTTCTCCATCTAGTCTACGCACAAATTGAGCTTCAGGCTCAACGCTGCCACCATGCACATCATATCAAAGTATGTTCCTATCCGCCTCCAGGACCACATCAGCATGCTAAAGCTCGAGCAACAGGACTCTCGATCCCTTGTTCGCCATCTCGATAGGGCTGGCCGCTGCCGTAACCCGTATCAACCGCGAGGAGAAGGAGAAGGGACGATCAACACAAGAGACAATGGACGTATTCAAGAAGAGGTGGGCACTTGCATGGCAAAGCGAGCCGGCGGCAGATAAAAAATAGTGATCTTCTGTAGAAGCGCAGTCAAGCAGCCCTCGACGTAAACCTTCGGTCAAAGGTGATAAGCGCGATCGTATGGTCAAGCGACCGAGGAGAAAGCCCTGGGCTACAAGATTGAACAGCTACACAACTGCCTGCAGAATATCCACTGGGTCTGTCATAACAATGGTATGGTACGCCCTTGAAAAAAAAACGGTGCAGTCTAGCGTTAGAAGAGCGATGGTCCAGTACGGCGAATGATACCCTTTCTTTGGCCCAAGATGTAAACACAAATATCGACATTGGCTTGATCCTTTGTGTCAGTCGTGAAATATCTGCGACTTTTTATTTCTGACTACAAAGGTCTGGGAAGATGTGCCAGATGTGCCAGATGTGCCAGATGTGCCAGATGTGCCAGATGTGCCAGATGTGCCAGATGTGCCAGATGTGCCAGATGTGCGCAATCAACTTTTGTGACGTATCAACCCTGCGTCTGGGAAGAGGTGATAACCAAAAGAGAGGCAAAATACATGTACTAGTATCCCTAAACAAGTGCTATGAATAAGCCACATCCTACGGAGACAAAAGGCTCACTATCATCGACAAGTAAGTATGAATAGATGGCAAGCCTCGAACTTACGGATTACAATCATGCGTACAATGATCGCATTGTTGTCCTGTCGCAATCAACCTCCGAACAAAGCTCAAAGAATTCATCGAGTCTTTGTTCAGCAAGCAGTTGATTAGCGATGATACCAGCGGCATTCAGCACACAACGAGACACATATGTCACCTTTGTTGTGATTTGTCTTTGTGCAATGCAGGCAACTGCTTCCTCAAGAACATCTCGAGATTCGACGAAATGGAATTGTGGACTTCAATACATTTCGAACTTATAGTTTTACATTATGGTATTTACACGCAGCAGCAGTGCCCCTGCGCAGCTGAAAACAATCCTCCAGCTTCAGCGCGATTATGACGTACGTCTATAATCTTCTCGTTATACTGTATGGCTAACGGTGCAATAGGCGATACATCTCAATGCAGACTGGCACCCTAGAGAAAGCAGACCGCATGTTCGAAGTCGGGGTATTAGAAATGGCGCCAATCTTTGCTACCAGAGTGCTACCCTACAGGCTTTGATGCATCAGCCGCCGTTTCTCAATTGGATCCGTCAACATAACACGGTCTCTTGCTCCACTGTTCCATGTCTAGCGTGCCATCTTGTACGGCTAGCTGGGGACTATTGGGGTGATTCGGCAGCTGTACTGACTACGAGTAATCAATCGTTGAGAGGCATTGCATCAATGTCGTTTGATTCAAACATGTTTGAGCGGGGCCAGCAAGAATGTGCACATGAATTCTATGACTGGGTCACTGCTACATTGAAAGAAAACGCAAGGTAAGTTTTGCGCTCCGTAGAATATTTGGAAATCGTTTGATTGACCACATCACAGTGATCCATACTGGCAGGCCCAACACGACAGTCTCTATTACTTGAGCCTCCAATCGCACGACCGATGCAATACATGCGGAGAACCTCACGATCTACCAATGGATAGCAATCACACCCTCAACATCCCTGTCAACCCACCCCACACGACTATCTCTGAGGCCATATACAGCGTGTTCCACGAGGAGCCTGTCATCACCATGTGCGAGAACTGTCAGACAAATCGGTCAAAGACGCGGTGGACAGAGATTGTTGCTGCGCCGAAGGTACTGCGCATACATTTGCAAATCTTGTTTCCCGACCACAAAGTCTTCGACACTTTGACATATCCAGACACTTTAGACTTGACATCTTATCAGCAAGTTCCTGGTCTACCTCTCAATTATCGCTTGAGTAGTGTGATAGCGCACGCAGGAGACTATGTTGAAGAATACCAGAAAAGAAAGAGTAGTGAGGAACAAACGGATAGCGAAGAAGATCTGGATATAGATATGCAGGTAGCGCTACAACTCCAGAAGGAGATGGATGAGGCTAGATATAGCGAGAGTGATGAGGACGATGATGAGGATGAGGATGAGGACGACGACGATGAGGACGACGACGAGGACGATGATGATGAGGAGGACAATGTTGATAGTGACGAGAATGAGATCGAAGATGACGAGAAGAACGACGAGAACGAGGACGAAGATGACGGGGAGAACGACGAGAACTCCGCCCAAACAGCCCCGAACGCAGAAACCATTAGTGAGCTCCAGCGCGGCTCAGAGGAAACAAGCCCACCTAGATTGGTCATGCGAGGTCACTACATAGCCAGCGTCCGCGAAATCGACGGCACCTTGAACAACGTCAACGACGGCGTCGTGCGCCCCATCACCCAGGCCGAGTTCTTGAGTAACCCCCATCAGTCGAGATTCCAGGTCTACGTCTTGACGTACATCAGGGATGATAGTGTAGGGAACATGCCGCGGTCGAAACGATGGCTGAAGGAGTTGAATGGGCTGCTGCCTCATGGATCTGGGAAGGTGGATGTGAGTGGCGGCGTCGACGAAGGTCCGAGGAAGCGTGCTAGGAGGGGATGAATGTAATGTTGTGTCGCTTGAGCTCTTAATGCCTATTTACTTTGCGGTGTCTGTGCATACTTCTTCGCATTGATTGAGCCTAAACTTTGTACAGTGTTCATAGTCCTTAAACGATTCTAATGTTAGCTGTAATTGTAACTTCAAAAATTTCTGTACTTCAGAATGATTATCAGCTTGCTCTGCATCGCCAAATCGACCCTGACTACCTCCCGCAACCTCGCAGGGATCGAATTGAGGAGTTTGGCACAAGAACCAGAGGCATAGACAGGTCATCACACAGCAGTTGTAAGGAACGGTTCTGAAGAACTAGGAAAGCTTTCTTTGCACGCAAGATAGATTACAGAAGCCACGATGCTCCAAGCACCCGCTCATAATCCCACATTTGAGGTATATGTTTTGTACAAGTGAGACTACCAGCGACTGCCGTCGACAGAGTGGCTGACTCTCATGTCTCGCCCACCACACCGCTCGCTTATTGCTTCTCGAGCTCAGCAAGAATCTTCTCACCCTTGGCGCGCGCAGACTCAAGGTTACCAACCATGTAGAAGGCACCCTCGGGCAGGTCATCACCCTCACCGTTCAAGATGCCCTTGAACGAGCGGATGGTGTCCTTGAGGTCGACAAGAGCACCCTCGATACCAGTGAAGACCTGGGCGACAGCGAAGGGCTGCGACAGGAAACGCTGGATCTTACGGGCACGCTCGACGGTAAGCTTGTCAGCTTCCGACAACTCGTCCATACCGAGAATGGCAATGATATCCTGGAGCGACTTGTACTCCTGAAGAATCTGCTGGACCTTGGTGGCGGTGTCGTAGTGCTCGTCACCGATGATACGGGGGTCGAGAATACGGGACTTGGAGTCGAGAGGGTCGACAGCGGGGTAGATACCCAACTCGGAGATACCACGGGACAGCACAGTGGTGGCGTCCAAATGGGCAAAGGTGGTGGCGGGAGCAGGATCAGTCAAATCGTCAGCAGGGACGTAGACGGCCTGGACGGAGGTGATGGATCCCTTGGAGGTGGTGGTGATACGCTCCTGCATCATACCCATGTCGACGGCGAGGGTGGGCTGGTAACCGACAGCGGAGGGAATACGTCCGAGAAGAGCAGACACCTCGGAACCGGCCTGGGTGAAACGGAAAATGTTGTCAATGAAGAGGAGCACATCCTGGCCCTCCTCATCACGGAAGTATTCAGCGACCGTACTTGAACATAGTTAGTAGATGTAATGGTAGATGCAATGTGAAGGAAAGAAAGTTAAAATGGAAATGAACAAAATCGAAAGGCGGGCCAAAATCGGCAGAGGCGATAGTCGGAGGCTGGCGTCGCTCTGAGAGATGATGAGGAAACCGCACTCGATGAGGCTGGAGACAAGCGTCGCTCAAAGATATGGTGATAGTGCCGCATTTGATGAGGCTGGAGGCTGGCGTCGCATAGAGAGGAAGTGAGGGAGCCGTGCTTGATGAGGCTGGAGGCAGCCCACACATGATGGTTCATGGTGGAGCAGCTCTGCTCAATGAGGTTGAAGGCAGGTCGCTCGATGATGTTGGAGGCACTCTTCGCTCAGCGAGGTGGTGAGGGAGCCACACATGATGCGGCTGGAGGCAACCATCGACAAGACGTAGCAACCTCATCAGGTGAGATTCAGGCGACGCTTCCATCTGATATAGCGGGGTTCCAGGGAAGAGAACGAAAAGTATACAGCAGGGAGAGAGGGAGAGTCCTCCTCGGTGACAAAGGTACAAAGAAAATGAGAAAACGTTACCAATGGAAAGTATACTTACAGACCAGTAAGGGCGACACGGGCACGGGCACCCGGGGGCTCGTTCATCTGACCGAAGACAAGGGCGACCTTGGACTCGCCATCAAGCTGAATGACGGAAGTCTCCTGCATCTCGTGGTACAGATCGTTACCCTCACGGGTTCGCTCACCGACACCGGTGAAGACGGAGAAACCACCGTGGGCCTTAGCAATGTTGTTCTGGCTCGCTGTCAGCTGTTGTCTTCGTCGCAAATCTCGATATCCTTACAATCAGCTCCTGAATGAACACAGTCTTTCCGACACCGGCACCTCCGAAGAGACCGATCTTACCACCACGAGCGTAGGGGGCGAGAAGGTCGACGACCTTGATACCGGTAATCAGGACCTCAGCGGAGGTGGACTGCTCGGTGAACTCCGGGGGATCGGCGTGGATAGCGGCGTACTTGGTAGCCTTGATGGGACCGCGCTCGTCAATGGGGTCACCAGTGACGTTCATGATGCGACCAAGAGTGCCGTGACCGACGGGAATCTTGATGGGAGCGCCAGTGTCGGTGGCCTTGTGGCCACGGACGAGACCCTCAGTACCTGCGATATTCCATCAGAACTGTTCATTACAAGTTGTTCTCGTGGTGAAGACTTACCGTCCATGGCAATGCAACGGACGATGTTCTCACCCAAATGTTGCTGCGATTCCGTCAGTATGTTTTTCCACGAGCCCGGAACCTTGGCATTCTTACAGCAACCTCGAGGACGAGCTTGTTGCCGCCATTGTCGGTGGTCAGAGCGTTGAGAATGGAAGGGAGCTGCTCGGTGTCGAACTTGACTGCGATTGATGTCAGATTTTGTCGTTACGATGCGATCGAGATCCCATACCGTCAACAACGGCACCCTGTTCAAACGTTAGCATCTGAAAATCAATGGCGATCGGATGTATCGTACAATGACCTGGTGGATCTTTCCATCACGGGCGGCATCGGTGGAGGCGTAGCGAACCGCGTGGGGAGCGAGGGCGCGCGCAGCCTGGGAGGGCTGGAAGGAGCGGATAGACCGCTGGAACTGGCTTTATTTCATCGAATCAGCGGGCGTGCCATCATCAATTGGCTTCAGTGGGGTGGAAACTCACCTCCTCAACATTGTGAAAGATGTATGAGACGGTTGTGGTGGGTGGGAGGAATCGGGTGTCTTCTTGTGAGGAGGAGAAGAACTTGAAGCTCGCCCGGAGGCGGCGCGCGGACCACCACGCTTGACCGCTTTCGGGATTCACAACAGCACAGCAGACTCTGAGCTCTCCACAGCTCTGCACTTGCTGCGCATGACGTTGATGATACCCCAGACTTTATTGTCATTTTCATCGTGCCTATCTCGAGCTTCTGGGGAAACGCTCTGCTTGCAGAAGGCATGACCGGTCTACACCACCCACGTGGAACAGTCTTTCCGATTCGCTCCGAAATTCTCTGGAGCTTGAGGCCTGCGTCGTCGCATATGATGCATGGTGATGGCAACAGCATTACCGGAACGTATGCAGTCGATTTCAAGTACAGATAGGTCTGCTGTGCCGTTGCTGGTCAGAAGCATATGACAAGGGCACATGGCAGGGTCCGATATACAGCAAGTCGGAACTTCTAGAAGAGCTCGTCGCTGTATGCGACTGGCCAAACTCCTCCCAATATCTATGAGCTCATATTTGAGTGTGACAGGATAGCATGCAGATTTGATCAAACATTTAGGTCATTATTATACTACTAGAATTCAGTAATCCGCCTTCAAGGGAGACCTTCAGAGTAGCTTGTAGACGGATATGTAAACTGACAGGTGGATATAAGACTAAAGATTCTCTCACTAGGCCAAAGGACCTGCAGGTAACGGAATGCCTCCCAAGTACACCTTTCAACCCCGGGAACTGATCTTGTTTTGGGACATTCTCAACAGATTAGCAGGCCTCAGTGTCGAAAACTTGAGGCATACAGGCTCCTGCCACGTATCTTCTATTTCTATGTGGCCCATCGTATCATACAACATCAGCGTCGATGAGCTGCTTTGACCGTCTGTAACAAGACCGGATGTTATGAGAAATTGTGAGCGGCATGCCACGCTGTAACAGTGTAGTCTGGAAGCATCCAGTACACTGGGAACGCAGATCACACATTCCCCTAATAAGCAGAGTCTATCACCATCCTAACCACACTGGGTCCTCTCATTGTGTATCTCAAGATCGTAGACGGAGTGGAAGGCTCTAGCGCAGTACTCACCTACCTCAAGCTGATGCATAGTGTAAGCGCAGCGCACACGATCGCAGATTAGAGCATAAGGTCAAATGCTCTGAATCTACTGATTGGACTCCCAGCGCCGTGAATTGTTACTTAGACATGACTCCCCTGAGCTCTCTGGGAGGACGCCACGCTGCAGTAGATCGACCAAGCCTTGACCCAACACCCATAAGCTATTCGCTCCTGCTGGCTGAGTAGCAAGACAACAGCCAGATCGTCACAGTTGTATAGCACATAGCGTATCACGGCGACCAGCTCACTTTGCAATAGGCAAGGCACAGAACATTGGATGTTGCAGATGGCTTTGTCGTCTAAATTATAGTTTGCTTTCCTCGGTGGTATGATTACATGACGCTTGAGTGCTAAATGACTGCTGTTGAAGATCACAGATCCTCTTAATTTGCTCATCCCTCTTTCATGACTGCTATAGACTTGACTCTAGAGCAAGAACCTGCAAGAATGTTAGTCCCTGTAAACAAAGTGAAGCAAATGATGGGCTTGACTTACGATGGCGGTCCTCGTTGGGATGTAGACCTGCAGGAAGTTCTTCCTGTCGTTCCACGCAAAGGGTGTTGTGAAAAATCGCGTGTCCTCGGCAACGTTGCCGTGACCACCAAAGGACTTGCTGTCAGAGCTGAGCACGATCCTGTAGGTACCTTCCTGCTCAACACCAACACGGTAATCAGTGAAGCTGTTAGAGGGGTGGAAGTTGAAAATCCACAGCAGACCAGCCCGCTCGAATACGATGACCTTGTCGCCCTCGTGCTTCAAGCTAACGTACGCTTGAGGCGCGTGTAGCCAGCCGTACTTCTCCTCTGTCCACTGCATCTTGCTGTCGAACTCGTTCAGGAACCTATAGCGAAGCAACTCATCGTCGACAAGGTTGAACTGCCTGCGAGCGTAGTCGAAGCTGTTGCCGTTGCCTTCGCGAGGGAAGTCCAGCCATTCTGGGTGACCGAACTCGTTACCCTCAAAGTTCAGGTAACCCTCACCGCCCAAGCCATGTGTGATCAGCCTGATCATCTTGTGCAGGGAAAGACCTCTGTCAATAACAGATGTCAAGTCTGACAAGACAGACATGTTGGTGTACATCTCTGCGTCACACAACCAGAAGAGTAGTGTCTTGTCTCCAACGAGCCTGTAGCTTTTTAGTACAAATTGTGATCATGGGGAAGGGCAACGTACGCTTGGTCGTGGGACTCGGCATAAGCGATCGTCTTCTCGCCGTGCCGTCTGTTTGTCAATGTGAAGACGAGGGCGCCCATGTCCCAGTCGATGTCTTGCTTCTCCTTCAGCCACTTGATGTACAGATCCGGAACAGCCATCGCAAGCCTGTAGTCGAATCCTATTCCGCCCAGAGACAGCGATACGCAAAGACCGGGCATACCGGACACATCTTCTGCGATGGTGATACAGCTGGGGTACAGCTGGTGCAGCAACTCGTTGGCAACCATCAGATAGACGACGCCTTCCTCGTCAACACCAGGGCCAAAGTACTCGTGATAGCCGCCAGAGAAACCTGTGCCAATACCGTGGTGGGTGTAGATCATGCTTGTGACACCATCGAATCGGAAACCGTCGAACTGGTACTCCTCCATCCAGAATCGCAGGTTACTGAGCAGGAAACGGAGGACTTCATGGTGACCATAGTTGAACAGCCTGCTGTCCCACAGTTCGTGTCGTCCCTTGGCGCCCTCGTGGAAATACTGGTGATCACTGCCATCGAACATGTTCAGTCCGTCCAGAACATTCTTCGAGGCGTGGCTGTGCACAACATCAAGGAGAACTGTGATACCCATGCCGTGGGCAGTATCGATGAGCTCCTTCAGGTCATCTGGGAAACCATAGCGACTGCTTGCAGCGAAGAAGCTGTTGATCTGGTAGCCGAAACTAGCATAGTATGCGTGCTCCATGACAGCCATCAATTGAATGGTGTTGTATCCCAGGTGCTTGATCCTGGGAAGGATGTTCTGAGTGAACTCCTTGTATGTAGCTACCTTGCGCTCAGGCGAAGAAATACCGACGTGTGCTTCATAGATACGTGCGCTCTCGGGCTTCTTAGGTTTCTTGTTCTTGAACTGGTACTTTTGGGGAGGGTTCCAGAAGCGCGCATCGTAGACGGGGGATACGTTGAGGTCTTGGGTCACTCGGGTGATCCAGGCAGGGAGACGCTCCTGGCGGGCATGGTCGTTGGGGACAACTAGAGAAATCTTCCCTGGGCGTCAGCTCGTGTCTATTGTGGGGGTTTCTGGCAAACGCACCTTGATCTTGGAGTCGTGGGGGATAGTGGGCTTGCCGTCCTTGCCAGGCACGGTTACTTCGAAGACGCCGTACTCGTTCTTACTCATGGGCGTTGCATCACGGTTCCAGTCGTTGAAATCGCCAATGAGGTATGCTCGTAGGGCGCTCGGCGCCCACTCGCGGTACACAACGTCGCCATTGGGCTGGACCTGGAAGCCAAAGCGCTCGTAGCCCTGATATGGTCAGCTGATGCTGCTGCAGACAATTCAGCCGTGCTTGCCCTTGAAAACTTCTCCAGACCGCCTTCGGTGTCGTTGATGGTCTTGATCCACTGCTGGGCTTTGGCGTAGCGGCTCTTCAGCGCGCCGGTGAAAGGCTCCAGATAAGGGTCAAGCTGGACGATGCCTGCGGGGCGTGGTCAGTCAATTGCTGCAGAGCAGACACATTTTGCGTACCAGTGCCGTCGTTGGCCCCCTGTGCGGGGGCGTCGGTGACTGAGTTTGCTGAGGCGTTGACGAGCTCCATGGTGGTGGAGTGAACGTGCAGCGGGGGAAGGATTGCTGTGAGCAGCGGTGGTTGCAGAGGAATGGGGCAAGTGCACGGTTTTCTACTGCAAACACTGCACGAGCTCGCAATCAGATAGACGGCAAGCAAGTGGACATTTGCGGGGTCTTCGCACAGGTGTTTGGCTCAACGAGGCCTTCGCAGCCAGCGATCCAACGTCATAGCTCCGAGACCCTTCAGGACTGGGCTGGCCGTAGCGCACCTCAACAGCGCGTATGGCAGGGGTCGGAAGGATTCACGCCGCAATTCGTTGGGAGGGTCTTTTCGCTGAGGCTGCGACACACACGCCCGGCCTGGCTGACTGGCTCTGCTCGCGAGGCTGCGACTGTGTGTCTGGGTGCAGCTGTGCTAGCCGGTGGACACGGACCGACTTCGCGCGGTCTGGGGGCGGGCGCGCCCCAGCACTCAGCCCCGCAGCCCTCGGCCCAATGCGGAGAGCTGTAGTGCTCCCACGCCCACACCCGCAACGCCCCGTCCTCGCTCGTGCTTGTTGAGCCTCTGCTCGTGATGTGACACCGTCGCGACTGCCTCAACATGATTGTCCGAAAGCTCTGCGTCGCCGTCCCAGCCCGTGCCTCCTTCCTCGCCCTGCGCACCGCGCGCGCATTCCATGCCCGAGGTCCCCTGCGCTCCACATACCACCGCTCTGACTTCGGTGGCCAGGGCTTCTCGAGCTTCTACGAGGCCGATCAGCCCACGCGAGGCCCTCTGGGGGGCACTTCCAGCATCGGGAGCAGCCATGTTACGCCCAAGGCCCTGCGCCAGCACCTGGACCAGTTCGTCGTCGACCAGGAGCGTGCCAAGGTCGTGCTGAGTGTTGCCATACACGAGCACCACCTGCGCATCCAGGAGCTGCGGCGACAGCGAGACGAGCAGGCGCGGCTGGACGCGCAGGCCCAGCGCAGAGCGTCGGCGTTCAGGCATCCTGTAGAAGGTAGACCCAATCTCGTTATCTTGCCGCCACCGTGTGCTCCTGCCCCATGAGCCGTGACTGAGTACAGCAGACGAGTTCCCCGGCCAGCAGGCGACTGTGCATGTCTCCAGTTCTGCAGATCCAGTGTCGTACAGCGACCCTTTCCTCACGTCGCACTCGTCAGCGCCGCTAGATCCCGAACCCTTACCCGAGCCCCCGCTAGAGCCGCTGCAGATAGACAAGTCGAATGTGCTGATATTAGGTCCCACTGGCGTGGGCAAGACACTGATGTGCAAAACGCTGGCGAAGACACTAGGTATCCCTATCTCCATGTCTGACTGCACCACCTTCACGCAGGCGGGATACATTGGAGACGATGTGGAACAGTGCGTGTCTCGCCTCTTTTCTGCTGCCGGCCATGATATTGAGGCTACTGAGCACGGTATCATTGTGCTGGACGAGATTGATAAGATTGCTTCAGCCAAGATGTCGTACGGCAAGGATGTTGGTGGCGAAGGCGTGCAGCAAGCGTTGCTGAAGATCATCGAGGGCACAACGGTTCAAGTGCGCGCGAAGCCCGAGAAAAGTGCTGCGAAGAGCCCAAGCAACCACGGCAGCTACCCTTCTGGCAATCCACTCGACAACTCACGAAGTCCGCTTTCAGGTGGTGCCCCAGGTGGAGGCAAAGACGAAGTGTTCAACATCCGTACTGATAACATTCTCTTCATATGCACTGGTGCATTCGCCAACCTGCACAAGACCATCCTTGATCGGAAGTCGATGGGCGGCATTGGGTTCGGTGCTTCAATCCGTTCATCGAAGTCCGAGGCGTCTGCTGAAGGAGTGATGCTACGAGGTGAGGAGGCGGCTCGATTCAAAAAAGACGCACCGTTCTTTGTCCCACCGGAGAAGCCAAATCCATTCGGTGGCGTTCGGCAGAAGATACCTGAAGAGAAAGTCAATGTCCTTGACCACGTACAGCCAGCTGATCTTCAAAAGTACGGCATGATACCTGAGCTCATCGGTCGCATTCCAACCGTGTGCGCTGTCTCTGCTCTTGACGAGGAAGCCTTGGTTCGCGTCCTTACCGAACCAAAGAACAGTCTGCTTTCGCAAGAGCAGCACAAATTCTACCTCCGAAACATCGAACTACGCTTTACCAGCGGTGCACTGCGGGAGGTCGCGCGAAAGGCTAGCAAAATGGGCACGGGTGCCCGTGGCCTGCGACATGTAGTTGACCAGCTGCTGCTGCAAGCCAAGTACGAGACACCAGGTACAGTCGTCCCATTCAAGCATCTACACCACATTCTAACAAACCCTAGGTTCGAGCGTCAAGCATATTCTAGTCACGCGAGACGTCGCGCTCCTCAAAGTCGCTCCGCTGTACTTCCTCAGAGGCCAGTCCAGCGCCTTCCAAACGACTCTCACACGAGAGGAAGAGCAGTGGGACGAAGAGCTTCGCAGCAAAGAAGACTTGGCTAATGGCCACGTACACTCGTTCGAAGAGTATCGGAAGGTTGGCGCAGCCGGCTCCTGAGCACGGCACGAGTCTTGGTTCGAGGTCGACTCTCGTCGTCTACGGTCTGCCACGATCGGGCCGTATGGAGGCGCCATCATTGGCGCGGAGCGTTGAAGCGATATACATATGCGAAGCGTGTGCCGAAAGTTTATGGCGATGGTGCATTTCGCGACAGCACTGGACCGCGGCAGATGCGACAACGGGATGCTGTCCGAGACGCTGTCTTGACGACACTTGACAGCGTGGAGGGATGTTAGTTCGATTCGCTGTAGATGATAAGAAACACTCATAGAGCGTTCATGAGATAATGTAAATGATTCACGAAGATGTCACCAGTACCCATTGTGCATGTCGTTTAGGTTGCAATGCCACGCGTCGACGACTCAGCTATCGACCGTCGCTCTTTGTTCATTGTGCGCTACAAGGACGCACGGCCGCATCGTGAGCCGTCGGCGTCGCGTTTACCTGACGGACGGGTGGCTCTTCACATCTGGGCCGGCGTGCCCTTGTGTCGTGGCCGCTGGCGGATGCCGTCTCCCATGTTGAAGTTGAAACCTGCCGGGAGCCGCGAGAACGGTGCCGGGGCGATAGGCTTACCGCTTATGCAGGCCAAGGCAAAGACGAACGATCTCTGTGTCTCAGCCCCCTAGAAATTTGGCCAATGTCGTGGTCCTTGGCTCTGCTCCAGCAATACAAAGTCTCAGGTGTGATGGGGCGGTGGGGACCAATCAAAATGAGGAGAGTCTAGACTGCACAGCATGCTGGGATTGCTGTTAGCTTCGTATTTTCAAGGCTGCGGAAGACGGCTTCTTACCGATCGATGCAAGTCCGATTGAGCGGACTGCAGTTTCTTCGAGGGTCCCGGACGTCGGCTTGTCGTGTCTGCGGGCGGTCAGTGAAGTCAATGACAAGGGTTAGGACAGGTTAGTGGGCAGGAAGAGGCATATGAAGCATCGAGCTGACCGCATGCATGCGCTAATCCCGACGTGTATAGAAACTGGGAGCAAGATCAGAACAGACAAACTTTGTGAGCAGGCTGGACGGCAGATGCGGGGTTCTGGAGATGCAATAACGCGTCCGCCTCACGTTGATCACGCCAGCAGCTCACTACCAATCTGCATCCATTATCACGCAATGAGTAAACAGTTGAAGTGTGGTATCTCTTTGATTGTTTCGTAGTCTATACGGCCCCTCCAGAGGACTGGGGTAACAGTAATTGAAGCAACAATAGGTAACGTGAGTCTAGTGATTAAAAGCATATTCGTCAGGATAGAAGGTCATATCCATGCCTGACTCGTGTAGAGCAACATCGTGAAAATGTAGCGAAATAAAAACAAACGCGACACGTAGTGTGCGTTCAGTAAAACATAGGCCATAGTGCCCTTTATGCAGACCTGCCATTCGTTATGCAACCGTCCAGTACCAGAACCAAACAACCACCGTGGAACGCCTTATTAGATTAAACTCCGTGACTCATTTTCGTCATGCGGTGCCGGTATACTATGTTTGCCAGCTGCCGAATTCGTAGAACCCCTGATCCTGTGGCGAGAATTGGGTATTGATCTGAGGGGGCTGCTGTGGGGGAATGTTGAAGTTCATCGATTGCGGTGTTTGCTGAGGGGCAACAGCGTAACTGGGTAGAGGATGTGACTGCTGAGCTGTGACAGGGTGACGAAGCGTCTGAAGTGTCTGTTGAGGATTGACTACCCTATTCAGCGTCTGAGTGAGTTGCTGGGGAGCAACTGCATGGCTGAAGTGAGGGTAGTTGCCAAAGTTGAACGCCTTCAGAGTTGGGGTGGTGGGTTGCGAATGAATCCCGGGCGAGGGTGGGCGAGAGTACATGGGTGTCGGAGGCTGCGATTCGATGCCAAAGACTGTGGGAGGATGATTGTAGCCATACGGCGTGGGGGGTGGCGCCGTGAAGTTGAACTGCGTCGACATTGGGTACTGCGAGTATACTGGGTATTGTTGGAACTGCTGGCTTTGAGCAGACATGGAGGTTGGTAGAGTGAGGGACGGCGACAATAACTCGGCCTGAGGAGTCTCCTTGTTCTTGTGATCATCGGTGACTTGGAGAATGTCAGACAAACTTTGGGTGAGCAGCTCCCCGTTCGTGCCCCTGACTGTGAAAATAACTCGGTAGCCAACCGGTGTCTTTGACTCCTGGTGCCTGCAGTAACATGCAATGCGCATGGAGAAATCGACCTTCTTGGCGCCGGGTGCCCATTTGCTCTCAGCTGCATCGGCATCTGCTAAGCGCTTGAACTCCTTCTCGTTGACGATGATGATGCGCTTGTCGTCGTATGTGCTCCACTCTTCTTCCTCTTCTTCGTTGCGCTTCTTCTTGCGGCCGAATCGCTTCCTCTCGCGTTCTTGGCATCCGTTGCAGATGATCACCGCTCCGCCGTTCTGCGGATGCGCAGGGTCGTCCTTCTCCATCTCGGAGACATCGACACGTGGAAGTCTCATCGGGAATGCACCCTCGCCTCTAGCGCGTGCGAGAGCAACATCCAGGTCCTTTGGATCCTCCACCGCAACGGCACAGACAAGGGTGAAGTCTATGGAGACGGCACCGCCCTTCTTGTAGTTTTCTCGGATCTCATCTGCAGTTGCCAGTTGCTTAGGCTTTGAGATGGTCTGACGGGCGAAGCGGGCCCATTCATAGGATTCTGGAAGAGAGTCTAGGATCATGGTGACTTTTGTCTGGGTCTCGGCACGTGTCTTTGTCCGGTCCATGGAGACCTTCATTACGAGGCTGTCTTCTTGTTGAGGAATGTGGATTGCTTCCGGGGACTGGTACCCGTAGGCGGAGGGTGCGGTGCCAGGAGTGTAGGCCGACATGTCGTTGGAGACTTCAGGCGAGGAGGTGCGGCTCTCTTCGCGCACGAACTCTCCAGGTGAGTTGGCAGTGCTGTAGACAAAGTCGAAGTCAGCAGCAGGGGAGGGCGTGTTGGATTCCGAGGAGTAGTTGTCGAGGAATGCGTCGAATACGGCAGGCTCAATCTTGACCCGCTTCGCTCTTGTGGAGGGATAATCCGGCTCTTGTTGGAACTGGTGGAGTTTAGTCAGGTCGACGGCAGAGTCCTTGTGCTTATGTACCAGCTCCTCCTCGGCGGGGGCAGAAAAGTCAAAGGGCTCGAACTGGGGGGCGTTGGCAGCGAAGGGCTGCTGGGCAGAGCCGTCGAAGGTCAGGTCAGCCGGGTTGACGAACGTCGAGAAATCCATGGCGAGGACGTGGGCCACGCCTTCAGACTAGAGGGACCAGCGAGAGAGTCGCTGCAGAAGTGCTGCGGCCAGATGCCAGAGCGGAGGTGGAGGTGCGACGGCTCTTAGTAGCTGGCGAGAGTGGGTCGTGCTGTCGGTCGAGTGCAGGCGCAGGCGTCTTGCAGTAGTTCAGACGGAAATGAACGAGTGTGTGCGAGGCGTGCGAGGCGTGCGCGAGCAAGGGTGGCGGGTGCGGGCGCGCGATACGAATAATTGGGGCCAGCAATGGATTGGGAACCGTGGGTGAGGAAGGACGTCGCGACTACAGTGTAGAGGGCGCTGCGGGAATGGAGGAGCGGTGCGGAGCGGGCGGCGGCCAATCACAGCACGTATGATCGCCAACCAGGGCGTGCTCGGCCTAGTGGGGAAAATGTTTCAGGGGAGGCGGCCGCAAGGTGGGAGGGCGAGGGCAGCGAGGGCCGGCGATTGCTGGCGATTGCTGCGTGGGCGGACGGCGAGGGCAGCAGCGGGGCGGAGGAGGGAAAAGGTGGGCTGTGGAGAGAGCTCTTGAACTGCGTCGCATGGGCGAGCGCGGGCTTGTATTTCTCTTGCTAACAGCACCCCACTCAGCACTCAAGGCTCCGTCGCGCGTCGCCGCGCTCTAAGCAACGTCAATCCGCCTAGGGCACCCCTGCTCGGGCGCACGAACACCACAGGCATGGAGCGAGCGCCTTTGTACAGGTACTTTCGACGACGTCCCCCTCCGTGGCCGCACCGGCTCGCAGTGCCGTCGAGGCCCAAACGGGCGCCGGCGCTGCAGCGGCCACGGCGGCCGCCTGGGCCTGCGCTGTCTGCAGCGTCTGCGCCGTCAAACTCTGCGCGGCCAGCGTGGACGTGCTCGCTGTGCTGCGCGCATCCTCATCTCCAAAAGGGCAACGCAAGCGTGCGGGAGATGTACCTGAACATCGCCGCCTGCCATGCACGAGCCGGCCAGCCTAGCCGCACGCTGCTGCTGGGCGCGCTGCTGTGCTGAGGCTTGCGTGCGTGGTAGGCGAGTGCAGGCCTGACGGAAAGAGTCGGCTGCTGTCGTGCACCCGCGCCGTTCGTGCCCCAGGCCTCTCACACGATGCACTGCTGCAGTGGCTGCACTGCAGCCATGGGCCCATGTCATGATGCGAATCATCCTGCGCCCATCTGCACCATGGCCCCCGCGCCAGCCATGATCCTGCGCCGCCGCGCCTGTGCACCGCTAGCTAGCCTGCCAGAGCCTGCGGATTCGCATCCGGCAAACCGACGGCGCGCCACGCTTCCTTCGCCCTGGGCGCGTCTCCAGCGGCCTCGACTGGCCCTGCTCGCCTGCGAGCTGCCCGCGGCCAAGTCGAGTGCTCGCGCGCTCGCGCAGGGCTGAACGGTGCGAAGGCAGCGCAGGCCGCCTGTGCTGTGCTGTGCTGTGCTGTGCTGTGCTGCCCTCGAGGCGCGCCCTCGCCCGTGATGCCCGTCTCCGTCCACGCCTGTCCACGCCGCAGGCACGACAGGCTCGCACGACCAGGCCAGCCACCAGCACGCGCTGCGTCCAGAGCCCGCCCAGCTGCGCAGCCTGCGCTGCGCAGCCTGCGCCCGCACGCTCTCCCGTCTGATGCCTGTCGAGAAAACTCTGCGCCAGCCAGCGTGCACTCGTTCCAATGGGCCCAAGTCGCGCAATCTGCCGCGTAAGAGAAACCACCGCGCCATCAGCTCCTGCCCTGCTGTATTGCACAAAACTCGACCCCACGAATGCTGTCCGCTAGCTGTAGTCCCCGCTCCCAGTGGCGATGGCCGCGATGCACTACCGCTGAGTTTTTCGGAAGCAACGACTCACAGACCGACTTCGGCTTTCCGACGACTGACCAGCCGATCGTCACTTCCTTGGCCTGCTCGCTCACGACCATTTGCTGCGTGTCGGATTCCGGAAGGACACTGGCGCCGCCAGGACCTTCAGCCTCCAGACTTGGCTTGCGCTTGAGCTCGTCGAACACCTCACCCATTACGCGAGCTCGAAAGCTAATTATCAATTTGCACCACAAACATCTGCAGTAGTCAGGAACAGCCCTTGTGGAAATAATGACAGGACACCAACTAGTGTGTCACTGCACCGTGCTCGCACCGTCTCTGTACCCAGCTGTCATCGAACATGATTTGCCACTTGTGTCCACACTGGCAGAACTGGTGGAAACTCTCTACTACTGATCTCCAGCGACCCCGGGATCCAGGACCGGAAGCGGTGGGGCTTACGATATCCCCGCCCTCTCTGTTACTAGAAGTTGATTTAGGCGATGCAACTTTCCCACTTTTGTGTCCTGGCAAGTAAATCATCGGTCTTGGCCTCGCAACAACATACCGTTATCGCGGAGAATAAACCTTACGTTGCGAACTGTCAAGATTCCAGTTGCACAAGCCCTTCCCTAAAACAGTATCTATGCCTTCCATACATGCAGCTCGCCGCTATGATAACATCATGCGGGAATACGACTAGTCTGCGGGTTCTCACCAGTTTTCGGTCGTTAGACGACGCTGTCTGTCGGTTGCCTATCCGTAAGGATAGCCACTTTAGGTAAGTTGCGGGTCCAAGTCCCGTTTCGGAAATTCAAGCATACCCACTGGCGCTTCTGAGATACAGTATCTGAAAAACAAGCCAAACTTAGAATATTGAGTACTGGAGCGAGAGTCTCGAGATGTCAAATTGATGAAATTACAATAGCTCTAATTGCGACAGTCCCCTGTCCTGCTAAATGGCCAGGCTCAACTGATGTAATATCAAGACTGCGTCTCATGTCCCACAATTAGAATTAACAGAGGTCAATGAGCAGCCCTGAATCGACCTGAATCATTCGCTTCTCCTTTTATCTAGCATCTGTCGAGCGTGTTGCACGCTGTCGACTACGAGACATCGCACAGGTGTTTTCGTCAATCACATGTCACGCAGGCAAGTACCATCGTCGGCGCACCCCAGGTTTCAGTCTGCTTTACATGCGGCTACTCCCCAGATCTAATTTTCCCTGCAGATTTTACTTCCGAATTCAAACTCAACCTCAGTGTGTGGGTGAGATCGAGGCACTGTGTTGACGGTCAGGTATCAAACTGTCACGCCATCACGCAACTGATCCAATGCTGATCAACAATTATCGTTCATCAGAACACACAAACATGACTTTTCTAGCGTCTTATCGGGCATAGCTTGTGGTCCACGCGGTGAACGTCATTGTCCCTCATGATCAGTCTCACAGCTATGTGCACAGCAGAGGCAGCACATACCATGTACCTGGCCGACAACATTGAAGACAGCAGTCGTGGATCTACACGAAGCTAACGTTCTCAGAGCATATCCACTGTTCTTGTTGACGAAATCTACCTTGGGAATTCATCATTCATGGAAGACTCAAGACCGTAGGCATCCAGGTTGCCACGAGGTTCAATTCTCATGTGAACTGTCAGGCTGCCCCCGCATGCAGCCTTTGCTTCGTAACATACATATCCATTCCGGCAAGCCGGCTTCCCCTTGTGCTCGCGCTTCTCGGCATGCCGAAGCATTGCACAATAACTGCAAGAAGGGGCCTTGATTGTGGAGCAAGCTTACGTTCCCCCTCAGTTCCCCACCTGTCAACATGCTTCGTGCGTCTAGTTTGAGCTGGTGGAGCAAACAGCGCATAAGTGAATCACTACGCACTTACCGTTAAGGAACGACATGGACTACAGCACTGTGCCACTCGCAGTCCAACGGTGGACTCGCTTGAATGCACGTGCATCCTTGTGTCGCGATTGGAGATCTGACTATCAGTTCCTAGTAATCAGTGGCTGGCGAGCCGTCGGAGCTCCTTCCTTACTACCAGCCATCAACCACTAATCCAGGGCTTCACTATTCCACGCCATTAGATTAGGCAACCAAGATACGTGCGAAGATGCAATCCATATCTCGCCTGTGGAGATCAGCGCTACCGTTATGCACACCATTTAAGCCCATTTCTGAGCCCGCAAATAAGTCGTTGTCCCGCAGCACCATCTCCAGTCAGCACAACGCCTCTACACTGCACCCAAGGCTCGCCTATGCCTTCCCCTGCCCCATCGCTTTGCCTTGTTAGTCTGCAATAACGGCGATAACCGCATCGATTGGACAACACGCCTTGCTCCCATCTCCACGTCCGGCCCGTAACGGCCTGTACAGGAAGCAGTTGCTTGCACGCCGGCACGACACGGGCTCAACAGCCGCCGAAGACTGCATAACAATTGACAGATATAGGTATGGGGCCACTATGGGCATTGACGTTCTCGGTACATACCCCTCTTGATGTCCAAATGCGGGTGTGCCCCTCATGATTCTCATTCTTGTTCTTATCAAGATCAAGTTGAGCGCAGCAACCTATCAGATGCAGTTTACAACGCGCCAACGTTCCGTCCAATCCTACACACTTTGGCGGCGGGGCACTGCTAAGTGTGATTGCAACAGTAATGCAATACACGTACTTACTGCGAACATAGACGATCCAACGCTCAAATGCGATGGTCCCGTCGATAGTTCGTACAGTGTTGTAAAAGAGGTACTCACTAAACTCTCTCCTGCGTCACGCTTCTGCCCCACCGTCCAGCAAGCTACGGCCCAGTAACGCCCTTGTTAGGAGCCGTCATGTTGGAATTTATGGATGCAACCGCGCTGCTCCCCTAACCCTAGCACTGGTGGCTCGATGCTCGAGTGAAGACGCGAATCTCGCAACCTGGTCTACATTTGCTCCCGAGAAGCCACCGGAAGGTGCCCAGCACCACGCCCTGGCTCATCCCGCACTTGCAAAAATGCATTGCGCCTCCATCTAACACATCATCGGTCGAGAACTTGATCCACGTCCATAGCGCGGTTAAGCGGCATCTCCAGTCGCTTACGTCGTGACAAGCTTCCAAACGCCAAGTGCGCGTTGCCTATAGACGGACGCGGATCCGGGGTCTGTTAATGGTATCGTGAACATTTCGTTTTATGGAGTTTATTCGTTTCGGCTGGTCGGATAATGGATCTGGGCCTGTGTTACTGTTGTGCGGCTTCAACCTTGCATGGGTCGACGGCCATGCTAGCGGAGGGCTCCGATAGTAAATAGCAACAAAACGACATCGATGTTGATGTCAAAGATGTGTTCTCAGACTGGTAGTTGCCGTACCGGCGTACCGCTTCATGATGGTGCCATGGCAATAGGGCCGTCGGCAACCTTGTTCCTCCTGGCTGAGTAAGAGCGCGGGATGCAAACTCCGCGGAGCGTCAACGGCAATTGCAAAAGGCCGTTCAAATACGGAATCCACTTTTTCGTTTGGAAAGCGAGGGCCTGGGGCAAACGAAGGTAGAGGTACATTATGTACCCCGAAGTAGAGTACGCGAATGCAGATGGATGCGGGATATAAGCTGCAGTTCATGCAGGGTTTGCTTTTGCAAGTGGGTTGAAGACGTTGTTGAGTCAGTGCAGCTAAACGCTTACAGCACCCGTTGAGTGAGCCTCATCAGCAGCTTTGGCTTAGACGGCAATCTTATCGTCGATCATTATGTAGCTAACACGCCACTCCAAGAGAGCCTCGACTTGACCTGAACAGTCAGTCGGCGGGACAAAGAGGTAAATCGCGCGATGAGCTGACCGCACCTGCAGCTGCCTCGATACGAACGCTGTACAACTTGAGGCCGACGCGAGTCGCACAAAGCTCGGAATCCTCCGCGGATATGTCATGTATACTGGGAGCATTCGGAAGTTTATTTGGTGTCCGTCGATCCACGACCCGACCCGTCAAATTACTCGTATCGGAGACTTCATGCACATTGACACAATTGGGACCCAGGCGCAGCTTCAACCAGCGCCTTCCTAATACGTATCGTGCAGCGTTGTTTCAAAGATCTCCAGATACTGTTGAGGGCCGCTGTCATCCATCAGAATGTACAGGAGAGCACATACGGCACGAAGGCACATCTGACCAGTCACTTGTCAGAACGCAGCATCAAGCACGTCTACACGAATCTCTCCTGTATGCGTTTGAATGGTTTGTTCGGTTACAGTCATGCAGCACATTAGCTGTAAAGAGAATGAGCCGGATCCTACAAAGATGCCAGGTGGCTGGTTAGACATGCCTAGGTGCAGTATGTAGGTTTCGACATGTCCAACCCGTTGTACTAGCAGTGCCGGAGTAGGAACATCGAATTTCACAGCTCAGCGCAGTAGCAAATGGCAGATGCAGACAATTCAACTGGTTCTTCGTTGATCCTCTAATAAATCTTCCTATCTATCTCTTATCGTTCAGTTAATGATCAGTCATCTCCTTGGTACTTGCTCGACATAGTGCGTATCGATGGCAGACGTACCGATTGTATTGATGGCGACTAACTATGGTCGCCAGACACTTTCCTTGGAGACAGGTAATGCATCTCTGGTCGCAGGCCCACTCTTTAACACTTACTATTGCTTTTTGGTGCCCATGATCTATTTCCTCGAAGCGTCCATCGGTTTCTTGAGCAGAATTGGTTACAAACAGATATGGGATGGCAGATGAACCAGGAACAATTTCGTGGAGGATATGATGAAGTTGCACCGGAACACTCGCTGACGGGAGCCTTGCGCTTAGGGATAGTAGACTTGACGGCGAGAGACATGGAGATTGCGAAAGAAGTTCAAAGAACATGATGTGTGATACGTATTGAGCCTTGACTCGAGTCCATATCATATTATACCCTTTCTCTTCCTCATGATCCACCTATGCTCAAACAGCCTAGCTATCTTTCTGTGCCTTCTTCTCCTCACTCTTCTCATACAACGTATGGCTCAAACAAATCAGCCAAGGTAATGAGGCCAACATTGCAACCATCGTTCAGTTGCAGTGTGCATATGAATCGCACATGCGAGCTCACTTCTGGATATACGGACTCCATAGACCGCTTTCCAATCTATGCGCCACCAACTTGTTGACAGCTAGCTTTGCTTCTGATTGATAGGGTCGTGTTTGAAGGGTAAGATTCAGTTGAAGATTTGCACACTGCTCGAGAAGATCGAAGAGCCATGAGAAATTGGCTGAGATACTCGAGTCGCTTGAGCAAACACCACTCGCGCATCCTCTCCTTCGCTTCTCATGTGTGGAACTCCAAGCTTCCTTGCCTACATCAAACAGGACGAGGCTTTATGGTAGGTGATAAGTTCAGCAACACAATACCTGGCCGTAGATACATAAAGACAGTGGCAATGGACATGAGGCTATCTAGCTCTATCTCATGCGATACAGCTCCTATAGTAGAAGGTGCGTGCAATGACAACTTGTATGGTCGTCGCCGCTTTAGGTTTAGGTGAGGACTCAAGCAATTCATATATGACCATTCTCATCCAGTAGTCTCGACACTTGAGGAATGACCGTCTGAGTACATGTAACAAGCATATCGAGTGCCAACCATGATCTATACTCCCAACAGACGCTATAGCTAGCCGATCACGAGTCCTGAAACCTTCCTCAGGGTATATCCCTAGATCTATGGGAATCCTGAGCATCTCGAAGGAGCCGATTACCACACTTTCATAGGCTCGGGTACACGCCCCGCTCCACTTCGAGAGCAGTTAGGAGAACAACCATGAGAAAAGTCTGCACCAGACTATGTCAGGGTCCAAAGACCGCCAAGAGCCATTCTTCATAATTCGTTCATCTCCCCATTTGGGTTTCGTCCCTTTGGAAGCGGTGTAGGTATCTGAGTGTGCGTGGTAGAAGGTTCGGCTGTCGTGCGTCCCATGAGATCTGTGGTGTGCATTGGCTTTTTCGCCCAGAAATCGGCCTTGTCGTCAGCAGTATTTTGATAGGCATGCGGTACTGCGCTGACGAAAGCTAGTATGGCCAACATAGAGAAAGCAAAGCATACTTTCATACTGGGCATGTTGTAAGGTTGTCAAGGTTGGGTGCGGTCGTCTGTGCTTGGATGGGCTTGGCTGGGCTTCTGTGAGAAGTAATATATACGATCGAGATTTGTGCTCAAATATTTCTCTGTGTCGTGAGATGTTCAGAAATCGAATCGCCTGCTACAGCGTAGTGGGCTTTTTGATGTCCAGGGAGTGGTTTGGCTCGCCCAGATGCTACCAACAAGGGGCAATAACAGTGGGTGAGAGAAATATCGGAAAACATTGCACCAGATTTCTTGCTATCTACCTTGCTCAGGGGTGATCAAGTAAGGTTCGATCGGACGTCACCGTACAAGGTGAGGGTAGTGAAGCACGTTGGGCGGCGTCTCCCCCCATTGGCCTACCACCTAGCGTGCTGATCGACGCTCCTAGTGCCGAGGTGCTTGCTCACGAACGCGTCTTTACGCACTGCACGCGACACTTGCAACAACGGACCGGTCGAAAAGTGCACACAATGCTGTCGCTACCACTGATTACCCCGCGGGCGGTGAGTGTACACCAAGTTGTCCTTTGACCGTCAAACCCATCGTTACAGTTAATTTTTACTTCGACTTTGAAAGATACGCTGTTGTGGAAGAGCTACTGATGATTCTTCCAGGACGCCAGCCTTTGGCCCTCCCACCGCGCAACCAATCCGTTCCCTTCAGACGATCTCTCAACATCCCCTCCCAACGTTTCAGCCCAACAACAAGCCCAACAACGGCGCCCCGCCCACCGAACTTCGACCTTGCTTGCAGCCCTTACCCACGACGAGAATCTCTTCGATCAGCGCAAAGTAAATGTGCAGCGCTTCGGCGCTGGCTGGATTCGACCCCCAGGCGTTGCAAAAACGTTACAAGCGATTACAGATGAGGAGCTCGAGAAGCAGGAGCAGGAGCTCATGGCCCGCCGTGAGCGAGTAATGCTGGATCTTGCTGCGGCCCAGCAAGAGGCCGCGAACGCAGAAGAGAGACAGGAGAGGGACGAAATGGAAGAGAATGGCGAGATAGAGGAGGAAAGGGACTTGGACGATGACGTACCTGAGGCTGAAGCGAGCGCGAGCGACATTTCCGCGAGTGATGTTTCGAGTGATGAAGAGGGGAGCGCATCCGATACCGAAGATGGCGGGCGAGAGCAGGAGAGCATGCTATTCAACGAGGACTCGTTCATTGAAGGCAGTATGGTCGAGGCAGAGGTTAGTGCTATGCTAGAGCAGGAAGACGCGGAGATGGCTGGCGTGCTACAGGATGAACGTGATCTAGACGACGACATCCCGGAAGCGGGGAGCTATGAACATACCGACTCTGAATTGGAGGAGTCGAGCGACGACGACGCTGCTAGTCGACCACCTGGATTTAGCTCGGTAAGGACAACACGTTCAATGAGAATGAGTTCTGGGCTTCAGAGCGCGAGACGCAGCTCTGTCAGACGTAGTTCTGGGCGACGCAGCTCTGGGCTTCCAAGCACAGCCGGCGCTCGGCAAAGCGTGAACCTCGGCCAAAGCGTAATGCGTGGCATCGATCTTGGTCCAAGTCTCGGTCATGGGCGCAGTAGCTTCGGTATAGATGGTAGTAGCTCCATCCTTGAGAACAGCTCGTTTCTCAGGAGCTCGCCTGCCGCCTCAAGAACAAACTTGAGAGATCAGTTCCTCAGAGCCGCAAGAGGTGGCCGCAGAGGCTGAGACGGCAGATGACATGGCACGACTGAACGAAGATATGATGCATTGCATAATACCCGGTTGGGTTTGGTATACCCAGCCACTTCCACCTATAAGCGCGGAGTTTGTTAGCACATCTAAGCAATTAAACATTTCTACTTCTAGAATAAAGCTCTAGTGATCTAATGTATGGTTTGTTGTATTCGTTGGCAGTGTCAGAACAAGCTACAGAGACTATAATTGGCAACACACAAACGTAGATGGTGAGCCGATCGACCCAACTGAGCTGTATGAAAGTCTGACATCACACGTTTGGTTGTAGCCAACTCTGTCCGAGACTACATTGGCTACATTGGCTTTGGAGACGCGCGGATGATGTGTATTTCAAATTTCTTGATTGTCGTGACCCGGGTAATATGTACAGAACTAGTGGGTAGCAAAAATGTTCCTGGTCCTTAGGTGGACAGGTGTGTCGCCCTTTGGCGCATCTGGAATCTTCTTCTCGAGTGACTACTTCGGTCAGGAACCTACAGCGGGGCCAAAATGGACTTGTACTCACCAGCTTGTCAAACACACACTTGTTCAACCTCCGCTCCTCCGACCTGCAGTTCCACAGCTGCTGGTTGTGGTTCTCAAGGCACTGCCAGTGGGAGCGGAATTGGTCAAGACACTCCTTGTTGATATCGCTGATACTGCAGACTGTCAGCACTTCTCCGAGGCCACAAACCTCCGGGCACTCTTACACGCTCGCTGCACACCTGGTGACTTTGCGACCCTCCTTCATGCAATCAAACTCTCCTCGGCCATTGGCCTCCGTCTTGCACATCATGTAGTCATCGTTGTAGGCCTTGCATCGCGCGCCGATAAAGAACGAGGCGCTGAGAAGGGGCGCAGAACTGGCTCCGAGCTCTTTGACCTTGGGGATGTCGTCGGGCAGAGGGGTGGTGTCGATGAGGGCTTGCTGATTGAAGCTGCGTAGCGTTAGTACCCGAATTCCGCCACAGGTCCGTAGAGAGAACTATACCGGGGCTGACGCGACGACATTGTGGGTGGGAGGTGCCAATGGCAGGCGGACTACTCACAAAGTGATCTGAAGCCGGTCGTCACTTTGGGAGCAGGTCCGCCTCAGCAGGTCTTGGCGCGCTCTGATTGGGCGCGGACGTGAACTTTCGACAACCGACAATCGACAAAGCAACCTGCGCCCAAACACAGAACCCTTGCGGTTTCGCATCACTGCGACGCGCGCACAAACCCTGAAGCTGCTCTCATTGTCGACATGCAAGCCAACTGAGCTTCTCCGTCAACCACTACCGCACTTTCCGCCTACTCGCTGTTCAACGCGTATTTGAGCGCGTTTACACATAAACACTACACTACCGCGCATTTTCGAAACAGCTCGGTAATATGTCATTCAGCTTTGGGAACACCGGGGGGGAGAAGAAGACAGGAACCCTCTTTGGAAGCACGACTGCGCCTGCTGGAGGCCTTTTTGGAGGTGCCTTGCAACAACCACAGCAATCGAATGCTGCAGCATCCAACCCGCTCGGCGCCAGCACGGCGCAATCTAACCCTGGCGCACTCTTTTCATCATTCACTGGGCAGCAGCAGCAGCAGCAGCAGCAGCAGAATTCCATGTTTGGTGGAGGGCTTGGGCAGAACCAGCAACAGCAACAACAACAACAACAACAACCACAACAGACATCAAGCTTGTGGGGCCAATCGCAACCACAACAGCAACAGCAGCAACAGCCCCAACAACAGCAGCAGCAGTCTAACAACACCCTGTTTGGATCTTCATTGAAACCTGCGCCAGGCTTGAATCCTGTCCAGGCCCAGAGTCTCCAGCAGACTCGTGAGGGACTTCCTCAGCTACGCCAGTCGACTGCACAGCCCTATGCCGGTGCATCGATGAATGGTCATCGTATGGACGTCGTCCAATTTCTCATCACATGGCTAACAAAAAGCAGGCGAGAAGTCTGTCCAGCAACAAATCCAGGTGCTTAATGGCAAATGGGATCCCGAGAATCCTGACTGTGTCTTTCAGCATTATTTCTACAACGCCGTCAAGCCTGAGGAAGCGCCATTCTACGGACCTCAGCCAGGGGAAGACGAGAGGAAATGGGAAGAGGCTCTGTCGAAAAAGCCTGGCCCTGGCGCTATTCCTGTACTTGCGCGTGGTTTCGAGCAGGTAGCTGAGCGCATACGTCACCAGCAGATGGCTGTGACTGCACTTCGTACACGCCTGCACGAGATCAACAACAGCCTGTCGGTATTAAAGGACACTCACGAGCTGAACGTTGCATCGCGCATTACGGAGGCGAAGCGAAAGCACATCGTTTTCACACAGCGGACACTGGCACTGGCGACAAAGGTGCAGATTCTGAGAAACCGAGGATACGTGATGGACACACAAGAAGAGGACCTCAGGAAGAAACTCATTGAGCTCGAGAAGAAGACTTTCGATCCCGTGCTAGGTGGACGACAGGAGGAGATATGGGCGCGCATGTCAGGCGTCCGCGAAAGAGCGCGCATACTGCAAGAGGAGACAGAAATGCTGGGCAAGACTATCGAGAGCCAGCAAAATGGCGAGCTGCTTTCGGAAGATGACCAGAAGGCTCTGGAGAAGGTATGTCCAGGGCGTATTTCCACAACATAACCAGGCTGACATCATACACAGTTATTAAAAGACTACGACAGACAGCTCGAACACCTGAAGAAATGGGTCGACGACACAAAGCACGAGTATGACGAGTACGAGAAACTCCAAGAGCAGAAGCCAGCCAGACGATGAGTACATGACGCGGGAACGTACATTTGGCAGAGCATTTATCAATCATCTCATTGACGAAAAGGTCGGCATTGCAGGATGCCACATTGTGGTTCATTAAGCCCATAGCATAAAGTCTAATGCCACTGCCTGTAACCATGATTCCTTCGAACCTATTGTGATCCAGGTATCTCTTTGTTGATCATTCCGTCCCTCCACATATGCCCACTGGAAACTTTCGTAGTGTTGTACAGGTGCTCACTCCTGAGCGCGTATATGATACATATCGTATGAATGCTGGCTGTGTGCCCATACGAATGTCGTGAATGCTACAAGAAGTCTTCGTTCTCGTCGGTCGCGTCGTTTAAATGAGCTTGTAAACGTAGTCAACGAGGAAGGGCGCTACTTTACGTCAACCGACTTGTCATATTTAAGTTGATACCTGAGCTTACACAAGTATAGGACAACAGCAGACGCAGCTGTCCATTTAATGTCCGACATGGTCTGCGCCTCGGCGCGCTCGAGCTCCTGCTTGGATGGCTGGGGTGGTGCTGCGCATCAATCAGTCAAAGCCCCTTCGCCTCAATGATTGCACTAACCTCCGAACATGTTGGATATGTGTGTGGACGTGAGGAAGTAAAGCGGATTGGAGACTGTGGTGCTGTGGTTGTCGAAGATGACGTTTACTGGCAAAGTTTCAAAGAAGCATGTCGGCGTTTGTTTTACCGACGATGAACGGTGAACACGTGCAGGCGCGTTACACCCCCTCTCCACACCCCCCTGCCTCTAGTGAGATCTTACAATTCGCTCATGTAGGTCGTCGCTCTTCTGACGTCCCCACGCGACTCTCGCATGCGCCTCTACTGTGCCTACAATAGGCACGTCCAACCAACCGCTTGGCAAAAAGCAGCATCACGCAGTACCAGTAGACTTCTCTGGATTCTGTTCCCTTGAGCCTGTATCCAGCCGTGTTCATGCGGCTTGCTGGCTGCACCAAGATTAGCACCAAGATTAATTTACCTGGGTGCAGGACGTGGTTAGAAGCAGTCCAATCCGAGGAAAGCGAGGTCATTTCACGGGGTAACCTTAATGCCCATGCCATGGCACCTTCTTCGGTCTTTCTCCTACCCGTCTCTGAAATTGTGGACGAACAACCGTTGTGATTACTCATACCAAACACACGACCGTGGAGACTGTCGTAGGAATCTGGCATAAGGTTGGGCTATCCACAAAGGAGCTACCTTGCCTCACCAGCGTTGCTCATAGTAACAACCCCAGTGTCCAAGATGATATCAAGCTAGCTGCTAATAAGACTGTCCAGTCCCTGCAAAGATGTGTTTCGGGTGTACTGCAGTAGCGAGATAGACGCAAGCCACTACCTCTACCCGCAGCTGATGATTGTGTTCTGACCAATGTGTGATTGGGCAGACGCGCGTTGAGGGCGGTCCATCCATCGCTTCCGCACCGGACCGTTCACGGTAAGTAGATGATCCCTATTTACCACATCAGCTAATTATTTATTGAACATGTGCTCTTGCGAAGTGCTTCCACTCCCCAACATTTGAAACTCACCCACAGTCACTCATTCTCTGTCGTCTAGTCTGACATGATGTTGCTCAAGGCTGTGATCTTGGGTTTTTCGACTTGCGCATCTGCGCTTCACGCTCGTTCTCAAAGTGCGGCTTCACAACTTGAAGATACCACTTCGGCTACTTCTCCTTCAGATTCTTCGGCGACAGGATCACTGATTGCATCCTCGCTGGCATCAGATTACGACTCCGCGTTCGGGTCGTACACACGTCAACCCACGGTCAACGATCCAACTGCCGCACCATATCCTACCTCGGTCAATGGCACTAGCACAGTTGCGGCACCGCTGTCAACTGGCACTCCTGGATCTTGTGCTCCGTATTGGATGGAAAACGTCAAACATCAAGGTGTTGCGTCTTTCAATCCCAACCCTGACAACTACACCGTGTTCAGGAACGTCAAGGACTTTGGTGCGAAAGGCGATGGAGTCACTGACGATACAGCGGCAATTCAGAGAGCTGTTACCCAAGGGAATAGATGTGGACCAAGTGCATGCGAATCTTCGACAAACACACCTGCCGTGGTATACTTTCCTGAGGGTTCGTACTTGATCTCATCGAGTATCATTGATTACTATTACACCCAGGTATGATGCGCTACCTGATCAGAAACTCTGGCTAATCTCAACAGCTGATTGGAAACCCCAACTGTCTTCCAACCCTGCTTGCAACTTCAAATTTCACTGGTCTCGGTTTGATTGATGGCAGCCCCTACCTAGGCACTGGTACCCGCCCCGGTCGGACAGGCTTTGGACCAACCAACACCTTCTTCCGCCAGATTCGTAATCTTATTCTAGACATGACGAATATTCCGGCCAATGTGTCCGCAACTGGAGTGCACTGGCCTACTGCACAGACCACAAGCCTCCAGAATGTGGTGTTCAAGATGTCCGCAGCCAACGGTACACAGCACCAAGGTTTGTTCATTGAAGAAGGATCTGGAGGCTTCATGACAGATCTTGTTTTCGAGGGCGGTAACTACGGATTCAATGTAGGCAATCAGCAGTTCACTACGCGGAACCTGACCTTCAACAACGTTGTCACGGCCATCAATCAATTGTGGGATTGGGGATGGACATACTCTGGTGTCACGATAAACAACTGCAAAGTTGGTTTCAACGTCTCGGCAGGAGGACCTTCAGCAGTTAACGTTGGGTCAATCACCTTGTTCGACAGCGAAATCAACAACACCCCTATTGGTATCAGCACCGCAAGAACCGACAACTCTGAGCCGGCTGCTGGAGGAAGCTTGTACCTGGAAAATGTCAAGCTGAACAATGTTGGCGTAGCTGTTGCTGGGCCCAACTCAACCTACCTTGAGGGTACTACTGGATCCACGGTGATAGCTGCTTGGGCTGATGGTCACCGTTATCTACCCCAGGGTCCTGTGGAAGCTCGAGGTCCCGTCGAACCTAGTAAGAGGCCGGCCGAGTTACTCGACGCTGCAGGAAGATACTATACACGTTCAAAGCCTCAGTACGATTCCGTTCCGCTGTCTACATTTCTCAGCGCTCGGGACCTCGGTGCCTCTGGTGATGGCGTGACGGACGATACCGCCGCTTTGAATGCTGCTCTGTTGAAGGCTAAGGGCGAAGGCAAGATCCTCTTCGTAGATGCTGGTTTCTATAAGGTAACGGGAACGATATACGTTCCACCAGGCTCTAAAATCGTAGGTGAAGCCCTTGCCTCAGTCATTCTCTCGGCCGGTGAGTACTTCAATGACATCGCCAATCCGAAGCCCGTAGTCCAAGTCGCACTGCCCGGCGAGCAAGGCTCAATCGAGTGGTCTGATATGTTCATAAGCACACAAGGCCAGCAAAAAGGCGCTGTTCTGATCGAGTACAACCTGGGAACATACGACTCTACGCCGGCTGGAATGTGGGATGTCCACACTCGTGTCGGTGGCTTCGCTGGCTCCGACCTTCAAACTGAGCAATGCGAGAAGACCCCGGACACTAAGATTACGTCTGAAAACCTCGTGCAGGAATGCATTGCTGCATATATGTCCATTCATATCACCAAGTTTGCCACTGGCCTCTATCTCGAGAACAACTGGCTATGGATTGCCGACCACGACCTGGACGATGCACGCAACAACAACACCCAGATCACCATTTACGCAGGCCGTGGTCTACATATTGAGAGCCAGCGTGGTCAGATTTGGCTGTAGGTTAGACCTTTCCTTTTTACGTATTCAATGCTAACATATAACAGATGGGGCACAGCAGTCGAACACCACGTTCTCTATGAGTACCAGTTCGTCGACACACGCAACGTATTCATGGGCCAGATCCAAACCGAGACCGCGTACTACCAGCCCAATCCCGACGCCACGATCCCCTTCCCACCTAACCCTGCTCTGAATGATCCCGTGTTCGCTCCATTCGTCAATGGTACAGGCAACAGCACTGCTAGCACGGCGGGAGGATGGGGCCTGCGTATCGTGCGCAGCAATAATATCCTTGGCTACGGCGTGGGGTTGTACTCGTTCTTTGACAACTACAGCACTGCCTGCTCAGCTGTAGGCGCGGGTGCAGTGTGCCAGACAAGGATCTTCAGTGTTGAAGGTGACAGACTGAGCTATGACATCGATATCTACAACCTCAATACTGTGGGAGCAACGAATATGATCACGAGGGATGGAGTGGATCTGGCGAGTAATGTCGACAACAACAGTACATTCGTGGATACGATCAACATGTTCAGGATCGATGGTTTTGGATCGCCGCCGGTACTGAGCAAGTAGTGTAGATAAAGACACAATCAGTATTCGTTGTATGTTAGCAATATTGCATTGCTGGCTTTACGGCAGGTGCAAACTACTTGCGTTGAAGTGCAAGTTTGAAAACTAAATTAAATCAATACTACAATCCGCTTCACGGTCACAAGAGTCATGAACAAGACTTGCTCCATTCTGAGATTTTGTGAGCTGTGCAAAATTTGAGGTTGTCCTCCATAGCTAGAAAAGAACACTGAACAATTCAGACCTTTAGCTTTACAAGATGTGTCACAGCTCTCAAATGTGACTCTCGACATGTACTGCACACAACTGGGTCTGATTAGCCACTTGGCACTTTTATGGGATACGGTCCTTCCGTATCCCAACCAACAAGCCACAGAATTACTACTAGAGAACTCCGTTCAGGCACATACATATTGACAGGAGAACGTCCTAATGAGGCCATTCATTCTTCTTGCCTGATGACAGTAGCTAGTTGGACGTGCTTGGGCGCAGCATAATTGAAAAGACGCTCCCCAGGCATGCATTGAGACTGAGCGAGTCTCGGATCGAGAGCGGACAACAGTATGTAAAATCAATTGTGAAGGCTCGAGGAAGCTGGATTGGCGTGTTCGCCTGGCGACGTCGGGTTGAGGTACCCAAAACAGGAAAAACCACAAAGCTGTTTACGGGTCAGTGTTGGCCACTCAAACGAGCGCTGGCTCGAGTTTCGTGACAGCTTCCAAGGACCTTTTGCCGGTCCATTCGCCACCGTACAACTGTGTGTAGACATCTCTGCTGCTTTTGAGCCATCGAGTGGAGCCTGGGCTTGCGTATCTTCAGCAGACAGCAAGCTTCTACATGATCACATAATGCTTTCATATCACATTCTCAACCGTCGAAAACTGCTATGATGATACAAGGACGTTAGCGGCATGTTGAAACATCAAGCATAGCGTGACAACATGAGCACAAATATTCTCTTTCAATCATAATGTGTTCTCCGATCTTCCTAGACCACTAGGCCGAGCAGACTACTTGCGCCATCTCGCAGACGAATCCTATTCCTGTTCGTAGAGGCCGTGTCGCACGCGAACACGGACGCCAGCGTAAAGGTACGCTCTCCATGCTCGAGTATGCAAAGCGCCAGACCAGGAGGTTAGTATAGGATCGTGAAGTTGCCGCCCAATATTGCAAATGGTGCTTGTGACATTGTAACGATAACATCGGGTGCGAATGTGACGAAATCGGGTATAGTGTGGTCGGACATTAAGCGCACAGGTGGCTTCAGAGCCTCTACTGATCGTCCAGATCCTCGGGCTGATCGAAAAGGAAGTTGGCGGCTAGTTCCTCGTTCTTGTCACACGCAAAGTAAGCCTGAATCACGAGGTCGCGCTCGAAGCCAAGGCGACACAAGCGCTCGATAGCCTCGCGCTCCTCCTCTGTAACAGAGATAGACTGTGCACCCGGAGGCAAAGGCGCATCGTCATCAGCGTCTTCTGCAAGTAGCTGCAGGAATTGCTCCGGATTCGACGCAATCATCTGCGCCAGCTGGGGGTTACCCTGTCCAACTTGCTGCAAGATCGGCTCAAGCATTTGAGGCTGCTGTTGCACGACTTGTCGCAGCTGTTGGAATTGTGGGTTATTGCGTAGGAAGTCGAGGCTGTTGGCGTTCAGCGCACCAGCACCAGCGCCTGCGGCACCGCCTGAGCGCGCAGCACCTCCGCCACCGCGACCCTGACCGGCTTGCGCAGCAGCCTCGAACAGATTTATCGGCTCGTCTCCCCCAGAAGCAGCGGGTGTAGCACCTGTGTTTCCTCCAGCAGCGGGTGGCGAGGTCGGTGCTTGAGCTTGTGACTGCTGCTGTGCCTGTTCCTGGAGAGCACTCTCTGGAATACCCTAGAAGCTCGTTAGAACACGTCTGACGTGGTAAAAACGTCGGTTGTCTCACTGTCAAAAGGTATTCAACCGCTCGGTCGGGGTTGAAGAAAGCGGCGCGCATGGCGCGATCGATATCAGCTCGCGCGAACCCCATGCTCTCCATGTTGTTAATAGCAGCATCGCGCTCTCCACCCATAGTCAGAGCTGACGGATCGTTGAAGCGCTCGGACTGCTGCGCAGGCGCAGGCGAAGGTGTGGCGGGTACATTTTGTGCGGTGGACGAAGCCGAGGATGCGACGGGAGCTGCGGGCGCTGCGGGTGTCTGCGCCGGAGCTACTGGCTTCGAGGGGGTGGAAGGAGCTTTGCTAGCGGAGGCAGCGGGCGCTTTTGGCTGCGATGGACGTTAGCAGACACTCGCCAGCTGGCGGACGTACTGACCTTGGAGACCATGCAGACAATGAAGCCCTTCTCTTCGATGTTGTACGACTCGATGGTGTTGGCATCCTGAAGGATCTTGCCTATGGTCGCGGTCAGCGCCTGTAGCGACAGTGTTACCATGCCGAGCAGACTCACCAGAGTAGATCAGCTTTTGCTGAGGAACCTCCCAGCCCTTATCGCCGTGGATCTTGGCCTTGAGTGCGCCAATCTGGGTCGTGTGTTAGAGTACAGCGATGCCGAAAGGGTGGCGCCTCTGCGTACCGACTCCGAAGGATCGGCTTCGATGACGAACTTATTTTGCTTGAGATCCTGCGCCACTGTAAGCTTCACTCACGCGCGAGAAACACGGGTGCCGAACCTTGAATGTGATCTTCATGGTGGCGGTTGGTATGTGGATGGTTCAGTGGTGTGTAGCTGGGCAGGTGCAGTGACGCGGTGGAGGCGGGGTTTATGAAGATGGGCGGCTTTGCTTCAGCGAAGCTAGGTGAAAATGATAATTGGGTAAGTGAAGTGGGAGCAGGGCCTGTCGAGGTGTGCCGTGGTTTGCCTGTCGGTGGGACCCGAGAGAAGGCTATGGAATTACTCCAGGCAGAACCGCTGTCGTCAACTCGCCTCGCAGTCAACTCTCGTCGAATGCGGGACAGCTCACGTGATCCAGGGCTGCACCTGAGGTCACCGAAGCTCCGTCCGGCGAACGCCTTCCGAACGACGAACATCATTAAAAAGACAACACTGACATGCCGCCCGCCCGCATCTGCATGCGCCTCGCCCACAGCCGCAGTCCTCATGCGGCTGCAGACCCTTTCTTTGTTGGTAGTTCTCCCTGCTGGTTTCAAGCAGCCACGAATCGTGGCCGCCCAGCAACGTGAAAGGCCAGTGCTGTTTCACGTTGCCTCAGACATGCTGGCCTCGCAGCCCTGTGCAACCACCGCCTGCGGGATGGCAAGCGCCCAGAAAGGGAAGTCGCTACTGCCACTATTTGACGCGGTGGCCGAGATGACAACATGCTACGATATCGCTGGACAGCTTCTCCGCAGCCGTCAGCTCGTGGGAGATAGCGTCGTCCGAGATTGTTTGTTATGCCCGTCCAAGAAGCAAGCTCAAAACAACGCGTCGCAAATGAAGGCCTAGCAAGGCCGCCGCTCCACCCTACAAACTTTGACAGGCGACCCCTACCAGCCCCTACACAGACATTACGACGCTGCGGGCACCGGGGCCCAGGCCTGACGATCCGCAATTGGTCGCAGCCGCTGCATTTCCGGCAGTTTGTTGGTGAATTCTCTTCTCCCTGCTCCATTCTCGTGCACTGTCAGGCTGTGCGTTCAGCTGGCGGGCCACCTACCGTATCCTGCAGCGCCAATGTTTCTCCAATGGTGCCTGAAAGGCTCACAGACCCCGTGCAACGCTGTCAGCGCACATCTGAGAGGTCGTGCGAGCGTCGGTTTTCGACATCGCACCCCACAATGCCTGCAACACATCCAGGATGCTAGCTTGGATCCCTAGTCTGTCTCCATGTTGCTCAAGGGCATAGGCAGCCCCCGGCCACCGCCAAACAATGACATAAATCAGCGATCTTCTTCTTCTAAATATATTAACTCTTGCGGGTCCCCACATGCTGTCTTCTTATGCGGTGCTGTCCTGTCCTTCGTTCAACACTTCTTTCGCTCCCGTCTCTACCCAACGCTCGCTTGTGCGTTCCGCCAACCACAGTGTTTATATCCAGGCCGTTACTTATTTGCAAAGACCGCCGGACCTGACGCCCGCATCAGCCACACATCTATCCAACGGCTCGCTTCCTATTTGGGCATCCGTGTCGCCCTCGACCGACCTCGACTACAGTTAGCTGCGCTATTCGTCATTTCATTTCGCGACCTTCACGCGTCGACTGTTTGGTACTCTACCTCGCGTCTTACCACAGCAACAACGACAACCTATTCCTTCTTCCCGCCCGCTCTGCCCAGACGAACCTCTCTGTTCTCTCACTTGAAGGACTTACCTCGACCAACGTTGCATCGGCATCCTCATACTATAAATTTGTTGATTCTCAAATCGGTACTTTTGCCCGAACATTTCAGCGCACACATACTGGCGCCACAAGACCGAAGTCGGCAATACGACCAACCGTACTGAGCCGGGTCGGCATCTAGTATCCCCATCGATCATACTCTTTCTGGACTTCTCGCAGACACTGGAGCGGTTTCCTTGTTTTTTCTTTTGGAGGATCTGCTTCGGCGGGTAGCAGCATGGTTGGATCACGCAAGCTGTATGTTTCGCTCCTCGGAGCGTTGGCATGGTCCAGCACCGCTGCTGATACAGTAATCTCAATTATCGAGACATCGTCGCTTTCCACCACACAGGCTACCCTCCTTCATATTGCTGCCACAGCAAGTGCCTTAGATACTGTATCACTGTGCTGTGTTGGTTTCTACATCGTTCAGGATGTTCGACGAAGAGACGGTTTCATGGAGCGATCAGTCAGCGCGAGAAGAGCCCTGGTTGGAGTCAGTGTTGTCCTCTCTCTTGCAGCACTGATTATCTCACTTGTCCTTATAATCACCATCAAATCCAGAAGGAATGAGGTGATCAGCAGCTCGTCAGCAGGGCCAATCTCGAACTGGGATGCGGTCCTCGTCGGCCACATCATCGTATGGGTGATCTCGTGCCTCAGCCAAATTACGCTGTATTCCTCCAATTTCTGGAAGCGACATACGCCCAAGCTTCAACCGATCACCGTCTCAGGACCTAGAGACTCGGTCATGTCAGAGATGCGAACCTCAACGCCAAGCAGGAACAGATTTGCCATGGGTCCTGCTCAACCAGCTTCTCCACTTGCAGCGCTTCCATCGCCAACCTTCTCCACTCGTTCATCGCAGTCACTCAGGTCTTTCCGGGAATCACTTCGACATGCTGTTCGACCTGTCACATCACGAACTGCGTTGGTCAGCCGGCCTTCATTTAATCGTGACACAAGAAGTCTCTACTCCGACGCTCATTCGATCGACAATGTATCCCATTCGGACGGCTTTGATAGCTGGGACACTAGCAGTGTGAGCAATCAAGCTCGGGATGCTATGATGCAGACAGCCCCTTCGAAGGGCACACATTTGGAACCAATTCCAGGCAGTCGATCTGTAACACCAGCACGCGCTCTGGATGGCCCTTTTTTGCCTGAGATCGATGAAGAGCTGGCTGAAGAAGACCTTATTGCACCGCGCATGATCCCAGATATCTCAAGACCACCCAGCCCTGCGGTGAGCGAGGCACATATTCACCCGCTATTCAGAACCGAGAGCCCCGTTCCACCACCTGAGGCCACCCCGGGCACAAGCATCCTTGCCAGTCCTCTGGCAGATCAAGTCATTGCATGCCCGGCACGGCCTTACATGCGGATGCGATCGAACAGCAACTTGCGCAATAATACTACAAGTCCTAGCACGCCGGTCCCGGCCCACAGCCTGCGAGGCCGTGCCATGAGCGCAAATGCTGGATCTAGGACACCTTCGCCTCCCAGCAGGGAGATGACCCCTCCCATTCCTGACTTCGTGCTCAACTCTTCTCCACGCAGCAGTTTGAGTGGATCACGAAAAGTCAGCCTTCGCAACTCACCCGACTGGTGAGCAGCAAACACACATATAGATCTCTGTTTCTGGCGTCTTGCTCTTTGGGGTGGCACCTTGGTAATGATGGACCTAATGTGCTACACGCTTCATGATCTCATTGTCTATACACCGTAGGATCACTCCTGCCATATTTTCTTTTTGGTTACTGCCTGTCGCGTTTGATTATTGCGCTATACCTTCTCTTCACTTTATCCAGCCCAGCTCTCACGTTTGGTGATTGAGCTTCGAGCTTCAAGCGTTCTGGTCAGCGTTTCATTCACGATACCACAAGACGACCTCGTCTTCAAGCAGTATTGCTAATCGTAGTACTGCTTTTCGCGACAACATAGTAATGGCTGGGCCATAGAGATTACCGAGCATTGGGATATTGATTCCCACCATACCATCACATCAAATCAAATTAAATTAAAGACAAAAAGCTCAGCGGTATTCACAACACACTGCACACCAACTACGACTCGTACACCTCGTGTCCAGAAGAGTGTCTGGTTCCCTGACATCATGACCTCCACAACTCCTGACTCGTGACTCAACGGCCATAACGAACATCACGATCACAGAAACTTGAGCCATACTCGTTACAACCGTAATCTCCGTACCCCATGTTTCCGTTCGGCGCTGCTTCCAAGGTCCTTCCGCAACCCTTCTACGATGAAGATAATTTACTGTCAATGCGGGAACACGTGTGAATGGGTGCAGCCCCACTATGGACGTGGTTCATGCCTGCTATAGTTCTGTTGTCGAAGAGCTTACCGAGCAGCTTGCGAGTCGGGGAGTTGTAAGGCGGAACAACTCAGGTGAAGGCGACTATGTGCCAACGCACATCCTGGGTGCTTGTTTGCAGCCACATGCCTGCAGCACAGGGCCTAGGAGTGTCTCTCATATGGGAAGCGCGGAAGGTAGATTGTGCATCGCTGCAGCAACCTTCACCGCATAACAGCGTCGTGGGAGAAATTGACCGAAGATGATAGACACGCCAGCAGAAGGGTGTCAGGTGGCAGGTATTAGCGCGGAATGCTGGAAGAATGATGGGATTCCGAGAGTCTTGGAACCTGTCGGAAAATGCATGTTGCAAATTGCTTGCGTACCTGCAGAGAGTCATCAACGTGCTTCGGACATGTATTCGGCCGTCTCACCACATTCACACTTCAAAAGATGTACATAACAAACACACGTGAGATGTGACAATCGATGTTTTTGGGCGTGACACGCAAAAGTGTGACTTCCACTGCATGTTACTCGCAAATGTGAATTTTGAGATCACGACTAAGCTAGTGGGAAGCCTTCAGAAGCCTCAACATCGTTCGATCGCATTGAGAGCGAGTACTAGATCGACTGTTGATAAGCTCAAAGCGTCTCTTTACTTCTGTGTTCTCTACCTCGTTCTGTCCATTGTGTGAAAGGGGCGCAGCTGCAAGGCCCGAGACGGAAGATCATCCCGTTTCTTAGCGCAGCACCTAATGACGTGCGACATGAAACTTCGAATGAAGCATACGAGACACCGAAAAGTGAGGGCGCAAAGATGCTCTTGGAGAAGAGTAATAGACGATCAAAAGCTAGTTCAAAGTCTGATCGAACACGTACAGAGTGGTGAGATGTATTTGTAGTGTGTGGAATCTTCGCACTTTCCATGTTTGGTTGGTGGCGTCTGCAGGCATGAGGCAGTCGTCCTTGTCTGGTACGCATACACAATATCTAGGCCGGGAGATATTGCTATAACCGCTGAAATATGTGAACATCCTGGCCGACGTGTGTTGCGAGCCACTCTGTGCTGCTGTGGTGCGAAGTGAGCCCGTGGTTGTCGTACTGTCTAAATCTTATTGGCCACCTGGCTCTAAACTAGGCTGGATCAGGGTGTCAAGGTGGATCCCGTGGAGGATCTCAGCACGAGATTCACCATTTCAGACCATCAACTTCAACCTCCTGCAACGCCGACTATTCTCAAGACTCAAAGACGGAGAGCTGGAAATACTCTAGTCTGCCTGGCCGATATCTGGCCGCCATCGACTGCCTACCACTCCTTTCCATCTTTGCCCTACCTGGGAGCATTTTCGTCTGTCAGGTTGGCCAATTCACAGAGCTGCAGCTACCATTGCAGCCCGCGCACCCTCTCTCAGGGCTATAGCCGAACTATCCTTTGGCTCTACTCTAGTGTCAGTCTGCCAAGTGCGCAAACATCACTTTGGTGTTAAGCAGGTCCTTCTGCTTACGCAGCTACCGGCTTTGAGGTCACTGTAAGTATCTTTCATATACAATTCATCCGCTCTACGAGCAAGGCGTTTCTCCTTATTACGCTCGCCATTACCATGTTTTGCCTTGGTTCTTCTTACGTTTGCTCGCTCCAGCATTGGTTGTGCGGAGCAGCTGACAGCACTTGCTCACAGTTCAACAGCGACATACCCGCATCGGACTCCAATCTCCCCAGACGTAACTTTATGCACCTCTGAGTGCTTGCTGTCACTCTTGCCACCATTGCCGGCTCAAGAAGTCATAACGTGTTCCAGCTTTCAGACCACATCCTTGGAAGGTCCTTCACGAGGCCTGGGGCCTTCGGAATGCCACCAAAGAAGAAAACGAAACCCTTACCGCCAGGAAAGAAAACGAACAACAGAGCTTCTGGTATGTCACCCTCACTTTCCATATCTACTGTTCGCGCGTGCCTTCCATACAACTTGTTCCTGACTTGGCAACTAGCGCGTGCAGGGACTAGTGCAGTATCCACTAAGCGAAAGCAACAAGGAGAAGACTGGAAGCAGTCCCGGCTGGCACCAGACATCCCATTACATATGACAACACGACGTGCTGCAAAGACGTCGTCTAATCATACGAGCCCAGCTGCACCGTCAAGTGCAGCTTCCGGCAGTCGACGTAGTTCTCTGAACGACGTTGCGCAACAATCAGACTTTGACGATGAACCAGCCAAGCGCAGCCGAATGTCGACCGATTCTGGTTCGCCAAATGGTTCATTTGGTAACAGCACTCCTATGAATGGAACTCAAACACCGGAGCTGGACGAGCCTGTATCGGAAGCGATTCTGCAGTTATCAAAGACTGCCGGGAAGCGGAGGCGGGCTTCAGACGACTCAACGCAGTCCAGCAAAACACGACCAAATGGTGTTCTGACCCGTACTCAAAGCGATGTCCCCGAACAACAACCGCGCCAAAAAAAGCGCAAAACAACCAGCGCACCTACGGATTCAGCCGATCAGCCTCCAGAACTGACAGATGCAAGCACGGCGCCAAATTCTCCAGAACAGGTTCCTGAGGTTGCGATTAGCTTGAATTTGCAAAATGTCTTGCCTGCCAATGGCGACGCGCCTGCAAAGGTCCCGAAGCGCCTTCCTGGTCGCCGACGCCAACCGCATCCGGACATGAATGTCGAAGTGGATCTGCGTAGGCAACTCAACCTGAAGACAAGTTATCGAAGCGTCGCAAAAGTGCTGAAGAGCTATTTAGATGAGCTAGCGCACAGAGCGATCAGAAACCTTGATAACGACCAGGACTTTCACAAAAATTGCCCCGAGTACAAGCCACTCATAGACGGTTTGGATAGTAAGCGAGATGCTCAACTTGGTTATTGTGCAGCATGGCGCTCGGAGAGGATGCATCAGCTGGAGAGGGTGCAGGCCGCTGAGGAGCAGATCCAGAAAAAGCAGTACATTGTAAGTCGGAAACGGTGCCCGGTTGCCGCAATGACTGACACAACCCAGAATCGCTTCGAAGACTTGCGAGACGACTATCTGCAGCGATGCTATTTCCGCTTGAAGCAAATCGAACGAGAATGGAAGAATGCCCAAGATGACGCTACAGACGACGAGGTAGATATGATAGCCACCCTACCGCTTCTTGATCTAATGACAACCAGGATAACGTGCTGCCACCAACATACACAGACGGATCGACTACCGGTGTGGACGACAGACTCAGCTCCAAGTTTGCATCGCGGAGTCGGGCATACGTTGAGGCTGACCGGGAGCTTGAGAACGATGTCAGGCGGAGCCTGTTCGACCAAGCTCGCGCCACATTTGTCGCAAAAGACGAGGATGCCAATGACTCTATTAACGAACTTACTGGCGGCTTTGCGCAGTATGCTGGACCTGATCGCTCCGAAGCGATTGCACATTACAACATAGCCAGTCTTGTGGATGCTGTCGTTGAAGTCGAAAGAACGCCTTCACCAGAACCTCACTTGCCCGAGGAGCAGATCATTCCCAATGATCAAGCGACTATGCTTATGTTCCTTGCTGACCTTTCAACGTCGGTACCTGAGAACGATCATCGTTCTGCTGCTCCTGGCGAGACATTCGTAGAGGAGCCGCTTCCAAATCCTGAACAGCATCTTGACAGACAGGGATCACTGCCGCTCGTTCCAGGCTCACCACTGCGTCTAGATTCAAACGTATCTCATGATAGTCCAGTACCGACACCACAGCCGGCCTTGAGTATCTCTCAGGATGCACTACATCTCGGTCTGAATGGTAATAATACTACGAAGCCTTCGGAGATAACCGAGAAGCCTGCCCCTGCACGCACAACTCACCGGATCATGGATATGCTAAATAATGACTCAGATGTGCCTGTCTCAAAACCTCGAGCATCACTACCTCCAACTCAGGATCCTCAGCCACCAGGCACGCCGTCCAGGCGAGATCATAACATCCAACATGAGACACCATCCCGAAACGATGCCACGCGCCTTGAGAATATTGTCAACCAACCGGAGCAAACAGAGTCAGAACATCATGTAGACCAACAATTGATGGACGCATTGAGCGGGCCTGTCCCCCCTCCCACCGAACCGCCATCGCCGGCCCGACCACATCCGATGCCATGGCAGCAACCAGGCGTTCTTCCACAACACAATATCCCACCACCGAGAGAAGCTGACGAGTCACTGCGGCGAAAGGATCCGCGAGATACATTGCGCAAGATAAGAGAGTTGCTTGACAGGAAGGCAGCAGAACACGGTATAGTCTATCCAGACAGGTCTCACTGGTCTGATTACCTAAAACGGCCTGATGATAGAAGGGAAGCCGCGCCCGCATATGATCCACAACATCCTTCTGCTGGATTGCAAAGTGTATCCGACACAAATGCACCTCCTTCGCAGCGTCGGGGATCCTACGACCGAGGACAATCGTACTGGGACCGTGACAGGCAATCAAGCGTTTCGCAGGCATCTCGACCGTCGCCGTTTCAGGGCAGCCCTCCTCAGCTTTACAACGGCGACTCAAGTAGATCTGGACACGCACCCGCGCACCAAAGCCCATATGCTTCGTTACCACCAAAGCCGCCTGGTCCTCCTCCATCCAACCCGGTCAATTTTCGATTCGCGCACTACGATCCGATCCCTCCGCCTCAAACATCAAGACCGCCGTATCATTTGCCTACATCAAACTTCCCGTCAGCCTCGCATCCCCCACACCCCCCTCCACCGCCAGGTCCATACGGTCACACTTACCCTTCACCTTATCAACATGCCTATGCCCCGCCTTCTGTACCTTACCAAGCTCAACCTCCCCCGCCACCAAATGCCTCTCAATACCCACCCCTCAAAATTCATCAATACGGTGGCCAGCCAATCCTTCCAGCTAGCATGGCGCCCCCACCATATCCAGGCTTGGTACAACACAGCCAGTCTGCTGCCACATCTGCATTTTCGCCCCTGCTAGGCCAAGCTGCAACGTCACAGCAACAGCCTCCTTCACTACAGCCAAACCCACATAGCGAGCAGAGCGATCGCCGCGACAGTAACTTTATGGGCCCGCAAAGCAGGCCGAGACGTGCATACAGGAGCTATCACGCTCCTGGGACTCAGTTTAGAACATACAACGGTCCTGGTGGTGGCAGAGGAAGGGGCGGAGGTGGAGGCGGTTCTTAGGGAGCCCGCTCTCAGGCCCAGGTTGTCGAACATTGTGATACTTCACAGAGCCCTGTTGACCAGCTCCCGTTGCATGAGATGCCGGACGTATCACCCATTTCGCTGGCAGAGACACAGTCTTCACATGCACGCACTATGGTCAGAAGAAGATCTGAGGACGGTGGTTGGTCCCTGCAGCAACGTATCGAGCCATCTATCGAATCGCAGAAGCCCGAGATATCGCCTATTACGCCGACAGAGGCGCCGTTTGCGAGCTTTCGAAAGGATCAGCAGAAGCTTCATCGCTGAAGTGATCATCAAAGCTCTTTGGTTCCGTTGCTTGGGTTTTGCATACTGTAATTCTTGTTTTTTTGTGCTTCATAGCACTCCATTTGCTTTAGCATTGGCGTTTTGCATAGCGCGGACACACAGTCCTATATTTGTATCACTCCTATGTGTCCACTTTCGATACCAGGGGGAATGGGTCAGACTTGGTGTTGTCTTCGGACATCGTTAAGGTTACTTGCTTATTCATCACTTAATCAAAGTTTGTTCTCACGTTGAATATTTGAATTGGGTATCACTAGTTCTTACTGACCTGCTCGAGCACTTCGTACAGGCCAGAAACATCATCGCTCTCCTTCCCGAAGAGACCATCAAGGCTTCTTCCTCGCTCGTGAGACAGGCGTCCAATCCTGGGCCCTCCCGTTGCTTCCTCCGAAGCCACTGCCACCGGCTCTAGGCGTCTTGCCCATTCTATCAAACAGTCTCTGCGCGGCAGGGGTAAGGTCGCCCTTGTTCTTCCGCCCGGGTGTCTGCGCCACAAGCCTTGTGGCAGGTGTCGGCGCGCTCAGAAACCGAGGCGTCTCACTCGTGAATATGCCCAAGCCTTTACCCGTGGGACCCGGTCTGGTGCTCGCGCCCGCAGAGCGCTTCGCGCCGATCCGATCCACCATCTTGTGATGCATTTTCTCCCTCTCGCTCGCTTCACTCATGCTGAAAGGCGTCGCTTTGCCAGCCCCGTCTCCCGTCACGCCGAATCGCTCCAGCAAGTCCTCTGGCGCATCCTCGTCTGAGTCTGAATCAGGAGCTTGTGCATCTACAAACGCATATCCATTCACGCGCGGTGTCTCACTGCCTGTGTATCCGCCTTCGCTTGCACCCAGTCGTGGCTTTCCCGAGACGGCGTCGCGGATTGCGGAGAGTGTTGGGCTTGTTGGTCGCGGTGGAAGTTCGGCTTCGGCGGGAAGGCGGGTGTTCGCATACCGCGTCTGCTTTGGCGGCGCAAGAGACGCGGTTTCGGCGCGGGCGATATTGGTAGGTGCCCAGGACTCGATGGAATCGGGAGCGAACATGAGCGTGTTGAAGGCGGTGTGCTTGTGCATGGTGGGCGCTGCGGGTCGGTCGTCGAGGTTCTGGCTGGGGCGGACGGTGAGGGCTGTGGAGTCTGAAGCGGCATTGGCAGTGAGAACTTTCTGCTGGGCGATGCGCTGTTTGGAAGCGTAGCGATTGCCATCGTGGAGCCATGGATTCTTTTCGAACTTCTTCTGATTCTGCTTGTCGACGATAGCGCTGAAGCTCTCTTGGTCCTCAGAGGTGTACTTTGCCTGGAAGGCGTTGAGAGACATGTCGAGATCAACCTTGTTCAGTTTGCCCAATCCTTCCTCATCATCCTCATCGACATCAGTACCGGCAACCGTAATTGGTGTGTCTGCGCCCCACACGCTGGGAGTCTTGTCTGTGGAGCTTGGGCCTGGTCTACTGAATCTTGTTCTGTCTGCTGCTCGCCTTTGGCCATACGGAACAGGCGTCATGGCATGAGTAAGCTTCTTCCCAGACTCGCGGATCCACGCTTTGTCTTTGCTCTCCAGCGCATTTAAGTATTCGCGCTGCGCGTCGGACTCGGCCAACCCGGGGAAGAAGTCGCGCCGAATTATGTGCGAAACCGCTGAAACGTATGTATCTTCGTCGAGAACCACGGAGGGTCGCTTTATGCGCTTTGGCGCTGGAGGAGGTGGCATAAGCGCACCCGCAGCGCTGCGCTTGGTGAGCGCCGTCGAATTGGAGGAAGCCATCTTTGGTCAAAGACAGACAGAGTAAAGGGGTGGAATACGGTTGGCGGTCTGCTCGGAAGTCAAACGCGCCTGAGGTTTGTGTCATGTAATCATAGAGGCGACTGCGTTCCTGGCGTTTGCTGATGTGTGTTGGTGAACGATGAGAAACGCGAGTGATGGCGTAGCCTAGCGGCAGAATGCCTACCGCCTTCAGCCCTAGACACTCACTTTGAATTCAACTAAGTAGCAGAATACAGTGGAAAATATAGTACAATACGTATCGCATAACTCTAACCATGTTGAAAGACATAATGTGCAAAATGTATGACTTTTCGTCGTGGTATCATTCAATCACTAAGCTAGAAGAGCATATGGACGGCAACACCGTACCCGTTTTCCTGCTCGATTCTGCTTGAGCACACACCTATCTGCTGTACTCAATCCACTGCACTCTAGTGCGGCGGTCAGAGAGACCATAGGCCATACTACACGAAAACCACTGTCTAGTAGAAGGACTCGACCATAGCGTCCTTGTGGGTCGTGTTGATGTTGCTCGCTTGACCTTCGCCCAAACGGAAGACCGACTCGATGACAGACAGCTCGGTCGCTGTTGTGTCAAGGCCGGTGACAGCCATCCAGTCGTTGACGACCATACCCGCACCAACAACTGCGCTACCTCGGTTCACGCTACCAGCGACAAGCGGGACCTGCAGCAGACTTGACAGCTCGTCCTGGTCCTGGATCGATGTCTTGGGGTGCACAATACCACCCTGATTGCTCAGGGCCATGTATGAGCCTGTGAGGACGTTGTCCGCGATCGTTTGCCTGAAGACCTCCACACCAAGCACATCTGCTATTATCTCTTCGGTCTCTCGCTCGATATCTGGGTGGACGAGTGCGACGTGATCGTTGCAGCAAATGACGTTTCCAAGGGCTGATAACCGCTCTTCTATCCTCTGGATCTTGACGCTGTCCGGTATCGAGTTGCGCAAGTGCTGGAGCTCTTGGTCGGTTGTAGTTGTGGGGACAAGGAGACCCTTCTTGTTACCGGCAGTCAGACGGCCGACGATGCGGGTTCCGGCAATTGTGGCGTGGCAGATAGGAATGACATCCTGAAGTTCAGCCTCGAAGACACTGCGCGCCATGTCAGCTATTGTCTGGGGTTGCCGGCCAACGCCGCTATGCGCGTGCGCGCATGGAGCAGATATACCTGTAGAAGTTCTCAGAAGCGCCTACTGCGACAATCGCATAGGCATTGGTAAGTGTAGCAAAAACACCAACTCTGCGCCACTTGTTAGAGGTGTTCGCCATGTGCATTTGCCCCGCTTTGTACATACTCGTTGGAGTTCTCGAACTGTGCGCGGACAGCCATGATGAATCGTCTAGTACTGGTTCTGTTGGATAAGAAGAGAAGGTGGGAAAAAAGGTGAGTGCGGTCGCGGGCGGTTAGAGCTCTTCGGCGTTCTGTGAAGAATTCAGTAGGCGGTAGATCATTTTGTACCAGCGACATCATGGGCTTCTGCCCCACTAGGCGCTCGGGCCTTTTCGACTCATCTTGACGAGTCTACTCCTTCCAGCCTCATCTGCACCTCGCCACATCATCCTTACCCAAAGCGATCAGGCGAACCATGACTGGGTTGTGAAGAGTCACCGCAAGGATGGAAGCCGTGATTTTCCCTTGGATCATTTCGCTCTCGAAACATGAAACATCTTCTCATCTGGCGTCGATCAGGCAGTACCCGAGCGAGCATCGTGCGCCGACACTAGGACGGCGCGTTCATGCTTGGACGCATTGACGATCAAACCGCACTCCCTCAATCTGCCCAGGTCACTGCGCTGTCATCGGTGTCACAGAATAAGACGGGACTGAGGCTGTGCAAGAGGGAGCCATCCGGGCGAAATTGCGCGGCCTGAGGAAAGTGCGCAGATTATGATCGTTCACTAGAAGTTACTCGATGAGATCCTGAACTTGTTCTGGCGTCATTAATGGATTGAACGTTATCTAAACTACCATTATTGGTGAGCGAGCACCGTAGTGCTGCGTTTGTGGGTGCGAATCTGCAATCCCAGCGATTCAAGTCTCAATCTCAAATCTTGATATACAAAAAGAACAGGCGCGCAAATGGCAGCGGGTGTATACAACAAATGGGTAGTCGAAAGCAAAGAAAACGCCCGCTAAGGTATGCAAGATATGTGCAAGGTGTCTCCCAAAGATCAAAGATTTTTTGTACAACGGCGCTGCCAAAACCGGCTCGAATCGAGATCAAGAAGATATTCGAAAGAGCATCAGTCGTGTAGCAAGGAGATACATTAACAGACGTGGAGAATCAGTAAAGTCGTAAGTCGGTCGTTATCGAGAGAGTATGTAGATGTGGTTGATAGAATCGAAGTAGATGGCGGTGATGTGGCACAAAATCTTGTGTGAAATGTGCTGTAAATCGGTCGATGAAGCGGTGAGTTGGGTGGAAAATGTTTACATCCTGGAAGCCAGGATGCCTAGTGCAACGATCACACCAACTAAGAGCCTGTCACAAATCAGTAAGGAGGTACTTGTTTTAGGAAGGATATTGACTTACGTTCCCACCCCTGACATCACCCTGTTCAGGTTGCGCCACCAGGTGGCTTTCTGGAATGCCTTATCGTTGATTGTCGCAATCTGTTGTGCATACTGCTGCTCGAACTCGACTTGACTCTCGATCGCTACTGAAGTCGGGTCGTATGGCAGCGGCAAGCAGGAGGCAATCCACCAGGCTGGGAAGAAAATGAATCCCAAGGTGAACAGGAGGATCTGCCTGTTTTGTCGGCTGAAAGGATGTTGGCCAAAATCTTTGTCCATCGATGGTGCTTTCCAGAAACTGTAGCGAGGGTGTTCGCGCCTATCGGTACGAAGATGTGGTGTCGACCAGCCGCTGATCTGCCCAGCCGCATAGCCATTGTCGTCAATCAGCTGTTCTGAGGAGAGTGACATGCTATCGGTGTGTGATCCACGATGGTGCGGTCGGTTTCTAGGACGATAGATATGTGCTGGAAAGTTGCTTTCGGAAGGTGTGTGGGTGCGACCACTGTGTGAAGTACCCAAACGTATGCTGCCAGACGATTCTGAGGCAGCTGGTATCATTGAAATGCGTTCGCCGCGTTGGTAGTATGCCCTGAAGTCTTGTCAGTGTCTGCCGTGCGCTCGCTGTTGGAAGGCATTACCTCGCCCATGCTGGGATGATGCTGCGGTTGAAAGTAGATACATCTGAATGCGACGAGCCGGGTCGTGACGAATTCAGTGATGTGTCGCTGTTCTGTCTTCGCAAGTATCCCGAATTCTTCATGCGAATCGTGTTGGATGGAGGTAGTGGTGAGACTGTGTCGAGGTCCTCATCCCCAAAGCTCTTCTCGTTGTAATCGCCAGAAGGTTGCAGTTGGGGCGAAAATAACGGCAGGGGGACTGCCGACTCAGAAGGCGCGGACGAGTAGTTATCTGACGATGAGTTATAGCTCCCAACAGTTTGCCCTCTCCTCCGTGGCAGGCTTGTCAGACTTCTTTCCGCATAACTGTCTGACGAATGGGACCTTGGGCTGAAGGATCGTGATCCTCGTGCGAATGATCGAGAGTCGCGTTCGGATACGGAGGCGATGGTCGAGAGCTGGGAGCTCCAGTTGTGCTCCAGACCGCGGTCGAGCATTCGAGCAGCGATATTCGGTGCGTTCTGGGACGCGGCCCACAGGTTGCTGTTTGTGGGGGCGCGTACGAGAGGATTGGAAACTTTGACTCCGCTTGCCCAGGTGGCCGTACTCGCTTCATGAATAGTTGGTGATGGTGAATATGTGGGTTGTTTCGGTTCGATGCTGGTAGACGAAATGTCAGAGTATGCAAACGACTCCTCGGATGGCTTCAATACAAGTTGTCGATGCGAAAAGTCACTATCGAAAGCCTGTTGCTGCCCGTCTTCAAATCCGGCAGACGAGGTGTGCTCTTGCGGTAGCGATCGACTGACACCCGTCGAGTTTCGGTCGGCATTACTAGGGGAGGCGAGCGAGGCAGGAGGTGTGGATGAGGCAAGCGATGCAACAGACTCCTGGGGCGACAGGGCGCGTAGACGGCTTTCAACTGATTCACCACCAGACGATGAAGGCGGAACAGCGCGGATAGTGGACCTTCGAGCCAGAGGCGTTGTTTCTTCTTCTAGTACTTCCAGCTCCGTGTCAAAGTCCTTTAATTCAGCCTGGCCAGGCGAAACCGGGGGCGTGCTTCCTTGGGAATATCGAAAGGAGTATCGGGAATTGGAAGTGTCCACAAGAGTGTCATCTTCAGACAGGTTAGTGGACGCCGAGTGTCTGAAAGTGTTCTTTGGGCGATAGGAGGGTGGCTGTGGCGCAAGGGTAGTGCTGGCACCAATGGCTTCGAACTTTGCGAGGGCATTGGCTACACGGCTGCCACTTGAAACGCGTGATCCTGGAGTTTCGAACGCGTAACCCGGCGCATTGCGAGGAGGTGGGAGGATTTGCGAGGGTTCACTGGGCAATGGAAATTTGTCGTATACGTCGTTCCCAGGATCGTCGACAATGCGGATGGTGGGGCCTGAATGACGGCTGGATAGATCTGAGGCCTCTGAGGGCGGTCTGCGGGATGCAGGAGCAGGTCGCGGATGCGATGGTAGGGCGAACGTGGGGGTTTGCGGAAGCGGTGATGTAAAGGAGCCTTGCGATGTGGTTGCGCGATGGCGTGGGTGCGAGTTCGAAGACATGCTGTGGAACGGTACTCTACCAGGTGCCACAAAAGGTGAGGTCTCGGACGCGTGCTGTGGATAGGCTGAAACGGACCATTAAGGCAAGGGCGAGAACATGGAAAAGCACAGAAAGGAAGACGTTTGAAACGTCAGGTCAAAGAAGGTATAACAGGAAACAATGTACAAACATGTCAAAAGAGTGACAGAATGGGGCTCACGGCCATTAAGAAGCGCGGAGTTTCGAAAACGAGAGAATGGAGGTGTAGGAGTGGACACCAGATGATGAACTCCAGAGGGCGATGGCCGGCGCCTCGGCCTAGTCGTCAAGGTGGCTGCTGCAGGACGCAGGTTCGCGCTGCAAGCTGCAGGGAGCTCAGTGCTGGGCCAATTGTGCAGCAATCCCCCTGGTCAGGTACCGAAGCACGTGCCGCAAATGTCGATTTGTGCAAAGATGTCTTTTTCTGGAAATTGAGGAAATTGGTGATTCGCTCCCCAGCAACTGGTTCTATGAGCCGCAGGATCGCCTTGCGATGCGATTCTCTCCAGGAACCCCTCGCTTTTGCTGACGCCGTGCCTTGTCAAATTATCGATAGACAGCTCAACGCGTAGTGGGCTGGACGCGAAATGAGACCCGGTTTAGGAGCTTCTAACGGGCCAGTGACGCGCTGCCACGGACCGGATAACGGTCTGCCCCTGATCCTGTTTGGATGTCGGCTGGCCACTGCGGTTGTGTGCTCAGCACGAAGCAGGGATGCGCGACGTCGGGACGGCGCCGGGATGGCCAGGCGCAAGTCGAATCGGATGGCGTGGGAGTCTGGTGCGCACGTGATGTGTTTGCAGTGTTTGGTCGTTGATATCGATAGTGGAGTCCGGCTCACGATGGATGCAGCAACACGCGGGGACAGCGCGTGCATGTATGTATACGCGCGCCGGCAAGCTTTCTTTAGATCCGCCAAAATCTGCTGCACTGGCTTGCGACAGCTAGCACATCCACGATGCCACCGCCTGCGGCCGGCTGGCGAGAGCGTCTCAGCGACATGTACGATAGGGTCAAAGGCGGTAAGTTTGAGAACAATGGTTGGCCTGTGTGCGCCGAAATGGCCTGCGCCATTCTAACGCCCACGCGACCCACGCCAGCGTGAATCGACATCTGCACTGCTGTTTCGCTGCTCAGCGCTCGCTCCAAGGCTATGATGAAGTCTAATGTATTACCAGTTCCCAAGGCGCCAACTGTGTCTCCCACTGCTGCGGCTCTACTGTCGGTGCGTTTCAAGTTCCCCACCCTCCACTCCGACTATTGTTCACAGCCTATCGCGACTGTCACACCAGACACGCTTGAAGACCTCGCTGACCGGAGATTTTATAGACTGCGTTCGTGGTGATCTACGTGCTTCCGTTCTATCTATCTTCGGCAACTCGACCATCTCCGACTCTTACCCGCGATGCGCCCTCATCGATACGCGCGCGGACCCGGGCAGTGACGTTCTCCACGATTACTTGCACGCTCATTACTGTGCTGTACCTATATCAGCATGACGTCTCGGCATACGGACTGCTGCACCTTTTGGGTGTTTGGCCCATCTCTGTCTTGGACATCGCGCGAGGCATGCTCTTAGTATGCATCCTGTTTGCTGGACCATTGTTTGAGAACGGTATTGTAGATGGTGACTACAAAGACTGGATCAAGTTCAAGGGACTTCACGAAACACTAAGTAGCTGGATCGGATATAGGAACTTCGTAGTCGTAAGTACTTCAGCTCTCACATACAAAACTGCGCTGACATTCCAACGTAGGGCCCTGTCAGCGAGGAAATCGTGTGGCGCTCACTCATGGTTCCGCTACATCTGCTCGCGCACTTCACCGAAAAGCAGATCGTCTTCCTTACCCCACTCTACTTTGGCATCGCCCATGTGCACCACCTTTACGAATTCCACATCACGCACCCGGAAGTGCCAATGCTAATGGCTTCTCTGCGCTCGCTGTTCCAATTCACATACACCTCGCTCTTCGGCTTCTTTGCTACGTTCCTGTACCTGCGGACAGGCAATGTTTATACGTGCATATTGGCGCACACATTCTGTAACTGGATGGGTCTACCTCGATTCTACGGACGCGTTGGAGTAGAAGCTGGTGTGCCAATTGGACCACCAGATGTGGATAAGAAGGACGACCGGTCGAAGAGTACCGCATCATTCCAGGGAACGAGTGTTACATGGACCGTAGCATACTACATAATTCTGGTAGCGGGGTCTGTGGGGTTCTATTATCAATTGTTCCCCTTGACGGAAAGCGCGCATGCCCTACTGATTCGGTCAGCGAAGGGCAGTATCGTGGCTTGAGAAAAGACAGCTTCCTCGCAATTGCCGCACGACTTTTAATGTGCTGTTCTTGTTGGATAATAATAGACTAGGATGTTACACTATAGTTCTGGTATCTGACCAAGACTTGCACTTATTTGAGACTTGCTATCGCCCACCAGTTGTCCTTCTCATACCCACTTTCAATGACCCGCCCCCCTGCCTGATCTATATCGCCTTCAAGCTCCCCCTTTCTGTACAAATGATAGTATCGTAGAAAAGTCTTATCACCCTCTGGCTTCGAATCCTGAGTCTTAGGCTTCTGCTCATTCTGCTCTTCGCCCTGTTTCTCTTCACCGCCATCAGGTGCCGTGCGTTCTTCGCCCCTCTTTTTCTGCTTTTTCTGTTTCGGCACTTTCTCCTTCTTGGCCGTCATGACCCACGGTACCATAATGTCCTGTTCGCCACCCTCATCCCACCCTCGTCGACTGCTCTTCTGCTCCAGCGCCCAGACGTAGATGAGCGCTTGACCTCCACACTGATCCGAGCTTTGCTGCGACGGGCGCAGAAGATCTAAAATGCACTTGACAGCTTCCACACGCCGTGCTGGCGTGGAGAGGTGGTGAACGACAGCTATGGAAATGGCAAAGTCGAAGCTGTGTGGTGGATGGGGAAGGGAGAGATTGTCTGCTACAACAACATCATGTGGCTTATGCTGTTGACCAAACTTGACGAGGTTTGTGGATCTGAAGATAGGTCAAAAGCAAATTCTTATGCCTTTCTAATCTTGAAAGAAGCACTACACACTGATGTGACACAAACGTACCGATCAGAGCCCACAATGAAGACTTGCTTATTGACAGCCAAGTACTTCCCATTTCCGCACCCTACATCAGCGCCGATAGCGCCATCAGGTTGGTCCTTCAAGAAGCGTTCGACTATCGGCCATGGCTGAATCCGGTTAGTCGGTCATGTAGCGAGAGAAGGAGGGGCGACGCACACCTTGTAGCGCGTGGACGAGAAGTGCGATGCAATCTGTTCGTACACTTCATGGACGTGCTCCTCTTCGTAGGAAGTGCCTGCGGCGTCAGTCTCGGCCATTGTGGCGTATCAAGGTGCTGTCAGGTGCAAATGATGCAGGTGTATGAGATTTGCGCAGCCAATGATGGAAGGGCAACGGCCAAGGCGCTAGCAACACTGAGCGACTGCACTGTGCTCTTGTATTGCTTTCTCTCTTCTTTCATATGAATGTTGTTGTCATATATTCGGAAATAACTGAACTGCCTGCATTTGTGGATTGCACGGCCAGTTACCCAGATCTTAGAGCAAACGACTCAGGACGTCTCAACCTACCTTAACTCTCACAGTATTTGTATACTAGCGCTAACGCTTGCGGTTACCTGTCTGTATGATTATTGAGATGAACTTAGGAAGTTGTAGAGGTGTCAGTGCACTTTGCAACCAAGGGCTTTCGGCTTTTATTCTCGATAAGTCAGAGCGACTGCCTGCATGTCCTGTCTCACATTCAACTCGACGTGTGCAACAGCGCGAACTCTGGAATACGACAGAGTGTCTGATTTGATATGTTGCTTGTAGAGAGTAATCAGTCTGTCAGCGGTAATTGCGCGAGAGTCTGAAATATTAGAGGATCAATGACGAAAGAGATGGTCACTACCAAAGTTCTTCGAAGCTTATGACATCTCTAACCAGTGGTGTGAGCAGTGTCGAATTCTCATACTCTTTTTTCCCTTCCTCTTCTAAACTACGTATCAGTACTTCTCTACCCAATACAAGCTCTCCGCATCAAATCAACGTCTTTCGGTATATTGTGTTACAAGTTCGTTTCTCTGATTCATGGCTTCGCGCCCACTGGCACTTCATCGGGAAACCGGATAGTCCGCTGTAGGCCCAAATCCGCGGCACTGCCCATAGTAGCATGCCCCTCACCCTCGCCTCTCGCTATCGTGGGCGCCGCTGAAAGTGGCGTAGGTGTGTGCAGATTGCTTCTCGACTGGCTCCTCGAACCAGTACTAGACTGGATAATTGACCTGCCGATGCGCACAACACGGTTCGGAAGCGAATCGCCCCCCGTGCGTGACCACCCCGGCCGGCGCCGCAGTCGCTGCTCGATGTCCGTGGTTGCATCTTCAGCACCCTCTGCAATGTGGAATGGCGCAGGATCTTCGCTGCGGGAGGAAATGGCACGCGAAAGGGTTCGCGGGATGAAGAAGCCGAGTTTACCCAATGGAATGCTGAGGCCATGAACGACCACCGAGCAGATGATCAAGAACCAGATAACCACGTTCATGACTTCTATGAGGTATGCCGCATCTTCTCTAGTCTCACCGTCGACTTTGATCTTGTTGAGGAACTCGATGCTAACGTAGAGGTAAAAGGCAGCGCTGACACCAATAGGGCCAAAGAAGCCGACGAAGAGTGCTTGTCGCTTTTGCTCGATTTGGTGGATGTGCTTGTGCATTCCAAAGACGATGGGTGGGCGGCGGAGTAGCAAGACGAGTATACCGAGAATGACAAGCCGCCAGATAGAGATGACGTTGTTGTGGTAGAACTCTGCCCACGGGCAGATGGCTCCAAACCATATGAAAATGGATACGTTGAGGAGCATGTCGATAGTCGGTTGGAAGGAATCGTCCATCGTCTCAAGACGAAACCAGTCATCCCAGGTGAATGTATTGCCGGCAATGAAGCAGGCTAAAACATCGTCGCTTCCAACCATGCCCATAGTGCCGACGATAAAGAGGGCAAGGGTGATGGCGAAAACAAGGAAGCTCTCGCGATCAACGTACTTCCTCTCTTCCGCCCAATGTAGTAGCTCTTTTGCTATCCACCCCACAACGGCGCCGTATATTACACTTAGGATGATCGTGTACCCCAAGGTTTCTCCAAACCAAAGACCAATAGCAGTGCTGGCCTTCCCATCTTGACCAAAGCCATCAGATCCATGGCTCCCAATATGCTGTATAAGATAAAGCGGCAGGAACAGGAACGGGTAGCCCAATCCGTCGTTCGCTCCCGACTCTGCTACAATGATCTTCTGGAGTTCTTTTGGGATGTTCTTGTCTGCGAACTTACCCTTAACAATGGAGTTGGACAAGACAGGGTCCGTAGGAGTGACACAAGCGCCCACCGCCAAGGCCTGCAGAAAGCTTATATGAGGGACCAATGCATAGACCAGCAGACTGGTGACAATCCACATAGTTGTCATGACCGGACCAAGGAGATAAGCGAGACTCTTCCATTCCGTCTTCAAGTACTTCGACGGCAATTGCACGCCGGCAAGGACTAGCTGCACTCCGAGTACCACGCGAGTAAAGTACAAGGTAATGGCATCCAAGTTCTCAACAGACTGGAGAGCGTACTCGTATGGCCGGATCCAGTTGGTCGCATGGGGAGAGAAAACCAGTCCGGCAATCAGGGATATTACTGCCAACATAAGACTTCGAACAAATACCCCGACTTTGTAGACTTACACGCTTCTGAGAGGTAGAATTTCTCTTTCATCAGATAAGAAACTAGGCCGAAGAGTGTGATGAATCCGCCTAGTGAGGCGCACACAATATTAAAGTTCGTCAACGCTAATGTCGGCATGTTGGCGGCTGTTCTTGCAGATGGAGTGTTGTATCAAGAGCACCAAGACTGTGGTACCTGGAAGTGTGGTTGAATTTGGACCTGAGAACTTGCCAAAGTGCTCACTTGACTGGCGCAGGATGAATAACGAACGAAGATTGGCTGTATATCTTCAAGAACATTTGTTAAAATGCGTATTTGCAAAACTTTTGCTGTTGCGGAGTTTGACAAAGATGTTCTTGGATCATAGAAGGTGTAATTGAGGTAGTGGCTTGGCATGACGATCAAATGCGCGATTTAAGCATTGCCGGGCTGTGTTCAAGCTTAGTCACACAGTGACTTGATCATGTTTTGGCGTACAACACAGAATGAACAAATACGCTGGTATTCTCATACACTCTACATCATGCAAGTCGCATGCCGGAACTGATAAAGGAAAATGCCTATGTACAATTCAAAACTCCCCCCGTTTTCAAAACCATGCTTTAAATTAACTTAGATATTGGCTGCTGATGCGATCTGGGGTGTGCCCTGAGGCCCATAGCCGACTTGGGGGTCGGGATATCCAGGTGCCATGAAGTTGGTCTTGGGGTTCTTCTGTTCCTTCGCCGCTGAGCATCGTGCCATTGTCGGTGAACTAGATAGCAATTAGTACTCCATAACAAACTCGATGATACCGGTATGACTCACTTTCTCGAGATGGCGTCTGTAAAGAAGAAGTTCTTGATAGGCTTCTCAAGGGCCTGGCCTGAGATTTGCGAACCCTTGTTCTGGTCTACAAGCTGAACCTTGCTGAGACTAGGCAGGGAGGTCGATTCCACCAAGTCGTATTTCCTGAAGGCAGGAGAGATCTCCTCCATGCGGTCGCGAAGCTGCTCAACATCATCGTAAGGCAGAGGAGCGCCGAGATACTCGGAAGCTGCACGAATGATTTTCCAGTCCTCTCGCGAAGCGCCAGGAAGGCCAACGGCAGCACGAGATATCTGTACACGACCCTCAGTATTGACGTATGTAGCAGACTTCTCTGTGTAGGCGGCACCAGGAAGAACGACATCAGCAAGCTGAGCGCCACGGTCACCGTGGTGGCCCTGGTAGACGATGAAGGCGTCCTTGGGCAGCTCAGCCTCGTTGATCTCGTCAGCACCGAGCAGCCAGATGAACTTCGGCTTAGTGTTGGCAACCTCAGGTGAGGGGACGGTGAAACCGATGTCGTAAGCACCGGTGCGGGAAGCTGTGCGCTGAAGGACGTTGTAACCGTTCCACTCGGGTGTGGCGAAGCTGGCCTTGTTCTTCTCGACGAAAGAACCAACCTGCTCGAAGATGGATTTAGCATCGGGGTGCTCAGCAACAGCGCTACCAACAACGATCATTGGCTTCTTGGCGCCCTGAAGCACCTTGCCAAAGTCGCCAGACAGAGCGCTCTTCAGTTCGTTGGCGGTAGCTCCAAGGTTGGTGTACTCGAAAGTACTCTCAAAGTCCTCACCGACAAGACCGATCTGCAGGTCGGACCTCAGCCACTGCTTGCGGATTCGGGCATTGAGGACAGCAGCCTCGTGTCGGGGGTTGGTGCCGATGAGCAGGATAGCATCGGCCTCCTCAACACCATAGATCTTGGAGTTGAATGAGTAGTTGGCACGCGAATCGATACCGTGAGCAATGGGCTGGCTGCCTCCGGGCTGGTCGAGAGCCAGGTTGTCGGAACCAAGCTTGTTGGCAAGGTCCTTTGCGGCGGTGAGAGTCTCAGCCTCAACAAGGTGACCAGCAACGAACTTGATCTCGTTCTCCTTTGGTGCGATCTTCTTGAAAGCGTTGCCAATCTCAACGAGAGCCTGTTCCCAGGATGCGGGCTGGAACTGTTCATCGACGCGAATGAGCGGGTTGACCAGGCGCTGCGTGCTGAGAGCGTCGCATGCGAATCGGGTTTTGTCGTTGATCCATTCCTCGTTGACATCGTCGTTCAGGCGAGGCAAGATCCTCATGACCTGGATACCACGGGAGTCGACGCGGATGTTGGAGCCAAGACCGTCGAGGACATCAATGGTCTCAGTCTTGTACAGCTCCCAAGGACGAGCCTTGAAGGCGTATGGCTTCGAAACAAGAGCACCGACAGGGCAGAGATCGATGACGTTTCCGGAGAGCTCGGAGTCGAGAGAAGTCTCAAGGTATGTGCCAATCTGGAGGTCGTTGCCACGGCCGGTGGAACCCATCTCGGGGGCGCCGGCGATGTCGTTGGAGAAACGGATGCATCGTGTGCAGTGAATGCACCTATTCATGGAGGTCTAACAGCTGTCAGTACAGCGCTGGAACACCTCGCGCCAAGGACCCTACCTTGATCAGAGGGCCAATGTTCTTGTCCTCAACCGCACGCTTGCCACCAATCTCGTGGAATCGACCGCGGTCGGCGCCATACCTCATCGACTGATCCTGGAGATCACACTCGCCTCCTTGGTCGCAAATGGGGCAGTCAAGCGGGTGGTTGGCAAGCAGAAACTCCATAACACCCTCGCGTGCCTTGTGGACGAGCGGTGAATCTGTCTTGACTACCATGCCTGGCTGTACCGGCCACGCGCACGATGCGACTGGCTTGGGAGCCCGCTCCACCTCAACCAGACACATACGGCAGTTACCGGCAATCATCAACTTCTCGTGGTAGCAGTATCGCGGAACGGTGCTTCCGGCCTTTTCGCAGGCCTGGATGAGGGCGGACCCAGCTGTTGGGGGCATTAGGGCTGTCTCTGCAGCTGCTCGCGGGAGGGGCAAGGCGGCGTACCTTCAATTGAGACCTTCTTTCCATCTGGAGGCTGTCAGTGTTCGTCGTCGCTGGCAATGGGGGGAGGTGGCACAAACCGATTGTGAGCTCGACCTCTGCTGGCCGGGGGGCCGAGGCAGTAAAAGCCCGGCTGCCATTGAGGGCTGCGCCGCGGGCAGGCCTCACGAGCGACCGGATTGTGTGCCGCAGCATTGTGACGTTTGAAGGGGGCGATGGGGCGGGTTGCGGGAGGTTGTTCAGAGCTTCAGTTTATCTGATCCACGCATCGATGAGGGCTGCCAAGCCCATCATCACTTAAATGGCAGGCGTGATTGGTCAACGTCCGAGCGCCAACGTCGGTACAAAATTCTGCGTTGTGTCCCACGGTCTTCTCTTCTTCACTCATTACGGGCACAATTTATTGTAGGAAGGTCGAGCCATTTACTCAACTATCCTCTATTACGTGCCCCAGAGCACGACTCACCGTGCGAGGTAGCTGGAGCAGAGGAGGCATCTGATGATATCTCGTTCCTTACCAACGTCGCTACATACTGCTGTGAAGAAGAATGCTTTGATGCGATGACAAGTGGCCGGCGTGCCAGCGTTGCGAAACCTACTGCACCCAGACTCGTCCGGCCTACCAGTCGGCGAGATGCTGCATCACATCAGGCAAGAGGGTGCTTTCTTATTGGGATGTATACATCTGTACGAAGTGATTCAGTCATGGTTCGCGACTTATTGGCTGCGATGACGATGGGTTGGATCCTACAAAAGGGCCAAGTGGCTGTACAGCCTTGTTGTGGCTTCCCAGTAGCGTTGTGCTGGTGCTGCATGCCACGGAACGTGACGTGCTGTTCGGATGCTGCGGGGAACATCTGCTTGAGCTCAGTGCCATTGCTGCTCCAGTTGAACTACACCGCTCCACTGCATACATCACCGTAGAATATTGTGCAATCGTAGTAAGCATGTTCAAGGGTTCCATTAACTTGTTACATCATAGAGATCTCATCTCAGACGCCTCAAACGACAGGATATCGAGCTGCATCCTGCTCTCTATTGCTCTAAAAAATACCCGACCCAAACGAAAGAAGGGATGAACTTGACCCCAGAACGCCTTTTCGGTGGACAAAGCGTGATCTGCACTAGATCACACTCCCATGACAGAGTTTACTCCTCAGGACCAATCTCCATCTTGGCACCTTTGCCAGCGGTAGTCTTGGGGACCGGGGCCGCGATCTTTGCGGGTGGGGTGCCGAGACCGTTGTGGTTACGGAAGAAGAGAACACCAGCGGCCTCACCGGTGGCACCCTCGGTAGGCTCGACCCACTGGCACATGCGAGCGCTCTTGTACATGGCCTTGAGGAAGCCGACTGAGCCACCCTCGACATCGGCGCGGTAGTGCTGGCCCATGACTGGCTTGATAGCCTCGGAAGCCTCATCGGCGTTGTAGAAGGGAATGGTGGAGATGTAGTGGTGAAGGACGTGGGTCTCGATGATGCCGTGGAGGAGAGTGCGTCCGATGAAGCCAAACTCACGGTCGATGGTAGCGGCGGCTCCGCGGACGTAGGTCCAGGTCTGAGCGTCGTAGTGAGGGAGAGTGGGGTCAGTGTGCTGAAGGAACGTGATAGCAACGAGCCAGTGGTTAACCCAAAGGTAAGGGATGATGTACCAGACGAGGAGGTTGGCGAAGCCAAAGTTCTTGCCAACCCAGGTGAGACCAGCAAGAGTGATGGCGATACCGAGATCGGAGAGAAGGATGAGCTTCTCGTCCTTCTTCTCATATAGAGGAGAGGAGGGGTTGAAGTGGTTGACGCCCTTGAACACCCCGTTCTTCTTGCCGAGGCCCTTACCCTCGGATTGACGCTCGTGGAAGTTGTGGCCGGTAACGTTGCTGAGCAGATACATGGGCCAGCCACCAAGCTGCTGGACGACCATATGGATGAGGGTGGCGATGGGAGTCTCCTCGGTGAGCTCGTGGAGCTCGTGGACGAACTTGCCGACGCGGGTCGCGTAAACCTCGCGGGTCTTGGGAACGAAAACCATGTCGCGCTCCATATGACCAGTGGCCTTGTGGTGCTTGCCGTGGGAGATCTTCCAGGAGAAGTAAGGAACGAGGAGGGCAGAGTGGCAGATCCAGCCAACAGTGTCGTTGAGAATCTTGGAGGGAGAGAAGGCCTGGTGACCGCACTCGTGGGCCATGACCCAGAGACCAGTTCCAGACAGACCCTGGATGACGGTGTAGAGAGTCCACAGAACAGCGCGGACAGGCATCGAGGGGATGGTCTCGGGCGTCACATAGTTGTAGAAGAGGTAGAAGACGGTCGCGAGCTGTGTGATGTCACGCGCAACGTAGCCCAGACTGCGGACAGCAGAGCGCTCGAAGCAGTGCTTAGGGATGGCAGAGCGGAGCTGGCCAATGGTGTAGTCAGGAATCTGGAACTCGTTGCCGTAGGTGTCGATGAGCTTGCCGGTAGGCTTAGCAGCGGCCTCAGCGTCGGAGCCGAGCGACGAGAGGGAGGTGTTGGAGGCTGAGCCGGCTGGAGAGTCGGAGGGCGAGTTCGCAATGGTCGAAGGAGCCGAATCGGCGGTGACATTGCGTCTCAGAGCACCCGCGGGGCGGGCGGTGGTGGTAGCAGCCATCTTGGATTCGAAGATGAACAGGCGTCGGTGATGAGTGTCAAAGTCCCTCAAGAGCGAGAGGAGGGGCAATGGCAGGACAAGTTGCAAGAACTTGTTGGGGGCGCAGATCGTTTGTTGAGGTCGAATGCCTGCAACGACAGCAAGAACAACGGGCTGAAGCCTGCAGCAACAGCAAGAACGATGGGCTGAAAACCTTCAAGGAAGTCGGAGAGTCCTGAGGAGTTGAAGGCTGGCCGAGAGCGGGCGCACGGGTTTTAAAGTACCACAGTTGCCCCAGGCGGTGTCGATGGAATTTTGGGTAGACCCTGACACGAACGGTAAGCGTCGCGAGCAGAGGGTTCGAGAACAGGGGTACCAATAAGAACAGCTCCAGGTCGAGTGCTAATGCACTTCCGATCTCTATCTCTCCACTTGAAAAATGCCACCCTATCTTATGGATACCTTTGCCACCGCATTGGGCTCTTTGAGTACTGCACCAACTGCGAAACACTGCTGTGTGGTCCAGTGTCCACAGTGGCGGCAAAGCTCGCGCATTCTCTAGCCTCAACACCTCTCTCTGCCACGTCTGGGGTGAGGGCTGTCAAGCCGATTCCTTCTACCCGCCACCTTGGCATGTGTGCACGGCTCTCAGACCGCCAACTCGCACCACCTGGCACGCGTTCTTTTCCGCTGATTTGCTCTGCGGCCTCGCCTAGAGGTTGAATTGAGCAGGTACCACCACGTCTGTGCCGTCCCGCTTTGCGCCAATGGCTCCTGCCATGTTGGCTCGCAGACATGTTACTACAACTGCTGGTGCATCTGATGTATGTAACCAGTGCTAGATGACTTGCGTTCAGACTGGACTGCTGACAGGTGCAATTGTGCGATGTAGCTAAAAGTCTCACCGCGAAAAGCAGCCGGGATCTGTGCAAAGATCTCTAAAGCTGATGCAGGGCAGCGTTAGTGCGTCTTTCGATTGGGTGTTTCATCACACCACCGAGGCATTTGCTATCCGTTCCTGAGTGGCGAGTTGAGGCGGTCATACATCGGCTGAGTCTTCACAGTGGCTTTGCATGCATGCTGACCATGACACCTCAATTCTATGGTCTGCGGCAATGATGGCATTAAGCCTTGAAGCAATACAACTGGCAATGACAACAACGACTTGAATATCTCTTTCAGCTGATTTGCGCGAAGCATGCCACTCAGTATCGGCTGCTATCAGTTTAAGCTGCAAGCACCTCGATAACTCATGTGAAAGAGGGGATGACATAGCTGTGGATGCAGATGAGAGCAGCTGACGACAATCTCCAGCTGTTTGCAGGGCCTATCGCGTGTGATGGCCAATGGCAGCCATTCACCACCACACGTCCTGCTCGACAGCATGGATCGCTTCGCTCCGTCCATCACATCTTCAGCTCTGATGGTTACACTGAGAAGAGATACGCTGCCTCGCCCGAACTTATCGTGGTGTAGTACTTCAATTGGTCTGAAGTAACAGGCTCTAGTTAGGACCAGTGGACTGTAAGCAATCGTCAGGGTCAAACAACAATCGAGAATCTGCACCACAAAATGCATGTTATTTATTTGATTTCCTTCGCACGGTGATTGTAGACATTCGGAAATCACCATCACTTAACGCCACCACCATCAGACGTCGTCTCGAAGTGGGTCCTTCTCCAGACTTTCACATGTCAAATCACCACGCTTGCGAGTGCACGATCGCCCGCCCAACGGCCCTTGACGGATCCTTCCCATGTCTGAGCCTGCACCTAGCGTCGGAGCACTCTCGCCAGCCATCAGACGTGGAGATCAGGTGTGGAGTCAGTGAACCTCACGCTTGGCAGGATGTTGTGTGACCGAGGGCCTTCGGACGTCTTTAAGAAAGTTTTGAGAAGACTCCGACAGGGGTGTCGTGGAATCCAAACATAATCATGGATAGGACTGGTAAGACCTATACAACTAGCTTGACTAACCTTTCCCAATCGATCTTCTTCCAAGTCACGAATGCAAGCAGTGCGACGACACCTATTCGTCCTACGAGAGCGGTGGCCACAGCTCGCCTCACAAGAGGGTAGTATCCCTCCAGCATCGAATTGACGGCCGCACCTCTCGCGACCATCTTTGCCCGCCCGGTCTGTCCCCACCCCCTACCCACGCCCAATCCAGCTATCCCAACCTCGCCGGGCTTCTCCCCGCCTTGCTCTGTCTCAGCAAAGAGCGGTCCTACAGCCTCACTCCCGAATCCTGGTAGGTCCTGCTCACCAGCTGCCGTCGACGAGTGCGTAGTCGCCGTCGACATCTCAAGTGATTTTTGCGTGCGAAATCTATACGACATAGCCCACATCACGGACCTGACGTCCCAGCTCGTAAATGTCGGATATGTCCACAACTCCAGCGCATTGTGCGGCGGGATATGTTCCAGGAAGTCGCTCACAACGCCCAATGTCAGCCCCCAGAGCAACAGCGGCGGTTTCCCATCGCTGCGGTCCTCGCCAAAGACGAGGTCTTTGACCTTGGTCGCTGTGCCTTTTGGTGGCGCGCTGAAAGCAGGCACAAAGTCAGGTATCGTGGCGCAGTGTGTGGAGTTCGAAGGGACGAGGCGGATGGCTGCAAACATCATCTTCGAGAGCATGGCCTGGAGAAACCAGCGCTTAATGCCGAGTTCAGATTTTGCGAGGCGGGCGGAGACATCGGCGTACTCGTGGGTACGGAGGACGGGAGACAGGAGCGCGCGAATGGGGACCCAGTGCGAGGAAGCTACTTCGGTGGGCTGCAAGCGTTGGGTTGGGTAGTTGGGCGAGGTGAGGAGGTAGATGTACGGGCAGAGTACCATGAGTCTGGACTGTTTAGCAGGTAGAAGTCAAAGCTAGTAAAACTGGACTCACGGTACCTTGCCCCAGCTTGTGGTAACTATCCGCTGGGGCAGGTTGCCAACCGCGATCGCACTGTGGTAGCCGAGATCAATGCCTACTTCCTCAGACGCTTCCCTCATAGCTGTGACAGCGTCGTCATCGTCCTCGGGATCCCGCTTCCCTCCAGGCAGAGCGACGTGACCGTTCCACTTGTCTCCTATCCTCGTCGCTCGCTTGATGAACAGTATTTCAGGGTCGCCATGCTTCACCCAGTCCTGCTCGAAGAACGCGTGCAGGATGTCGTCAAACCCGAGCTTCTGGCCAGACCCTGACGCGGCAGAAGATCTTCGACGGGGCCTTGGTGGGTGTTGCTGCGCAGAATGTAGAGGTTTGTCTGAGTAGGCTGGCCAATGATTGTAGTTTGGCTGGACACGCAAGATCAGGGCGACGCTTGCGCGTTTTGGCACTGTTGGAGGGCACGCGACCTCTGGGTACGGATTTGCATTGAGCTGGAGGAGGACAGATTTGAGGTGCGCAATCAAGGCTTCGGCTTCTGTTTGCTCTGACATGCTGGCGCGTTGCGCTGGCCGCGTGCTGTGATTTCGTTCTACGCCGTAACGGCTGGGACGGATAACACGAGAACACACCCTCTGACGCGACACGGCAGTCTAGGTACAAGCAAATATAGTGGACTAGTATCAAGCGTTGGAGATGACAGACCCAAGACGGCGTTGGATCGTGCGACGTGAGGTCAGTGCAGGTAAGCTCACCATCGAAGCGACACACCTCTGAGAGCCGAGGCTACCTAGCGCCTCACAGACAAGCTGGGGTAGCAATTAGCAATGCACACGAGCCGACGAGACACAGCAACCATAGTGCGCAATCGAGCATCAGGCTCAGTCACTTTCTGGCAGGCGCGGAAATGCTCAGATATTTAGTCGGTAGCGCTGCCGTCGGAGGCAGCTGTAGCGAATGGGAGCCGAGATCGGACAGGAGGGGAAAGACAATCGTCGTCACAGCGGGGCAGTTTGCTGCGCAAAAATATCGAGACACCCCACGCTGGGCGCTGGCGCTGCACATATACCCCAGAGACCCTCTGCTTACCTTTCCTCTGCCCTTCAATTGATCACACACAATCATTGAAGTACTCAGTCAACATGGCTGGCCAAAAGACTGGTGCGTGTTGCTCGGCCTCCCACTGCAGCAGAACTGACGCCTTGTAGCTATCATCTCCGTCTACGACAAGACAGGCCTCCTTGACCTGGCCAAGGGCCTCAAGGAGGCCAATGTCAGGCTGCTCGCCTCTGGCGGCACCGCCAAGATGATCCGCCAGGCGGGCTTTGAGGTCGAGGACGTCTCTGCCATCACCAAGGCGCCTGAGATGCTCGGCGGACGCGTCAAGACTCTGCACCCGGCTGTCCACGGCGGCATTCTCGCGCGCAACCTCGACTCGGACGACTCGGACCTCTCTGCGAACAGCATCGACAAGATCGACTTCGTTGTCTGCAACCTGTACCCGTTCTCCGAGACTGTTGCCAAGATCAATGTCACCATCCCGGAGGCTGTCGAGGAGATTGACATCGGCGGTGTCACTCTTCTACGCGCTGCGGCCAAGAACCACGCACGCGTTACCATCGTCAGCGACCCCAATGACTACCACGACCTCCTTACCGAGCTAAAGAACAACGGCGGCGAGGTTTCTGAGAAGAGCAGACAGCGATACGCTCTCAAGGCCTTCGAGCAGACATCTACATACGACAGTGCCATCTCCGAGTTCTTCAGGAAGAAGTATGCCGGCGATGGCGAGCAGTTCCTGCCCCTGCGCTACGGCGCCAACCCTCACCAGAAGCCCGCGACCGTCTCCATGACCGACAAGCCCCTGCCGTTCAAGGTCCTTGGTGGATCACCCGGATACATCAACTTGTTGGATGCCTTGAACGCATGGCCTCTGGTCAAGGAGTTGAGCAAGGCGCTCGACTACCCGGCAGCTGCCAGCTTCAAGCACGTTTCGCCCGCCGGTGCTGCCATCGGTGTTCCCCTTAGCGCCGAGGAGAGGCAGGTCTACATGGTCGACGATATCGCGGGCATTGAGAGCTCTGGTCTTGCGCAGGCCTACGCCAGAGCACGCGGTGCTGACAGGATGTCCAGCTTCGGTGACATGATTGCTCTGTCTCACGAGGTTGATCTGCCCACCGCCAAGATCATCAGCCGAGAGGTCTCCGATGGTGTCATTGCACCTGGCTATACTGCTGAGGCTCTCGAGATCCTCAAGAAGAAGAAGGGTGGCAAGTACCTTGTCCTTCAGATGGACAACGACTACGTGCCCTCTACCGATGAGTCGAGGACGGTCTACGGCATTACTCTCAAGCAGCACCGCAATGATGCTAAGATCGTGCCTTCTGATACTTTCAACACCGTCATTGTCCCCAAGGGCACTGGCGCACTGCCCAGTTCAGCTCAGCGCGATCTGGCCGTGGCTACCATTGCGCTCAAGTACACTCAGTCCAACAGTGTGTGCTACGCGCTCAACGGCCAAGTCATTGGTCTCGGTGCTGGTCAGCAGTGTAAGTCATCCGTACGCGAACCATACACAGTTGCTAACTAGATCCCAGCTCGTATTCACTGCACACGTCTCGCCGGTGACAAGGCTGACAACTGGTGGATGCGCTTCCACGAGCGTACCCTCAACCTCAAGTTCAAGAAGGGTACCAAGCGCCCCTCCAAGTCCAACGCCATCGACCTTCTCTGCTCTGGTCTCATCCCCGATAGTGGCATTGAGTACGATGACTTCGCCGCAAACTTCGAGGAAGGTCAAGTTCCCAAGAACTTCACCTCGGAAGAGCGCAAGGAGTGGTTGTCGAAGCTGCAGGGCGTCGCTCTATCTTCGGACGCATTCTTCCCCTTCATCGATAATGTGTTCAGGGCGCACAGGAGCGGTGCTAAGTACATCGCAGCACCGACAGGTAGCCAGAATGATGGCGCAGTTTTCGAGACCGCTGAGAAGCTTGGTATTACATTCGTCGAGCAGCACATTAGGCTGTTCCACCACTGAGCAGTGGATTTTTGTGTGTTTTCAACAGGCGCATGGGATTAACGAAGTTTACGTAGGATGTTTTGGACGGGTATAGATAACCCAAAATGTGGAATCAAAATGGTTAGGTCACAAGGATATAGGATCCAACAACTACACATTCAACATGACTCTCCATGTCCCTCACCCTGATTCCCACTCATCAGCAGAGCAGCATGGTACTCTGTGTGACCACAGAGCGAAGCTCATGCACAACACCAAAATCGACAGAGAGTCGGGGCGGAATCTCACTTCGGATGTCGGTACAAATTGCTTCCGTACTGTAGATAAGTACCTCCGGCGGTTGTTCCGCATGCATGTCGTATTGCGAAAAGTCGTTCAAGATGCTTGGTGTTGAGCAGATTGAAGTCGTCTTCAAATCTACTACGGTCTTATCATATGCTTCTGATCGCTAATACCTAACAAATGCCACAACTCTCTCCCTGCACGTTCTCTAAAGTTACTGCGTCTGAACAGCGCTGACGAGCTTTTCTGCAGACTCGAAGGTCAGCGCAGGGGAGAATGGTCTACCGTGATTTGCTTGCTTCATCTATCTGCAAGGGATATCAATAAGCAACACCAATAAAATGGTTGTTGCTGGACTATCCCCAGTGATCCATGGTAGGGCGCAGTATGGACGTGAGTCAGATCGACTCACCGACCGCAGCACGCTACCGGACATAGAAATTAGCAAATGCCGCTAGCGCTCCTCTTGCTGCAGGGCGTGGACCCCCACTTGTGGAGAAGAAGTATAGCTTGGTAAGAAAAAAGTATTGCCGGTACTCTTCGACTCTTGACTTCCCTCGACTGTGATTCTCTGCATAGCAAACTTTTGCACTAAGAGCTTGGAACCTGATGGCCACATCTGAGGAGCAGCAGCCGCTGCTTAGACCAATTGTTGACGATGCTGAGTCGGACACGAAGCATGACGAGGTGATCTTGGACTTTGAGGTGGGAGACCCAGAAAACCCCAGGAACTGGGACTCCAAGTTCAAAGGATTGATTGTGTTTCTTCTCGCATTCATGGCGTTTACTGTGTAGGTCACCAATGTTTCAATTTTCCACTCAGTGTAGTTACAGAGCACACCTGTAAGTATAATGCTGACTTTACTAGAACCTTCACATGCATCGGAGTCGTTCCAATTGCTGCCAATATCGTCGATGAGCTCGAAGGCAAGCACGCAAGCGCATCGACGAGTGCGCTCCTCGTCACCATCTGGGAGCTCGGCGAAGCCGGTGGACCTCTTCTGATCGCCCCTCTTTCTGAAGTTTTTGGCCGTTATCCGGTCATGAATGCGTGTAATATTGTCTTTATCATAGCGACCTTCCTTGCTGCTGGCAGCACAAGCACTAATCTCCTCATTGCTGCGCGTTGGCTTACTGGATTTGCCGTTGCTTCAAACGTACTCAATCCCAGCATCATCGGCGATATCTTCGAATCCGACCAGCGCGGCTCAGCCATGAGTTTGATTTCGCTCGCGCCTCTTATCGGCGGTGCAATTGGTCCCGCAATTGCAGGTGCGATTGCGCAAACCCTCGGATGGCGTCAAGTCCTTTTGATGGCTGGAGGTCTGGCCGTCATTGCTGAACTCCTGATCCTGACCTGCTTCAGCGAGACATATAAGATGGCTATCCTCCACAACCGCATTGCACGCATCAAGCGCGAAAGTGGAGAATTCAAGAACGAACCCTTTGCGCCCAAAAACAAGCATGAAGATCTCCGGAAGATCTGGCATGCGCTCACCCGCCCGTTTGCCGTCATGTTCGGATCGGGCGTGCTTATGTCCCTCTCCCTCCAGGCCTCCATCTCCTTCTCCTTCTTCTACGTCATGAGCATCAGCCTCCCGTCCATCCTGCAGGACAGTTACGGCTTCAACCCCGCCGAAACCGGCGCCGCATTCGTAGTCCTCAGCCTCGGTTCGCTACTCAGCGTGCTGATGTGCAACGCCTTCCTGGACCGCATCTACATCGCGCTGCGAAACCGCTCCTCGAACCCAGATCAGGGCAAGCCCGAGTACCGGCTTCCACTCGCGGTGCTCGGCGCTGTTCTGCTGCCCTTCAGCGTCACGGCGTACGGCTGGATTGCGCATCTGCAGCTGCCCGTGCCGCTGCTGCTCGCATCGGTCGTGTTGCTTGATTTCACGCTGCTGACCAACATCATCCCAGTGCAGGCGTATGTCGTGGACGCGTGCGGGCTATACTCTGCGTCTGCGATGACGGGCGTGATCGTGTCGCGTTGTCTGATGGGTACGTTTTCTGCCGCTAGCGACAGGGCCGCTGCACGAGTATCTAGGATACGGGTGGGGCTTTACGGTGCTGGGGGTCGTTGCGGCGGTGGTCGCTTTGATTCCACCCGCGATACTGAGGTATGGGAGTGAGTGGAGGCAGAGGAGCGAGTACACAAGGGACATTTAGTTGCGTACTGGGCAGCGATGAGGTACAGGGTGATCTGCATTTACAATGGCGTTGTTGGATTTCTGTAAAGATTCGACGCATGTGGGATAGACGGTCAGGACGTCTGCATGTTGATGAGACATGGTTAGCGGAAAGATGATAAACATGACCAAGCGAGGGTCTGATGTGACTAGTATCGCATACTTCGCGTATTGACTAGACTACTAAGATGCTAGAGTTTGGTCCGAATAGATATTGAGTTTGGTACCAAAGTGATGACTTCTGCAAATCAGACATGAAACACTCCTATGGCTAATGAGAGACCAGTTCTTGACGGTGAAGTTTTGAACATTGGTAAAAAGTTCAACAGAATGTCGTTTGTGGGTATCTCTGGTGGTCGATATGCACACACCTTACTCTGTAAGATGCTTCTCAAAATTATTGGCTGTTCAGCACATTGTGCAAAAACCCACCGTCTGATCCGACCCAGAGCCTCGAAATGACGGCCCCAGAATCAAAAAAGTTTCACACCACCGTCACTCTGCCCGACTTCCTCCTCACTTCCACTGTCCACATACTGGGCAGCTTGGCCATTTCCATCTGCATGCCCAGCCTGCTCAGCTGCCTCACGCTTCTTTGCCTTTTTGTTCTTCTTCTTTTTCTTAGACGGACTTTGCATAGACACCTTGTCTTGCAGTTCGCCACCCTTGTATGTGGTCCCCTGCGTAAGAGCGTCTGCTTCTGGCCACTCGTACGCCCACTTGCCGGAGTCGTGCTGGAAAGGCTCCTTTCTCATGAACTTGGAAACATCCTGTTGTGATCGCAGCCCCTCCAGGTAGCCTGCGACCTCTAGCAGCTTATCCTCCCGCATCTGTTCTGACGTGGCGGTGAACTCGCTGATCTGGAGCAAGTTGTGTGGTTGTGCAGCTGCCTTGAGCATGGAATCGTCAATCAGGACCGTGTTATGTTGCCCAAATCGTCCTCCAGTCTGATAGTCCGGGTGTTGCCTCTGAATCTCATCCTTACCCCAGACCAAATTGAGGTTCTTGTACACTTGTACATTCCTGTTATAGAACTCGGGCTTGAGGTTGAAGTTGTCACGGGCCCACTGGGCCACTAAAGTCTTCCTCAAATTCTCTTCCAGTGACTGCTCCACAAGGGAAGCAACGTTCTCAGGACGAGCGCTTGACCACACCATAACGGCGAAGTTCGAGAACAAGTATCGCAAGAAAGGTATCAGGAAGGGTCGTGCGATCATCGTCCTTTTGTTCTTGGTCGGCCGGTACAGAAGGGTGCCGTTTAGATCCAGAATGACGAGTATACGGCCGGACACTTCAACAGTGGAGGGTTCTTCTGCCGCCTGTGCCATGTAGGCTGCGCCGGGCGTCGGTGCAGGCAACATGATTTTGGCTTCTCGGCTTCTTCCGGTTGGCTTGGTAGTAGGGATTGCTTTTGACACTCTACATGACTTGTCAATACGGGAACTGGAACTAACTCGGTGCAGGGAGTCATACTCTTTCGCCTTCGTTAGGCCATCTTTGACGATCTGACTAGAGTCGTCGTCAGAGAGAGGAGTCGATGCCCTACGACTGAAGTTAGTCCTGCGATTCGTTGGTCTAATACCCTTGTAGAGCTTATCGAAAGCATACTGTATGTCATCGTTTGAGAGGCCCTGCAAGTCAGGCTGCGACTGCAGGGCAGCGAATGATGGCGCGAAAAACGGATAATTCCGCTGGGGCGTCTGTCCAAGTGCCTGCTGTGGGGGATTGATCGGTGTGAAACCCTGCGAGTAGCCATAGTATTGCGCCCACTGATAGTAGTATGCCTGTGCTTGCACCTGTTGCTGCGCGGCGGCGGCGTTGTACGGCTGCGGGCTGTTCGGATAGTAGTGTTGTGGCTGCCCGTAACGTGCGCTCCACTGAGCGTTTGCCACGGATGCAGGTGGCATGTAGCCTTGGGCAGGCGTCTGCTGGCTGCGGTTGCGATTTTGGTCGTAGGGCTGCCCTGGGTAGCCATAGTTCGGCGTGAACGGTTGCGCCCATGGATTGAAGTTGTTGTTCATCGCGGCGGCTGGCGGCTGGCTGCGGGTGTGTAGGGAAAATGCGCTGTGGTGGTGACCGGCAGCAGCCTTGAGTGGGTTAGTGTTGGGTTCTGCGACAGCAGTATCGTGGGAAATATACCGTTTGATGTCGACAGACATGACGAACAAACGGGACTCGCTTAGCGGACTCTGCTGCGCGTGTGAGGTGTGATGGTGATAGTGAGAGTGAAGAGCGCAGCATGAGAGCTGGAAAGTCTTTCAAGCATGCACGTGAACGTTCGCTGTTGCCTCCCGCCGTGAAAGTATTTGGGTTGCGCCGGCTAAAACCCGGCTTAACTGCGGGGCCTGTCCTAACTTTTTGGATGCACGCATCGCTGCTCTCGGTCTCAGTCGAAGCAGGGCGAACACAGGATGCCTCCACTCTCTAACAAACTCGACCGCAAGCTGCGCGCTGCTGAAGAGAGCTCAGACGACAGCGAAAACTATGAGGTGACCGATCGGTCTTCCTCTGAATCGGTACTGGAGTTTGACGCCGGAGATGTTGTGGGCTCGGATGAGGAAGACGAAAGCGAGGCCCCAGATGGCTCTGAGGAAGAGGAGTTGGTTAGTGTTTTTTCGAGCGCTCTGATACCTCCATGCTGACAAGTTACAGTCAGACGCCTCCGACGACGACCAGGTACAGGCACAGATGAGCAAGGTCTCTTTTGGAGCCCTGGCTAAAGCACAAGACGCAATCTCAAAGTCGACAGATCGGAAGCGCAAGCGCGGCGACGACTCCTCAAAATCACAGGAAGACAAGTTGGAAACACTGAGGGCACGGTTACGGCAGATCAAGGCAGAGAAGATGGCAAATAGCGAGGCGAACCCCAGCAAAAAGCCCAAAGTTGCTGAAAAGAGCAAGGCAAAGCGTCAGGAGCGGGAGGAAAGCGCAGGCAGAGAAGACGATGAGGACTCAGATGCCGCACCGCACGCACGATCCAGCAAGCACGCACCAGCTGTACAGTCGAGCAAACGCATGGTTTCCCGCAAACGACAAGTTGTCGACGTCAAGAAGCCCGTCTTTCGCGACCCACGATTCGAAAATGTTGGCGGTCCTCGCCCAGATGAAAACACACTCAGCAAGCGCTATGCGTTCCTGAACGAGTACAAGGCATCAGAGATCGCGGAGCTCAAGAAAGCCATCAAGAAGTCAAGGAATGGTGACGAGAAGGAGCAGATGAGGAAACAGCTAGAGTCCATGGAGTCACAATTGAAGGCTCAGCAGAGGAAAGATGAGCAGCAAGCTGTTAAACGAGAGCACAAAAAGACAGAGAAGGAGTTGATCAAGGAGGGCAAGCAGCCTTTCTATCTCAAGAAGTGTATGTTGCAACCAATGGCTGGATCGTCACGTTCAATTGCTAACAAAATGCGCAGCCGAGCAGAAGAAGCTTGCCCTGATCGACCGCTTCCAAAACATGAAGTCCAAGCAGCGCGACAGGACCATCGAACGCCGTCGCAAGAAGGTCACGTCAAAGGAGCGGAGGAACATGCCCGCGGAGCGACGTACTGCATGAGCTCACGAATCAGGTACCCGCTGCAAAGGCGGGATCTCGGTGGCGGTTCACTAGATTTGGACGGGAAGCAGGGTTGTCGACGAACTTTAACATTGCCATATCTTATATATACCCTACTCAGCACACTCAGTGCTGGCGAATTGAGGAGGTACTACCGTCCCTCACTCGAGGTTCAACATGTTTCTTCCGAGGCATGCAACTCCAAATGTGGGCATCAGCCTCTAAGCCCCACAGGTTTCCGTCAAGCTCACACCACCGAATGTGTCAAGGACGACCCGTCTGGGTTCCAGAACCGCGCCAAAATGACATGGCGTTCGCAAAGTTCGATGCGCATTGGGTGAACTGATCGTCAAGATCCCTGGCAGGTCGCTCAATGTGACAGGGGTCTCTCCAAGAAACGTGCCGTTCCACACTACGGCGCGTCAACGTCGACGTCATAGCGATGCATATCTGCTCCCAACCTCCTTGCTTGCTTATAGAGTCAGCACGGCCACATCTCATGTTTTTCATTCTGTCCTCGTCAGATTTTTGACACGTTTTCGACCTTTTGTCTTGTACACTACGAGTTCACCGTTGACATTTCAACGTTCACCCGCCACCTAGTGCAATACTAGTTTAGTCGTAACGGTCGAAGATCACCAATCCCATCATGTCTGGCACACGTGAAAAGCCGCTCCATGAGTAAGTTGAACAGATTTCCCTGACTGGGTGACTCGTATTCCAGTCGCAATGCTAGTGCTCAGTCTGACCAACTCTTTCAAGGCTCCTCTCCCGCTCTATGGTCGACATCTACGTCGGTGAGGAGAACACCCACTGGATCCTTCACGAGAAGCTTCTCTGCCATCACTCGCCTTTCTTCCGCAAGATCTTCTATGCGAAGGACAGCACAACAGATTCCTTCGGCCTCCCCGAGGACGATGACAATGCCTTCAAGACCTTGGTCGGCTGGCTTTACTCCAGCTCCCTCCCCGTTCCCCGCGAGGAGTCCGACTTGGGCGTGCTCTTCGACCTGTACTTGATGGCCGAGAAGTTCCAGATTCCCAACCTGATCGCCGACGTCCTCCAGGTCGTTCGTGAATGGTACAAGTTCAGCGATTCGTACCCAGGCCTGCGTCGTGTGCAGTACATCTACGCCAACACTGAGAACGGCAGCCCTATGCGCCACATGCTCGTGCACTCGATCGCGCGCATGATGGTGCTCGAGAAGGGTCTCCCTGCGCACTGGGACAAGGCGTTGCGCAAGAACGGCCAACTTGCTGTTGACGTTATCTGTGCAATCCAGGACTGGCGACTTGACGAGGAAGTCGTCCCTGATGCGCGTGACGACCCTGCCGAGGGTGAGGAGCTCATCGACGTCGAGGAGGAAATCAAGCAGAATGACGCCGAGCTTGAGCAGAATGCTGATATCGAGGACAACGCATCCGAGTCTGTCGAAGAAGCCGAGGCCGAGGAGCAGGAGGAAGAAGAGGAGGAAGAGGACGATGCTGAGGAGACAGACGATACTGTTGTCGGCAGCCCAACGCAGAGCAAGCACGACATCTCCAAGTCCGACAAGAAGGCCACCAAGGGCGCTTCTGACAAGGTCGATGACCTAAAGAAGGATTTCAGCAAGTTCAGCCTCAATGCTGTGCCCAACGGTCTTACCAACGGTGACTTCGGCTCGCTGAAGGCCTAGATCTGTTGACGTACAACTTAACTATGCTGAGGCTCAACCACTTCCAGGCTCAACCACTTTCAAGCTCGACCACTTCCAGGCTCGACAATCCCTCCCTTTGAGCGCAGGCTCGCTTTGGTAAAAATTTGCATGATGGAAACGAGACATGTTGCATAAAGGCGTCCAGGTTGCTATTTGGATTTCGAAACGCTCAATATTCTCAGGTTTACTTCTCTTCTCCCTAATGCCTCTACGGACGGCTTATTGCAATGTAGTGTACCATATCTTGACATCTTGGCTTGCAATTAAAACCCTAGTTCCAATCGAACCATCTCTCCTCGTGACATGCACCCCCGGTCTGTAACACTCCTTCCGTCAATGCATGTCAGATGCACCAGACTCGCTACTCCCGACGGACTGGTCGTTGGCACCCAGGCGGTCTGGGGATCTACACTCGACCATGCTGTCTGGCGATGTCTGGTCCATCTCGGCCACTGCGCCGAGGGCGCGGGCCTCGACCACATAGAGCGCTCGGGACCTTTCGAACCTGCATCGTACCTGCTGAGGGGTAGCGAGTAATGGTCCGTATCGCGGCTACGGAGTGCGCGAGGTGCGAGCGCCGACCCATGCAGGTAATTCTCGTAGACTCTGGCTGTTGTACGGTTTGTATTCACAGCTGACGGGACACGCCCCTTAGGGACAAGGCTTGTCTGCTTCAAGCACAGCATCCGCCTCCATTAGACTACGTGTGGAGTCGCACGAGGTCTGGCCTTTGAGAGTGCATGAGTACAGTTTGAGGCTACGTCTGGCCTCGAGAAAGACGGCCTCCGATGCGTCTGTGCATATACTGCACCCAGACGCGCCTGGCCAGGTACTTGACAAGATGCAGCATTAGGCAAGAAGGCATTCTCTTCTTAGGATGAACAGAGGGAATCATTCGGTCGCAGCTATGTAGCTCATTGGCTACGGTGAAGCTGGGTTGAATCCTACAAAAAGGCTAACTGGTTGGTTGGACGTGCCTGGTGCGTGGTTTTTGGAACACTTTACGCAAATTTACGAGGGATGTCTTCCAGCAGGGTAGGTAAAGTTGAGGAACTAGGCTGAAGGTGCCGCTCGTTGTGAGAGGAGCGGATGTTTTCGCAAAAAAGAACTCGATTAGTATGTAGTCATAGTCTGAGTCCACATCACCCCGTCCAATCTGAAGCTCGAGGTAGATTGTCCTCTCCATCGCGATTCGGATATGAATATCATGGCACGACGGACTAGAGTTGCGACCGAGTGACTGGGGCGTCTTGCATATGAGAAGGATGTAGCGAACAGCCAGAGCAGATCAAGTAGATAGCAATACGATATGCGCATTCTGGTGTCGCTGCTACATCTCCACAATGAGTGTATTCATATTAATTCACAGATGGGTGAGGAAGTCTTGGATTGTACACCAGTGGACCATGCCTTGTTCTTGTTCAGTGTTCTTGTTGCGTGGAGAGTTTCGCTCTCGAATATGTACCTACCATAGGTAGCCTTTCATCGCAACCGTGAAACCGTACGGTTTCATTGAAATAAACCACGTGCGCGGCTATGACCGCGTCACGACCGTGATGTACGTGAGCAGCCACGAGGTAACATCGCGTACATCTGCACGTCGTCAGACTCGACTAGTCTGCTACTCCGCACCTAACTACTCTCCACACCCACGATGCTCCAGTCGCACCCCGCAATCCGAGAGATTGTCTACTGGATCTGCGGGCATGGAGATCGTGGTTCGCAGATGTCAAATGCTATCAGGACCCTCAACACTGGCCTCGGTGAATCACGTGCGCGCGGGTGGAAGGAAGCTGAAAGAGCAGAGCCTCCCGCAGCCGCACCTCGGTGAAGCTCCGATCTCGCGGAACGGTTCGAATTTCGTGGCTGGCGGAAGGTATGCCTTTCGCGACACGTTCATGTGCACAAGATCACTCAAGGCGCGGGTGGCTGATGATGGCTGACATTGTTCTCTCCGGTCCTGCTTGGCTTGTGAACTCTAATTAGTCCACAGCATGCATGCCGCAACGTAGAAGCTCGAGGACGAAGCTTGAGCGCACGCTACCCTATCAGTAGACTCCAACACCTGCATCTGCGGGCGTCTTGCCCGTAACTGATCCTGGGCCGTGAAGTGAGCGTGTAGGTGCGAACGCGCGAAACTGGGAGGATCCCCACCCAGTCAACGCGGCCCCGACTCCTCACGCCCTAGTTCGAAGGTGTAACAGAATACGAGCACGGACACGAATGCACTAAAGCAATAGGTAACACTGTGTCGACCACACCTCAGCAGTGTGATGTATCCCTTCTGCCTGACAGGACGTCCACATGGTGTTTTGGAAGTGATAATCTTTAGCATGCGACTGCGTTGAAATGACACTCTGCTTCTCTTTGACGCCCAGCTATCGTGTGGGCCCGGTTACCGCGTGGAAGGGTTGGCAATCTCTTTGTTGGTCCCGCGTTTGCAACGCTCCATGACCAACAACTGGTAATGAAGTCCTAACCTATAGAGGATGCAGCTAAACTGCTATCTGCACTCCGTCCGCTGACCATCCCGCACGTCGGGGTATCACGCCGCGAAAGCTGACCCTGTTGGTGAGAATCGGCAGTGGAGAAGCTGGGAAACCTGGGGTTAAGCTTTGGGGCGCCGGATGAATCCAGTTCTGGCGTGCGGGGGCGGGCTAAGCGTTGATATGATAGGCTGCTACTTAGCGGCAGGCTGCCTCGATCGCAGAAAAGGCCGAGGGCCTTGGCAAGACAAAGCCACCGACAATGCGCTACCAACTGTTCCGGTGGGCTGACCGCTGCTAATGAGAGCCTCGCCGCACAGAAGCAGATGAAAGCGAGGTTGTGACATCGAATCACGCGCTTTGCGGTCGGCGTAAGACCGATCTAGGACTTAGGTACTGTGATTGATGGAATGTTGCGAGGTTATCAAATCCTAGAGGCGGCCCCTGTATTGTTTAAAGGTGGATGCTTTTCCCCATCGCTCGGTTCTCCAGCTCTTTCCCCAACTTCCCCACACACTTGCTGTTGCGGCCCACATCAGCAAACATGAGTGAGCCCATCGACCAGAAGGCGCTCGAGGCGCGAAGCGAGAAGGGTATCTCTCAAGTTGAGAACCACCACAACCTCGATGACTCGAACAACCTTGACGCCGAGGCGAAGATGGAGTCGTACAAGGCCGCTGCCATGGCGGCCGAGGTCGAGGAGCAGCAATCCGGTGTTCTCCAGGCCGTGAAGGAGTACCCCATGGCTGCCACCTGGGCCTTCATCATGTCGTGCACGATCGTAAGTCACCTTTGTGATCTTTCTCGCAAAAGTATATGCGGCTAACATCAATTGCAGATCATGGAGTCATACTGTGTCTTCCTCATGGGCAACTTCATTCCCTTGCCTGCGTTTGCAAAAAGATATGGTGTTCTCAGCCCAACGCTTGACGATCCCAATAGGCACCTCATTGTGGCTAGCTGGCAGTCCGCTCTCCAAATGGGTGGACCAGTTGGTGCGATTATCGGTGTCATGTTGGCTGGCCCCCTTACCAGCAGGATCGGATACCGATGGGCGACTATTACGGGCCTGATGCTTTTGAACTGCTTCATCTTCGTCATGTACTTCGGCGATTCGCTCCCAATCTTTTTCGTCTCCCAGCTTCTTGAGGGAATTCCCTGGGGTATCTTCATCGCGAACGCTCCGGCGTACTGCAGTGAGATTACTCCCATCCAACTGCGAGCTCCCGCTACTCAGATGTTGCAAATGTTCTGGGCCATCGGCGCCATTATTGTTGGTGGAGTCACGTACTACTACAACCCGATCGAAGCCCCGATCGCTTTCAGGTATGCACTGTTCTGTTTCACATGCTAGGTGGAATCCAGCTGACACGATCTCCAGGGTTCCAATTGCCCTTCAATGGATGTTCCCGACTCCTCTCGCTATTCTTCTTTACCTTGCACCTGAGAGCCCCTGGTGGTTGGTCCGAAAGGGCCGTCTCGAGGAGGCTGAGAAATCGGTTATTCGTCTGGGACGCAAGACAAGGGTGAATGCCAGCGAGGCAGTCGCCATGATGCGTCGTACCGTTGATCTCGAGAAGACCATCAAGGAGCCTAACCTTGTGGAATTGTGGAAGGGCACTGATCTTTACCGTACCCTCATTGTCTGTGGTGTATACGCCGCACAGAACTTGACTGGTAACCTTATCGCCAACCAGGCTGTCTACTTCTTCAAGCGTAAGTCGGACTGTTCGCGATTCCATTTGGAGCAGATTCACTGACTTGATTGCAGAGGCCGGCATAGGAACTGACACCGCGTTCGCACTGGGTCTTATCACATCAGCCCTCCAGTGGGTCTTCGTCATGCTTTCGTGGATCTTGACCTCGTACCTCGGCCGCCGTACTATCTACGTCTGGGGTTCGCTGATCAACGTTGCCTTCCTGGTGGCCCTTGGTATCGCTGGATCTGTTGGTGCATCGACCGCAGCCTCGTTGGCACAGGCATCGTTGGGTCTCATCGTTTCCGTTCTGTTCACCCTGGGTCCTGCTCCTGCTTCCTGGGTCATCATCGGAGAGACATCCTCCATTCGCCTCAGGCCTCTGACAACCGGTGTCGGACGTGCCGCGTACTACATCGTGAACATCCCGTGTATCTTCCTCGCAAGTTACATGCTCAACGCTGATGTAAGCAAAATTCTCCTCCGACTCTTACAGTACTGACTCAATACAGCAAGCCAACCTCGGTGGAAAGTGCGGTTATGTCTGGGGCGGAACTGGTTTCGTCTGTTTCGTGCTGGCCTACTTCTTCCTTCCTGAGATGAAGGGCCGCTCTTACCGCGAAATCGACATTCTTTTCAAGCGCAAGGTCCCGGCCCGCCAGTGGACCAAGACCGTCGTCGACATCGAGGCCGACGAGTAAACCGAGCCATGAAAAGGAACGAGGCATGAGAATGTCTAGTCTAGGCTTCAGATCGGAGAAGAAGCGTGGTAGCGGAGTCTGTTCTCTGTACAGCTATATTTAACGACGAGAGGCGGTCGATCAATCCTGACAACTTGGATGATCATAGTAGCCTAGTAATTGCAATATTGCGTCGCATCGACCGATGATTTAAACAACTCGGATTCTTGCAATGTGCTTTGACCCGTGCGCCCATGCTTTCCAAGCTCCGTATAAAGTCGTCAATATCAAGCAGTTTGACGACGTATCGGCTGGTGCTGTTGAAATATGCCACTACAGACTACAGATGATCTGAGTTCATTACGCTCTGGTAAGGTAGATCACAGAGACAGAGGTGAATGGATTCCGGGACATCCGGATGATCCGAAGAGGACAAAGTGAATACGCGAGAAGATTCCCGTCACCGCATGTTTCCCCGGAGACGAAGCCGGATGCCGGCAGTGACATACTTTCGATCCATTCTGCCATGAATTATCGCGATTGGCGCCCGTTACTTGTCGCGGTTGGCGCGTTACCGCGAAGCACCCTTGCTATAGTAGGGCTGAAGTATTTCAATATATAGCTCGAATCAAGGTTCGCAAGGGTGCGAAGACATGCAGGGCAAAAGTACAGGCAATGAATGTTAATAGCATGCCTGTCTCAATAACGATATTTCGGTACCAGCGTGCACTTTATTGCACTAAACTTAGCTGGTCAGTGTATAATACTACAACTATTAGGAGCAAACGACCAGGTTCGGAATGATGCTCATCCAATTGGTTCTCACCAAACGGTCCGTCGTATCGTTCCCGACATACACTAAGATGATTTTCGTAGAGGCGATGAACAGTATCGGGCCTTACTGTTACTGACTCTACATAGTCTCGTCGTCAAAATTGAGTCATTGTCACAGAGGCTATAATACCCTCAAATATGTAGCATGTCACTCCAACAGCTTCTCATGGTATCGCGCTGCCGATCATGTAACTGCACACTGTCGGCCGTAATTAATATCAACCGATGGTGCCTGAGATGAGACAGGAGCTTACGTAGCTTTGTGTACATATCATGACAATAATTCGGGACGACATTGTAGAACTCATATCAAGTCCATGCTTCAGGAGAGATATGACGAGGATTAGGTGATTATATCTTGTAACAGACAACTAAAATTTCATCGGCAACTTCTCGTATGCTTCATAATACGTCAATGATCCCTCAAGTGATTTCCCATAGAGAATTTGACGCATATTTTCTCTGAAAATGAGTGAACCCCTGGTTTCGAAGTTAGAATCGAAGTTACCTTTAATGCTTGCAAGTCTTCGAGGACCCGAGACCTGCATCATCGAGAGTTAACCTCTTGCCTGCTCTTACAGATTATGTACGTTCGTATCTTTTTTGATGGAAATACTCTCAGAGCTTGTCATGATCCGTGTCACAATCAAGTGTCTATTCGGTGAGACAGTTTATAGCCCACACGAAATATTCAGATGGCGCCATGGTAATATTGGCCTTGTTGTGTAAGGCAGATGGTGTGAAAGCGAGCGACAGAAAAAGCTGATACACGTGAGTGTGGGTGAGAAGGACGAGCTCCAGTAAAACGAACGGAATTGGGGAGAGCAGTGACAGTATAAGAGTCAGCGGCGAGCGAGCTTGCACTGCTGGAAGTGACGTTGGACTAGAGCGTGAGCAGAAGGTGCGTATAAGAGCATCTTCATTCAAGATTGTCTTCGTGTATTCCATACCTCATCACCTCTGGTACATAGATCATGTTACCTGATGGAGGCGAGACTGCACGTGCTATAATCCATGAAAAGCCCGAGAGCAATTCACTACAGTACAACGAGAGCTTGCGGGGATATCTTCCACTGCGTAACTATTTCCGCAATAGTACGCAGTAGCTGCTCGTTCATATGGCTGTTTATACAATTTAGCGTAAAGTTGCCCATCGAACCGCTCTGTAGTAGCACTCCAACTGTAATCGCCTCGCAGTCCTGATAGCGCACCTCTAACGATTCGGCTTGGTAGACGTTGAGTCTCCTCGCAGATAAACTTTCGTTTCTATGTGTCAGTGCTGGTGCTGATCAGATCAAAATGGCAACAAGAACACTCTCCGCCATGTCTTGCAGACCGTACTGCGTATGTAGAGCATCTTGATGAGGACCTGTAAGCACTGGCTTCTGGGCGTTCATCAAGACACTGTTTGACTCTGCAAGTCTGATCTCACAACTTGTTTGCTTGTTGTCGCTGAGAGGCTATACTGAATCGCGATTGAGTCAGATTCTCGAATCTCGATGTCGACGGATCGCAGCACCTTGCTGAAGGTCGTCAGTAATTGCCCGTCTCGCATGGTTTCCGAGGTTATGTTCCACTCATACAAGTCTTGTTTCCGCGTCTTTATGGTCACTGCCGTGGGTGGGTGGTACTGCCCGAGGCGTTGGTAATTGGCCCGGCTTCCCTGATCTGGAGACTAACATTGAAACCGGCCCGTGTACCCCTTTTTCGGCAGAGTCAAGTGCAAGGTCGTGTCTACAGGCCTGGATTACTGGGAGTTGGTCCATCATATAGGCATTATAGGTGATACACATACTTGGAGGCGAGAAGAATAGCTCGGGTTGTCTACTAAAAGTCAGTCCGCCAGCATCCTGTGTAGATAATGATTTGCCAGCCTAATTTTCCTAACACCGGCCACAACTTCCGTATTGTGCAATGGATGTTCTTCCCGCGCAACACAATGGAAAAGCTTTCGACGCTTGGTCATCTCGAACCTACCAACTCGAGTCTCGAGTCTAATGAAAGACAGCTGTTTCTACATCTCGCAATCAATCCGTACCATGTCTCTACTGGATATGATACTCGAACCATGGCCACGTGGACGACTCGGCTTAGATACTTACCATGAGTCTCATGCTAATTGTGAGCGGTGCTCGCTTCGAGGATAAGCTCCGACTGGACGGGTTCTATTGGATTTGTGCGTACCAGGATCTGTATGGGCGGAACTCGACGGTCCCACGGTGTCAGTCAGCGGGTGTGAAACTACCTGCTGATCATATTCTAGAGCAAGTCTCTGTGGTCTCAGATATGCGTGGACATGTCTCACACTGGTGCTGGAGGAGTGCGCAATTTCGTCAGTCAACGGATTAAGATAAGGTTTCCTGCAGGACGTCCCACCTTGCCCGGAAGCCTGAGTCTCGATAGCTGCATGTATGCATTCAGGTGATGTTGAGGCGAAAATGCTCATCCTGCAGTGCAAACTCCGGTTTCCAAACGCGAGACATTCAAAATCCTCTCACACAATCGCTAACGCAGATTCTGCAAGCGAGCTGTCGTACATCTGTAATCTGTTCGCCCTCTCGGAGGCATCGTGAGTCGGACTATTGAAACTGCCGCTGGGCACACCGCTCTAGTCAGTTCTCCGCTGCTGTGTCCAGGACTCACGGAGAGCGTGTCGAATGGTTTTACTCTGGCATGCGGCTCGTGGCTCGATCTGTCTAGTAACGTCAAAGATACACGGGTACTTGCACGAAACAGCACTCACGAGCCACAAAGACGCGGGATCGCCCGCCCGCTATACGGATGCGCGCATGGCGGTGTGGCCCGAGACGAGCTGTCGTTTACCTTACCTACTGGCCCGAGGACTTTACATCGTGTGCAGTCTCAGGGATGTCTGCTTTGATCGACGTGCAGCTCGTTTGCTGAGTGGTGCGACGTGCGGGGAAGTACAAGTATTGGTACGACGTGCAGCGCATACCAAAGTTGTGGTAGTAACGGGCATGTGCGGCTCAAAGTAGATGGAATAGAGGGGATTAGGACAGTGGAACGACGATTAAAAGATCCATTGGGCAGGTTACACAGCGTGGTAGTACATACGGTTGTAAGGCAGGGGCACGCAAAGATATTCTGGATTGATTAGACATGTAGTGGTGGCAGTGTGAAGTTGGGGAAATGCTGACATGGACCTGTGGCTACTATGTAGGCTGTGGGTTCGGATCGTTGATGGAGATACCAACGATCGTTTGATGGCAGCCAGGATGGGTGAGGCCACTGGTGGTACCATGCAGCCATGCATATGATCGGCCTGCACGTTGGCGATACAGCAGTACATGTGATCTGAGGCTCCGTGCGGTGCATATCTCAGTGCATCTCAACACCGCGATCTGCTTAGATTTGCAACGTAACGGGCTCATGGACTCCCTGCGCTCTAGTCCAACTGACATTTTCCGGTACGTATACCTAGTACTCATATACTCGAAATAGCGTTTCCGTAGATCAGGTGCCTCTTTGGTTCAAGCTCTCGCAGGGCCTGTCCCGGTCGTTCGGTTGCATGCAAGTCACCGTTGCGACCCACACGGTTCGCTCGATGTCGAAGCGACTACCGCTTCTGGAAGAGATAGGTAGAGTAAATTTTACACCGTACCTGATCACCGCTGCAGCAACGGTTGTGTGCCCGGATGAAGTGAAGGCCCCTTGAGCTGCCCCGAGCCTCTCCAGAATCTATCAATGCAATGCAGGACCCTACCAGTCCTTGCACATCACGGGAAATTTGATCGGCTGCAGACAGCCTGGGCGCACACGAGCGGAAATGAGGTCTTCGTCTTTGGGCAGCGGGAACTGGGCGGAGCGGAGAACATCATCAGCAGCACTCGTAGTGTTTGATTGATGCCATGATTCGAGGAGCTGGGTTATCTTATAAAGGAGGGTCAATCTCAATTAGGCGCTGATCTTGCGACTGCAGCATATGAGTGTCATGCGGTTGTGCTCGTGCTTCTGACAGAAGTGACAGACGGCCGTTTGGAGCTGAGGCAACGGGCAAGGGCCGCGTGTTGAGACGAAATTAGACGTCTGGCATGCGACGTCTTGGACGAGGTGCTCTGGTGTTAGGATGTCTGGGCTGCAAACAAAGCAGGCGTGGGCTGGGCAACGGCACGTATTAATCTTGGAGCGGTTATGCATTCTTGCAGCGAGGGAGTTGCGGTCCGAGGGATGCTCGAAGGAGGCAAATTGCGAGCATGTAAGGGCATAGTGCTGGAGATCATATACGCTATTGACGGCCTGCTATTACCCACAGCCAGGTTGATGCTGAGCACCACGTGGAAGCAGTGGCATGAGGGCGAACGAGGAGTGGGGGTCACATGATTGGCGAGCAACGGTGCTGGGCGGCGTGGTGCTGCGGCCGTGCTGGTGCGGTGGGCAGGGAGTTGCTGCTGGGTGGTGCTGGTGTGTCGGCGGTGCTGCGCCGGGGGCGGAGGTTTTAGAGTGGAACTGGACAAAAGCTGCACATCAGGTGCAGAAGGTGCGTCCGTGTGCGCGGCGCGCTGAAACGATGGGCGTGGAAGGCAGGCGGACAGGCAGCAATTGGCTGCCTGTCGATAAGACCGCTTCGAGCGTGATCAAACCGCGTGAAACATTGAAACCCGTCTAGTGGCGGAGGAGCGTAAGCGGGCGGGGCGGGCGCTGATTGGCGGGCGCGCGGTATTGGCAATGGATGTGCAACACGCTGCAGCGCTGGGCGGCCAGTCAGGGCGGCGTTACACGCGCAGCTGGGGCGAGCAGCACGGCGCCGCCTGGCGGGCGCTGAGTGGTGCTGACGGCTGCAGGCCTCGCGGTTCAGCGTGGCCGTGTGCGCTGGTGCGCTGGGGCTGCCGGTGCGCTGCTGGTGCGCCGCTGGTGCGCTGCTGCAGCGTGTCGGCGGGCCGGGGTCGAGGACAGGCGAGGACAGGGAGCGCGGCGCGAGCAGGTGGGCCGTCCGTTGCTTCGAGCAGCCTGAAACACCCGTCCTTCGTGTGGCGCCCGTCTGCTGTAACGGGAGCGACACTCTGCTCGCCCAGGCAGGCAGGCCAGCGGAACCAGCAGTGGTCCACTGGTCCAGCACCAAGCATGCAGGCCGGGGCGCGAGTGGCCCAACCAGCGCGCCCGCAGCGACACCCTGGCCCGTCGCTGCTGCCCCGGTGGCCGTCTCGCTCTTTAGCAGCGCCGTCCGTGCCTGCCATTTTACCTTTGTATCCCCTCACGGCCTCGCAGCTGCCTTTGAGTCCTGCCTGCCCTCCTGAACTGCGCACTTGCCGCGCTCACCGTCTTCTCGCCCCGTGCTGCGCTCCAGTTGCTCCAGTTGCCTGCCTGCCACCGCCCCGGCCTGCCCCGCCGTCCCTGCCGCGGCCTTTCTCGACGCGCAGTGTAGCGGACTTGGTCTAAAGCATCCTGCGACACTCCTACAATCTCTGCCCCTCCCTCACTCTCGTGCGGGCCACCCTACGACGCAGCCATGACCTCCGTCGTCGCCAATTCCCCGATCCCTGCCCAGTATGCGGCACCAGCAGCCGCAGACGGGGTCGGCTCCAGCAGAACATATGCTGCCATTGCGCCCTCCACCGTCTCTCCCCTCAACGTGACGCCCACCTCCAAGCACTCACGCCTGCCTGACTACAATGCTTCACCTACCTCCTCCAGTAGTGACGCAGCCATGCAGCAGAGAGCGGAGGGAAAGCGCTCGCCTCTTTCGTACGTCGTTCAGTCTTTCGTCTCGCTCTCCTTCGACGCACCGCCGTCATCCTTCTTCCTCCTCTCCCACCTCCACCTCGCTGTCGCCGCCGCGCTTCGACGCCTATCCATGCACTCCCAAGTCTAACCGCCCTTCTTCGAGCAGGTCACGCGGCCCCCCGGCGCCCAGAATAGTCGTCAAGAAGGAGCCTGCCTCGCCCGACATGCCCTCCACCACCACCCGCCACCGCCCCCGCCGCCTGGACCTGTCCAACCACAACATCGTCCACTCGTCCGGCGCCCTCACTGCGAGGCCCTCTGGCCCCGGCAGCGCCAACGTCATGGACATGGGCCTCGCCTGCCTGTCGCCCGGCTTCCACACCCAGGACCCGACCATGCGTTCGCAGCTGCAGCGCAGTCTGGACGTCCGCGAGAGGCAGAGGCAGATCATCGAGGCCCGCCAGAAGAACGGCGGCAAGGGTGCCCCGGTAGAAGAGGAACCCCCGCGAAGCACCGAGATCGGTGCCTTTGGACGGACCATCAAGACGCCCCAGACATCGAAGAGGAAGGGCCCTCCCCCTGGTCTCACCATTGCACCTCCCGCACACCAGACCTTCGCCAACGACAGGATCATCCAGTCGGCACCCATCAACCAGACCTTTACCGGCCTTCGCAGCAACACACTGCTTTCGAGGCAGATCGCCAATGGTCCCTCAGGTCTCTCGCAATCGTCACACATCCACCATGTGCCGGCGCACCAGACCAACAACCGTCTGCCACCCATCTCAGACGTCTTCCCAGAGCCTCTTCACACTGCAAGGAATCATCACAGCCCTGGTCATTCATCGCACTCCAACAACCAGCCACCACTGCCATCTCCAGGATTCGCTGCTCCCCACTCTGTACCACCACCACTGACATCAAGGCCCCGCGAATACAAGTCCGCTGAGGAGGCAGTGCAGTCGCTCTCTGGTGGCCGTGAGGATCTTCTGCCCCGTCTGGTCCACTACGGCGGTCACCAGCCCCCAACACCACCCTCACCCATGCCCAAGAACGGACAGTCAGCCTACGCTCCACACCCTGACGTTCTCCGCAGTGGCAGCTCCAGGAGGCGGGGTCGCGACGAATACGAGCGAGACAACGGCACTCCTCCCCTTGGTCGCCAAGCACCCCGTATCGGACCGTTTGGAGAGGGTCGTGACTCGCCAGAGACACAGCAGAAGAAGAAAGAAGAATTCATTGGTCTGTGTGCAAGAGCCTGGGACCTGTTCCATTCGTAATATCTACCTGCCCTCGGGCTACTTCGATACGCTTTCTGGACTAAAGGCTTGACCAACAACACTCTATTTTTGGTTCCATCGGCGAGCCTTTAGCATTGCTCGCACACTACCCTTTCTTCTCGTACTTCGCCATATTTCAGCATGCGCGCACTTAGTTTCTCCATCCCTTCGAAAAGCGCCAGCAATCTAATGGACCCGGCACGGATATAGCTTCATCGACTACCTCATACATACGAGACTTCCATTTGTCCATCAAACTTCTAAACGCTTAATCTTCGACGAGAAGATGCTAGGGATTCTGGCACGCCATTTACGCTCCGCTCTATTGTTTGGATTTTGCCTTTCAGGTATCTTGAAACATACGATGTCTCATGATCATTCCTCATTAACTTTCTTCTCACTGGGCTGGCATACCACTGCCCATATACCCTAGGGGGCGTTTCGGGATTCTTCACTTTGTTTGTTATTCGCTCGACGGGAGCTCAAGGCATGGGTGGGTAGCAAGTGTGGTGATTGGATAGGAGAACAAGGTGCATCTTGAGGCACCGGCTGTTTGGGAGCACGGTGGCTGGGCAGTGCAGGGACTGCAGCCATACGAACGCAGGGTAGGCAGATCCGTCGCACAAATTTGAGGTGCCGTGACGCCACCTCATACAAGACAAGAATCAAGACGTTCAGTCCCCAGACAACAAACATTCTGATCGCCAGATCATCACTGCCGTGCAATACTCACCAAAACTCGTCTGGTCTGATGACTCCCAGCACAGGCAAAACTGACGACCCGCTGGTGATCGCTGCAAGCATTCCGAAACGTTGAACGCATGGACCACGCGTTAGTCGAAACAGCCGCCCTTTTGCTCGTGTGCCGTCAATCTCCAGGGTCAGTGATAGAGACCTGAAATCTCGCTGCTTGCCTAATCTGGAGCTGAACGCGTTGTCACATGCGTGGTTGTTCAAAAGAAACTCGCAAGTTGGGCCCTTCAATGACAGATGCCGAAGCAGGCAAGATTCTCGGTGCAAGATTTCTTCAACTTTCGGCAACATTTGTGTTCAAAAGTCGCGGAGCTGTGTTCCATATTTGGTCAGAGTATGCGAATTGAGAGCTTGTGCCGGCAACTATGAAAGTCCGCGTGCAAAGGTACCACTCTTCAGGAGGCTGATAGTTCTGATGACCTCGGGTTGCCTGCGGGCGGCTCATTCCGCAGACCCCAACACGTGCGAAAGCAGCCCTTCGTCCAGCGCCGAACCTTCCAACGCGGGCTTTCGTAGTTGCCGGCACAACACAATTGGATCCCCGGTCCACACAGGCATGAACGAGTGTTCCGATGAGACGGCACACAAGACTGCTAAAATTCTCCGTCGATGCATCGTCTTCACGCCGTGCACATTTGGCTCAGTGCTGCTGTCTTTGAGTGGCTACATCCCTCCCATGATTCAAGGACTGAGTTTGCAGCAGGCGGCGGTGTGCACCACCTAAGCGCCAGCTCTGAACGACGAGCCTCGCGCATACACAGTATGTGACTCGTGTGCGGGTGTTGAGCGATCGGATCGCTGCCGACCCCACCGCGACGAGCGGTCGGGACGTTGAAGGCGAGAAGGCCTCTGAGTCGTCGAGGCGAGTCGGATAATACGAGTCGTGCGTGAACACAGGTTGGTGGATGCTGCGGTAGTGAGGCTGGGGAGCTATTGAATGGCTATTTTGGGGTGGTACGATGTTGCGTACGATGCTGACGTGTTTACTCGACGTCGATGTGTGCTTGCTGTGCTCAGTGAATGGTTGTTAGTGCTTATGTCTTAGTTGAAAGCTATGATAGTCGGACAATACTGATGGTGTGTGTATATGGTCGCCGATTCATCGCATCAGGGTTATACCACGACGCACTCACATAGTGCCAAGAAGTATTTTGTCACAGTAACGTCTAAAGCGTCATTTGATGTGCATTATAGCTTTGAAAATTACAGTAGACTCCTAATGAATTATGCACAGGAAGCCAGCCAGAGCGTCGAACGGCTGCCGGCTTATTTACCCGATCATCTCGTGGTAGCGTGTAATGGTCTTGGCTTGATGTCCGCCATGTACAGTTGAATTGCTCCGACTGTGCGTGTGTACCAAAGCACTGCGAAGAGCCGAGGCATCATAAGTGGGATTACTGGGTTCCACTGGATCCACCGGACGCCCATGCGGCGGAGTGGCTGGACCTGCATATGTACACATCTTGCATGGCTAGCTGCCGCTTGGATTTTGTGCGCGACAGAATTTGGTCTGGCCGGCGGTAGGGCTGAGGTGAGATGTTGCCAACGGACTTCCACCACGCTGACGAACCCTCGTCGTCTGTGTCGCTGCCAGATGTGTCCGATGCAAGGTTCCGAGATTCCCTGCCTCCAGATGGCTCACTTTCCTGATGCAGGTCATGAACAGAGCGTCTGCGTGATGCATGGTGGTCAATGGGAGGGACACCTAGTCTGGCTACGGTTAATGTGTGCTCAGAGCGGGACCTGCGGTGGTTGGAGATGCGAATCTTGGGCAGCGTCTCGTCAGCAGAGGGAAGCGCTGGTAGAGACGCAGACCCTGGTTGAGAACTCGGCTCCTGTCCAAGGGCTGTAAGTCTAGCAAGTGCTTCTTGTCGAGGAGTCGATGCGGTAGATGACCCGATACTGGTCAATGCTGGCGATAAAGGCCGAGGGCGAGATCTGTTCAGCAAACGTCCTGTGTCTTCAGTAGGTGACGTGGGACTAGCTGGAGAAGGCCTCCTTCCTGGTGGCCTCTGACTTCGGTCCAACAAGAAACTGGCTCTAGTATCAATTGGCTTCGCATATTGTAAAGCTGGCAAAGCGGATACTTTGCGGTTACGTCGAGAACCTGAGCGAGATCTAAGCGTTTGTTGGTCGGTATTTGTTGTGGACATCGAATCGGTCGATCTGAAAGACGACAGTAGACCCGATATGCTCCGGACTGGTGAAGATACGGGTGTGACTTCAGGTGTGATAGTAGAGATCACTAGTCCATTGTTAGCATGTGTAGGAGAATCCATGGGATGCAGTCTTTGCGATATAGAACAAGAGTTGCGTAAGACCAAAATGACTGACCTGAAAGATTTGCATTTCGTTTGCGCAACTGCCGTACATCGTGTTTCAATGTGCCAAGTACTTCCTGCCGCTCTGGCGCTTCCAGTTCAGTAACCCATGACAAGAACAACTTGTATTGTGCGGTCATGCGTGGATCAAACACCAATAATTCCTCGTGGTCACCTTGCGGCCCAGTTGAAAAAGATGTTTCCTTTCGCACCGAGTTCGGTGCATTCTGATTAGAAATTTCCCCGCTAGGGGCTTTATCCAGCAGCTTCAACGAGATGTCGTCTGGAACCGTCCCAGAATCTTCCTGTAGACTCAACGACCAGCGCTGTGATAGTCTCTTTTTGTCGTCCTCTAGCATGCTAGAAACCCGTTTGCTGTGACGGACAATCTTTGCTTCAAGGTCTTCGTGATCGATTACTGCAACTCTCGAAAGGCTGGATCTTATGGACCGGATTTCTTCTCGAGCTGAGCTGACCAAGCCAGAGTCCTCTGGGTCAACATACATCACGATTGTATCGTAAGCCGGTGGGCTGGAGACTGGAGCCACATCAAGTATACTGGTGGATGACTCTGCCTCCTCATATTGACGTTCGGCCTGTGCAAGCTCGATTAAAGTTGCTTCGCGATCCAGTTCGAGACTTTCGAGTAGTGTTTGATCCTGCCTATCCTGAGCTATAGTGGCTGCGTTGTGCGGTTCAGATCTACCACTCGTCAGTCACTTGTCGTCTCCACCGATGCAGTGGCAACGCACGTTCGTCTGACCCTCTCAGCTGTGCTCAAGGTGCTCAGCATCAATGTCAGGTTCGTCTTGTAAGCTTCAATTGCGGCTCGCAAGACTAGAAGCTTCGGTTTCTTGAAGACTGCCCATTGGACCCGCTCAACGAGTCCAAAATTACCATCCTTGCCTCCTCTTCCCGTCGTCATCTTTTTAAGTTTGTCCACTGCATTAAGGATCTCTGTGAACATCTGAAGACTGTCATCTGTCATGTCCTTAATCAATTCGGAACAGTGAGCATAACGGGGCGACTTCTCAAGGTTCTCAATCGTTTCGCCAAGGGTCTTCAGGACTGAACAGAATGACCGGATCTCACCACCAATCATCCTTGCCTCGTGGCCAGCTGATCCTACGTCTGCGGAGAGTTGTGACAGCACCAGTGCTACCTTTGTGCCAGCAGAGACGATGCCAATGATACTTGCTGCGAATTCTGCCATAGTTGGGACAAATTACCCTCATGAAAGGGTACGCGCAAACAGAAACTTTATTGACCGATATGAGGGAACTTGATTTTGGATCCTACACATTCTTGTAAAGTGTGAGCACGATCTTGAGGGTGAGGAGAGGCTGTGCATGCTGCACCATGTCATCCTCAGGCAGCAGCCGCAGCCCCCTGTATCATGCAGCACTGCCTCTTCAAACATGTCTTCTCAATCAAAAAACTTGCATCATCGCATAGCTAACACGGCGACAAGCCTCCATCTGAGCGTTCCGAGTGTTTCAGGGCAGATAATTTGCGGAGAATGTGAGGTCGATCAAAAGCGTACCATTCAAACGAGGTGAGACTCGGACGGGCACACGTTCGCCCGGCGGCCGAAGATGCCGCGACCAAGCTCTACCGTCTGCAACCAGCTGTGAGCTCCACGAGCAGGCATCATCACTGTTATTGTCACGAAATGCTCACCTCACTCCCTGTTCTTGCCTCGCTGGCAACTATTACCTCTGCAGCTCGCCTGCTGCTGCAAATTCCTACCACACATGTAGTGAACCCCTCCGCACTCTCCTCCACGACCCACGCCACTCTGCAGTCAAATGGTTCACCACTAGATGCATATCTGACCCGCTCCAACACCTTCAACTTCAACAATGTCAGCGTCGGAAGCTATCTTGCGACCGTACATTGTCGGGACTATGCATTTGAGCCTCTGCGCATCGACGTCAGCATCGAGGAGTCTGTTGAGGGCAGTGGGGAGAAGAAGGAAGTGATCAAATCCTGGCAGACGTTTTTGGGCAATGAGTGGGACAACAAGGGCGAGAGCAGAGGAGAGGGCGGTAACGGCCTTGTTATCGAGGCCAGACCAGTTGGCCAGAAGCAGTTTTATCAGGAGCGTGCTGGATGTAAGTCTTACACTACTACCCATGCGCCTTTAACAATAAACTAACAGCCACAGTCTCACCTCTTTCCTTCCTGAAGAACCCTATGATTCTCATGGCTGTCTTCTCCGGTCTGCTCATGTTTGGCATGCCCAAGCTGATGGAGAACATGGACCCCGAGATGAAGGCCGAAATGGAAGAGATGCAGAAGAATGGTGTTCTGGGCTCGGGCACAACGCAGACGGCGCAGCAGATTCAGAATTTCGACTTGGCGTCGTGGATGGCAGGCAAAACAACGGACTCCAACTCGAACAGCCGCGGTCAAAGTCCGGCTCCAGAGAAGCAGGCTTCAAAGAAGCGCTGAGGTCACAGGTGTATGTTTGTGACTAGAATGGGCAGTAGTGCGAAGAAAGAACGGCGACTGGATATCAATCGAGCTGAGCGAGTATTCTTGATGTAGATATCGCCGACCCCACAAAGATACGACATGTCTGACAATATGACACGGGGCATGTCGCTGTAGATTCAACGGCGAGTATATATGTTTTGCATATTCACGAAATGCCACAAGCCAATCCAACAAAGTTGAAATCTTGTGGCTCAGCAATGCGCCCTCTTGGCTTAGTGGTAAAGCGTATCACTAGTATGACTTCGGTCAGCAAATGATAAGATCGCTCGTTCGATTCGGGCAGAGGGCATCTTTTTGCGCTTGGAACACCTACAATGTAGGTGAAACGCTTGCTATGTTGCGGTGTAAGGTTCATTTTTGGTACCTAATTCGATCTCCCGTTGCCCCACTCACTATGCAATAAGCGAGCCTCACCTGAAGTCTGGCCTCTCCCCGAGTACAATTCAGGCTCCGGTCAGATCATAGTTGGCAAAGAGCGATGTTTTCACGAGGAGAAAGACTACAATTGCTAGACAAATGCTACAGACACAAAGCTTTCAAACAAGGCAGTGGGCTACACGGCGCCGCTCCTCAACGCCCTCATGCCACTCGCCATAGCAGGCTCCACATGCCCTCGAATCGGCATTGTCGCGTCTCTTGTAAACATCAAGATGTACCTCACAATCACACTCTCCACATCCGTCACAAGATGGATTGCTCCACTGACCTTGCTCGCACTACCTACAAGCTCACATCCCAGCAACATCCGCATGTTGCTCAGTCCACTGTTCTTCCAGCTCAGACTTGCAGCGCTGTAGTAAAAGCTCGTTGAAGGATCATCCGAGAGGTATATCCCCTTGCCGTGCGCGGCGCCCGTACGCTGCAGCGGTGTGCCTGAGCAGACGCGCAGACCTTGAGCAAGGATAGCTGGGAGCCGATCGAGAGATGTGCCGTGGAAGAGTGCCATGGTGTCCTTTTTCGTCGTCTGGATTTTGCGTACGAACGCACTCTCAAGCTTGGAGCTTGCGTTGGCTAGCACGAATTGGTGTGTTCCTTGTGGGAGGTTGGGGATCTTGAGGAGCCCAGTTGCCGTGGCCAGGAAGCCGCGATGGTGAACGACGGCCCAGGATATGAGCTTCTCGGCTTGTGGGTGGTAAGACTTGAGTACGGAGGAGAGGTCAACGGCGTCTCGCATGATCCGCATGGTGGGTAAGGAGTTGAGTATAGACTTGACAAGCTCGATACCGCGGATAGGGCAGTTGGGAAGAAGTTCAGGCTTGGAGCTCATTGCTGCTGCGTAGATGGAAGACAGGGCCATGTCCACGGCGAATGTGTCAGTTCGGATCTCGGGTATGCGGACGTGAAGAGGAATGGAATACCAGAGCCGGGCGCAGGTATGAAGAGTGAGATCGCAGGGTGTAGAGCGACGAAAATGGGCTGGTGTCGGTTCTTGTGTGGTAGTGCATGACGCGCAATGTCGTGGTATGCCAGGCAGCGATGCCGTCACATGCCCATGGATGTCGTTGATCCCCGTTTCTCCTTTACGCAGCTTGGAGTAGATGATTCGACCCAACTGCCACGTGAGTCCTGTCTGTTTAGATGTGCATATTTGTTTTGTAGGACTCTCGGATCCTTCTGAGCAGCTGTATCTTGTGTGCGGTGTTGTCTCCATGTGTTGGTCGATATCGTAATGCAAACAAAATGCTGGGGGTGACTCCTTATTTGAGTCAAGCAATATCTGAAGCATAATCGTATTAGCGGCTTCCGGAATGCCCATGGCACCACGTTGCAATTGCGTGAAGGCCGCTAATGAGAATGTAAACTCGATTTCGTTGTCACCAATTCTTTCCACCGAATTCATAACTCCGACGGGGAGCTTTGAGATTTCTTCATCGAGTTCAACCGTATCGGGCATACCAATTTGTTGCAGAAGTAGGGACGTGCCTGGAGGATCCTTCCTCTTCAGTGCCTTCTGCAGGTGTCCCAGTCTGTCTGCTTCTTGAATCAACTCATCTTCAATTTTTTGCCAAAACTTTGTTGCTTCCGCAAGTTTATCTCTCGAGACATGGAGGTCGGTATGCTCGATGCTCAGTAAGTTGGCTATCAAATGGACTGCAGTTTTGGTGCTCTCGGGTGCTTTCGTGTCTAGTAGCCACCCAGCCACCATGACTTCGACAACCGAGGAGGGGACATCATATCTCAAGGTAACAGGTTCGTTTGGAACGAAAGTATTGACTGAATCATTAGCAGATGTCTTTGCGGATGTGAGGTTAGAGATGATGACTGATTTGGGCCGTTCATCGGTACCAGAGGCAGGCGGTTGGCTGCAGCTTGGGAGTCCTGGAATCATCAAGAAGCCGTGTTTCGCATCCCATATATTGCTGCACACCTCTGCAGTTTCTGTAGACGCATCGAGAATGACACAAACACACTGTGAGACCTCCCTATCGTTCTTAGCTTTTGCTGATAACATCCCGACAAATTTATGCAGAAGTGATTCCACGGCTTCTTGTTCCGCGTGTTTCAGAGCCTTCAATATAGCAAGAATGTTGCTTTGTGTGCCACTGCATCCCAGTATGTATCTTATTGCTTCACTTCCATAGCCTAACGCTTTCTCGAGCCGTGTAAGAGTTTTATTGCAAGGCGTCAACTCAGCACAGTGCTTTTGCAATCCGAGTCGTAGTATCAGTGGCACAGCATCATCGTCTTGGGGCAATGCCGGACCAGAAACGAATACGGACTGTACGTCGGTCATAAATGACAGCCACTCTGATGATGTCATAGTGTCGAGAGTATGGTCGAGAAGGCTCACGCCCTCGAAGATGCTAGCGCGAGTCTCTTGCGCAATCAAATGGTATGCCAGGTCTCGCCAACAGAGAAGTTGCGCTTTGAAGTCCTGGGAGGTAGGACAGCTTGCCAGCAGCCGTACGAGTTCCACAATGCTCTGTTGAGGACTTCTTCCCATGGCCCTCAATATCGTCAGGAGATCTCGAACAAGTAGACCAGGACCTAGGTGCTCCTCGGTTGAAGCAAGCCCGTTGAGACATCTGATACGAAGATTCGCGTTCTCGTGTGTGACACCCGCTACCAATACCCCCAATGATCGTCGCTCCTGGGTAAGCTTGGGTGCGAATGATCCTTCCCACACCCGTAAGATCGACTCGAAGGTACGTTGCGAGATGTAGCTAGGGGCTGGTCCTAAGAGGATCCGGTGCGAGATGTAATGCTCCACAACTTCCTCCAGAGAGTGTTTTGGTTCTTCTGTCTGGCCGGTAAGATATGAAGGGGCTGCGACCCGCTGGCAGTGCTCATTTTTGGACCTCAAGTTCCATGTTAACTCGGCTGTAACGGTAGACTGATGACGATCGATCTTTCTTTGAGCATGTGCAGCGGTATGGATATCAATGGCGATCATCATATGCGCCGAAGACGGCAGCAACAAGCACAGTGATTCGATAATCTTCTCTCCCACCACCGGTACACTCTTGGACTGCTTGATTACAGTGCAAAAGGTATGCAACTCAATAGCGAGCTCTGCCCATGGCTGTTCTTGTTTGATGAGCGTGTTGATAGCCGTCTGACCGTCGTGGATGCATCGAGTGATGCCTTGTAGTAGAGTGGGCGTGAAAAGGATTCTGCGGAGGTTAGATGAGCGATCATGGTCAAACAATTGTATGAGCCCTTGTAATTCCTGGATATGGCTTCCATCGAGTTCATCGCGGTGAATATAGATGTGAAGCACAGGATCTGTGTAATCGGGTCCGAGGCTCGACTTGGTGCCTCCTGACATGAATAAAACGGCTTGCACAAGATTCAAAGCTTCTTGCGTCATGGTCCGAGAAATTGCAATTTCCGAGAAAAATCTTATCACCTGGGAGCGATTTGGCCCTGCTGTGGTCAAAATCGATACCAGAATTGAGATGGCGCTTTCCAGCACCTCCCTCAAACCCTCTTTTGTGCGACTGGGCACTTCTATGAGTAATGCCCTGAATTTGGCGAAGCCTCGTCCCGGTTCGTACTGCTCAACCAAACCTTCCCGCAATGTAGCTCTTGTCCCACAGATAAAGTCGGGGCCTTCTAAAGCAAACAGATCCGAGAGCATCGCCGCGCTGTCACTCTCTATGGAGCTTAGAAGTTGCAACAGTCGTAAGTCTGGCCTCCAATTGGCCCAAACTCGCCACACTGGGAACTGAGTGTCGAGTATATGCTCTGGCAGCAGGAAGCCGGGTGGTGTTGAAGCTGGCGATGCACGACCAAGCTCAGCCATCCAATATGAAGCTCCGTAGGCAGCTGTCCAGTTGTTTTTCAATTGTAAACCTTCCAGATGCGCTCCGTAGTCGGTGATGGCTCGACTTGTCAGGCTCAAGAAGTATGGGACTAAGTTCATGTTTGGCGTCGCACACTCCCTCAACGCTCGGCTCACGCCTACCAAGATCTTCCCTGCTGCTCCAGGACCGTGTGTTGCAAAGGGAAGTAGGTGTTGCGCCCATATCGCCTCCAGATCTGTGACCGAGGCAGAGTTATCATGGTTTGCTGCTATAAGACACTGCAACCATGTCTCCACACCCCAGTAACTTCCATGGGCAACATTTAGATCCACGTGGAGGGCTGCTCTCAGACTCCCTGCTGTCATCGCGTGGGCTGCAGCTGCAACAGCAACGTCCTTCGCTTCATGCGAATCAACGAGTATAGCCAGACGCATATCGGCATCTGCTTGTGAAATCTTGCCCTTCTTCTTGAGATAAACATCGGTAGCCTGCCTCAGCTGAGCATATGGGAACTTCGGATCCGAAGGGTGTAGTACGCCAGCAACAGCATCGATCGCTTGATGCCAGTCCTCGCTGTGTTTGGCCTTGTTGAAGAGTAAAGAATGCTTCAAAGGTACTTTTATTCTCGTTCGGGAGTTGGTGACATACATGGTCGTTGTGGTGTGACCTTGAAGATGAAAAGTCGGGAATTTCCATCAAAGATGAATGGTTGGGCCTGGTCATTCAAAAGTCACCCAGGATAGTAGGGGTATACTGACAGTCCTCACCGAAAATTGCGAGTTTGGCTATGAGCTGTGGTGTACCAACTTAGAGGACTAACGTGGGGAAAAGACCAAGGCAGAGCTGTTCACGTGGTCCGCAATAATAGATTTGTTGCACCTCAAGGGTGCCTACCAGGCACGTAAGGCTCAACGAGGCAGCCTCGGAGCGTACCGCACTGCGCAAAGGCTGAGCTGGGAGGCTCATCTAATGGTGGCTTGACCGAGAGCCAAATACGGTTAGAGAAACAGCGATCGTGAACACAAAAGCGACAGCGGTAAGCGAAGAGGCTATGCCGGTGTAAGTAGAGCATGATTCCACGGACGAACTATGTGAGAGAATAAACACGGAAGAAAACAGGTGTCAGGGACGTACACTGCCTCAGAATCCATTGTGCTAAGACATACTGTTGTCTCACTTAAAGACCTCACCTGCCCATGCTGCGGTCGCCGAGCTATTACCGAGTTACCGTAGATCGAAGGAAATGCGTCCAGATGTGCTCGCTGGCATTATCAAGATTGCTTGGCTGACCTGATACGTGGTTGCCAACGGCTAAGTCGGCCACGACAACGGTGATCGTCATTGATCCTCACATGATACTACATTTCTCTCCATCGGGAGCAAGACCTTTCTGCTGTTGCAAATACGCAGCAGCCTGCCCAATGAAATCTCCAGTTTTGTGAAAGCATACTCTGTTGCCTTTAGCATCACGTACCGCTTCGCCAATGCTCGAGTCGTAGGCTTGACCAGTGTGACTATCCTTTGCAGGACATTTGAGCCCATTTACGGCTTTCTGTTCTAGTTCGGGTACTGCTAGAGTGTTAGCATATGTGTAAGTAGCAGTAATGAGAACACATACAGGTCGCAATGTATGCAAGGAACTCATCTACCGCATGGCGGCTCGGCAAGGTGTCGGTTGACTGATCCTCAAGTAGAATGCTTGACAGTTTCTCCATGCGAGCTACGGTTTCGGGGCGAACTCCTCTGGACATTTCCTTCTGCTCGACTGCAAGTGCGGCGAGCGGTCTGGCGAGCGGATGCATGTATATGCCCTTTACATCTTTTGGCGTGAACATCTGCTTGCTCAACGGATTGCGCGGCACCCCACTGCCAGCCTTGATAGCAGCAACTAGTTCCTCCATATCCCACGCATAATTATCCTCGGTGACGTAGAAGTTAGAACGCGGTATGTCTTTGATCGCGTCACCGTACATCGTCTCCGTGTTTGCATAGTTACGGCCGAGTTGCTCGTGCTCGAGGTGCATGAGCGCAACCTCGCAATGGATCTTAAGGTCGTCTGGTAACGCGACTTCTAACGCGGCCTTGCGCTTGACGAGAGCGTCGCGAAGCGTGTCGGTAATCGTACCTGGGGTGCCTCCAAGAGTGTCTTTGTGCCATCTCATCGCTTCCTCCATATCTGTCACAGCAATCGCTGCGGCATTGTCGGGGCTATTTCGCATAGCGCGGGCTGTTGTACCGGGAGAACATGACTGTGGCGATGTATTTACGTGCCCATCAACAATACGTTGAATCCTAGCAGTGTTTCTGGATGGGAGAATACTTTGCGTTTGTTGGAAGGCTTGCAGATGTATAAGATCGCTGAATATGAAGCCAGCTCTGGCTCGAAGAGCTTGGTAGCCCGTAGCTAGATCTTGTCGGGCTGCATCGATGTCATCGCCAATGTCAGTAGGGGCTTGTTGTGTCTTCTCAGTAGGCTTCACTGTCATCTTCTTCTTGTATCGACCTGTCTTGACATCCCACACAAGCCCATCGGTGGTCACTTGTCCTGTAGCTTGCTTTGGCGGTGAGGATAGTGTTGACTTATCAGGTACAGGTGGCTCAGATTTCTTTTCAAGCATCCGTAGAAACCCTAGAACCTCAATATCTCCAGGCGCAAGTGATTTGAGCCCCTTCGCATTATCGAGAGCAGCCTCAACCCAACCAACGGCGATATAATGTTCGGTGAGAAGCTTCCTGGCAGAGATGGCGGGTGGGCGTCGGGAAATCTCCTCCATGAGCTCACCAATCAATATCATGTCTGGATCTCCAGACCCAGTTGCTCCAGAGGTTGCAGCCATCGCGCAACGTTGAGCAAGTTGATCGGTGTTGCGCAAGGTAAGAACCAAGAATCATGTATGAGAGTAAAGAGGGAGGGGAACAATAAGGTGCAACGATACTGGTTGCTGCTGAAATCAGTCTTGGCGTGAGGAGTGAAAGGTGAACCACGGTCGTCACGACTGCAAGACCTCGCTGGAGACCCAGCTTCAGGCTGCAGCTCACGGATAGGGCTTGCGTGACAGCCATTTTGGATTAGCCTGGATTGAGGTAAATCCTCGCATCGGGCTGTACTCTGTAATGCACAGCATCAGATGCGCCTGATTTCATTTGTTTGGTGACCGGCGTGTGCTGGCTCAGTGGAGGCTGGGTCGGCAGACTTGGAGGTGGCGGAGCGCGCACCGGAAAACCCCGGAGCGGTTAGTACCAAATAGCATCTGTCGATGCCATGCAATCATTACAGGCTGAATTCGGCACCCCTATCACTTTGGGTCACTATTTTCACAGGCGAGAATGGTGTGATGAAACTGATTAGATTTGACGAGGAGTTCAGTGATTGCCCATAATCACGTACTAGCCACATCACTGAATGTCAACTTCTTGAGTGGGGTTGAGTTATCACTGCACGCATTGTGTAACTGTCTTTTGTGAATTGTGCATTGATTGTAGCTGTGAGATCGGAATCAAGACACCTTGACTTTGATGTCAATTACAGTAAGTCTCAGAAGTGGAACGAAGCGCAATCATAAAGCATTCTTTATGAGGCTGCTAACCTGTCCTAGCAAATGTCGACAGCATTTTTGCAACCCTATCTGGTTCTTTATGTCCAATTACAACTTGCCAACACCGGAGTTGCTCTTCACGCTCGCCGCAATCCCGCTTGCTGCCTCAGCATCAACACCCTCGTCCGCGAAGCCGCTCAGGAAGTCAGTTGCAGTACCACTGAAGTCACCGCTATCGGTAAGTTGGTTGGCCTGACAAGTGCGACCAAGCGGGCTGCTACACGCCGCGCCATTGTCGGTAACTGCGTACAACAGGTCGACACCATCCTCGATTGGCTTTTTGACAGACTCGAAGACATTGCCCTCAGCAAGAACGCGACCATTCTCATCAGCTGCAATAGAGAAAGCGTGACCAGTGTTATCATAGAAGTAGTTGTTGACTGCGTGGAGGAGGGTTCCATCGCCAGTGCCGCCAACCTTGGGGCTGCGACCCGAGGTATGGTGGATGTAATTGCCCTGGAAGGTGATTTTGTCGCCACTGCCAATGAGTAGGAGAGCCCAGTAATGGCGGTTGTCACAGCTAGCAGACCAGCTCGTGTTACCGTCAATCTCAGTGTTGGAGATAGTCACGCGTTTGCTTGGGTCGTAGCCAGCAACTATATGCTGGCGACCGATGAGCGAAGTCTTTACGTGATCGATCCAGATCAAGTCAGTACCGGCGAGGGTGATCGCATCGCCGCCCCAAATGTACTGTGGGTTGAGCTCAGTGATATGTATATTTTGAACAATAATGTTCTCAGATCCGGCGAAACGCAGGCCTTTACCCCGAATCACGCCCTTCGTTCCTTCGCCGACAATGGACTTGTTTGAGCCAACGTTGATAGGCGTGATAGCTGCCTTGTCGTACGTTACAGAAACAGCAGGGTAGTCGGAGTTGGTGCACTGTACAATATTAAACACTGTGTCGATAATTTGGATCTGATGCTTACCCAGTCTGCGCCGTTAATGGCATCCTGACCACCATCATCAGGGCAGGAGTTTGAGTCAGGGCGACAGCCGTCCTCGGTAGTCTCCCCTTCTGTACCGATGAAGTTGAACTCCTGGTTCAAGATGATGACGCGGGCCGTGTCGTCAGTAAGGTAGCTAGTAAGCTCCTCGGTGGTGGTAGGATACACTGGTTCAGCATCACCACCACCAGTGGTCGCTGCGGCAAAGCCGGAAGGAGTGCCAGTGACGCCAGCCGCTGCAACGCCAGAGGCAAACAGGGACAGAACAAGAGCCTTCGCGATCATGATGGCGTTGTCTTTATGACGATAGATCCAGAAAGAATGACTGACCCGCAGGCAAAGGTTGTGGAACGAAGGTGATGAAGCGAAGACGAGGAGCTGGTTGATTAGTGTCAAGCTCTGGTAGTGCAAGTTTATATATCCTGGCGAAGTCTTTCGTCCTAAACCAAGCCGCCTGCCAAGCCGGCAGGCAATTGTCGCATGCTATTATCCTCATTAGTTGTGGCCTGTTGATTCTTGGCAGGATTCCTGCCAGAAAAGTGACATGCGAAGTTCGAAACGCGCTATATGCATATTGGAAGGTTGTGGAGACGCAAACCGAGAATCTTTGATTTTGATCACCGGTCACAATAGCGACATTCAAGAATTTCGTTTCAGGTAAGATGGAAACAACCGGGGCAAGGCACGATCGGCGCATGGGTGCACGCGTCTCAGAAAACCACATTGCGTATTTGAAGTCACAAGCCAAGACAACGGGGGCGTTGTCGTAAGACGCTCCCAGCAGTAGTACCCGTAGGGCAGCCGACTTCATGAAAGACACCAAGAGGCCGCGAATGCCTCTGGCTCATTGAAATTACTTTACGTATATGTTCTAGTACTGGTGAGTATACCAAAAGAGTTGAGCAGCGCCGTAGGGGTATATAAAGCTCGAGCGAACCGAAGTTCGATAATTTGTACAAAACGCCATTCATGCAATCGCTAAATCGTCAACCATGAGAGTGCACTCAGCTTTGTTTTGGCAACACTGGAGCGACTCGTCCAGATGAGCTGCTGCTAGACGGCACAGAAGTCCTGCTGTTGCGTTGGACTTCGCGTAATGCTGCGGCGTAATCTGCTTCTGCGGTCATACCACGCACCCTGCGGTCCATGTCATCCATGAAATGATGTTGCGGTTTTCTGTTGTCGGTGTGTGCGTGTTCTAGTGTCCGCATTGGTGTGTCATCCAATGCACTAGGTGAAATGTCATCTGGTGCTATGCCTGCGTTTGGATCGATGGGATCGTTGGAGAATACGGAATCTTTTGGCTTGCGATGTCTCCTGCCCCTGAACGGGAAGTTGCTGGGATGAATGTAGTCGCCGTCTGGACTTTGAACCTGCTGGAGAGTGTTTGCTTCTCGTTCCATCTCTTCCCAAGTAGCTACCAACTCCCCGTTGTTTCTGTTGCGGCTGTCACTCATGTCGCCCGAAAAACTACCAAGTCGACTGATTTTGAAAGCCCGTAGGCGATCCAGCGCCATCTTGAAGTCGTCCAGTACGACCGAGTCTGTTAGACACTTAAAGACGAATGCGAGCTTCCAGAAAGGGTTTATGCCAGTCGCTAGGCCAATGAATCGAATAGCACCAGTGACGCAGAGTATGTCCAAGAGGATGAAGATCGCAGACATGACCATGGCTAGCAGCATAATAGCAAAGCGCGGTGATATGCGAAGAATTTCCTTCAATCCCATCTCGTACTGCGTCTTGATGATCCAGAACAAATAGATCGTGGTGATGATCCACCAAGGGTCCCGACATAATGCTTCCCACGGCCTTGTCCTGAGAAAGATGGTGTTGACACCATGGAAGTATGCGAAGTTGGCGTAGATCTCGGCTATCCAGTAAGGCTGTACTAGAATGATAGTCCCAATAAAGACATAGCTGGCTGGTTTTGACAAAAAGGGCTTAATCTTCATCCAGGCAATGACGTTGTGGAGTGACCAAGATGCATTCAGGAAAATGGCCGATACAGATAACCACCATGCGTGTACGGGTGTGTCAAAGAAAAGATAGAAGCCTTGCCAAAGGCCCATGACGAGCTGTAGATGAATTAGCTAGGGGCATCGTGCATGTTAATGTGAGGACCCACTTCAAGTAAAATCAGCTAGATCGAGTCAGCACCTGATTTGCGCCGACAGAATACAAAGCACTTACTTTGTGCAGTAGAACACCTCTTCGCATATTTGCAAGAGTGATGAAGCCCATGATGATGAGGCTGCCAACAAGGTAGCCCATTGCCCATGCTTCAAGAACTAATTCGCCGGGGTTCGTGGGTTTAGGGACTATTTCTCCTTGGACCCATCGTTTCGTAAGATCCTGTATAGGACTCATGGTAACGGGATGGTGTTCGAGGTTGTAGATGTGGCGTGAGGTGCCGAGAGGCGGTACGAGTAAATCACTCGTAGACTCGATCGATGTCAACCCTCAACAATGTCACCATGACAGAGGAGAGAAACAAGGGACGAGATGAAGGTTGGCGGGGAGGGGGGAAGAAGAGAGAAAGCGAACGAGCGACGTGAGCGCCCTCCGCCATTTCTCCGCAATGCCATGACCGATGTGGAGGGCATGGGCAGAGGCTTCACGCGCGGACCTGGCGAGTGATGACACTTTGCTGGAAGGAGCGATAGCGTCATCTAAGTAGGTTGGCTTGCCGCCTCGGACTCAACGGCAGACGGGGCTTTGACATGCAGAATGATCAGGATTCGCTCATGTTCGGCAAAGCTGGATCCAGACTGCGCAAAGGCTTACAGTGATTTGCCGCACACGAGCGACGTTTGCCATCCTTGCCAGAGGGCCACGACAACGAGGAGGCAGTCGAGCGCTGCAAAAATGCGATCATGCGCGTCGCACTCGTACAGAGAGTGCATCATCGTGCTTTGCGCTCAGTCGCCGGCCACGAAAGCAACCATGTCTGAGGGCACACAAGCGGCGCATTTCCTTTGAAAGGCTGATCGAGCCACCAACCGAGCTATTGGCTGGCCGCCCCAAAGACGGTTGGTGCGGCACGCTCATCGCGCTGCAGGACGTGAGGCGAAGCCGAAGGACGACTGCAGACCCAGGCTGCGGCAGCCGGAGCGGCCTGGCCGTCAAGCTGGAATCCGGGGGATGTGCTCCATTGGCTCCTTCAGGCAAAGTGTCTGTGAAGTTTGGATGGCTCCGAATGTCGATGAACTCAGACCGACGGACTAGGATATTGGCATTACAATGCATGAGCAACCCCTGCTATTCGTGACGACGCTGAACAGCTTGCGTATAAGGTGTTGTGCCACGCGCACCCTACTCCAGAGCCACGTAGTGTATACTACGGCCTAGCGGGCACGCTGACAGTTCTTAGAACAAAGAAGACTTTCCCCATTTTTTGGTCAAAGGTAAATAAAGCTACAGCACGGCAGTCTACATATGCGCATGAGGCTCTAGAGACCCAGTATTCAGCCGATTTGGGCTCCAAAGCCACAAAGTCAAAGGACTAGAGGCGCCACGTTACCCAAAATCCGAACATTGTTGTGAAAGACGCACACACGGCCTAAAAACGTAAGTTTGGGTCGCAAGCAGTGTTCAGGTCGTCTGGGGTCATGTCATTGCTGATTGACCTAGTTGGAAGAATTATTGTAAGTTGTTATTGGCTGGAAGGCAGACTGGGGCAGACATACGTTATACAATGGCTTGGCCAATTCTCTTAATCGCCCCGTGATATCCAAGTTGTCATCCAGGCACCAAGGTGAGTGGATTCGACTCATTCGTGGGGCAGGCGCGTTCCCATGTCGCGCCTGCCCCACGTCATAGCCCCGCGCGCCAACAAATAATGAGCATCAACATCTGCGCAAACAGCTCTCTGTACGAAAGCCAACATCAGCTTTGTATGCTCGCACACCATGTTTAAGAAGAAGCCAAATGTGTGTGCAGGTTCAAATGCATTGTATCTGGAGACTAACGATCGCTAGATCAAGCCACTCTCGCCGCTCAAATCCAGCGACCGCCGCCGGACAGCAGATCAGATCATCTCAGATTTTGCTATCGAGGTTCCTGTGGACCCGACTGCAGATCCTGAAGACAAGGTAGCATCGACAGCAGGCCTCACAGCAGTGCGGAAATCGATTCTTCCTGAGAATGCGCTCTCGGCACGCTTCACCACAACAGCCGGGCCAGACCTGAAGCAAGTGTCTGGCACTGTGTATGTCGGCAGTCACGAAGGCATGGGGGGCGAGCAAAGGATACTATGGGTCAAGGTGGCAGAGCAGATGTACCCTACAGGTAAGCAAGAATTGGTGCCGCGTCTACTATCTTGTTTGCTGACCTATGGCAGTATACACTCTTTGGCACAACCCCAAGATCGTACCTCTCCTATATACTCCGTTATATGTCGTCGAGAAGCTCCAGGGGGGCGCAGATCTTATGACACCTGGCCTGCAACGGGGTCCACCATTCCCTAAGGCGGCGACCAAGGGTGCCGTTGTTGCTATTGCTAGCCTGGAAGCACCTACCGTTCCCATGGCTGTGGGAACTTGCCTGATAGACGTAAGCTCGCTGGGAAGCACACAAGGGATGAAAGGACATGCTGTAGAAACGTTCCATTGGGCAGGGGACGAGCTGTGGTCATGGAGTACTGGCAACAAACCAGGCCGTGACCCGCCAACATTGATCGAGGCTTGGGATGAGCAAGAAGAAGATACGGATCTTATCGATCAGACAGCAGCTGTCGATTTGGACAGTGGCGGTGGCGTGACGCTCGGTACTGACCCTACCGAGCGATCGAAAGCCGAGCAAGCACAGGGTGTAGAAGGTGAAGATGCACCAAGCAATCAGGACTTCATCGATGTCGTTGAAGACAAGGAATTGACCACTAATGGTGAGGGTATCGACCGCTGGAGAACTGAACAGATGCTGATCCTGTTAGAAATTGACGATGCGTTCAAGAATGCTTTCTTCTACGGTGTACGTCATCATATGGAACAAAACAGGAATCAATCAGCCTTTGGTCTTGACTTTCCGCTATCGCAATCGGCTGTCATGGCCCTGCTAGTCCAGCCTTTCCTCCCCACCTACACACCCGCACGAACTGCATCGCTGCAAATCAAGAAGTCGAGTTGGAAGAATATCAAGAAGTTTATCAAGTACCTGGATAAGCAGAAGATTGTCAGGTGCAAAGATCGAGACGGCAACGAAGTCATCATACTAGACATCGACTTCAAGGACCGACAGATCGAGGCGTTCGTACCATACCGATTACCAAAGAAGGAAGCACCTACAGTGGGAAGTGCAAGTGGCAAGCCAGCCGTCACTCCAGGTACGGAATCATCCGTGGGTCAGAAACTGAAGCTTGTTTCGCTGCTACGCCCTAAGGAAAAATTGGCTCCTATTTTCCATGCATCGAAGGCCGATCCTCGCGGTCTGTATACCCCTCAGGAGCTCAAACAGCACCTTATCGCCTACATCGAGTTGGAGAATCTTGTGAACGCGAAGAACAAACGACTCATCAACATCAACCCACAACTTGCAGATGTATTACTAGGCTCTTCAGCTGCAGACAACGCTGCGCTCTCTACAGGCACGATTGCTCGAGACGCTCTTGCTGAGCGCATGATCAGTGCCGCTGCACCATTTCATGCAATCATTCGCAATGATGCCAGTGTTGCTGATGCAAAGCCTAAAGCTGGCGCGCCGCCCAAGATTCAAATCACCCTTGAGACACGAAGCGGCAACAAGACGGTGACCAAGGTTCATGGATTGGAACCATTCTATATAGCGCCGCAGCCGCTAGCTGACGAACTGAGGAAGACCTGTGCTGGCAGCACTAGCGTTGACAAGCTCCAAGGTTCAAGTCCGAAAGCCCCTGTCATGGAGGTACTCGTCCAGGGGCCGCAAAAGGACGCTATCTTGAAGTCACTCGAGAAGCGAGGCGTGAACAAAAACTGGGTTGAGGTTGTCGACAAGACGAAGGGTAAAAAGAAGTAGTATGTGAGCATCGACTAACAGCCTAGTGCGATGTATAGATACCCTAAAGCATGCCCCAGCAGGCATTCTACATTTGACATTTTCGACCACAAACTCTACGGTGTCGCATCTCCATATCACTTTTAAACGGGATTATTGCCTATGGTAAGGTGACCATCGCTTTGAAGCTATGCTTGCGAAGTGTATCTAACCCTAGTCCCAGAGTAGAAAGTACCTCGGTTCGCAACCAGACCGCAATCGTGACAAAACACAAAGTCCCATGTCGTGCCAACACTGTTAGTCCTTGTAACATACTTGGCGCTCTAAGCCACAGCTTACTGTCTCTTCTTGTACATATTTACTGTCCCCCAGCCGACCCGGCATGCTCACAATGGCACACGCACTGAGCATCGTTGTTGCTGGAGCTTCAGTAGCAGCCGTCGCAACAAATCCTGCGTACTGCAAGAACATCCTCCTTGCACTTGTTCGAGCAACAGGATATGGCGCGCCAGGAGGAGCATGGAGGATTGCAGCAATATTGTTGGCGCTGGTAAACCTCAAGAACCTCCCTTTTGTATGGCACGTATGTCTCCCCTTTCTTCCCTCACACACCTAGCCCTTTGCCTAACGGTCTCCAGATACGCATATTCCGCGCCATGATCTACCATATCTACTTCCAGCCGACCCCCATCCCGCCGCACGCGCTCTTTCAGCCGGCTATCACATCGACACACACCTCCCTGCTCGAAACAGACTACAACCTGCACAAGTCAAACAGCACATACTTCTCTGACATGGACATTTCACGCACACACCTCTTCACGGCAATTCTTCGCAACGGCATTAAGAAGAACAGCCGCCTTTACGGCGCGAAGAAGTCGCAGCTCAACGGTGCAATCGGTGCCACACAGGGCACGCGAGGGAGCCACATCATCGCGCTCGGTGGCATATGCTGTAACTTCAAGAAAGAAATACTTCCGTACAGGAAATTTGAAATGTGGACCAGGCTATTGTGCTGGGACAGGAAGTGGTTCTACCTCATCACGCATCTGGTCAAGCCTGGGATGGGCAAGCCGGAGAGCTGGACACTGCAGCCGTGGAGGAAGACGAAGAAGCCGGGCAACGACGTTAGCGAAGAGGAACTGCTGAAGAGTGTGTACGCCACGGCAATCGCTAAATACGTCATCAAGAGGGGCAGAATCACTGTGCCACCGGAGCAGGCATTGATCGATGCGGATATGATACCTGTCAAGCCTGAGGGTTGGGTCTGGCAAGGCGCAGAAGAGCACGCTGATGTGAATGGTCATGCCAATGGCGCGTTACCAAAGCCTGTCGAGGGGACAGAGTGGAACTGGGACATCATCGAGGCCGAAAGACAAAGAGGTTTGAAGGTTGCAGAGAAATTTGCCGAAATGGATGGCATGCACAACTTCTTCGATGGAGGCAAGAACGGTGCTCTAGGAGAGTATCCGGATCTGATGTTTTAGTGGATAGAGATACCCCTTAGATCTGATTGTAGACACAGGAGACATCATAGAACAAATCATAACTGGCATGATAATGATCGTAAGTCGAAATAATATCACTGAACTGAAACAGACCATCGCAGGATACCCGTAACATTAACAGAGTAATCCCCATCCACCAACGCTGAGGCAGCTGATCCCGTAAAGTCATCAGCCTATGCAAACCACCATTCCACATTTTTCCAGGATGCACGGCGAGTGTCTTTAATTGAACACGCGGATAACGTCCACCTTTTGGCATGAAGGGTTCTGGGGCTGACCGGTGAGACCAACCTTCCAAGCCAACGTGTAGTACAGGTAGGACCACCTGGTGTAGCAGACGTACCAGTTCTTCACCTTGCGGATCGGTTTGAAATAGACAGGTGGGCTGACAGTGTCATCTTGTACTGCCTCTATGTAGGTGCAGCCATCCTCTTCGAAAGCGATAGGGCTGTGCGCGATCATTCCGGGGAAGAAGATTGGGTTGGCAACGTTTGATGTATCCGAAAGTGACAGGCCCATCGCGGACGAATAATTGGCGCCATCGGCTGCTTGGAGAATCCAGTTTAAAATGCCTTTTGTATTGGCGGCTCCAGCGGTCGCGTTGTCATCTGAGCTGACGTTGTGGTAGAAGGTCGTGTAGGAGCTTGGTGGGTTCTGTACAGTCTCCCTAGTCGGACAGAGGCCTTCGGTGGCAGCGCCTTGGTGACAGGCTCCGAGAGCAGTGCTAAGGGAATTAGCATAAGCCTTTGACGATAGCTAGTTATAGGTGACTTTTACCCGTTGAGCGTGGAATTGCTCGATCTCAGGATGAGACGAAAGTCCGGCGAAGAGATATCATAGTAGCCCTGGACCGCGGTAAACGCAGATAGGGTTGCAAATAACAGGGCGGTGAGCTTCATAGTTCGTTCTGGCTTTTCTTCGTCGTTTGAAAATGGTAGGCTATCTGTGGGCAGCCGGTGTAAAATCGATGTAGCTAAAGTTAAGTTCTGGGCAACCGGGATCGAAATGAAGAAGTAACTCTGTTGCTACTTGTCTTTTTAAGCAAGTATTTTGCGTTGTGATGGGGACTGTAGCAGTGTCTGCATGGCGAACGTAGGTGAGGGGTTCCAATCTATGGAAGTGACGTTTGGGCCCTTGCCTTGCATCCACGCAATTGCGAAGTAAAGCGTGTGACTTCAATCATCAGCAACTACTGATACAGGTGCGAGGATAAATTAGACCCTGACCTTGCTCTCAGGAGTTGGCGTATGAAGTTGGATGGCTTTGAGTGCCCAAGTGCGTGATACAATGGCTCTGTATCGAGCTTGACACAAGAAGCTGACGACAGTTACTCACATGTTCCAAGACACACAGTCAACTTCACGATATGATCCTGATCTTGAATATGTGGAAGACTATAAACTAACTGTGATTGAGCTGAACTCAATCCATCTTTGACTACCACAAGAATTGTGAAACAACGTTCAAACACCACCTCTCGGACGGCACCATTGCCCGATCATAAGCTTCCGCTACCTTTTTGAAAGCAGTGCTCGATCAAATCTTATTCACTAATAGCTGCAATCTCATAGCGTCTCGCAGGACTACAAAGCCGGACCGTCGCAGTTGGATGGGTTGAGTATCCAATTGTGTGAAATTTATAAGCATATCATACATGACTTGAAGAGGCAGACATGAAACCGTAACAAAGCGATTGGTGCCTTATTACGATTCTTAGGTACGCAGAGGCACGGTATGTTCTAGTGGGTCGATAACGTCATTGAGTAGGTACACTGTCATCCTATATGCGCCCGTCCCATGTCACATGTCACGAAATGTATCACATCACATCCGGTAAGGCTCTGTAAGCCGGGATGGGGGCTGCAGGCTCATCAGCATGTGCAACCGACTGTATCGTCTAGAAGGTTTGATGCAGGGCGGGAGAGAGCACCCTGTCTCACAGAACTGGTATGGTGCAGACATAGGTATGCAGGTGCGTTAGTGTGACCCAGGTTGTTGGGTTGTGTAGCATGATCTGAACACTTGGACGTGTGACACGAATCCAGCCCAGAACCAAAAGCATATCTTGCTTTCAATAGGCCCATGCCGAGCCCTGAACTTGCTGACCTGGTCGCCTTAGAACTGAACGGTAAGGAGCGCTCAAAAAAAGCTGGTTTGTTGTGATAGTGGCGTTGTAGCCTACTTGCAAGGGTTACACACCATGGTATACTGTACTCGATTAAAACACAGCTCGTCATGCGTGACCGGCGCAGCAAAACTGCAGTAGGACTGATGTCAGGATGTGTGATGTGGTGTGCAGAAGGTCCATGACGGTAGAGTCCTTCAGACCCATTGGATTTGATTCCATTAGAAATTTGGATGCTACTTGTATCGATCTAGACCTTGGACGACGGTACAGTACCCTGCTCGAGGGGCTTCTTACTATTCACAACTCGCGCATGTTCCTCAGTATGTAGTTCATGGACGCCTCCTCGTCTCGCTCGGCTTTAATATTAGGTAAAGGCCACTGTTACAAAACTTCAGCTTGGATATTCCAATTGTTCCAAACTGTATTCGCATACCTCACTATCGAAAGGGTGGTCGACTTGTCCAATAAGAGGGGAAATGTGGCGGTCAAGCAGCACCTTATCGGCTGGTCTCAACCGCTCGACCATACTGCAAGATAGTAACGTTCCAGCATAGACTGAGTGTGATTGGGCGATGAGTCCATTGATGCAGAGTACAACAGTGGAACGCATGGACTCTGTGGTGCATGGCTTGGCCACTGCATCGGGACCATCATTACTGAGTGAATGTAGTGCCAGGTTACCAAGGTAGATGAGAAAGAGTAAACCCCAAGCATCGTAGGCGTGGAAGCCGTGTCGTTGATACTGGACGCGCAATATCGTTTCGAACCGTATATGGGCATCGTTCTGGATCTGATCTGCAGTTCTACCATCGAATAGCTGTGGTGAGACTGGACCGGCACGTGATTGGAAGAGGCTGTGCATGGTCATGTGATATTCGGCGCTGAATAATGTCAACAGCTGTCGATAATTAGGCAACGTCCGTTGTCTCGATGTATTTGACGAGAGATGTAAGTCCTCCTCTGAATGCAATAGCACATGGTGATCGCAGACTAGAATGAATCGCTGGAAGTAATGTTTGCAGGAAAGAGGAGCAGTAACTTACTGAACATTGAAGTGACAAGGGAGCAAAATTCTGCTTGGAGAAAGAGTTGCAGGAAGTTTCTGTATCACGGCCTCTAGTCTTCGTTTAAATCCAAGTAGTTGCGCGGAGGATAGAGGTTTCAGCTCCTGAGAAGCGAATTGCTCCAGGGCAATGTCGTTCATGATGATCCGTAAGTCGATCGTAGCTTTCATCACATGCCCGAGATACATGCGTGTGGCTGTCGGACTCAATGGATATCTGATATAGACCTCACCATACCATTCAAAATCATCGTCGGGATTGGGGGCCTTGAATGCTGGGGGCTCTGGGATGAAAGGTGCGCGCCGATAATAGTACGTCTGCGCATTTTTTAGTAGAATGTAAGTAAGAACAGAGCAGTTTGAAATGATCTTTGTACATCCATGGGTACACTTACCACACCTACTTGCCATAGCCATAACGCCCACGCTGTGAATTCCCGCCCTCTTCGAAGCCTTGGGCTGAGATGACGGGGTGCTGGTTCGAATATACGCAGGTTCTGCGCCATGATGATAGCTTGTGAAGTATAAAAGTCGCCCACGGTACTCAAACCATTTACGTTTAAGACAGAGTGTATCACCTGTGCGGCGTGAATCGAGGTAAGACGGCTGATGTCCATTTCGAGTTCCCATAGCCGCTTAGCCTCGAGGAGAAAGCGATTCTGGAGATTCATGGGCATCCAAAACTTAGCCAAGTTGGGGATTCCCTTGTAAGCTTGCTGGTGATGTTGTTAACGTATCGTGTAAGTTGTCGTCCGTAATAACTTACACATGCAGCGGCGAGTACAGCATTGACTAGCAGAGACGAGCAAAATTGTGTGCGTCGTGCAGCGAGATCTTCAAGGAACAGCTCCTTGTTGAACCAAAAGAATGTAGCGTGATGGTTGGCAAGATATATGGTAATAAGACGACGGAAGAGGCCATCATCAGAAATGATGTTTGTCCATTGTCTTGCGTGGACACGGTCAAGTATAGGCTCTACCACTTCAGCTGCGTGACTTGGTATCATATAAGGACCCATACATTGCATCGTGTTCGCTTTATCAGGGTCCATAGCATCCGGCAAAGAGCTGGGCGATTTGAACGTCGCTTCATACAATGGAGTGGCAAGGTACTGGTTATTTTGAACCAACAAGAACTCGGGCATCGAATCCATGTAAGGAAGGGTGTATCGCAGCCTAGTTTCTGGCTCTACACTTAGCTGCACGAGGAGGTCTCCGTCTCTAACGTGGCGGAGGATATCTTCAACATCAGCGCCCATCTTAATGCGCCGCAGAATTTCGAGCGACTCATTGTCGGGGCGTGTCTGGATGAGAACAATCAATTCAGCGTAAGCGTCATTCTGGCGCTGAAGAAGATTGTGTCTTCGTTTGACAGCCTGGCCTTGTGTCTCACTCAGATGCGCAGCATAGTGACAAGCAGTCGCTCTGCGTTGGCACTAACAACCTATCAGCATGAACACCTTGGTTGATTGGTATGTTTGTTACGAACTTCCCAACAGACCGGTCGCACGCCATCACTTCCAGGCTCTGCGCTGTTACATTTTGTTTTTCTCTGCCTGCACGCCTCACACGCAGATGCGACTCGGTCTCGGGGCCGACGCTGTAGTGGCGTCGCCGCTTTTCTCATAGTCGTGGGCAGCAGGGGCCGCAAAAGGGGGCGTTCCTGCTCCATTGGTGCTCGGAGGAAAGAGAGCGCTGCAGTGATGACTTGAGAACGCTAAAGCAGAGCGACGAATGCCATATAGACCAGATACGGCATCTCACTTTCTGAAAGAGATGGGAGACTAGCAAATGCGGAGGAACGTCGGAAAGGCTGAGTGCATCCCTATGTTAGAATGCGCCTGTCACATTCAACGCTCGGTCATCGCTTAATCCAGGAGCCGTTCCAGGGTTTCCGTGCCGCTGTGGTACCGTTCGAATGGATTGCAGAGACTCTGGAGATATGTAGCCCCACTGTGATCCTTGAAGGAACAAGTAAGCAGACAATGTGGACAATAAAAAGGCACGCCTGTGAGGTGCTCGAGGTGCAGTGTGATGTATGAGAGTGTCTGCGACCATGAGCGCTCCAGCGAAGCGTTGAATTAATGATTCTACCTAGTGGTAGGCGCAGTCCCCGCAGCAATATTGACTGATAACATAAGTGGCTCCGTGGCTTGCAGATCCTCCTCGCGAGACGCAGTATAATGAAGATGCAGCGTCTCGATGCGTCTGCTCAAATGCGAATCCGCCACCGCGCGAAGCTACGGCGAGACCAGCCCGACAGCCAATGAAATCGATCCCGCGCCACCATCTGAAATCCGCTCTTCTTGCGAAGACAAAGCAGCTGTTCCCGAGTTTGCAGAACCATGTCGTGAACCACACCGCCCGCAGTAGCTTCGCACCATCACCCTGCAGGAAATCCATCTGTACTTTCATTGTGGCACAGGTGCTTGCCGGAGCTGACTGGCACAACTATTCATAGTCCCGGCCTGGAACGATATTTGTTCATGGCAGCCCCCTTGGCACAGCGGCTCGACACCACACGATGAACAACAATAACAATCAGAATCTACGACCTCTGCTCCCGGCAACACGGCCTCGTTCTCCCCCACCATCTGGGCCCAGTTCCAAGAGAAAGCGAGTGTCTGTTGCCTGCAATGAGTGCCGCCAGAAGAGAATTGGCTGCGACGGCAGCCGCCCCGTGTGTGCAGCGTGCCACAGGCGCGACAGACGTTGCGTCTATATGAACGAAGAAGATTTGGAGATGCGCCCAACTGTTCTGAAGCGAGAGAATATCGCGCTTCGGGAGAAGCTAGTCGCCCTACAGGAAATCTTCGAACACCTCCAGAGCCGAACACAGCATGTCGCACACGACACCGTGCAACGTTTGGGTGCTGGCACTGACCCCTCTGATGTTCTAAAGGCCCTCCGTGGACAGCTTCCACAAGCGATTTTGTCAGAGCAAAGCACCGCAAGAGCTATATTGCCAGCCGTGTACTCGGACGGTGAACTTGAACTACTTGTCCGACATCCAAAGACGTATAGTGCTATCGATCTCCCAGTCTTTGCGCAAGATACTATGAAAAATCTGTTTTTTGGCGGCAAATCGTCATCTGAACATATTTCTCAACTTGAGCTTAGTAAGAACATCAAGACCTCGTCAGATCACCCTGCGTATTTGGACTTGCGGCTTGAGAAGCTGAACATCGAGTTCTGGACATCAGTAACTGTCACAAATGACCAAGCCGCGTCTGCTATATCGTTGTACCTCGAAACCCATCACCCTATATGGAGCTTCTTCGATGCATCACAGTTCATCGACGATCTTGTCGAGTGTAATACAGACTCCGATTCGACATGTTCACCGTTGCTAATCAGCTCGCTACTCGCATTCGCCATGGTAAGCACCTAAACCTATAGGTTACACACGTGCACTGATATGGCCCAGCAAGGCTACTCGTCAATCGAGCCTGCGGCAGCAGAATTCAGCCACCAATTCGAGGCGCAAGCCGAGAAACTTTTCGCCGCTGAAAGAACAGTCGATACCCTTCCCAGCATCACAGCCTTGCCACTGCTCTACACCTCTATTGCAGTTCATGGAGACGTTCCGAGAGCCATGCAGTACCTGATAGCAGCGAATGATGCAGCTGAGAGGATGAAACTATTTGGCAACCCGGAAACAGCTAAGTCCGGGTCGCCGAAAGCTACAACAGCAACAAGCCAGGCTGCCTGGGGGCTGTTCAACTTTCTCGTGTATGCAAATGCCAAGACACCTCCTCCTTGATGCGGGGTTTGACTTTGCGTCCAGACAGATGGCTCAATTCCAGGTCGTGTCGCCACTTGAACACCCGCCTACTCTGCCGCTACCTGAGCTGTTGAGAAGAGATCAGGCACACGAAAACAACTACCAAAACGAGACTGATAGAAGCAGTCCAGCCCTGATACAACTTCAGCAGGCCCAGTCGATCTTCTGCAGGTTCTGGGTCATCGTCAACGAGATATTCCTCATATATCGAGACAGCAAATTCGGAGCACGATCTCTAGCTTTCGCTTTGGGTAAATATAAGAAGCTCTTGGAATTGGTAGATGCGCTGCCCAAGTCGATGGCAAAGCAGGAGCAAGCGCCGCATTGGGTTCTCGTTTTCCAGTAAGTCCTCTTGATTGGAGCAACCAGAATGCATTATGTGTATTGTCCACGGGAATCCTACAGCCGTATTCAGTCACGGTCATAGGCGAGTTCATATTATAACTCTGTGGCGATACGACTAACACGTTATCTACACCCATGGAAGCAAAAGTGCCAACATTATGCAGTACATCAGTTCACATGGTCGTTTTGGACCTGTTTCGCCCATACATCGCAGAGACCGAGCAGCACGGCTTCCGAACATACGTTTCCGAGTCTTCCTCGCCGAGGACCATCTTCGCTGCGTCAGTTACGCAACTCAAGGGTGGGCTTTCTGAATTGGCACCGCCGATCTTATACTGACATGGATCACAGGAATCCTGTTTCTAGTTGCCATGCAGTACGGGCCGGCATACTGGCACCTTGCGCTTACTGGTGCTATGGTCTTTGCAGTGAACGCTGTACTAAATGACCCCAGAGACAAAGAGAGGAAGAACTACCTGGCCTTCATCATCTCCATGAGCGAGCGACTGCTACCGTCTTATATCTACATGATAGAGCCTATTCGTGCGATATTGGCGATCGCCGCAGACAAAAGTGCCATCACTGGTCATGAAGCTATTCTCATAGAGGCCGAATCGGCGTCGCTGCAGCGCGCGAAACGAACCGAACGCAGTAAAGGTGGCTGGGTAGTAGCGCCTACAGCTAACGACAAGCTTGCTGGGGATATCAACACTCTCACAGAACGATTCGAAACAATCACGCTCTTCAGCGAGTTTACCGAAGATATCACCTAAAAAACTAACAGCAATGCTATTGTTGTTCTCATTTCAGAAATTTCGGTTCTGCGGCTTGCGCCCTGTATACTTGAGCAATCATTTGTAATGCGCCATTCCTTTCGTACACAAGAGCAAAGAGTACATACGACCGAGTTGGACTGGCATTGGTTGATACACGACAGCCATCATAATTACAAAAACACATAATGAAAGTAATGAAACTTTGCGAAGTTCCACGTGAATGTGCAAGAAGGTTTTACGTGACATGAAAACAAGTAGGACGCTCAAGGTGGTGGTCATTCTACTACAATCTAGCTTCGATGAAGGAAAACAAAGCCTCAAATGTTTGATTTTTATCTTGTCGATATCTGTGACGCATGGACAAATATCATTTGCGCATACCGCATCACACACACCGATAACATCACTTACAGTTTGAACCAAGCGTTCATCAGCGCCCGCATGGCACTCGCACAACATCAGCTCCCGACATAATAGAGGCACCAGTCTGCGCATACCAGCTCCAACACCTTATAGTCCCGACACTCAGCAAAGCAACCAGTTCTGCGAAAGAGGTTGTAGCATGCGAACGACAGCAAGCACATAGCATCGACGGAAGCGGCGCGGCACGACAGCGCGTAAGTACCCTACAACGAATCAGTACGAAGCCTTTGAAGGTTCAAGATCGAATAACCGAAGCGAGGAAGTGCAGATCAGGGTTTTACTTTTTTCAACAGTAGTTTTCAGACAGGGATAACTGAATGAATTACATTCTAGCATCATATGAGGGCGTGGGAAGTGGGCAGAGAGATACTTACGCAAAGGCGAGGAGGCGCGCAAAGGATGGCTTGCGCGCCGATGCAGCGTTGCAGCTTGCATCTGGAGAGAAGAAGAACATTGGAGTTCGACGCGTGAATAATGTCGCGAAGAGCTCGAGCCAGCTTAGTCAGTAGCGCGACAGGACGCTTCGCAACACCATCTCGGCGACATGTGTAGAATACTCAAATGTTCATGAATTAGGTGGTGAATGGCTCCAGGCCTTCGGGTTATTTATCGCACAGCTGTGCCGCTCTTGAACGTCGCACTCCCTTCATCCCAGCCATCCTGGCCAAACTTCCTATGCTTGCCGCGTTGCTTGTGCCCCTCCTTGTATGCGCCATATCCATCGTCTCTTCCATACCCATCGAAATCACGCTCATCGTAGCCATATCCCGAATCTTTGGTTCTATCCCTTCGTCTCTCTTCCTTGCCCTCCCGATACGCATCGCGATGCCTGTGTCTTCCGTGCTCTCTATCATCGCGTCCTTCGTCTCTCCCTTCACGGTATGCGTCGCGATGTCGATGTGGACGGCTTTCTTCGCTGTTGCTCCGTTTATCCTTCGCGTACTTCCTGCCGCCTAGTCCTCCAATGATAAGACCAGCTGCTGTACCGAGACCAGGGAAGATCGCGTCGCCGATGATACCTCCTGCTCCAGCACCTAGAAATGTGTCCCTGTTTTCGTGTTTCTTTTCGTGTGTCCTGGTCCGACCGCCTCGAGAACGGTCATAGTCTCGGTCGCTGTAGTCAGAGTCCCTGTCTCTCGAGCGATCGCGACGATCACGGCTTCGACGACGGCGGCGTCTGCGCTGCGGGGAGCAGTCGTTGTCCGACTCTGTTTCTGAACCAAGCGCAGTAGATGCGTTGTCTGCAAACCGGACTCGAGTGGCGGGCTGGGAGTGGCTGCGGATGTGCTGTAAGGGCGGGCCTAGATATGTATTTGATTGTTGCGGTGGAGGTGGAAAATACGGCACTGCGGTCCCTTGATAGCCCTTCTCAGAATGCTGCTGCTGCTGTGGTGGTGGTGGAGGAGGAGGAGGGTAGGCCTGCGGCTGTTGCTGGTGAGCATAGGGCGAGTAGGAAGGCGGAGGCGTATTAGCGTAGGGCGAGGTGTTGTACTGCTGCTTGGGCCATGACTGTGGTGGAAGTTGTTGTTGTTGGTATTGCGGTGGCTGAGGTGGGTACTGAGGGTGGTATTGCTGAGCGTTGCTGCCTCCATAGTACTCTGCAGAAGCCATGGTGTTGTGGCTCGTAGGATGGTATGAGTGGTATTAGTAGGAATAGTGGAGCATAAATTATAACAATATCTATAGAAGGCCAAGGCCGCGCTTCGTATATCTACTCTGGAAGGCGAGATCGATTCGGAAGCTTCGAGTCACCGAGTACGTAGAAAGCCCCAGAAATGATGGCCCAAATATTGTCAAAACAGTTTTAGGCCCGAAGCATGGTTTATCAGCAGTCTCGTGCCATAGTCACACTCATCTGCAAGTCTATTCGTGACATTGTACGTCATCCCTGTCAACAGATCATTCTTCTAGTGTTCGCCGCACATCAGCCTCGGCCGGAGATCTCGGCGACTGCGAACATGCAGGGCTCTACGGCTCGACGACGATCATTTATGGCTCATCGGAAGTCATCCGGAGGCATCTCCGCTTTCCACGACTGTCGGGCAAATAGCTGCTGACAGGATACATTTAACATAGTGCGGGAGAATATCTTTGAGTGTTTCTCGAAGACAGAATTCATGTCAAATTGAATGATGATTCCTGCAACGTGCCGGACATCCTGACTATCGCCACACAACGACGTAAGGTGGAGGGCCAAGACAAAGGAACATCAATCCCGAGCCAATCAAGATAGCTACACACACACTGGACATGCGAGCCACCTGGGCACGCATCATGCCTTTGGCGCAGCGCCAGGATAAGACACGAGCGGTACATGTTGGGCACTGTGCGCTTCCTCATCTGACCGCTGATCCTGGTCTTCCTTGCGCATGGGCACACCCTCCACCTTTTTGATCCGCTTTCCTTCGATGGTGATCATGATGCCTGCAACTCCTGCTACAATGCAGCCCAATGCAACGAAAAGGCCAGTTGCCCAAGACGGTCGGTCAATGCGGTTGTAATGATACATGTAGAAGCAAAGCATGACTTGGAAGAAGGTGTTTGAGGCGTTCATCCACAGCACAAAGTCCATCTTCCAGGAGATAGTCGGTGATGCGCGACAACCAGTCGGTGGCGGGTCCGGGATCTTGCTGGCCGGTATTGGTACGGATGGATCATCAGAGTTGACCTTTGTAGCATCTGCAGTTTCCGGGAGTAGTTCTGAACCAGGAAGCCTAAACCATCCGCGATGTATGCCAGCAAGTCGTCGTATACCAACTAGCTTCTTCTGAGGGTTTCCAAGCCTCCAATGCGCCCACCAGTATAAGTCGCGAAATCTCCACGGGGCAAGACCGAAGCCAGTCACACAGAAGAGTGCGTTCAGAATTTGTGAGTCGATCTCCACCCAGATCCTCCGCGGAGAGTTGATGTCGTCACAGGTAGGTGTGCACATAGCAGGAGCAGCATTACAGAGCAGCAGGAATAGCATGCCACCCCACGCCACAACGTTGAGGCCATAGACCGTAATCAAAAATCCGGGTATGGTCAGGAACCACTTCCAGAAGCCCTTCAGGCCTATCGCGAAAGACTGGGTCCATGGCAGCTTGGGGGGCGGTATGTAGCCGTTCGCATACTGTAGGATAGAGTCAGTATATGTAATGCTCAATGTAAGGGTGATCTTGTACCTGGCTGGAACTGTTCAACGGTTGGCGCACGGTAGCTTCTTCACTCTTGTCGGTCAAGTGTGATGTTCTGGGCTCCATACTAGCGCCGACATCCTTGATATTATGCTGACCGTCGTAGGTGGGGACGCGATCGCGAGCTTCAAATGACCTCTCCTCTGTAAGGGCCGGAAATGGCTCAACGCCCAATCTACCAGAAGAGCCCTTTCGATTGTTGGCAGGTCGCTCATTGCTTCCTTGACTGCCTCGACGATGTTCCCTTTGTATGTTGTCGTCCCAACCGTCAGAGCCAAATGAGCCTCTCCTGATGTCGACTAATGACGGTGCTCTCGAGGCGACACTGCCTGTGGCCGCCCACATGCCTGGCGGAGGGTCCGACTCCATTAGCTTTATGCTTGCACTTCGTATTCTACTTGACGCTGACGCTGCCGATGCGTTGGTCGAAGTTCGCGCGCGCTGTTTGATTTTTGAGCTGTCGGAGCCACCTTCGGGCTGTGGAAAGGGAACGGGGGTCGCGACATTTGCTGGCGACGTCGATTGTGAGTGTGGAGACGCCATGATGATTGTGTCGAAGACAGAGACAACAGAGACAGCAGAGACAGGCAACTGCACTCTGCGTAATAGTTAATTACGGGTGAATCGAAGCGCGTCCTGCTTGCGCGCCGTCGTCAGCCAAGCTACCCAACGGCTGGTGGTGCAATGGCGAGGCCCCTTGGCGGCTGGGAATAACAGAAGGTAAATATGGTCAAGGCTGGTGACTGGACCCAAAACCCTGGTGGGACGACAGATAGCGAAATACCGACATGGTTTGGGGACTGGCTCTTTGTATGCATTCGTCGACAGTGGCGCCTCGCAGTTGGTTGAGCCGTCTGGGGTAACTGCGGTGGGCCCATTAGCAGTGGCGCAGGACGGGACCCACGAGAAGGGCCGCGAGGCCGCTGGCGCAGCACTACTTAGATCGACTTTACGCGTATCTCGTACGTAGAGCGTATTTGTTTGAGACTTCAGTGAATTTTTCATCTACTAAGTATATACGCGACCACGCTTCGTTTGTTTGATTCATGACTTTCGTCAACGTGCACTGAGTCGCATGGCATAACATTTACGTCAAGAAGCTCGACCCAGAAGCCAAATGCATGTACGACGTGGCGTACCAAAGCATATTGGTGCGCGACGCTTCCTAAACAGACCTAAGGCTCCATCGCGCGCACCCGCGCCTACAAAAGAGTCCAAGCTGCGCCAAAGAAGATGGATGCCCCCGACACACCCAACGCAAGCAGGAAAGGTGTGCTGTCACGCTTGACTGATGGTGGTGCTGCTGCTGTTGACTGCTCAGCCGGCGCAGTCCTGGATACACTGGCCGTAGCGTTGCCCGAGCCGGAAGACGTTGTGGGTGCACTAGTTGGCTCAGGTGTCTCCCCCTGCGGAATAGACATAGGAGGATCCGTCATCTGAGAGATTGGGGGCAGGATGGTGCCTGTCACTGAGGCTGTGGGTGCAGGCTCGGAACCTACGGACGGTAGAGATTCAACTGGCAGCGTCATGGTAACATCTTCGAAACTGACGTTGCTTGGAACGGGCAGCGATACAGCAGGCAAGCTCATGCCAGGGTCATTGGTAGGAGCAGCAGAGCCTACACTGGTTAGTGACGCAGCCCTGATGGTCGAAAGGTTGTGATTGCGTACATGCGTTGCACGGCTCCTGGATGCAGACTTCATAGCAAACCGAGCTTGCTCCCGTCGGAACCGAGGTCTGAATTGTGAAGACCTGCTCAGTCGTCTGGATGAGCGTGGACGGGATCTCGGATACTACGCTCTCGCTCTGTGCTGCGGCGGCGCCAGCCAATAGGAGCAGAGTGGAGCATATAGTGGTAGAACGCATGTTAAGATCGTTACAGATGCGCTGTGCTTCAAGGGATAGCAGGAGGCTGTTGGTACAAAGCTTCTATACGAGTAGTGGGTTGGTGCAGACACGCAAGTTATCTGGCTTTATGAGCGTTGTAGCCTGACCTTCTGTCTTTCGCTGCTCGCCCAGTCAGGTCGGCCGTCGTGGCCTAGTGGCTTAGCGATTTACGCAGTTCTTCGCTCCTTCCCGAGCTGGACAGCTAGGCACCTCCTCACCTCGACGCCGACGAGTACGAAATATTGCACCACCAATTGCTAGCCAGCGCCGCAATCCACTCTCTCGCCATGACGACGCGGACCAGCACCAAAACGGCAGTCGCGCCTGCGCAAGTGCAGATGTTTGTCGCAGACTCGGCCAAACTGTCTGTGTCCACACACCTTCCCAGTTTGCATTCGCTCGCCCTCCAGATCCTGCACAACCTCCAGCACCAGCACTACTGGACCGACCTCAAGGTTTACACCCACTCTCCCCTCACCAAAGAGCCTCTGTCTCGCCCGCTTGTCTCAGGTCTGCCGCCGCAGCGCCTCTACGTCCACCCCGATGAGCAGGTTGAGCTGCTGAAGAACGCCGACCGCCAGCGCAAAGCCGCTGAGGCAGCAGGCGAAAAGAGCGGTCTGGAGGTCAAGGCGCAGCCCGAGCACGAGTGGGTACTGCCGACCAGGCTGAACGAGCAATGGACACTGCGCAGGCTGGCTGAGGTCTTTGACGACATCAGCATCCTGCCGCCTCAGACTTCTACTACGGCATACGAGGCTCCAGCAAACCCTTGGAGGACAACGAAAAGAGTAGTTTTGTCCACTGTCGACACAGACAGCACCGTCGTCTACTACATTGTACATGACGGAGTCGTGAAGCCTCGCCAGAACTGAGCGTGACTCTTTTTCATGCTCGATATTGTGAACAGTATATCGTCGGCCGCTACACTCCGCGTCGAACCGTACTCAAACACCTGCCTCATCATGCATCGAGAAGACGGCGGCTGGTAATGGGCAATAAAGCACTGCTGTCATACCACGCGTCGAGCTAATACTCTCTAGCTTCTATGTCTTGCTGCACACCTAAGGTATGACAGGAAGCACGTCTTCGGGTTCTGGCGGCTCGTAGAAGCGGCTCATCTCCACGTCTTCCTCGAGTGGTAGCTGATGTGCTTCAGCCCATCTTCTCACGCCCTCGTAGTCACGGCATCGGTGCTTCGTATTGAAGTCGACGAACGGCGTGGGATGTGCGCCTTCAGCCTGCCACCAAACTTGACCGAGCACCCCAACATCAGGGTTGCACATCAGTACCTGCCTCAGCATATCCAAGCAATGAGTGGCATGTATCCGTACGATGTATTCAGAGTTTACGAAAGGGCCTTCCCCTTTGGCCAGGTAGTAATTGTAATTCCAATGCAAGGTTTTCCGGAGGAGATCCTGTCCAGTGTCAGCAATCACCATCGTCATTGTTCCCTTTGATTCTTACCAGACAGTGTAGATGATGGAGACCCTCAACGTTAGCTGGATAACCGCCACCGTACTCCTGACTGATTTTGACCTGGTCGCGGCTTATACCCGATCTCTCGGCCTCGCTTTCAGGGACGATGACACTTCGCACTACGCACGAACTTAGCACTTAATCGTGAAAGGACGCCTGGGCATCGCTTACGCCCCACCCCTAACGCCTGCCAGGCCGCATCTACTTCTGGCCCGGCTGACTGTCGATAGATGTTCTCATGGAGGAAGCTCCCGTTGAATTGCTTCGTATGCCAACCTGGATCTACTTCTTCAACCACTGGTGCTGCACGCGATTAGACGGTTTCCTCCAAAAGTGCGGGCTGGCCACCTACAGTGTTGAGATATATGGTGCATGCAGAACTCGTCTGCATTTGTGACAAACTCGATTCTGCGCGTGCTAAATGCGATCCAGAAGCCGGCACTTAGATATACGACACTGCAAATGACGAGCGTCCTCAATGCCACCTGGTATTCGTAGTTTGGACGAGGAGAGGGTCTGTTTGTAAATGGAGTCAAGGGTGGAGCCGGCACAAGCGTTTCGTCCTCAAGAATTTCATCATCGCTCTGGGGTAAACGAGTATGTTTGGGTGCCCTGCGAAAGAGATGAGAAAACGTAGCTAACATAGTGCGAATGTTGCAAATCCACTATTGAGGAAGACCGACGCTCCTATTCAACACAGAAGAAGTTTGTGAGAATAGCGATTTACCAAGTCGTATCAGCGCAATTGCTTGTCAGGTAACGATACATCGTACCATGTACTCCCGGGTGCAACATGTGCATCGCACCAGACCTACCAACACGCCGATGATGAGGACACAATGTGAAAACTGGCAGACGTCAAACACGTTGCAAGTGCTTACACTTTACGATTTGTTCGAATGAGGAGCCGTTAGCATTGTACCAAACAAACAGACATAGTCTATTCACGGGACTGCATCACCAGAGTCAGTCTCACAGAATGTCACGAGAGCTCATTAGAGAGGGTCACACGTACCAGCTGCAACCCGACGGGGCCCTCGTTCAATAGCAAAAGAGACTAATTCGACTCATCACATTCGGATGCAGTTACCCTCCCTCGGAAGTATGACGCCTCATATGGCTAATCTGTGAGACGTCTCGAACACTCGAGAAGCTTTACAACGGTATGTGTGTTTGTCGTGATCCAATCCAGCAAGTCTCAAACTCACAACTTCTCAGTGATTGCAGGGGATTGAGAAAGACATTGCAGAAACGTGGCACGGAGGGTCCAAGACCGAACACAGCTCGCACCAGTTGGTGCAGAACGTGATTGTCCTCCTATACGTACACGGGTACCTCCTCACTCTAGGAGTGCGCTACTCTGATGGAACAGCTTGCCATTCTGCTCCTTGGTAGGGTCTCGATCAGCTACAAAAAGCTCATGCATTCAGTCGAAACAAGGTCCACACCAATCCTAACTCCATTCAGGCCGTGATAAACATCCACAGTATCTCAAAAACGATACTTCGAGGTCTTCAGCATGCATTACTCCATCCTTCTCGCCAGCCTTGCTGCGCTCGCCACCGCTGCTCCCATGGGAATGAAAAGCACGAATAACATGGACGGTGTGAAGCAAGCCCTTGATACCTCATATGGCTCGTATGCCAAGTACCTCTCGTATGGCGCCTACCCAAAGCAAGTCGAGGATGCGGCCGGAACTATGGGTACATTGTCTACTCCTCTGCCTTGACTATTTCCGAAACTCACACATCAGTAGCAAAATCGAACATGAAGCGCGACATAACGACGACCAATAAGGCGAACGAGATGAACAAACCTCAAGTCGCAGATATCAGCTATGGAAGATACGGCGCGTATGGCAGGTACTCCGATTACGGCGATTACTCAGGCGAGGTGCAAGATGAGGCAGCGAAGATGGCAAAGGCAAAAATGGATGCAGGTATGACGCAGTGAAGTCTCTCGCAAGGCAACATGAGAAGAACAGGAAACAATTGCAAGTAGATGAACGAGCCAGGTCACCCACTATGGAAATCAGACCCCATGTTCTTAGACAATACTGTTTCAGAGTTATATCGCAGTGCTATCGCTTACTCAACGAGAACACCAAACGGCCGCAGTGACATGCCATGCATGCGGCGCACTGTGCAACGAGACCTTGTTTTCCCCCAGCGTCTTCAACTCAGCTGCAGGGATAGACGATGATGTGAGATGAAGAATGGAAGATGGCGCCACATCAATGCTAATCTCGCAATGGGACCTCAAATTGAACGATACGAAATCTATGCACAGCGGACGTTTCCCAGCGTTGAGACGTCCAGCTTGGCGACACATGGGGTTCTTTGTTCAATATCGGCGTAATGGGACAACATCAAAGCTAGTGACCTCGGTCCCGCGGCGCCACACGTTAAACGAGCGGTTCCTAAATCGCGCGACCCGTGATCTGACTGTGCTTATCCGAGGGATATTGACGGAAGAAGCGCTGCTGAAGCAGCTGCCCGCCGCAAACAAGGGCGATCAATACGTCATCGAGTTTCTAACTTTTCAGGCACCTTGCGCAGTCTGCGCTAGGTATCCAGTTTGCCCGAAGATCAAGTTGAAACGAATACGAAGATGGTCGCAGGGAGCGAGTGAGGATCGCATGATTGGTGATGTCTGAGTAATCCGAATTTGGTCGAGAACCTGAGGAGCAACCAAGCTCGAGCGCCTGTTGTCGTCAGCGTACCGGCCAGTCACAGGCGCCGCTCACACACCGGCCATGCATCCTGCCGTGCGCGCCCCACACGTGCATCGACCTCGCGAATCCTGGCTGCAGGATTAGAGCGAGTGCAGACGCGGGCGCCATCTGATACTCTGGGGTTTGATGTGCTGGGCGCGGGCAGCTCTGATCATTGATGGACGCGAGCAGCATGGGACTGTTGCGGTAATATGATGCATCGCGGCCGACGTGCTCCTCTTGGATGCTCCCCACAGTCGTGCATGCTCCTGCGACTCAGGAGACTAGTGCCCCACATTGCTCAAGTAGAGCCGCCTCTGCTGCACGCGGCGTGGAGAAGGCGAAGCTTGCCCGCTGTGCTTGTCAGCGCTGGTCTCTGCTCGCATCCTTCGCCCGACGAAATTCCTCCAAGAGCCTCTGCACTGCGACCGCCATGACGCTGCTCTGAGTGCACACTGTATTGCGTAGACACACTGTGCCCAGCACCGCTGCTCGCCCGCCAATGCGATCCTGGCCGCCGCAGCTCCGCCCCCGATGACATGGCTGGCTCCGGCGCAACCGCAGCCACCATGAGCAGCTCTTCGCATCCGCATTTCGACCACGATGACGCCCTGGGTCTCGCCGAGTACGGCCTTGCGCCTGCGTCTAGTAGTGTCCGCGGCGCCAGCCCTGGCCAAATGATGGGACAGTTTCCCGACTTCGATGTGGCTTTCGCGCGCACCCAAAACCCCGGATTTCCAGGCAATCAGGTCCACCGCGGTAGCGTGGGCGGTGTGAGCGATGACAACCTGAGCGGCGGAGGCAGTGTCCACCCACGTGGTCTGAGTATCGGCGGCAGTCCCGGCATGCTGGCGCACGAGGGCTACAATGCTAGTCCTGACAGTGCTCCGGGCATGAGTCTGCTGGCTATGGGCGACTCGCATAACTCTTCTGCGCCAGGTCTGAAGCTGGAAACAAACGAGGGCCCCAACTTTGCCTCCACAGCCACGAAGCGCGCAAAGGACGCCGAGATGGACACGCCACAATGGAGCGAGATGAAGACTAAAGCCGGCAAAGAACGAAAGAGACTTCCACTTGCGTGTATTGCATGTAGGAGGAAGAAGATCCGCTGCTCAGGCGAGAAGCCGGCGTGTAAGCACTGCGTTCGGAGCAGAATACCATGCGTGTACAAAGTCACCACACGGAAAGCGGCACCGAGAACAGACTACATGGCAATGCTAGACAAGCGCCTAAAGCGCATGGAAGATCGTGTGATTAAACTTATACCGAAGGAGAGCCTCCCTTCTGTGGCCAACGTGGGCAGATCAGTCGTCAAGCCTGCTATACCAGGCGCCGCGCCAAAAACTCCAGCAACCAAGAAACGACACGCTGAAGAAGCGTTTGGGAACGAACTGGATGAATGGGCCAAGTCAACGGGTAAAGATCCAGACGTATCAGGTGTGACTGGAAGATCGAAGGAGTCAGACGAGAACAGGCTGCTCACAGAAGGCGCGGATAGCCTGCCATCAAAGGAGATTCAGGAACACCTTGCTGAAGTATATTTCGACTACGTATACGGCCAGAGCTATCCTTTACTGCACAAGCCAAGTTTCATGCGGCGGTTGAGCGCAGGCAAAGTACCGCCAGTACTGATTCTGGCCATGTGTGCCATCTCAGCCCGCTTTTCGACACACCCACAGTTGCGAACGGAACCGTGTTTCTTACGAGGCGATGATTGGGCACAAAGAGCAAGGGAGATTGCGTTGAAGCGCTACGATTCACCGAACATTACTATTTTAATAGTTTATCTCTTACTTGGTCTTCACGAGTTTGGCACATGCCAAGGTGGACGGAGTTGGATGTTTGGCGGCATGGCACAGAGAATGGCATACGCTCTGCAGCTTCACAAGGAAAACGAGTACGATCCGCTAGTAAATGATCCAGACAAGAAGCCGCTTAGTGCGACAGACCGGGAGATCCGGAGAAGGACCATGTGGTCTTGTTTTCTGATGGACCGGTTCAATTCGTCCGGCTCGGATAGGCCGCTTTTTGTGCACGAGCAGTACATCGAGGTGCAATTGCCGGTCAAGGAGCACCTGTACATTCACGAGATCCATGCACCGACCGAAAACTTGGAAGGCGCGGTGCCAAACCCCGTGCCGCCTGACAGCGGGCAACTGGCAAATCCTCGAGAGAACATGGGTGTCACAGCCTACACTGTTCGATTAGTGTGCGTTTGGGGTAAACTCGTCAAGTACATGAATCTTGGTGGCAAGGAACGAGAGGCGGAACCAATGTGGTCGTCAGAATCGACATTCTTTCAAATAAAGAAGGAAACCCTGGAGTTCAAGGATTTGTTGCCAGAGATGCTGGTCTACACACCAGAGAATCTGAAGAGCCATGCCATCGGCAAGACGGCGAACTCGTTCTTGTATTTACACATCCTTTGGCAGCAGATCATGCTTTTCATGCATCGCTTTGCACTGCCTTCGACTGCAGGCGCGCGGCCGCCGAAGGACATGCCACACGAATTCCTCACAAACTCAGCACACACTGCGCTCGACTCTGCGAACCAGATCTCAATTCTCATCAACGAGGCTATGGACCACAACGTCGTTGCGCCTTTCGCTGGATACTCTGCGTTCTTCTCATCGACCGTCCATGTCCATGGTGTTTTTTCGAGCAATGCGAAACTCGAGGCCAAATCGAAGAAGTATTTGGCATACAATGTCAAGTATCTGACCAAGTTGAAACGATATTGGGGCATGTTTCAGTATGTCGCCGAGAACCTGAAAGATCTATACCGACAGCACGCCGATGCGCATTCGAAAGGACCGACCGCGAGCGCAGATGGTAAGAGCAAAGCCAACATATTCCAGTACGGCGATTGGTTCGATCGGTATCCGCACGGTGTTTCGAAGACAGACTACGAGGACGCAGCAGAGGCAAAGGCCCACGAGCCTGGCACTGATGCTGTACTTGGCGAGAAGAGCGATCTACAGAGCGTGGAAGAGTTCTTCGCGTCGTTATCACCACCCTCCAAGGCCGATATCCGCAAGCAAGCCCGCAAGACGAAGGCTAAATCTGTCAGTAAAGCAGCTGCGACAGAAACACCAAAGCTAGCACGCCAAACTAGCAATAAACAACAGTCCGCCCCCGCTCATGGCCAACAGCAACAGCAGCCAATATCACATATATCCATAACGAACGACGCGACCATGTCCACCCCACCTACCACATTCGACCCCGCCGCTTACTTTTCACAACAAAACCAATCTACCTCGCAACAATTCATTGCTGAATTTGCCGGCCCACACGCGCTTCTCAACTCCGGTACATCGCCCTCTATCGGCCACCTCCCACACCTCCAAAACCCGACTACTCACCCACAAAATCACATGGACATGTCACCATTCCCCGATCTATCTTCTGACTTCAATGCCGCATTCTGGAACCTCGAGGCCATGGGCATGGGCGGCGGCAGCAACCACTTCTTCGATCCAATGAGTAGCTACTTTGTGCCCTTCAACGTGGATCCACCAAACATGATGGGTGGTGGAGGTGATGGTGTGTTTGATGGCCAGGGCGCGGACTATGGGTTTGGGCTAGGACAGGGTCCGAACGTGGATTTGAATATGTTGGATGCAGGCGTAGAGGGAATTGGACAAGATGGAAGTGTACAGAGGAGACAGACGGGAGAGGGAATGGGAATGGAGGGATTTGACGGGAGTGGCTGAATACGTGAACAGGAGAAGAAGTACATGCTGAGGAGGAATAATGATTGTTACGCGGGATTTAGGATATACCATTGTGCAGGCGATTGTAGCCAAAGTTGGGGGAGAAAAGTAAATCAATAAAGGAAGGAGTCTTTTATCATGTTCATACAACTTGGCAACCAACACGCTGCTTCCACTTCGAAAATGTTCGTATGATAGATTATGTTTTAGTTGACGCCTGTCACTTGTGATGGACCGCAGGATTCGAGTGGTTTCCACGATCGTCCCCCTTGGCCCCAGCTTTGGCGCTAATTGTTTTAGCGGGCATTTACGTAGCCCTGCGTGAGCACAGTCCGAGCACTTGAACAACCCAACTCGTTCAGCTACAACAGCCCCACCAACACTTGACCTTTTCATACTTCGTGACCGACGCGCAGATTCATTCAAGCTATCCCCAAACAAACACAAACCACCCGAAATGGCTTCTGAAGTAGTTTCGAAGCTCCAGAACCTCGTCACAGGCGAGTCTAAGAGCGCCCGCAAGAAGAAGGCTAAGCAGGAGAGCTCTGCCACTGCAGTCCCTGCTGCGACTGAGAAGACAGCTTCTGAGGCTGGGGCCGGCGGCTCTGATCCTCTTGGTAACATCAATGGCGACAGCGAGAACGCCTACATCAAGGAGCTCCAGAAGTGAGTCGCAGCCCTGCTCCCCAGGCAAGGCCACATACGGAAAGAGCTCAAGCGCTAATGTGAAACGTGTACAGGAATATTCGCAACATCAACAAGAAGCTTGTAAGTCTAATCTCCCCGCCTCAGCCTAGTGATGAGACACAACTAACATGCACGTGCAGAATGCTACCCAGAAGGTCGACTCCATCATCGCAGAGCACCCCGGTGTATCCCTCGACGAGCTCGCCTCATCCCGCAAGATCAACGCCGACCAGAAGGCTCAGGCTCTGAGGAAGCCCAAGCTGCAGGCTGAGCTTGCGCAGCTGGAGGAGCAGGTTACACAGTACAAGAAGTTTGACCAGGAATACCAAGAGAAGCATGCTCGCGAGAAGGAGCTGTTGCAGAAGTCGCATTCCGGCGAGCTTGAGGCGCTAAGGGAGACAATCAAGGCCGAGACGGCAATTGAGCAAAAGAAGCTCTTCCGCGAGAAGATCCTGACACTGTCCCGCTTCCTGAGGGCGGCTGCTGCTCGTCGCCAATTGGAGGACGATGACTCTGAGCTCACCAAGGCGTTTGAAGGTGCTCTGCTGCAGGTCTACGGAGGCGACGCTGTTGCCGTTTCTGCGGCTGAGAAGCTCATCGAAGGTGCTGAGGATGGCGTGCCTTCGACTGAGGGAGTGCTGCTGAGCACAACCTGTGCGTTACTCATTTCTTGGTGGAGAGTGATCCATGGCTAACTGATCGACAGACTCACAAGTCAAGCAGGCTGCGCTCGAGGAGGCTCCTTTCGCTGCCGAGGAGGCCTGGGTGGACGATGTGGCGCAGGCCCAACCCACAGCTCCCGAGGGAGAGGCGACAGAGGCAGTCTCTGACCCAACTCTTACGCACGCAGGTCTGACTGAACTTGATGCTGGAGCGGCTACCGTTGGTGGAGCGGAGGCTGAGCAGAGCGCCGCACCAGCGGCAGCAAGCATTGAGCCTGAGGCTGCGAATGCCGCTGCGACAGCACAGTGGGACAAGCAGACCGCTGGTCAGGACGAGCCTCTTAGCGAACCCTTCGAGATCATTCCTCGCGATCCTGCGGAGACTGAGACCCCACACCAGACTGCTCCAGTCACTAGCACCCAGAGCTGGGCCGACGACACACCCGAGCCTATTGCAGCCCAACCTCCTGCCAACGATGGCTTTTCTGAGGTTCAGCACAACCGCGGAGGGCGCGGACGTGGAGGACAACACCAGGGTGAAGGTCGAGGAGGATACCGCGGCCGTGGCCGTGGCGGTCCCCGCGGCGGAGGCGAGTACCGTGGTCGGGGACGTGGACGTGGTGGTGACTTCAGGGGCGGTCGAGGTGGCTTCCGTGGCGCTCCCCGCGGTGAGTCGACCGCGTAAATCGACTTTCAACTCTTCTCTCCCCTGTCACTTTGGGTTTAATGAGCCGTGGAAAGCTTTGATCTTTTGATTTGGCCTTCCTGCCTCCACCCATCTGAGCATTTGAGCGGAACGATAAAAAAAGAACAGCTTCACGGCATTTGTACAACCAAATTTGTTTACTGCATAGCATCGGAGCGCCGGCCTTTAACATAACGGCCATTGTACTCTAACGACTGGGCGGCAATGAACATGGATTTGTCACATTTTCTACTTGAGCAGTTGTGTGAGGTCGCATTTGTGAGCATCTACTTTTCGAACCGAGCGATCATAGTATCCTGAGACGTCCTGCACTGATTTGATTACGGTCTGCTGCACTGCACTGACGTAGTTGAAGAGCAAAATTGCAAGTGCATCTTCAGGTTGAGACGGCCACGAGGTGAGATTATGGCCTTTTGAAAGATTACACATGTCGATCCGGAGGAATTTGTTGGGGGGTGTGCTGCGCGTCATCAGTGAGGCGAAGTGCCGAGTGGACCTGTGCTCCGTGTTGAGGCGGAGGTGGAAAACATCGTAACACGCCGCACGCACAGTGGTCAAGGACAGCGCCCGCGACACTCAAATCGTTCAGATTTCTTGTAATATCGTCGAAAAATGCGACGAAAACCCAGCGCAAAATTCCAGCTTGCCTAAAAAGCCGCCAAATTGCATCGTGAACTCTGTATAGGCTGCAGCTGCATCTTCTCCAACCTGTTGCGAAGATCGTCGCAAATACCCACTCTGGCTTCTTTATCCATCAGAAATCCATGCAGCAGTATCCTCGTCCATGATGCATCACTCGCGCAAGCTCCGCATCCACTCCTGAGCTCACAGTTTGTCAGTGTGTGGCCACTGCTGCATCTGCCTGCTGCGTAACCAGCGACCTGCAATGGACCAGTCTGCACACGCTGAGCGTGACAGTACTAAAGCATGGCCAGCCCGATGTACTGGACGGGACGGTGCATACTGGTGCACGCGGGTATCGATGAGGAGCCGAGACTGGGCCTTGTTCTGCCGGGAGTGTCGCGGAGTGATGCAGGCACGACGAGCTAGCGGGAGCTTGCCGTTGCTGCACGCGCTCCACAGGCCGATCAGAAAAGCTTATCTCCACTTTGACAGGTTTGTTTCATGCGTCCAAATGTTAGCATTGTGTAGACATGATCGCTGTTCTGCTGTACTCTTGTAGCGGTGCTGTGCTGTGTCAGGATGACGGAGTACTACAGATCTGGATTCGTGGTGAGAAGATACTGAGATTGAGCGTGGGCTACTCTGCACAGACAGGTACGTGATTTGGATTGATGAACGATCTGATAACAGATCTGGTGTTGCGCATGACGTGCATGCCAAGCGTGTGGCAAGCGCGTTTGTGTGTGCTTCATGCAAGTAGCTTCGTTGCCTGCTCTGAAGAGCGTCATTTTCACGTTAGATTTGCATCTCAATTACTTGAGAGCCATCAGAAATACAGTGAAAAGCTCAGTTCTCTATGATCTGTTGTTGCTGTTTTCAGAGGTGCATGGTCCGATCATCGAACGATTGCGTAGCGTGGCACTAGCCGAACAGGACTCTGCAACCTCCTCGTTCCTGCCCTCGCACCTCAGGAACGACAACAACGTTCCCCCACACCTCCACACACAGCGAACCATACTAGACCCTGCGCGCCTGATTACTTGGGTCCATGCGCTGCCTACAAAATTATTGCGGTCTCGATATAGCGACCCCCGACCGAGGTGGCAAGCTTGCGATCCTCGCGGCACCCGCGCCTCGCTCGAACCACATCCACTAGCCTCACGTTGCTCCGCATCTGCCTTGCCACGCATCGCACGCCTCGGCGCCTGCACCTCGACTATGGATGCTCCAGCAGACATCGTGCAGTCTGTCGAGACGCCGCCTGCCGTCCAGCATGACGAAGTCGTGCCGAAAGCCGTCCTGACGCCGCCCACGAGCGAAGACAACGACCCAAAGCGACAAGAGAGGATGTCGTCGGAGCTTTCTGAGATTGACAGTGACGATGGCGAGGATATTGAGCCGGATCATTATTGGGAGGGAGGGAAGATACCCGTGTTCAAGCCGGTATGTTGCCGATGCGCACGAGTCCTGCAGTGCTACAAAGCATGCAACATGTGCGCAATATGCGCACGTAGAGCGCATTGAGAAAAACACAAGCTGACAATGCTATTCGCGTAGACAATGGAGCAGTTCCATAACTTCAAGCGCTTTATCGACAAGGTGGACAAGTTCGGAATGAAGTCTGGCATTGTGAAGGTCATTCCACCGACAGAATGGTACTGCCCAGCTCGATCAAAAAGCTTGCGGAACGATAGCTAACTCGGTCACAGGCGTGGCTCTTTACCAGACCTACAGGAAGCCGTCAAGTCGATCCGAGTCAAGAATCCAATTACACAAGAGTTCACAGGTCAACATGGTGTCTACACTGGAGCGAACGTCGAGAAGCAGCGATCCTACAACCTACCGGAATGGCGGGCTGTCACGGACGAGCCACACCACCAGCCCCCGGCCAAGCGAGGCGAGACACGTGCGGGCCGAAAAGCAGAGGCCCCAGCGCGCACACGATCCACACGAGCCGCGAAGATCGACGATAGCACCCCTGTTCCGAAGCGCAAGCCTGGTCGGCCCGCTCGTGGACGACGCAGCGTCAAGAAGGAGCCAGAAGAGGACGAGGAAGATGACGAGGCTGAGACTCTCGATGTGCCCCCCACGCCTACCTCGCCAGGCGCTGAAGATCACAAGCCAACTAGGCGCGGTGGTAGGGTGAAGAAGGAAGATACGCCAACCAGACCTCGCGGCCGTCAACCCCGGGCCCAGAACGAGAAGAAGTCGGTGTCTTCTCGGCGACTCAATAATAGAGGCGTTGTCAATGACTACGTTGATGAAGCTGCTTTTGGGGACTTCGACTACCATCTGGAAGGCCTCGAGGAGTTCACTCCTGAGCGATGCAAGGAGCTCGAAGAAGCCTACTGGAAGACCATATGGAGTGGACAGCCAATGTATGGTGCAGACATGCCTGGATCGCTCTTTGACGATCGAACAACGTCCTGGAATGTAGCGAAGCTTCCCAATCTGCTCGACGTACTTGGGACGAAAGTACCCGGCGTGAACACCGCCTACCTGTACCTTGGCATGTGGAAGGCCTCGTTTGCCTGGCATCTAGAAGATGTTGATCTCTACAGCATCAATTACATACACTTCGGCGCGCCAAAACAGTGGTACAGCATTTCCCAGGAGGATGCACGTCGTTTCGAGGCTGCGATGAAGAGTATTTGGCCAAACGATGCCAAGAATTGCTCCCAGTTCCTGCGACACAAGACCTACCTCATCTCTCCGCAGCGACTGGAGAAGGACTTCAACATCAAGGTCAACAGGCTGGTCCACTACGAAGGCGAGTTCGTCATCACATATCCTTACGGCTACCATTCTGGGTACAACATCGGCTACAACTGTGCGGAGTCAGTCAACTTTGCGACTGAAAGCTGGTTGAGCTACGGTAGGATTGCCAAGAAGTGTGATTGTGAGCCTGACAGCGTGTGGGTCGATGTGAACGAAATCGAACGCAAATTGCGCGGCGAACCTACACCCGAATACTACGAAGAGACCGACGACGACGACGACGATGAAGATGGTGCCGATCGACTCCCAAGCCCCCCAGCGAGCGTTGCAGGGAAGACGAAGAAGAAGCCTGGCAGAAAGCCAGCCGCGAAACGGAAGCGCGGGAAGGACGAACCGCAAGAAGCTGCGAGGCCGAAGAAGCTCAGGAAGATACGCATCCGTCTCAAGATTCCTGGACGCGGCATGCCGTGTATCTTATGTCCCAACGACGTCGACTTCGACGACCTGTTGCCGACCGACAACGGCATGAAGGCTCATCGCATCTGCGCTGATTACACGCCAGAGACATACATCCAGAACGAGACAGTTTGCAATGTTGCCAACATCGGGAAGGATCGTCTGGAGCTGAAGTGCAACTACTGTCGCTCCAAGCGCGGTGCAGTCTTTCAGTGCTCTCAGAAGAAGTGTACCAGGGCCTTCCACGCCACGTGCGCGGTTGCTGCTGGTGTACAAGTCGACCTGGGTACTATGCAGACGTTCGACGCTGAGGGTACGGAGTACTATTACGATGGCTACGACTTCCGCTGCCGCTTCCACCGACCCAAGAAGAGGAACAACAAGACTGTTGATGTCGATGCGTTGGAGAAGAACAAGTTTGTTCTCAACTACGGAAAGACACTGAAACCAAAAGACGTCATCCAGTTCCAGTATGTCGGTGGAGAGATGTATCAAATCTATGGTGCACAGGTCGTTGAGAACAGACCTGGTGAGCAGGCTGCGCTTGTGGATGTTCTTCCGGATGGCGATCGAGTGGAGGTTGAATGGAAGTACATCCTCAAGCTGCACCCAGACGAGTCGCAACGACCCAAGCCGTCTGCCAATGCTCAGCCATTGCCGGAGCATCTCAAAGAGAACGACGCATCGCTCGACATCACCAACCGCACAGATGGCGTTCCTGAGATGGGTGATCCGTTCCATGATCCCAACTCAGAACAGAAATGGGCTGAATGGAACACAGCACCTGAAGTCACACGGAGAATTGCCAAGGTCGATTTCAGCAAAGAGAACAGACTGTGGTATTACCTTGGAAAACCTTCTACGGAGGCTAAACCACAGTATACCGAGGATCTTGCGAGGCCGACGAACAACCCCAAGAGCAATTTCCTGGATACTGTCAAACCTCCGCCTTTGCCAATGCCAACTTTCCAGCGACATTCGTACCCAGTATCATACCCACTCAAGCCAGCACCTCCTGGCATGGCACAGCGCACGATGATGCCACAACAGATCGCACCTGCAGGTGGAAAGCCATACACATACAAGCCGAAGGATACCCTGATGACCTCCTGGAAGACACCAATGTACAATCCAGATACCCGACAGAACCCCAATTCTCCCGTGGCACACCAACCGAATGTCACCTACGATTACAGGAATACTCCTCAATACGGATATCCTCCACCCCGGCCCATGTCGCAGCAGCAGCAGCAGCAGTATCAGCCATATGCGCCACCGCCACACAATTACTCTGCTCAAGGCTATGTGACGCAGGCTGCATCAGCTGGGCCGCTTCTCGACGGTATCGACAAATATGCTCACACGAACCAGTCTCATCAGGCACTGCCTCCATACCCATACTCTCAGAGCAACGCACAGGGTCCGCCGCGCCAACTGCCTTATCCTGGCTCGAACACCGCGCCATATGGCTCTCCTGCGCAGCACGGTCAAGCACCCCCTTCACACGGGCATGCACCGAATTCAAACATGCTGAGCACCCCTACTGGGACTCCCAAACCTCCAATGTACGCCGTCACACCCCACTCCTCCGTTGTTTATGCTGCCCAAACCCCTACTGAATATCTTGCCTACGTTTTGAAATACCCGTACTTGAGAAATGCGTACCTTAGGAGGCAAAAGACTTACATATCTCCTTACAGTCCTGGTGATGGAATTGCACCTGAATGGCTGCCCAAACCCCCGCAGTTAGTCGGTGGTGCAACGCCGGCTCAATCCATGCGCACAGGATCGACAGGCTCCCATGGCTACTACCCAAGCCCTTCACCCAGCTCGATAGCGCCGAGACCAGCAGCACAATTCCAGTCACCTGATGCTTTTCAACGAGGCCTGACTCAAGCCTCGACCTCCGCAACAGGCGCACCCAAGTGGGAGCAGATGCTCAAGCAGCTCGCCACATCCTCTGGCCCCGCAGCCACGCCGTCCGCAACGGCATCGTCCCAGCCGCCACAGTATCCGCCTCTACCGCGCTCGAGCACAAGCTACGGCATGCCCAACGCACCGGGCCCGTTTCAGAAACATACCCCGCCGCTGCCACCGCCGGCAGAGCCCCAACGACCAATACCCAGTCCTATTAGCGATGATGGGAAGGCTAGCGTCGTGGCTGCGAAATCGGTGCTGCCCTCGCCGCCCGCGATGCCGCCCACGCCGGGGCAGGTACACAGTGCTGAGACGTGGCGGTTCTCACAGTGAAGGATTGTACGAGTAACGACTATGCGTGGGATGATATGACTGTATGAATATGGAACTTGGATGGCGTTTTTGGGTGCGAAGAGTCGATGGACCGACCCTCTTCTATTACGTCTTTAATGTTGTGTCACTTCCTGCGGGTCACGAAATAGGGTATGCAAGGCAAGGCATGGTTCCTTTTGCACAGCGGCTATATAATACACGCAATTATTGATCTTAATGTCATCCTGCTCTCTCGGGCTGTTCTCATACCAACAACACTTGATCGCGCTTGTCCAGGAATATTGTAAACGTAGAACAACGATATGAACATGAAGTGAAGATAACGGTTGTATTGCAATGTGACTACATACTGAGCTCGTCTTAGCGGACACCATCAGGCTGTCCGTACCCCCGGATCGCGATAAGATGCGAGCTCGTCCCGGGGGGACCTCCACGAGGTTATTACCCCTCGCTTCTCAGGCCATGCTGACGCAGTGTAACTGCTCAGCGCTCTTTGCATCGCCGTCCAGGTTCCCAGAACGCCCCAGCTGAAGAGGGTCGTCTGCAGAATTGCTGGAGTCGGATGTTATTATTATTATTAGTATAATTGTTATTATTGAGTAGTTGTCTCCTGGGAGGAGGGTCTGTTGGTTAGGCATTCTACACCTCCTCAGGTCAGACTATTCCTGCCCACACAGCCAAAGGGTTTACCCCAAGTGCTTCTGTGGACAGGAAAGATCGCCGGGTGCACAGTCTAGTGACTGTGGCCGACGACACTCAGCGCGGTGCGGCTGGATTCTCGTGAGTACTCTCGGAGCTGGCCAGCCGTCGCTGACTGAGATTTTGTGGTCCCGAGTGAACGCTCGTCGCTATGGATTTGCGAGTCACTCTCCACTAATAGGCTCTGCTGCAAACGATGTCGGACACGGTGCAGGAGCGTTCGATCGGTATTTGAGAGTGCTTGCCAGCAATATTGCCAAGGACCTGACGGCCTGTCAGAGACTTGTGCCGAAGCGCAAGCTCGATATCTGGTGGCATCTTCCACACTGGGTTCTCTAAAAAGAGATCACGGGTGGCGGGGTAGTTCCCTGCTGCGCAAGGTCTCCGGCGTGATAGTGAAAGGTCTTTCGTGCTGGGTTGTGCTTTAGTAGCCGTAGAGTGGTCTCTACCAAGCGGGTTATCTGAGTAGAATAGCTGAGAAGAGCGTACTTACAGGTCGTGAGGTGCTGTGGTGGAGAATCTGTGGTGGAAAAGATGGTGAAGCTGTCGACTAAGACTTGACGCGTCAATATACGCTAGCGCGCATGCCAGCGTGGCGGAGCTGGGTGAAGTGAAAACTCTGTCGTCTATTGTGGCAGAAAGAACTTGTGTGTATCGTATTTGGTGAATCGTGCTTCGTTCGTTTGCCTATCCTTCACTTCATCCTATTGATGTTAGTAACCGAGCGGTTGATGTTGAGAGGTGTTTGCGCTTGGTTCATAAACCCTTCGAGATCTAATTATTTAAAAAGATGTTTTGTAGAATGGTTGGCGATTTGTGCAGACCTCTAAAGTCTTGGGACCAATTTCATAGTGTAGGCACGTACCATGGTAGCAACAGAGGATTGACCCTGCGATTAATTGCCTGCTGGGCTATGTTCCCATGTCTCTGACCTACAGTCGGAATGATCTGCACATTCTTGCAAGTAACAATACTCATTTATCTCAGAAAAGATTGTTTGCATGTATATCTCCGAATTCAGCCAATCTGAATGCTCCTCGCCTGCTACCTTATGTCGATCAGGCATCAATATTGCAAATTTTCCAACCTGAGACAACTTTCCTCTGGAACACGCCCTCGGGGTCATACTCTGCTGCAACCTTGCGCATAAAGTCAACCTTGCTTGTTCCGTAACTCGCGAGCGGGTTCTGCGTCTCATCAGCATAATTGAGGTACCGCCAGCCCACATTGAGATTGTTCGATTTAGCAAAATCTTCCAGAGTAGCCGAAAAGACTGTCAGTTTCTCTCGCATGATTGCGTGTTGCTCTGCCGTCTCTGTCGAGCCAACAGCTAGCCACAACAGCGCATTTCCTTTGGTCTGATCTAGCCCCAAAACGTTACCTACGTGCTGCACAGAATGCTCAGCGTAGAGAGATGGCCAAGGCTGGAAGATACACTGCGTTGAAAACTCGGTGTGAGGCATACGGCTCTTGAGTTCTTCCACCAGACCGTCGTGCATCTTGCTAGCATGCTTGATGGTTCTGACGTCGTTCTTAAGTGTGAGGGTGAACCAGACTTGGCTGTGTGGGTTAGCTCAAGACCAGGGTTAAAACGTGTAGTTGACATACTGTTTGTGATGAGGGGAGTTGTTAGCAGCAGCGATGTCCGCCATACTTTTCTTCTTCACATCCACCAGAACAGCTTCTATGCCCAAGATTCCCTCGAATGCAGAAGAATGACTGATACCCCTGGTATCTACAACGACATTCGTGACGAGAGGTTCCGGCGCCATGGCAGAATTGAAGCCGTAGTTGAGTAGAAAAGCTGTGTGCGGGTGTCTGTAGTTTTCGTCTGTGAAGGCGACGGCAAATTGCGCACATTCATCTCCATGGGTCCTGTCGACAACTCGAACCCCATACAAGAGGTCATGGGCTGGGAACGTGAACATGTCAAACCGAGTTACGATACAGAAATTTCCCGAGCCGCCCTTCAAAGCAATCCAAAGATCCGGATGTGAACTAGCATTTGCGTTGACAACCTCCCCAGTTGCAAGAACGACTTCGAAGTTGGCGACGTTGTCGCAGCCCAGACCCTCCAGAGCGGCATACCAGGATATCCCACCGCCAGTAAGGAATCCTCCAACACCCACATTGCCTTCCCGACCGCCAGTGACACAGACTTGGTGCTTCAGGAGCTCTTCGTACACACCTATCCATCGCACTCCGGGTTGGATTGAGGCCAACTTGGAATTACCATCGTAAGTGACGACCGTCATTCGTCCTAAATCGATGGTGACACCATTTTTAACATCGTTTGAACCCGCCCATTGGGTATGACCACCACTGCGCAGAGCAACAGGATAATTGGCTTTGGCGAGCACTTTGACAATGCGGGATACTTCATCTGTTGTGCACGGCTGAACGATGCAGGCAGGTCGCATGGGTGCGTTAGCTGCCCAATAGGACGCTTGACGGTCTTGATAGGCATCGGAGTCTGGCAAAAGAACGAGATCGTGCAAGCCTGCGGCAGCGAGTAGGTCTTGTGGTGTTGGATTGTTGCTTTGCATGGCTGTGCATGTAGATTGGTGGAAGAGTTGCGGAGAGCAAACGACAAATGGCGATAATCAGTGATTCAATGCTTGCATGCGCAGTCATGCAGCCACGCTGGCAGCCTCAAACTGATTGGTCGCATGTACTAGGTGCATTCGTTCGCTGCTAAACCCACTTGTGGGGTATACGCGTATATTTTGTTGCTGGGCAGTGAAGGTGCACAACGGTATCGCAGCAACAGCGCGTACCAACAAGAACTTTGGTGTATCGTAGCCACTCGAGGGCGCGAACAATCACTATATTCTGAAGGTGTATATAAGTTTTGAATTTCGTAATCCTATCAGTTCCTCCTGATAGCCTGTTGGTACATGTGACAGTAAGCTGCCGCGATCCCAAATTGAGTCTATTCGGGAGGAACGGTTTGCATTTTTGCATGCCCTAGGTTCGAGCCTTCAGGTGGCTGATTGTTTTAGAGGTTCTTTTTTGATCAAGGCACTAAGATTTCAAGGTGAAGGTGAAAGAAGATGAGACGGACTGGTCTCCGTACGTTTCCCCATTGGCTCTTCTACGCTCCTCTGCCTTCCTAAGCTTATCTATCTAGGTCACAAACTGTCTCAAATAGCCTTGCACCCGCCAGCATGCCGAATATCAAGCTCATCAAGATGCGATACAACTCCGCCACCATCACTGCCTCTATCTCCTCCGAGATGACCGATGCAGAGATATATAGAGAGCTCCACACAGCTTTTATCAGTACTGTTGGCTCCTACCACATCGTCATCACAGGCCCTTACCGCAACATCCTCGCAACGCTCGCCTACTCAGAGCTGAAAGAAGGCACGGTTTACATCATTACTACATCTGCCGAACGCATCCAAGGCGCCGGGACAGCCTCACGTGCCTCCAAGACGACTCTTGCAAACCTTGCCATTGTCATGCAAGACTGGCGCCTGGCGCACGCTGGGCAGATCTTCCCTGTCGACATCGCGCCGCGCACAGTGAACGCGGAGGGCAAGCAGCCTTTGCTTGGCGACCTGCAGCACACGGGTTTGCTGGAGCCTGAGCTCTGGTCTGCGAGGTTTACATCGGAGCTGAGAAGGTTGAGTCGGAGGAGCCAGGGCATGCATGTGGAGATCATGCATCTGGTGAGGTGGGAGATCGAGGGGAGGCACGAGAGGGAGGAGAGTCCTGTCAAGTACGTGACTACGATCGACTTGAAGAATGTCGTGGGGCACTCGGAGACGGAGCAGATGGGGATAGCGCAGCAGGCTAATGATCTGGTTGCTGCGGAGGACATGGCGACCGAGGTCTTCGGCGGTGGGCTTCTGGCAGCTCTACCGGAGGTTGATGGCCAGTCGGCTGAGCTAGAAGTTGCAATGTTCACTTTGCCGATACGTTAGAATACGCCAGTTCACTTTCTGTCAAGAGTGTCCAGAATGATGACTACCTTCAGCTGTCCACGGAAGCTGTACACGAGGCGAGAGAAAGACTTACGAGCGTGCTCAGGTACACGTCAACTGACACGCATGGCCTTCATCGAACACAACAGAATGTGCATATAAGACTCCTGGTGGATGAACCCACTCCCCAGTTACCGCTAAAGCTGAGCCAAAAAGAAATCAGCACGAATCATTACACACAAATGCAGCGATGACCTTGAATTCAAAACGATGGTATTGTGCGACCGCGCTCCAGCATCCCCGGCTCCCCCACCAGCCCAAGCACCTAAAATCCGGACTGCAATGCAAGATCCACCAACTCCAATGTGTATGCTCATGACCATGCGATGTGAGACGCCAAAGAGTATGCTAAACAGAAAACTAATAACCCGCCCTCCCCACTCCGCATCCTTCTCTAAGCTACATACTCCACGTATCCTTGCGAGACACTGAATGCTCGGAACACTCACTTTGTGCCAAAAACTCTCTTGATGTCAGCAAACTTGACAGGCTTGACGAGGTACATATCGACCCCCGCATCCTGGGCGTCCTGCTGATCCTGTGCGCTTGCCAACCCAGTCAAGGCCACGATGTGGCTCCGCGGCAGGTTGTGTTCCTTCTCGAACTTGCGGATATTGCGGGTGCTCTCGAGGCCGTCCATTATGGGCATACTGATGTCCATTAGGATGAAGTCAAAGGGCCGTGTTGGCGGCGTAGTGGAGGTAGCCTCGGACTTGAATGACTCGAATGCGTCGAGTCCGTTGACGGCTTCGCAGTAGCGCAACTTCTGCCGCTTGGCGAATACGACGAGGAGCTTGAGGTTGATTGCGTTGTCGTCGACGAGCAGGACGCGGGGGTTGAAGTACTCGTTTGCTTCCCCTGGTCCGGGCGAGGACGGCGTCGCGCTTTGAGGTGGTGTGATCATCGAGGAGAAAGGGAGAGCGGGAGGAGGCGAGGGTGACCCAAATGAAGTGACTGTCGAGTCTTCATGGGGCGACTGGACCGTGATGCTGTCGCTCAGGCTTCGATGGTCATCATTTAGGGCACCAGGAGGAGCAAGAGTATGATGGTCGTGTAACCCAAGAGCGGTCATGGAACGAGTTAATTGGCGATCTAGGTTAGCCTTGTGGGCGCGCTTTTGGCACTGCAAAAGGGTGCGCGCAAGTTTGCGGGGTCCACACCTGCGTTTTGTTAATCATGAGTATCGTGAGACATAGCTAAGACAGAACTTACGGCTGGGTAAGAACCTCCGCTGTCCAACCTAGAGCATCAATCTGCCTGCCCAGCCGCCGTTCCAGAGCTGTCTTCTCGGCTGTGTCTGTGCAGACGCACACCACGGTGAGGGGGGTATCATTGACCCAATTAGGGGTTGACTCCTGTAACAATCGATCAAGAGACGGCGTGTCCGTTAGGAGAAATTCCACCCGCTTACTCGAAAGGCTTGGGTCGTAGATGTCTAGAATGTTCATGTTGAAGCCTTGACAAGCATTCTGCATCGACTCCTTGACCTTCTTACCGCGTTGACCTCCTATCGAGTCACACTCGCACAAAATACTCACAGAAGTTCCTTTGAGCGCCTCTGGGGCGTTTACAAGGCTGGAGTTGTACTTGGTGGTGTCGCTTTGGCCAATCGGTAATTGCAAAGAGACCTGAATCTGAGTGCCAACCTTAGCCGTACTCTTGACACTAATCTCGCCCTTGAGAGATTCGACAATCTGCTTAACAATACTAAGACCTAACCCGGTACCAGATGCAAACGGATCTTCTTGACTGAAGGGCGAGAAGAGTTTTGTATTCTGGAAATCAAAGGACATGCCCCGACCAGAATCCTCTACAGTCAACAACAAGTCGATGTGTTCTGACGTGTTTCCAGATTGCATCAATTTCATGGCAACGAAACCTGAGTCAGTGTACTTCAAGGCGTTGCCAAGTAGATTCATGACAATCCTGCGAAGGGCACCAGGTTGAGAGCGAACGGCCCAGTTGACGTACGGCGCGACAATCAGTGACACGATAACTGCTCCGTTGTCTTTGCCGACCACAAGTTTGCCGTCATTCGCAGTAGGGACCACTTCGCTCGTGATCCCGCTTACGTTACTCCGTTTGGTGTCGACGTCTGCAGCGACCCCATTGATCCGGTGTGTTTGACGGAAGGTGTGGCCGGCACAAACCGTATCACAAACTTCCTCGACCAATTGGGCTAGGTCAAAGTCGGCTGTGACGCCAAGTATAGAATTGTCGGATGGCAACCTCTTCGTCCGACCTTCGGAGCCTCGTTGTCTTCTCCGTGCAGCTGTGTTACGCAGCCGGTTGATCTTTGCATGGTCAAGAACGTGGTCGATGGTATCCAGTAACGTCTTTCCGCAAGTCTCGATGGAAGTTACCAATGACTCTTGATACGCAGATGCCACTGTATCACGAAGGAATTCCACTGAGCCAAGAATACCGTGAAGAGGGGATCGAAGTTCATGGGAAATGGAAGCAATGAACGTTGTCTTGGCACGATCTGCCTTCTGCGCGCTCAGGCGTGCCACTTCACTCGTGATGCTGTTGCCAAAGGCCTGGAGGTAGGGAAGCTCGTTCTCAGGGCTCATCAGTCTTCCGGCTTGCGTTGTCCAGATGAAACCTCCAGCGACCCAGCGCTCAGTTGAGGGATCCCATAAAGGCAAGAAGATGAGTGTTCGCACATTGGGCAGGACTTTTAGAAACTCTGTAGGGATAAACCTTTCTCTTCGTTTTCTCCTTCTGGTGGGACCGTTGGGCGAGGTCGTTGTCCGATCCGATTGATCTGTCTCCGAGCGTTCGGATTTCTCGTCGCTCGAGTTGATCCCCGCACCATCTTCGTTGTAGTTGAAAAATTTGCCATAGGGATAGCGGTGGATGTAGCGTTCCATGGCTGCTTCGTTGAATGCAAAGTCCTTTTGGGATATGGTTGCAAAGCCTTGGCGCAACGAGAGCCCGGCTACAGGACAGACCTTGCTGTCGGCCTCAGAGGGCATGCTTCTGGCTTCTGAGGTCTCTGTATCGAACGCAACTTTCTGTCTCCTGCGGCGTCTGGATGTTGCAGTGGAGTCGGCGGTATCGAAATCGGTCGTGTAGTTGGTGACACTTTCGTCGCTACTTGCCATTGGATCGTCGTAGAGACCGCCTTTGATGCCGGCTGCTGATGTGTCAAAGAAGACCACTCCATCTGCCATGGTTGACTGGCGCATGATGCGTGCTGCCCTATGAAAAATACGAGCAGTGTCCGACTCGCTATGTGCCTTGCGCTGAGCATGTTTGGTCGCAGTGGAGGGTGTTATAGTGCCGGTGCCTGAGGCATCGTCTTCTTCGAGAGTCTGGAGACGTGCGTTCTCTGTCTGGCGTTCCATAGTCGACATCCTGGGTCCAGCTTCGTCTCGCATGTCGGCGACCGAGGATCGTTCGATGAACTGCTGCAGACCACGTACCATGCGCTCGCCCTTGACTCGGTCGTCGCTGTCCTTGGCAAGCTCAAGGTGCTCCATGACAGCAGCAGCCACGTCCTGCATGAAGCGCATGTCGGCGGCGCTGAGGCTATCGCGGGGGCGCTCGTCAGAGACGGCGTAGACTATGTTGTTGTCAGCTTGGCAGAGTATCTGTCTGTCATGTCACGTACCACCAATGCGGTGGCCTGCCTTGGTGATGATAGGCACGCCTGCGTAGAAACGCACGCCAGGTTCGTTCTTCACATAGTCCTTGTCGGCGAATCGAGGGTCCAGTCGGCAGTCCGGGATAACCATGCACTCGGCAGTGAAGCTGTTGCCATCTCGCTCTTTGGCCGTATATGTCGACGAGAAGGTGTGGTAGCACACAGCATCGGTCTTGTTGAGCACGGCATTGCCCAGCCAGACCTCGTCCTCGGGGCGCTCGGCCTGGGTGTCGAACAGCGAGACCGTCTTGGTTGCTTCGGCGAGGATGTACTGGCGGTTCGAGTCGATCAGTGACACCATGCAGCGGCGCACATCGAGGCGAAAGGCGGCGAGCTGGGCAAAGGCAGTCAAGCTCTTGTCGCGCGAGGCTTCTGGGCGGTAGCCGGCCTTATTGAGACCTTTTTCTCCTATGCCGACAGCGCTGTTGACGAGGCTCTGCGCGTCGAGCCATGGGCGGTAGTATCTGTGAAAAGCGCCCCTCGTTAGCATTCACAGCTTCACAGTGACAGCGCGCCGGCCCGCGCTAGTAGCATTCAACGCACTTTTGGAGGTCGCGCTCTCTGGCCGCCTCGGGCCATGACAGGACTGGCATGCTGCTTGGGCTGACGGTCTTCACACTACCATTATCTGCACCTCGCACGCCGGGGAAAATCAGTCGGGCGTGGGGCGGGGAAACAAGGAACAGAACGGAATCTCAGCACGCTGCCCGCAATTGTGCGGTGTGAGTACCTGGCATCCGCGGAGCAATGAACCGGAACGATGGGAAACAACTCGACTGGTAGCACCTGGCACTTGTACTGTGTTGGCGTGACGCGTCTGGCTCTTTTGGAGCCGCGGCGGCGCACGATCCCTTCCTGGATGAGCCATGCTGTCGCTTAGCACTCGATGCGCAGGATCCTGTTGTTGTGGGTGCCCTGTGGAGGCCAGTCAGAATGCGATCCTTCGGCATCGACGATGGCCTCGACGGATTTCGGTCAACAGCCGTTGTATGCGCCGTGATACGCTAGGCCCCGTTCTTGCTAAGACGCAGCCAAGCGGCAGCTGTGTCTGGCTAGACCGCGGCTCAGTTCGATTCTAAATTGACGCCAGAGCCCGGCAGCAGGGCGACCATGTGTCGCCGCCACCGACCTCACTCGATCAATGTCCGCCAGGGTCCGTGGCTTCTTCCTGGCAAGCAGCGAGCACAGGGAGCCGCGGTGATTTGGGCGCCCAGTCTTGCATTCTTCCGAGATGGGTCTCCTATCGGACCTCGCTTGTCGGCGCATGCCTGGCATGCCAGCGACCAGCGATCCTGGCTCACTGGCACACCGCGGCTACAGCCGTGGCGCTAACGATTCTGACAATGGCCCATGCATCGCACGTACAATCGCCCACGCGAGCGCAGCGTTCACAGAACACCACCCAGACTCTGTCCACGACTCAGACGACGCAGACGCCGCCGCCTGCAGCCATGTCTTCCATGTTCGACCTGCCCAGCGCGAAACGGTAGTAGCCACCCTCCCTTGCGATATTGCGCGCCGCTAATGTGCGAACAAGGGTGCATCGCGACGAGCTTCGATCGCCAGAACAGTCGCCGCGATCGACGCCAGACCGAGACATCGAAGAACTTTTGCGCCAGCGCGTATCCGCCCAATATGCATTCACGACCACCGAGCAGCACAGCGACGGCTTGGATGCCGTGCAGAGCGACGAGGACGAGACGGAGCTGCGCCTGTTCGCTGCACCAGCCAACGCTGCGCCTGCGACCGTGAAGGTCAGGCTGACATCGCCCGGCCTGGACAAGGGAGATGGGTCAGGCTTCTTAGTGAAGAAGCCAAAGAGCTACTACTTTGCCGATGAGCCGACAAGCGACGAAGAGCTGGCGCTGCAGGCCTCTGCAATTGATGGGCGCACCGTCATGGAACTATCGAAGCTGCCGTGGCCGGCCTGTGCTGTGCCGTGGAAAGTGCGCACAATCACAAAGGACGGCATAAAGAAGGCGGTCCTCGTAGGGCACCCACCCATGCTGGCTACGGTCGAGGGGAAAGACCACAAGCGGACACGGAAGGGCAAGAAGGCGCGAATCGCGCTGAGGAAAAAGAAGCAGGCCAGCAAGGACAAGCAGGAAGAACGGATCAAGCTTGCTGCAGAGAAGGAGGCCGCCGAGCGTGAGAAGAGGACCAGGCGCAACAGAGAGAAGAAGGTCAAGAAGAAGGCCAAGGCGCAGGCTAAGAAGGGCGAGGGTGACGACACCGGTGAGGGTGAGATTCAACCGGTGGCGGTCGAGGCAGACGCAGACACAATCATGCAAGACTGAACTCGCAAGGTCTCCGTTTTACTGCCAGTACATGCTGAAGCCGACTCCGATGGCGAAGCATCGCCTAATCGGCACGGGGCAGGGTCTGGAGCGGTAATGAGCAGCTCCTGTACTTGGTTTGTCGCGCAGATTTAGAGCCAGGCAACAACAGCGCTTCGCAAATTGTGACAAGCCACCTTCACCTGCGGCTTCTGAGCACGGACGGCTTGTGGTCTCCATCGACTTCAGCAGTTGCTATACAAACACCCCACTCGAAATACTACCCAAACATCACCGCGTTTGATACTGTCAAGCAAGCCGTAGCAAGCCTCTTAAACAGTTCGATCATGTCCTTACCGACGGAACTGCGCAGCCTACCTTTCGAAGTCGGAATAGACGAAGCTTACGCCAGCACAACCCCTACCATGCGCCCGAGCGTTGACAAGTCCTTCGACTCTGCCTCAGCTAATACCTCGGATGTAGTGTCGGCAGGAGAATTCGGTACCAGATTTATGGACAGCGCCGAACGTACGATCGCAACGCCGCATGAACCGCTTGTCGACGGGCAGGTCACTCCAGACTTGGCGCTTCTCTCGCCTCTCGACAATCGTTTGCAGACTTTGTACGACGCCTACCATACAAGCTATGTGCTTCCCATTGACGAGACCTCCGAACATATGCTGCACGCCAAAAACCTCGCCCTCGCCCTGCTCCAGCGTCATTATCCTGAGTCACAAGGCTACGTCGTGGAGCCAGCAACTTTTGGAACATATGCCGCCAAAGGCGTCAATTTCCTACTCAAACAGGATGGCGAGTCCGATTCTGATCCAGACGACCCTCCAATATAGCACCAGAAACGTGCGTTTAGAACGAACAACACGCATTTCTCCTACCGTGCACCCTGGCATTTCATTGCGCCCGAGAACATAATCAGCTTCGTCGTCAAGAAACTTGTTCCAGAGGTGCGCGAGGATGTGGAAGTGATGACATACCGCACGCACACATCTCTTGTCATCATCCTCGATAACCTTTCTACGTTTCAGCGCTGGTCCCGAGACAACGTCAATCACCGTGGCGACGTGCTCAGTGACTCCCTTGGTGTACTGGGCAAGATCAGGCAAGGTCATGGTATGCTGTTCTTTGGACCACGTCTGGAGCTCTACGCCTATGACGCCGAGAACGACAGCCATCCTGTCCAACCAAGCCCGATCCAAGAGTGGAGGATGGACATGCGCACGACCAACCTTGCAGACGTCGACGAAGCACTGCGCGTCTTTGCCGAACGGGAAGTTTTCTATGAGGATGGATATGCAAGCGACTCATAAACTTGATCCTGAGTGCTGACCGCAAGGCCCAGCGCAAGTAGCTACGTACATAGCCCATACAAAGCCAATCAGCACAAATACACCCCATCTCATCCAACTACTCCCGCCATCACCATCCCCACAATCCCCATTATCCCCCCATACCCCCAGTGGTTCCACTCATTCGTCCCCGCCTCTCCCTTGACCACATACCCATCCACCCCGGCACAAAATCCCGCCGCCAACATAATTAGCCCTGCGCTCCTGCGCGTCCCAAACCACGTCGAACTGTAGATCGCCGCCGCGATGAAGACATCCTTGGCGCCGTACAGGACCATGACGCGCTCCATGACCGCCCAGTCGAGCGCGTTGGTGGGCGAGGATGTGAAGCCGTACAGCGAGTAGCCTATACGTGGATATAGCATGTAGGTTATCCCGAAGCCAAGGCAGATGGTGCCGAAGAAGGTAGATATGTAGGGAAGGGTGGGGTGGCGTGAGAGGCCCATGGTGAGTGTTGTGATGAAAGGAGTGATTGAACTTGAGGAACTCTTGGTATTGTGGGTTAGATGTAGGTACTGCTTTAGAACGCGAGATTCTGATAATTGACGCGCGACTTTGTTCTCTAGGAATGTGCAGTCAGCGTACCCCGCTTTATGTATTCACGCCAAGAAGACGCGTTTACGCGCTGGCACGGGAGCGCGCGTTCCGTGGGCGCCGCTCCGGTTAGGCAGCCGTCAGCTTCTCTACAACTTTCGGCCACAACTTCTACCGAATAGGAAATGTCGCCCTTTGTTGCGGTCGCCTGCACGCCAGGATGCGGATGGAAGGGCGGGGTGGTGAAGTTTGGGTGCGGCTGAAGTAGTGCTGGGGGTTTTGCAGTTGCATGTAAGCGTTTTGTGTATTTCTTTCATTTCATGATACCTAGGTGCGAAGCTGTCGCATTGACAAAGAGTACTCCGTTCTGTTCACAAAAATGCGTGATAACCTGTGGTCTCACGGCCAATTAATCAGCCTTCCAATAGGCTCCAAGTTCCACATCGCTGGACATCGTTGCTTTTGGACATTCATATTCATGGCCCATCCCTGTGTTTATTCTGATTGACCGACCTGCGTCTCAGGCTCACCGCCATCGTTGTCTGTGTCCCGCCGGGTCTGGGCCGCCAACTTGGTCTGCTTATCCTTCAGAACCTGAATCCTTCCCTGCAGTCCGGCTATGGTGAGATCAGGTTCCATGCCAGTCGTGGCAATGCTGGAAGACCGGCGACGTCGCAGATCACGCTTCCTGACGGCGGGTACGTTCTCAGCATCCTGTTGCTGCAGGTTTAGTGCTGATAGTGCTTCAGCCAAACCTTTGGTCGAAGGGCTCCTCTTCAGGCGACGAGCCTCGCGCTTTAGCCGAATCGCTTCTAGAGATTTGGTGAGCTCGTCACTGAACGATCCTCCGGAGTAGTTACCGGGATCATCCATATCATCGTTGACCGATGCCTCCTCTTTTCCTTTACTCTCTGTTTGCTGCGAGTCCTCGATGGCTGTATCAACTGACCTTAGACTGTTGTCGCTCTTTGTCCTTCGCAGTCGCTCCTGCATCGCCACATAGTCGCTCGCCTCGCGATCTCGCCTCTCTTGGAGACTGACTATCTTTGTCGTGCCTCGCTCCATGATACCTACCATGACTTCTTCTTGAGCAGCTGCTGCTTTGGCTGCCTTGCTGGCTGCCTTGCTGGCCGCCTTGCTCGCAGCCTTGCCGACTGTCTGGTAGCCTATGTCAGCCATCTCCTTCGACTCTGCCGGCTGACCCTCCTCAAACGCGTACTCCGCGAACTTTGGCACCGCATCCTGGATGTACTTCAGAAACGCAGTCAACTCCGGCGTAGAACGCATCCATGCCAGTATCGCAAGAGATGTTTCCAACTTGTACTCTTGGTTGATGAGCCCCTCGATGAAGTTGATTCCCATCGCCCTCACTATCTGCGAGTTATGCGGAAACGTGTGCCATATCATTTGTACATCCCACAAGCTTACCGGCGACACGCGCATCATGAGTTGCACGTGGAGATGCGTGTGCAGGGCGTCGAGTCCTGCACGCGGCAACCCCAGCGCGAGCCAGGCGTCGTGTATAGCCAGCGAGGTGTCGAGGTCAGGGTGCAGGCTGAGTGTATTAAATGGCGCTGTGCGGCCGCTGCGCTGCAGCATGCACGTGATGACCCAAACTAGGCCAACTGTTTCGATGCGAGCCTGGACATCGATACCGATTTGTGGTGTCTGCAGATCTTGTCGTACAGCATCGGGAGGGAGGTAGGCAGGTTCTGGAGTGGGCAAGACCCATTTCTGCAGTGCGGGCGCGAAATGGAGGACCAGTTTCAGCGGGATACGCGGAGGGAGCGAAGGCGTGACGTCGGTGCCATTTATGGCGAAGACGACATATGGCGGCGAGTCGATACTTTGCGGAAGAGGAGGTCCGGGGGGGAATTCTAGCATGTAAGACATTGTGTGGTTGGTGGTTGGGTTGAGGTGTCTTCAAATTTTTCTTGATGGCGAGATTCTATTATGCTGCGACAGTGAGGGCGAAGGTGAAAGTGAAAGCGAAAGCAGGTTTATTTTGTTATTGATTTGCAATCCCACCTGATGACTACCGGCACTGACTTGTCAGAATAGAACATATTCGGCAAAGGAAACAGCAATGCCTCTATCTCTGCGCAATACTGAATGCCATTCCCATCTGGTACGTCGGCTCGTCCTCGATCTTTGGCAACGCCTCCAGTAGCCCATGACTGAACACAACATTTTCTTGAATCTTTTGCACATTCTTAATCGCTTGTGCCGCCAGCTCCTGAGTAGCACGCATTGACTCCAGCTGTGCGTCCCACTTACGCACGACACCCTCGATATCGCCCTTCATGACCTGCTTCACAGCAAGGTCGTCACGCTCACCGACATCATCCCTGCCGTGCCTCAGTGCCACCTCAGCATACAGCCACTGCAAAGCCCTGTCGTGGTGACCTTGCGAACGCCAACTGAGCTTGCGGAGACTCTCGGTGAATGAACGTGGCCATGTGCAAGGGTCAAGTGGTGCTGTGTCGAAGCTGCTGTAGATGTGCGGCAGCCTGCCACCGGAGTCCGGTGTGCGGGGCGCTAGATCTTGAGGGAAAATATGAGCTGCGTCAGCGAGTGCCCATTGCTGCATGGTGATTTCGAGGTTCTCCGCGATCTTCTTGGACCCGGTTGAGTTGGAGTCCACGCCGTGGCTGAATTCGTCAGACAGCGTGATGGTATATAGGCGATTGCCACGCAGGATGTTGTAGTCCAGATGCACCTTTTCGCCACGTTCTTGGTCGGAGACGATGATGTGGGAGGGCTCCACGACGTTGTAGACAGTGGCTCGGAGGGCGGCATAGATCTCGTCGTGCGTCATATTGGCGCGGATAGTAGCTGCGTAAACCACACCATTGTATACCAAATACATGGTCTTGCTGTTAGTCGTGTTGGTCATAACGGATGATGATGAATGCGACGCAGGCTATGAGACAGCTGTTGTTGTGGGCGACGGAGTGCCACGGCCGCCTTCACCTAAGCCACGTAGCGTCGCGAGTGTCATCATCAAGCAAGCAAAAAAACATGCCTACACTAGAATCGAACCTACAACCTCGCGGTGCCCAAAAATATCGTTCAGATCGCGCCAATCACTCACCCAGCGACTTAAGCCAGCCACCTCAGGCTGTATGCCATGACGCGGTCTGAACGATGGAATTACAACGAATCTTTTGAAATATATACACAGTATAACAATTAACTCACTGAAAGCCTTCCTCATGAGATATATAGCATGGCGAAGTGAAGAAGGTAGCTGCGGAGCGTGATTTGCTTGTTTAATTATGAAATGGGACGCGACAAACAAAGTGAAGTGCAGATCGATTATGCACTAGTCTGAAGTGTGTCGTCTGGTACGATAGAGAGGTGGCACAGGAAATAGTCAATAGAGTCAATCGTTTTCATACATTCTAAAGCTGCCAGTCTTGGACCGCGCTGGGTATCTGTGAATGCCTCCGTCGGCACGAACTAACTAGAAATCAAGCATTATTTGAGAAGCGAGGACTTGCCAGCAGAGCTTCATCTTAGTTGAGCGTCGCTGACGCGCCGTTTGGGAGGAAGTGACTTTCAAGTTGTGGTACCCTTCTTGAAAACAGATTTCAGGCTTTTGACACGCTCTTTGATCGATCGCTGCTGTGTTACTTCGTAGAGCGGCTTATGCTCCTCCTTGATGTCGTGTTCGTTCTCGTAATCGACATGGACGTAGGCTCGTTCCACATCCGCGAGACCCTCGAGCTTACGCTGCAGGGTTTGGCTAACGTCGTGAGTGACCTTGAGGGGCAAGCTCTCGTCCATGACGATGTCGACTTCGACGTAGTACTTCTGCCCAGCGTGGTAGGCGCGGCACTGTGGAGGACTTAGCAGCTACCAACAAGTTTACAACACAAGAGAACCTACAGTATCGATCTTCTCGATGCGATTGTCATGTGTGACTACCAAGTATGCCAGCTTGGCCAAGAATTCCTTTGGTGCCGACTTGCCAACAAGAAGCCAGACGTGGTCGAATGCGTTCGCGGCCCAGGAGACAAGGATCAAGAGACCGATCAAGATAGCACCGATAGGATCGACGTACCAGACGACACGGCTTCCAACAATAGACATGGCAAGACCGAAGGCGTTGACGACGATGTCATTGCGGTGGTCAATGAAGAAGACATGTACTGAAGGGTAGCGACGGTAGATGAAGCAGTAAACACATAGCGAGCCCTTCGCGAAGACTAATATGTTTAGTACAGTTGAAAGGATTGTCAGTATGCTTTACTCACTAGCTGTTGCCACGAATGCGATAGGTATAATGTGAAGCTCCTCGGAATCCCTAGCACCAGCACCTAATGCTCTCCCAGACTCAATAATCAGCTGAATAGCAACGGTAGTCATCAAACAGCAGAACATAATGATTCCGATGGTCTCTATCCTGGTACGACCGACGGGATACTTGTAAATGCTTGGCCGTGCTGCCATCCTACTGGTGACCAGCATGACGCACGACGACACAAGATCCATGAAAGCATCTGCTGCGGTTGCAAACAGAGACAGAGACCCTGTAGAGATCGCGGCGTACATCTGGATGATGAAAAGGAGAAAGTTGACAACGAAGGAAGCGTTCACAGCGAACCTCACTTTCGGTCCGTTCTCGACAGTATCTAATGCGGCCAAACGCTCCTCATCTCCACTCTGGAGGAACTGGTCAATCAGTTGGTTCTGCCTTGTGTAGAATTTCTATTTTGGTTAGCTACACTTAGATAGCATGATAAACACTACATACCTTCATGCGCTTCTTGTTGGCCTGAGGGTAATCTGCCTTCATCTGTGCCTGGGTCAGGTTTGATCGGCGGTGCTTGCCAAGATCCAGTGGGTCGGCACTATTGATAGTGACCATGGTATCATCCTTGGCAATCTGTGTAGAATCTGTCATGCTCCGTGAAAGCTCTTGGATAGCATCTGTTGGCGCCGTAGGTGTGATTGCTGGAGCAGGCGCCTGATCGACCACTTGGCTTCTAGGCTCGTCATTGGCAGAGTCTAAGAGAGATGTCAGAGCTAAAATTTTGGGTAACTGCCTGAGACTGACTGTGAAGTTCGGAAGACATTGTTTCCGGGTTTTTATATAATGCCTGTAGCAATAGAAGGATGCCGATCGAGGTGGAGGTTGTGGATAAGCAGATTGGAAGGCATCAACTGCTGCACAGGGACCGCGAAGTAATAAACACCAGAAAGTTCGCTACGGTCCGCCTCTCCGCTCTGAGAACGCTTGTGTTCGAGCTCCATAGTCATGTCCTGTGGCGTCTTCACAGCCAAGCCGCGATGTTGTGTGATTCTGGGTGGCACAGTACAACGAAGGAAAGAGCGAGCGGAGCTTGAAACTCGCTAAGCATCCAGCATTACTGGGGCAAAGTGCTTAGCTACATGAAATGGAATAACTACGAGGGAAACTTAGCCTAATCTTGATACTTCAAAATACTTTGCAGCAGCTGCAGGTGCGGAGGACGGGGCTAGCGTCCGCGCCCAGGGAACCGAGACTATGACAATCATCAAGAGAGTGACACAAAAGCTTAAAAATGACAGATGAAGGGCTTTGAGTAGACACAGTTGAGAAGAGTGGGCATGTTACAGGTTGGCAGCATGTGTGACACCTTGGTAGCTATGAGGCGGCCAGTTTTGGCTATACCTGCCCCTTCGATAATGAGCCAATCACCTTGCGCGCCCAGAAATCATGGCAGGTTCCATCTGGTATCTGTGGCGTGTTACGGAGACGAGGCCGAATTTACACGTAGATACCGCGAAGGTAAAGATAGTTCCAAAGTTCCTCAGCCATGCTCAATGCGAAACCAGTGGGTCTTGGCCAGTCACGTCAGTACATTTGCGAAACGGTTCATTGGTTCAGCGTACCGAGGTCCTGCAACCAGGAGTGCAGCAAAGGGGATCGTCGACGCGTCAGTGCTTCTTCACCTCGCAAGGTGTCCCACTCGGCGGAAACAAGACTTGAGCCGCAACAATGCAAGCCGCATAACTGCGGGTCTTTCCCCAGATCTTCCCTCACCGCGCCCAGCCGCCTCCCCAACTTGCCTAGCATGTCAGCCGCTTGCCAATAATCTTGGGAGTCACTGGGCGTATGCGGGCAACGATATCCACTTGCAGCCTTACAGCTCCAAATCACTGTTTTCCTTGCGGTCCACGCGTTCCAGGAACAAGCCTCACTGGCACTTCCTGGCAGCGTCTGAACCTCCGCGCTTCTATGTGACGCATCTACCTTCTCACACATGTATGGCTGCGTCATGAACCTCTTCCCCCAATACGTTCTAGAGGCTTGCAGATCAGTCAGGATACGCTAGTGTTTCTTTTGCTGGCAAGACCCTGACCAGCATATAGCCTCATGCCCGGCCCGTACCATATATACAATCTGGGGCTCTACCACTCTTTAACGTTCTCAGGGAGTTCGTCATTTCTTCTGTTCGTTTCCCTTCTTTCCCCGTCGCTGGCGACGTTTCTGCTGGCAGTTCTGAATTAGAGTCTGTGACTCTTTCTCTCGTTTTCTTGTCTTAGTTCTCCTCGTAATTTCAATCACAACATCCGCCATGGAGAAGCCAGTGTGCGGGAGTGAGGCTGATGGTGCGGAGTACGACTTTCCACTCCACTTAGGTGCTGTCTGTAAGTGTATACGCAGAATGTAGCTGTAAGTCGTCTTTCTAATGACTGTACAGTCATCGTCCTTGCTGCATCCATCGGTGGGGCTGGATTCCCGGTTGTTGCAAAGAAAGTAAAGTGGATGAAGATTCCACCAAAGATCTTCTTCTTCTGCAAACATTTCGGTACTGGTGTTCTGATTGCTACAGCTTTTGTCCATGTAAGTGCAGCAACCAGTCGCATACGCCCAAACTAATTCCCGTAGCTTCTTCCAACGGCCTTTGCATCTCTCAACAATCCTTGCCTCCCAGATCTTTTCACTGAGAAGTACCCGGCTCTACCTGGTGTCATCATGATGGGTTCGCTATTCATTCTCTTCGTGATCGAAATGTGGCTTAACGCAAAGACTGGTGGCCACTCCCATGGAAGTGCTACCGGTCAGGAGTTTGCTGGAGGCGCGCCGCCACCTGGTCTCCAGGCCGCAATGAACAACGCCATGCAAAAGCGAAACAGTTACGACTCTCAAAGGACCATGTTGACCATCCGCGACGATAAGAAGGGCTGGGTTGAGAGCACATACCCAGGCGCCAACTTCTCGTTTCCCAAAAATCGTGATGAGATGGAGCCCCGATCCGAGATGCCGCCTTGGTTCATCGTCTTTTACGAACAATACGTCCGCCAACGTGAAGAGATGATGAACATGGTCAACCGCGGAATGCCGGCTCTGCCAAGTTATCCTCAGGAAAAGAGCGCCCACGAGGAGGTGTCCTACTTTGATGAGGATGTTGAGCAGGCCGTTGACCCACTTGTGCTAAAGAAGCAGTCCATGCAGATCACACTCATTGAAGGGGGTATCCTATTCCATTCTGTCTTCGTTGGCATGACTGTCTCCATTACGGCCGATGGTTTCATCGTCTTGCTCACCGCCATTGTCTTTCACCAAATGTTCGAAGGTCTTGGCCTTGGATCGCGTATTGCAGCCGTACCTTATCCCTCGAACAGCTGGAAGCCGTGGGCTCTTGTCGTCGCATTTGGCTTTACAGCACCCATCGGCCAAGCCATTGGACTCATGACCCGCGGCTCATACGATCCCGAGAGCGCCTTCGGTCTTATCATTGTCGGTGTCTTCAATGCCATCTCATCCGGACTGTTGATCTACGCTGCACTCGTCGACTTGCTTGCAGAGGATTTCCTTTCAGAAGAGGCTAATCATACTCTGACTGGTAAAGACAAAACACGTGCTTTCATCTACGTGCTCTTGGGAGCTGCTGGGTAAGTTCTGCATTGCTGAGTGTCTATTGCTATCGGCTAATATCAAACAGTATGGCCGCCGTGGGAGCATTTGCTTAAGCAGTACTTGGCCTTGGTCTTACCCGATGTATGAGGTCTTCGCGAGGTCATTAATCACAAAGCTGCTCGAAACGATCTTAGCATGTCTTGGACAGACATGTATCTTTCTTCATCGTTGCAATGTCGTGGGAATGTTACCCCACCTATGTTTATGATGGCCTGTATGAGTATGGGGGATGTGGTGTTCTACGGCTATTTCATTTCCTTATATCACAAAATGGGGCAACCATTCACTCTTCAATATGATCAATCTAGTATAATAACATCATGTATTCCGTTGCCTATCAAGAAACTGTACGAGTGCGTATTCTCTTAATTTCGGAAGCCACAAAGAGTCTTCGAGGAGCCGGTATCTTATGTTTGTAGAATTGCTAATCTTGATATAATCATGGTGTTGGTAACAACACCACATCCTACGAGTTTGTGATTGGTTCGAAAGCTAAACAATGGTTCCAACCGGGAATTCACCACAACGGCCAGTAATGAGTGTCGAAGCAGAGGTTCCTTAGGGGCAAGATACTGTGGCAGAGGTTCCTTGACCTCAGCCAAATCTGAAACAGCGCTTCGCTATGAATTTGAAAGTGAAGCGAACAGCGCACTCGGTGTCCTGTCATGCTCACGATGATTTCTGCACCCTTTTATACATCGTGGTCTTCGTCTCGTCCACCGTATAGTGGATATCGACGTGGGAACACGTCGTACCGAAACAGAGCTGCAACCAAAAATCTGGTCAACGGCAGTAAATCCTATCGGAAATGTGAATACCGAAGGCCAATGCCATGTCCAAGTTGGCAGTTCTTCTACTTGGCTGGGCCAAGGTGTGTCGAAGCTGCAGTGGTGAGGTCGCAACGGCAACGTGCATGAGCGATATACTACGAAAAGACTTGGCGAACCCTAGATAGCGATTCAGGTTTGTTTCAGTGGTTGTTGATCAAGAGGCTCGGCGGATACAAGGGATGAAACTGCATTGCGGCTCGGTTCGGGCGGTTGAGGTTTCACGACTAGAGGCGATCCACAGCTCTTTCGGGGAACGTTTAGAGCAATTTGAATATTTTAAAAGCAATTGTGATCGCCAAGACAGAGTATGGTACTGCAGGAGGATTGTGATGTCCAATTTCTGCAATCGGGCACCACCATGCGACGCCCCTCGTGGAAGTTTGTGCGGAGAAGAAAAGCTCCAATCCTTATCCTTGTGGGTACTTTGGCATACCTACACAGTATCAAAAAATGGCAATGATCCTTCATGTGCACCGTTCTGACTGGCACAACAGCGTTCATCTTTAGCGATCAAGGCGATGATAGATGCTGTAACACAGGAGCGAAACTACCGGGCAAAAAAGGCAAAAAAGGAGGATTGTTATGACCTAACCAGGGGTCGCTGTGAATTGTTAGGACTCGAAATCGAACCTGCGTAGTGCGGGAATACTTACAACCTGGAATCTCTTGATTGCCGACTGAATCGTAGTCAAGCGCCTTGCCATTGGGCCATTAGGCCAATTAGTTACTTGTTGCTGACTAATTGATGTTGATCCTGAGAAATATTGTATATATATCTCATCTTTTACTGCAGTCAGCAAAGTCCCGAATGCCTTGTTAAATTTTGAAATAAATGCGGGTGGTGTGGATTACCGTGTCCGTGCACTCAATGCGCGGATTCAGTCAATGCGCCGAACCACCAAAACACCCCTTTCATCTCAACTCTATAGCAACACAACGCGATGGGATTAAAAGAAGCCCTTGCAGAGTGTGATACTTTCACATCTGAAAAAGATATCCCGTGGACCAAAATAGCTAAAAATCATGGTGTTGTGCGATCAACGTTGACGCGCACGTGGAGGGGTGAGACGCGCCCGCGACAAGAGGAGGGTATTGCACGCAGAAACCTACAACCACAACAAGAAGCAGACCTTGTAGAGTATATAGATAAGCTTACTGCTCGTCATATACCTCCTACACGAGAGATGATTAAGAATTTCGCGTCTGCGATAACCCGCGAGGAGGTGAGCGAGAGCTGGGTTACCCGCTTCATCAACAACTACTCTATCCATCTCATCTCTCAGTATTCAACTGGGATGGACTCTAATCGCCACAACGCTGATTTATACACTAAGTATGAGTTATACTTCAACCTACTACAACGCAAGATCGCCGAATATAAGATAGATAGTTGCCACACCTACAATATGGATGAGAAGGGCTTCCTAATTGGTATCACCACCAGAACAAAACACGTGTTCAGTAGGCGTATGTGGAGAAGGGGGAGGTCAAGGCATCACTTCAAGATGGCAACCGTGCCTGGGTCACGGTACTGGCTTGTGTGTGTGGTGATGGATCAGCACTGCCCCCAGGCCTCATCTACGAGTCAGCCAACAGCACTATCCAATCGAGCTGGGTGGAAGAAATAGAGTCAGGGGTACACTCCGTGCTTGTTTCCTCGTCACCTTCTGGCTGGACCAACAATGAGATAGGCCTTGCCTGGCTCCAGCAGGTGTTCGATCGCTTCACCAAGACCAAAGCTCGAAGAAAGTGGCGCCTACTTATCCTGGACGGCCACGGGTCGCACGTGACGATGGACTTCATCAACTACTGTGACGAGAATAGGATACTCCTGGCTATCTTTCCTCCTCATTCTACCCACACGCTGCAGCCGCTCGATGTGGTGATGTTCAAGCCTCTCTCAACTGCATACTCAAAAGCACTCACAACACACCTTCACAATGGTCAGGGGCTATCAGTAATCAAGAAGAGCGAATTTTTCCACCTATTCTGGAAGGCCTGGACAGATACATTCACTCAGGGGTTGATACTCAGGTCCTTTGAGGCAACGGGTATAGCACCCCTCCAGCCCAACGTCATCCTTCACCGCTTCGCTGAGCCTTCCCCACAGGCCTCTGATAGTAGCAGAAGCTCTACTTCAGTCTATTCTGGTAAGGATTGGCTCAAAATTGAGACTCTACTTCGTAAAGTAGCTAGGGATGAGGGCAGTAAGGAGTTAAGGAAGATTAGCCGCTCGCTCCACCACATCTCAGTTCAAAACCAGCTACTCCACCACGAGATAGAAGGCCTCAAAGAGGTTCTTAAGACCCAGAAGAAGCACAAGAAGAAGAGCAAACCTCTCCACTTTGAGCATCCTCAGGACTATCACGGTGGAGCAGTGTTCTACTCTCCTCACAGGGTAGAGAAAGCACGTCAGTATGAGCAAGCAAAACAACAAGAAGAAGAGGCAGAAGAGGCAAGAAAAGCAGAGATGGCTGAACTACGCCACGCCAATAAACTATACAAGGAGAAGATAGCACAGGAGAAGCGTGAGCAACGGGCGAGGGAGAAGGAAGAGAGAGACCTGCTCAAAGCTAAGAAGGCAGAAGAAGTAGCAGAACGCAAGGCTGAAAGAGAGTGTCAGAAGCAAGCTCGCGACGCTCCAAAAGCTCTACAATTGTCCCAAAGAGGCAATCGCAAGACTTCAAAAGCTTCTACAGTCAAACAGAAGCCTGCGTGTCGTGGTGTGGGTGCCCGTAGTCGTCCTAAGCCTGCGACGCCTCCTCCGCCTCTGCGCACCCACACCACCCGCAGCGGTCGCACTGCAACTCTATATAATTAACTTGTATAGAGTAATATTGTCGTACAGGTCTATAGATCACTCCACCAAAATATCTTATATTAATTACTATTGTATGTGGCTCTACAACCTCATTTTTGCAGGTGCGCTTTGGGGCGGTTCGGCGCATTGACTGAATCCGCGCATTGAGTGCACGGACACGGTATCGAGAAAGTGGGGCACGTAAAACCCTCAAAGGTGGTCCCACATAAAGCGTCTCGCAGAATCTCAAGCCTAGTATCTAATCGTTCACACCCAGAAAAGTGGAATGGGATAACAGTGCAGCATTGATAGCCTCTTTGATTATCATTTTGCCTGCATACCTAGGTAGATAGCTCCTGTGCAGAAAAAATTAATTGACTCAATTCAAACCCCCGGTCTTAAGAAACTGAATGTAGGGACCTAACCGACAGAAGCAGAATTTGAAGCACACGTCAAGTCTACTCACAATAATCTTGCGGCACCAAGCGTTTACGCTGCACTTAAGCGCACTTCAGCCAAGAGCCAGCTAGCTTATACTGGGAATGAACAGGACTCGCAGCTAGACAAAGTCAGCAGACGTCAGGGAAACGAGCAGTTGACAGATACCAGCGAGGTCTTCGATTCGGAGGAGACTCTCGATATGGACTTGACAAATACCAGTAACCCCTGGGTTGACGTGAGCTATCATATTGACGAGCAGTCCCCATGTTCGCTTCAAGAGTATATGTGCTGTTGGACCCATACTATCATTCAACGTATTAGCCCAAAGAAAAGAGCAAATATCCCTGGGAACAACTCAGCCCCTACTCAACACTGCTCTAGAGCAACTGTATCAGCCACGCTCACCCCCTCAAGAATATGTTCACGATGACATGACAGGACTAGCTCCAATCTTGCCAATCATCGAGGAGCGCAATCACCTGCCTCCCGATATTGGGCCTGTCATTGTGAACGGCTCGTTTCTAACACCGCCCCGTGATCAACATATAAATGAGCTGGCAAACGTTGCCACAATCGACGGCTCTTCGTTCCCTATTAAGGAGCTCCAAGCTCGACAGCAACTTATACTTAAGGAGATGCAGTGACAAAGTACAGTAAACTTAAAAAGTAGCCCAGTCGCAAATAGATTGACAGAGGGTAACTCCCAGGCTGACGCGAACGATTCGATACATGGACTAGATTATGATGCTGATAAAATGCAGCATGCACATATCAAGGACGTATCACCCAAGAAAGCCCTCCCCCCATGGCGAACTACAGCCTTGCTGATCTTTGGACACGGCAAATCCTTCTCGTGTCTTACCCCAGGAGATCAAAAACACCAAAAAGGGATCCCCCTGGGGTTTGCCACGCACGCTCGGCAAATTCAGATCAGCGGTAGAAAACACTCAGTCGTCTACATTATTTAATTTCAATGAGAGCAATGCAATCCAAACAACGCTTTGAGAGGACCTGCCGGACGATAGTCTCGTGGCTCAACAAGAAGCAAAACTAGAGCGACTACATCGAAACACCATCGATCAGCTCGGGGCATCTCTTTTCGGACGAACGTACCAGCGAAAACGCAACACTGTTTGAGCAACACTCCAGTGAAGACGGATCAATGGAACGTGGAAGGACAGCAAGTCCACGAAACCTAAAACACATCTAATATTCGCAGAAACGCAGCCATGTCATACAACATGGCCATCGCGCCGAGGATCAAGATAAGAGAAAGTGAGCACGTGGGACTGCACTTGGTGGAGAAGCGGACAATTGCAAGAAGGAACCAATGCCAGAGATATCTCGGGACAAGCGTAGTATGTGCGTAGATTATGAACACCCGGAGCTTGTTGAGAGGAACCAGGTGAGGGTTATCGATCCCGCTGAGGGGCATGAGGAAGCAAGCAGGAAAGGCCTCGAAAACACCAAAAAGGGCAAATCTGCAGAACCCAATTTCAGTCCACTGCCGGCGAATGTTCTTCGTCAGCCCACATACGCGAAGATAGGCAGAGAGCATCTCAGTGTCGAAGACCCTACTTTACTAAGATATCCCATACGAGTACGATACAGATCCAAACTACACAATCGTGTTGCAAGAAATGAGCGAGGAAGAGATCGACATCCTGTTCGAGCATACTGTGTTACTCGCCAGCATGAAGCTGCTAGGAAGATGGCGGCCACGTAGATACACAGGTAGAAGCCTGAATCTCCAGCTGAGGACATGTAATTACAATGGAGGATTCCAATCGAGGACAAGTCACATTGGCGCTGTGCAAATGGTTTGGGTAACGATAGTCCGTACAAATGCAGGTGTTTTGTGGTGAATATTGCTCTGTGCTCCAGACTGCACTGCAACAGTTGATTCCATTTCGAGAGTGGTGCAAAGCTGAGAGTGACCGTCCACCATCCCTCAATAGTGCAAGACCCCAAGAATCGCCCTCATCTTGTATGATCTCATTAGTAGTATTCCACACAGCCCTACCCGTACCCAGAGGAGCAGACGCATCCACGTGTTCCAAAACCGCACGGGCAGACACAAGCCCGCCCCAAAGGCACCAAAATGACCTAATCCAAGTTGCACCCCTCTGGGCCGCTAAAGCACCCATTCGAGCTGAGACGGAGCAAATATAGCCTCAGTACCACAGCGCGCCCGCCAATCACGCGGTCCAGCTGGGCGCACCCACGCCGCTAGCCCGGTCAAGACAATGGCTGGCGGCGCAGCTCCAAGGCGTCAGCCTTACGCGGGATGCTAGCTAGTGACGCGCTTGTCGCGTGTGTAAGATCGGATCGAAGGGGAAAAGTGGTGCCTATTTTTGGGGGCCGTCTTGCGTGCAGTGCCTGAATGCATTTGGGACGTAGGGACAACGTTTCTGCGTGTGTCTCGAGGACGGTGTTTTTGCGGCGAGGTCGGTGGTACCAGAGCGCAATTGTACAGAGTTTCGTGTTCCAAATACAATGGAGGCTCTGCTGTGCTATACCTGGGCGATATCCTCGTGGTCACAGGCACATGGCTATTCAGCGGTGTCATATTGGATTTTGGGGAACGAGATGGCTCAATGCTGCCCCTCGGTCGCTCTTTCGGCACGGTGGGGCAGTTTACAATACCTAGCAGCTTCAACGGTGATGAATCCGCAGATAAGGCTGATGGTCGACGTGATTGGCGTCTTCTGATCGTGCCCTACGAATAAGGCGTTGCTGAGGACAGAGAGTGACAGGCACTCCGAGCGTTTTGATTGGCTGCATCTAGATATGATGAAAGTCATTTGGATAGTCGCATATGCAGATACTGAATCTTACACAAGATCGTGACTCGAAACTTGCGCCGGTGGGTTTCGACTCATAATGATCAAACTATCAAAACTCGAGTTCAGCCAGACAGGTACAACCCAGTCTACAATTGCGGCACAACCTCCGGTCTAAGCTCGCGTTTGGAGCGGCCGCCAGCCCGATTTGGCTGCGCTGTGACTGCGCCGGCGGGTACCTGAGGCACAGCTGAACATGGTGCGCTGAACTTCATCATCAAGTCGCTATCGTCACTGGTGCCGATAACCTTTGCGGTACAAGTCGCCGTAGCTGCATATGCAATGCTACTCTAACACCTCGTCTCCGAATGTTCAAGGTGCCAGGCAGCGGCATCGTGCGCGTCGCAGAGTTTGGAGAGCCGATGGCCAAAGACAGGGTCTACGTATCGCTGTCCGTCGAATACTCGTGGGAAACACTCGGTGCACTGCCATACGCTGTATTCCCTCGAGGTCGGAAGAGGATGTGCGATGCAGTGATTCGTTGATCGAAAATACTCTAGCCATGGGGCGGCCTCTGCAGCTGGAACTGGTCGACAAGACTGCAACGTTGTTTTGGTGAAGACATGTGCGCATAGCCTTAGGCGAGCACCTTGCTCGTCATTAGAGGGACGACCAGTCAAAGATTGAACCGTACGACCGAGGACAATCAAATTGTATGCACAGTACCGGTGATACAGTAATAGTCCAGTACAGTTCCAAAGCAACGGTTCGGCTCTTGGATCCTGGCTCGCGGCGCCTGTTCGCCGATCAACGGCGCAGCCAGCGCCGCCTCGCCGCCGCACCGGGAGTCGAAGGGCGCAACACCCACACAAGGGCAGGAACGTGTGTAGCAAACATGAAACGAACGTCCTATTCGCGGGTTTGTGGGTGGGTGCTCGGCAGGGCGATGCTGTATGACTGTGTCCTGCAGAACCAATGAGGTCCCTCAGGGCTCGCCAGAGCTCATGTGCCTGAGGAACGCGAAGGAGCAGAGCAGAATAGTGAACAGTGAGTAGCGAACGGTGAGATTGCCGCTCGAGGAATGTTCGCGAGGAATCATCAACCGCGGTCCGACAGAGTGCAGGCAACACTCGGGCGGCCGCCCAGGACTGGCCAACTTCACGCAGCACCAATAACGCTGCGCAGTCTTGTCGCAACTTGTCGTCATTCCACCCGCAGTGCCAGCACCCTGTCAATCCTCTACATGTCTTTCCTAATCAGCACAGCAGGAGGCAGGGTCCAAGTGCCCCGTGGTAGGTAATCAGCCGCATGTGCACGTCCCTCGTTAGATGTGGCAGAGCACACTTCCCGTTTTAGTCCCTACCTACGGCGCAGCGCCGCAGCTTGTAATGCTCCGACGAACGGCGAACCGCGCAGCGGTATTGCACGCTCTGACTAGATGCCTTAACACACTTCCGGACGCTAGCGGGGGGCAAGCCACAAATGCGGCCGCTAGATTGGTGGCAGATGGTGCAACGCGTGGGTTGTATAAAAGATGCCTGGCCTAGGCAAAGGGCAGGGGCATCATCAAGTCACCAGTTCACAGATCCGAGAGGCCTTCAGCAGTCTGCCAGTTCCTTTCCTATAAGTTGTTTCCTTCTCCTGGCGTTTCGTTTCATCTCATCTTCAATCATCTGTTTCTTCAATCAGCTTCCAGTCAACACCACTTCTTCCATACCAATTCCCAATACTACGCCTCAGCATCATTCAAATGGGTCGCGACGGCTACAACTAAAGCATTGATAATCCCACGATCAACACCAACGTCTACAATATATGTTCATCTCCTCTAAACAATGGGTCGAGACGGATACAACTAAAGCCCTCGACAAACACAACGAGCAACCTCGAACGCGCCGTTCGATCATCGAGTCAATCAAGAAACGTCTCCAAACCCTCAAACCAACTCAAAACCCATTCGCCAAAATGGCCGGACGCGGAGGATACAACTAAGCCTCCGACGCGCCCAACCCATTACGCATCTACGGCACCTTCACCTCAATCAACATGGCCGGACGCGGGGGCTATAACTAGCCCGGCTGAACTCACCGGTTCAGCACATCCTCACCTATCATAATGGCACGCACACATCACCCTCATCGAACAAGGCAGACTCGACGCAACGACGCATCGACTCCCCCCCTTCTCAGCACACCCATCACCCTCGGCTTCGGCCCTGTATCTGTACGCACGCAATTGTCTTTCTGTACACTAGCGCATAGCGCTGTCCTGTTTTTGTGCTTCCAATGAGCGTTCCGTTATACATTTGAGCCAGCATTTAGCAAGCGAAGGAGTTGGATCGATTTTAGGCAGGATGAGATACACAATGTAGCGGGTTAATTTAGCAAGGAGTACGGCATTCTAGAGATAGCATAGCTCTTCACTGAGCGCAGCATCGGGCGGCGTTACGGAACGTTTGGGGCGTTTTTTGATATTCGATACCTGTGGTCGTGGCCCAGGAGGGGTTCTGCTACATCTTTAGTGTGCATCGTGGAGGTAGCTCCACCAATACATTCTGTAAATTTGACATTTGTCATTGCCTCTCTTTTCCATTGTTCATATGCATGCGTGCGGGATTGTAGGTAGTCTGGACGCGCGGCGACACGTAGTTACTTGCCCACGCAGAATCTGAGACGTACTTGTCAGCAAAAGATTTGAAATAACAACCGAGGCTACCCCACAAACGTGGCTTCACGGTCGCGGTTACCTGGCCCGCTGCTGTCAGACGCCACGCTATATGTAGTTGTCGAGGCTGTCCAACAGTGATGGGGCCGAAAGTGGTCCGAGCGCAGGGCAAACGGTATCAGGCATCAGGCCGTGAGCCTCTGGGGCCAAAACAAATTTGGGATACGACTTACTTCTCAAACACTACGCCCAGCACTTCTTCTACATCCCCGCCGTCTCCTCGCCCCGTGATCCTTGCCAGTGCGTCGGCAGCACTGCGTAAGGATTCTGCGGCGAGCACAATGTCCACCTCGTCTGTTGCGTCTGGTTCGATGCCATAAGCGGAATGCTCCTCGGTGAGTTCTGGGGTGACGGCTGTCAAGAAGGCCTCAAGGAACGTAAGACACTCGGTGAGGAGGATACGTTGCCGTTCGGTCGCACCAAGAGATTCTTGCCAGATGGAGGGGTCAGGTTCGGAGTCGGGGACGAGGGCAGCCGTCATGTCGCGAAATGTTTGGATGAGGGTGGTCAGAAAGAACTGCATGTTTCCTGCGTCACGACTGCCGGACTTGCCTGTGACAGCGGCCGATGCATCCCTGCAGGAAATGAAAGCAATGCGCGTTTCTGCGATGCCGAGCGTGGACTGGATTTTTATTCTCCATGCGTCTTCTACGCCGACCGTTGACGAAAGCTGGTCGATCTTGTTCACGGCAACAACGACGTTGATGCCTGACTCGACGCACTGCTTCGCTGTTGCTGTGACCTCTGGGTCCATCTCTGCAGTCGCATCCTGTACCACGATCAGGACGTCTGACTCAAGCGCTCGTTGCTTGGCACGCTTTATGCCCTCTTGTTCGACTGCTCCTACGACACCTTCCCCTACTACACCAGCTCTACGCAAGCCAGCCATGTCGCCAATTTTGACCAGCCAGCCGCCCAGGTCGACGCTGACATCTACAATGTCTCGAGTTGTACCGGCTTCCTGTGAAACGATAGCAGCCTCTCGCCCGACTATGCGATTTAGTAGACTGCTTTTGCCAGCATTGGGAGCTCCAAGAAGAGCCATGCTGATGCCGTTGCGCAGCAGCTCGCCACGGACTGCGTTGGCAACATGTGCCTCGATCTGCGCACGCAGAACCCGAATTTGTTCTGCAACAGATGCGCAAAGCTGCGCTGGGGATTCGTCGAAGTGTTGATCTTCAGAGAAGTCGATCAGAGCCTCCAATTCTCCTCTGGCTGCTAGTAGCAGCATGCGCCACTGCTCGTATCGCACAGCCAGCGACGACGTCGTGCCTCGAACAGAGATCTGGCGCTGCTGTTCAGTCGAAGCAGACAACGTTTCTCCTAGCGACTCGATCTGCGGTAGATCCATGCGGTTGTTGGCGAACGCACGACGGGTAAACTCTCCGGGCTCAGCATATCTGATTGACTGCACAGCAGGCGCGTCGGTCGATGCTGCACACTGAGGTATAGCAGCTAGTACTGCGCGTGTAATCGCAGGACCTCCGTGCACGTGCAGCTCAAGGAGGTCTTCGCCAGTGACGGTGTTCGGACTAGGGAAGTAGAGGATGAGTGCACCCGAATCTAGCATTGTTTCGGGGGACGGCGGTTGGTGAGGGCTGTAGAGCTTGCGAAGGGTCGCGTAGCGCGGTTTTGGGAACGTAGTGGAAGGACATAGTCCTTCATACACCTGTGGCGCATGAGTATGTCTGTGAAGAGCTCAGACGATGGGCCATGCATACCTGTCGACATGCTGGGCCTGATATACGAATGACAGCTATCGCGGCCTTTCCAGATGCTGTAGACAAGGCATATATCGTCGGCTCATCAAGGTATGAATGGAATTGACGGCGCTGGACGAGGCTCACGGGCCGGCGCAACGGCTGGTCGATAGCATCTCTGCACGTACTCAGGCAGGAGCGCTGTAGGCGGGCAGGGCGACACGTCTGCCGCAGAAACTGACGGCTGCTTCTCGCTGATAAGGTGGCAGCTCTCATGCCGAGAGCGCGCGGTTTGGCCTTCACATGGCGCTGGTGATGAATTGCAGGCGTCGTGGTTCGCTCCTTCTCCGCAAAAGTGGCCCCTGCGCCGCCGGCTCCACCGAAATCTTGGTTGCCCGCCAAAAATGTTTCGAGCGTCGCTGCGAGCCTTCACCAACAACAACGCCGAACAAATACCGCACAAAATGGCTTCCGGTATGCATGCAAAGGCGACAGGATCGAGAACCAACACTGACTCTACCAGACGAAATCGTGTGGTCCGTCATCGGCACCGACTTTTGCAGCTACAAGCTGAAGACGACCAAAGACCAGACCTTCTGTCGCAATGAGCACAACGTCTCTGGCTTCTGCAGCAAGCAGTCCTGCCCGCTCGCAAACTCGCGCTATGCCACGATCCGCTCCGATCCCAAGACGGGCGACCTCTACCTGTACATCAAGGCCATCGAGCGTGCTCACTTGCCGAACAAGTGGTGGGAGCGCATAAAGCTGCCCAAGAACTACACTAAGGCCCTGGAAATGGTCGACTCGCACCTGCAGTACTTTCCCAAGTTCCTCGTTCACAAGAACAAGCAGCGTCTGACCCGGTTGACCCAAGTCAACATTCGCATCCGCAAGCTGGCCAAGGAAGATGAACGTCTCGGCGAAAGATTGGTGCCCCGCCTCGCGCCCAAGGTCAGGAGGCGCGAAGATGCACGAGAGAGGAAGGCGCTGGCCGCGGCAAAGGTCGAGCGCTCCATTGAACGAGTCCTCATTGATCGTCTTCGCTCTGGTGCGTACGGTGACCGCCCAATCAACGTTGAGCCGAATGTGTGGAAGCGGGTCATGAAGGGTCTTGAGAAGGAAGGCCAGCTTGAGCGTGATGAGGATCTGGACGACGGAGAGCAGTACGAAGACGAAGAGGAGAACGAGTATGAGTATGAGAACGGTGTCGGCCAAGTCGAGTACGTGAGCGACGTCGAAGGCGACTCGGACGACGAGATGGAGGACTTCGAGGATTGGGTTGGCGGCCAGAGTCCAGATGAGGGCTCAGAGGGTGGCAGCGACGGCAGCGAGAGCGCAAGCGAAGACGAGGATGAGTCTGACGGCGAGGATAATGCAGCTCTCAAAAAGGCACTCGCAAACCTCAAGAGGAAACGCCCCGCCGCACCTCCATCTAAGCCAAAGAAGAAGTCTGCAAGGGATCCCAAGGGAGCAAAGCGCGAGATCGAGTACGAAATCGAGAGAGAGCCTGCGGCGAGAGAGACTCTGCGCAACTAATACCCTACATTTCATCTTTACAGCATCGGCGTTCGCTTTCGGCAAGGAGTTCGAGCATCTTAGAGGCCGGTATGGAAAAGTCAGATCGCATATTGTGCGGCATCATGTTGCAGCCTTCACCACGATTTTCCCAATGTAAACATCTCAAGGGCATCAAGCACGCTGTAACCTTCATCCAGTCACTTCTTTATCATGTTCCTTTGTGGTGCCCAAAGCTATCTGACACACAGATCCCCGTATCGGTCCATTACCAAACCAGACGGTTGACCGAGTTTACGGCGCGCTCGGCCACTTAGCCTATGAGCTTCCCTGCAAGGTACCACTATTAATAAATCGCGAGCTTCTGTGCATACGACACTCATTTCAACCGCAATGACGTCCAAGGAGTCTATAAATCCGCTCTCTCGGCAGCATCGGGCGTTGCCAACTATCGTTCGCTTCAGATCGACTCTTGTACCACACAATCTACCATGAAGTCATTCGGTCTCTTAGCTGCGGCTTCGGCTGCTGCGGCTGCTGTAATGGAACTGCCGGTTCGCATCCAGGATAGCTATGTACGTTGTTAGTCGAACGGTTGATGCCATTCAACTAATCTGTGCAGTCCTCAGTAGCACTCTCCGTTGGCTCGCCCCCAAGAACCTACTTCCTCTTATTCGACACTGGCTCCTCTACCACATGGATCACCTCCACCGGCTGCACCGAGACTTCTTGCCCCAATCCACGTCCCTATGCCCGGACTTCGTACTCCACCAACGCCTCTTCGACCTCTCAGGACTTGAACTCCTTCTCTCGTATCCCGTACATCGACGGTGACAGCGTTGCAGGCGCTGCAATAATCGACACCTTTGCTGACCATGCTGGCGGCTTCGAATGGAACCAGACCTTCTTGAGCGTGAATGAGAGTAGTTGGCGCTGGATCACGGCGGATGGATTTGTCGGCTTGGGATTCAGCAGCATCGCTGAAGACAACACAACTTCGCTTGTGGAAACACTGCTATGGGATGGGCAGCTCGACGAACCGCGTGTCGGTCTGTTCTATGGCAACAACCTCGGAGAAGAAGGAGAGCAGAATGGTGTCCTGACAATCGGTGGCAGCGAGGAGGAGAAGTATGTGGAAGGCGATGTCGTGTACGCGCCGCTGTTGAAGGAGGGCCCGTACCAAGTCTGGCGCGCACCGCTGAGATCCGTCAACGTCTTGGTGACGAGAGACCCGAATGCAACCGTAACCATGAAGGTGGGATCTTTGCCCGACACCACGGACGTGGAGGGCGTCTGGCCAAAGGCGAACACCACATGGCCTATGTACGGCAGCGGCCGAGCAGTCTTCGACACAGGCGCAGGCAGAATTTCCCTCCCAGAAGAAATTATCAGCGCCGTGTACTTCAACCTGGGCTGGAACATGACCGCGCTCATGTGGGGCGATGAGAGGATGGATTGCCAACACCTCAACGCTTCATGGGCAATTACTTTCACTCTTGGCGAGGGCGCCGAGGAGGACGACGTCTCATTCAGCATCCGTGGTGACGAGTTCACCAGTCCGGGTGGCCAGTGCATGCCCCCTCTCGACGCCAGTGGAGGGTATGGGTTCGCGCTGATTGGCACTACTTTCCTGAAGAGGCACTACTCTGTCTTCGATTACGGCGCGGACAAGGTCGAGAACTACGCACCGAGAATCGGATTTGGCAGGCTAAAGAAGCAGTGGGACTGGCTGTACCAGTGAGGTACAAAGTTCAGCTTGACGATTTAGTAGATTTCACAGACATTTAATGATGATTTTGACGAGATATTGTCGTTATAGAAAGAGGCCGTGAGACATCGTTGGCTAGTACAACGATTTCCTTGGTGCGGTCCAACACGCCTCTACCGGTACAGCTCTTCTCAACTCACTGTTTACAACACCCAAAACAACAGCCTTCTCGCGACACGAGCTTTCCACAAGATCCCACAACCACAGGATGACCTCTGCCTCGCCTGTGGGCTCACTTTACGAAGTCCGATCTGGTGCAACTCATGCTGCAGGGCGCTAGAAACAGGTCGGGGGACATGCGTTTTACTGATAGTAGTTCCACTAGAAAGGAGGTCAGTGAGGTAGATTGATCTCGTGTTCGCAGCAGAACGTCTTTGCAAGATCCATTAGCAGCCCATCGCTGTTACTCCACAAACTCTATGGGGATCTGAGCTAACGAACCAAGCTCGTCGGTCAGGGGATTAACTCTTGGGCGTCTTTTCGTCTAAAGTGGGTTGCCCAAATAGGTACCCAGAAATGTTCTGGATGCCTTCTCGAACGCGCATGGCTACGCGTGGCTGCACGTAGCTGCCCGCAGCGTCCTCCAAGCAGGGCTGAGTGAGGCGGCATCTCCACTTTTGGTAACTCGCGCAGGGGACTTTACCGGTGGTGTGAACGCACCCACACGTGATGCGGGAAAACTTGCTTGGACGGGCCTGTTGTGCGGACAAGCGTTTACCCCATTTTTATCCAAGAGCGTCCGACGGCGTCTGTGTTCCTACTTTGCATGCTTGTCGTGAACATATACTTTGATGTTGTTTCCGAGAAGACCCCACTTCCTGGGAATGCTCAAACGGCGTCCAAAGTCTCCCAGCACGGCGGCTTGACATTGATGATCAGCTTGGAGATCGATCTTACGTGCTGCATGTTTCGGCAGAGATGCCCGGAGAATAGGACGACATGCAGACAAGCAAGCCTCTGATACGCCAGCGGACTCTCTGCGGCTTGATTAGCTCGGCACAGGCTTGACTCCCGTCCGGCGCCGCCTCGACGCGATGCGACTCAAGAAAAGAGCCACCTCGCACGACCCGGAACGACTCGATCAGGCAATCCGTGTCTTTGCCATAGCAGCACGCTGCACGGCCGTTGTGGAGCAGCGAATCACGCAGCCCACTAACCCGTCCGCCTTGCATGTCTCTCCATCTCTCCGCTTGCACCATCCCCAAATGATGTGCCGAACCCGCTGATCCCCGCACTCCGCATCGCGGCTCTACACCAGACGTCATCGCTCCTCACAACGATGCATCATGGCTTCCCTGGTGCCACACGGTCATTGCACGCTAGTAGAGTTGGATGTAAGAACGGAACCGGCTACACCGCAGGGGGAGGGTGACGGTTGATCATTCAAAAGGCTGGGAGGCGCACTTTTATATCTTGCTGTCGCACGTACTTTGCTATCTACGCTTGGTCGGGGATTTAAATCCTCCTGTAACTCGCCTCTTTTTAATTATACATGCGCTAAGCCGTACACACTGTCATCATGGGCAAGAAGTTCTACGGCCTCACGGGCACGAAGCTCAATATTGCCATTGCTGTCGTTGCAGGCACTGACTTTGCACTCTTCGGATATGGTACACTCTCCTCACGTCAGCTATGTACTAGCCTTCGCTCATTTACCGTATAGACCAAGGTGTGATGGGCGGGCTGCTCACTCTGCCCTCCTTCGTCCACTACTTCCCCGAGATCGACACCCTCAATCCTCCCAACGGCGATGCAAGCCACACAGCCACCATCCAGGCTATCACCGTGGGCGCCTACACGCTCGGTTGCTTCTTCGGCGCTGTTGCAACCATCTGGCTTGGTAACATGCTCGGACGCAAGAAGACTATTTTCATCGGGAGTGTCATCATGATCATCGGCGCTGTGATCCAGACCGCATCGTTCGGCCTCGCGCAGCTCATTGTCGGGCGCTGGATCACGGGTTTCGGTAACGGGATGAATACTAGTACGGTTCCTACGTGGCAATCAGAAACGTCGAAACCCCACAGACGAGGCCAGATGGTTATGATCGAGGGCTCACTGATTGTCTTTGGTGTCATGCTTAGTTACTGGCTCGATCTGGGGTTCTCTTTCCTGGAGCCAAGCTCCATCGCCTGGCGCTTCCCGATCGGCTTTCAGATCATACTTGCTATCTTCATCCTCATCTTGATTCCAGGATTGCCTGAGTCCCCACGCTGGCTCGTATTGAAGGGGCGAGACGATGAGGCTTGGGACGTCTTAGCTGCACTTAGTGCTCTTCCGAAGGAAGACAAGAAAATCGTTGCAGAGCTGCAGGCTGTGAAGGATGTTGTGTTCGAGATGTCAAGAGGCGGGTTCAGGGAGTGCTTCAAGACGAACCGCAACAGAAACTTCCACCGCACAGTCCTGGCTTATGTCAATCAGATGTTCCAACAGGTACGTGTCGGTGTTAACACACGCTAGAGAACGTGCTAACGAGTCTCCAGATCTCTGGAATCAACCTGGTCACTTACTATGCGGCGACAATTTTCGAAGGATCACTCGGTCTTTCGCCATTCTTGAGTCGTCTTCTCGCTGCTTGCAATGGAACTGAGTATTTCATCGCATCCTGGATCGCCATCTTCACCGTTGAGAGATATGGTCGCCGCAAACTGATGCTGTTTGGTGCCGTTGGTATGAGCGCCACCATGTGCATTCTCGCAGGGACCACCAGCAACGTTGAAAACAAAGCTTGTGCTTTAGTTGCCACTGTCATGCTCTTCGTTTTCAACTCCTTCTTTGCCGTTGGGTGGCTCGGGATGACTTGGTTGTATCCGGCAGAAGTGACACCACTCTCCATCCGAGCCCCCGCCAACGCCATCGCCACAACGGCCAATTGGGCATTTAACTTTATGGTGGTTATGGTCACTCCAGGCAGGTAGCTATCGTCTAATTTACTAAACTTTACTGACCTGAATTCAGTGGCCTTCGCCAACATCCAATGGCGGACATACATCATCTTTGCGGTGATCAACGCCGCGATCGTTCCCAGCGTATACTTCTTCTTCCCTGAGACCGCCGGTCGTTCCTTGGAGGAGATGGACGAGATATTCCACAAGACTACCAACCCATTCGACTGCGTCAAGATCGCCAAAGAACTCCCGCACCGCTTCGATAAGCGTGGCAACCCGCTCTTCGACTATAACGATACAGAGGAGGCGAGAGACGTGGAACGGAGGAGGAGCTCAGTTACGGGTGCGGCGCCGGGTATGTTCAGCAAAGACACTCGGGAGCACAACGAGAAGATTGGGAACATGTGAGGTGTAGAAGGCAGTATGGTTAGAAGTCTACAATTATAGCGGAGGGAAATCTACGACACATAGGTGCGAGCAAATGAGTAACCTGGGCTTGAACATCTTCGCCCGCAAAATCGACGTCCTGAATACGAAACTCTTCTTGAGTTGAATGACCGGTCGATCTCTCTATAAACTGGTTAACAGGATCGGTGTGTTGCTTTCTACTGTGTCAAAGCGCTATGCACCCTTCATAGAGCCTGCTTGCTGAGATAATTGGAAACTTGTGGGTATGGCAGGTCACGAAAAGGAGGCATCTCTGGCAGCAGTTTCCTTGGACCAAGGTCATATGAGTGCTGGTCCTTAAGGCACTTGCTTACTCTGCTCACTCTTCATCTTGAGCGGCATCAGCGTGCTATCAGAATCACTTTTATCAAGCTCGATCTCCTCACTGTCACCTATAGAGGAAAGGATGTCCGTAGACTTGAACTCATCTTTCTCTTTAGACTTGTTACGCATGCGACGATGCTTGAGTGTGGACATGATGGCGCTATCAAACAGCTCCAAAAGATAGAGGACTCTGGGTGAAGTGTCAGTGGGAGTTTTTGACCGTCCCGTGCGAAGCCGTTGTAGTAGGGAACAAGCAAACGGCGAAGGCATTAAGCCGCTTCGGGAACTGCTACCTAGTGTAGTCACCTCGCACAGTTGTACAGCGACTACAACCTCTTCACCACCCACCTTTCGGACCGCTCCTGTTCTTGCTGAGACTACCGCAGTCTTTCCCTAGAAGATAACCTTCCACCGCGGTCTGCAAGAATGAACACCACGCGACGGCCCTTAACGAACGTTGAACAAGTCTACAAAGCAGTATACCTCGAGCTGTGCTCGTTGTACACTAAACGCGACTGCGACGAAGCTGAGAAACTAGCTTGGCAATACTATCAAGATCCATACATCCCTCTAATCTTGCGAATTATGTGCTGCAACGTTCTAGGCGAAGCAGAGGGCGGCGAGTATCTGCAGTTCGCAAGGGAGGCCGTGGAACACGCCACTGCTGGTCTAGTAAGTGAATCACACAACTTCTATAGTTCTGTGCCTAACCTATTTACGCAGGCGCTGGAGCCAGAGAATGGGGTGGCGCAGTTGATGCTCAGAGAGTCGAAGCAGATCTTGAAGAGTGCAGAGGCGGATGCTAAAGACCAGTTGCTTGCCTTGTCTGACTTGCAGAAGGAGCGCGACAAGGCAGAAGCTGAAGCAAATGAACTCAGCGCTAATCCTACTGCTCGCAACCCTTCTCCAGCATCTGCGCACGAATCCCAGAGCCAGCCTTCGATCATGTCCCCATCTGCGTCATCTATGTCAACACCACAGGTCCAAGTGAACTCCATGTTCAGCCCGGTCTCGTATCCTCAAGGGCTGTCATCGAAGGAAGGCGCGGACTGCTCAGAGGATATTCACGACAAGGGCTTCTAGATGGTCGACCTTGCATGGACACTGGGCTACGAGGGTGGTCTGGGAGTCATGCCTCCTGGTTCGTTGAGCGCTACTGACAGGAAATCAGGTATCACTCAATTCCGGTACTGCCTTCGGTACCGCGATCCAGAATTCTATAATTCAATATAACATCTCAGCCACGCTCTCTACTCATCTCCCTGTCTGCAACCACGTCTGATACAATATATACCAAAATCAAGATACTCCACCCTGCAGGCAAGCACTTACCTCGCAGCCTTAGTCACGTCAACGTAGCAGACGGCCACCACAGCAGATTCAACGCGTCCGTCTGCTTCTAATCTCTCGCGTTCAATTAACGCGACTTTATAGATCGATTCGGAAAGTCTGCACAGGTGTAGCAAGATCAAACCCCAGCGCAGCGACACCCGCGACCGAGTCCCCCATACTCGTCCGCCGTCCACGCGCAAGAAAAACGCCCTGCCTCCTCTCGCGCTCCAAAAACCTCGCTCTCGGATTATTCACGGCATGACCACCCTTGTGCCGCGAACAACTCGAGAAGTCAAAACCATGGCTTACAAGGATGCGCTCGAAAGTCGTAAGACAACGCTGCGATCGACTTTCTCGTTCGTATACAGACCGACCTTGCAGGGCCCGTCTAGCATGCTAGTCTTGGTGTGCTTGTGGGGATGGGGAGCAAGAGGGGAGGGGCGACGCTGATGCGATTCCCAGCCGGAGCACTGCTTTGTGGTGATGGTGGCGGAGCGTTAGCTCGTACATGTTGTATCTGTCAAGTGAATGCTTGGTCTTATCTATCTAATATACAGTCTCGTGCGGTTCTACTCTATGCATAGCTGACCGTGCTCGGTGAGCAGCTTTAATACTCAAAGCGGCTCCGAAGTAATCAGAGAGAGCTCAAAATATTCAAGAAGACTTCAGGTTGTCTCCACGTCGTTGTGTCACATCTTCTCGCTTTTGGACGCGACAGCGTGGCTGTGATCGAGGCCGAAGGCGCTGTCGGTTGGTGACTCGATAGTGGTATTATATTGCTTCACGCGGCCCGTGTCGCCCTTGTGGCCTTGCGTCGTGATGCGAAGGAAAGGAACGAAAAGCACGGCGAGGAAACAAACGCCCATAGTGAACCAGAAGACAGCGGCAAATGGTGCCACTGCGTTGTCTGCGTAGTATCCGGAGTGAGGCGGGCTCTTCTCGACGGCATCGAAGACAGCAGTAGCGATACCGTAGCCGACAGCGGTACAAAGTCTAGTTAGGGTTTGCAACAGCGAGCCAGCGATGGACTGCTTATTTGTGGGCATCGAGGAGAGAACATACATCTACCAAAGTCAGTGATAGTTGGCGTTAGTCACGTAAGCCGACTTACATTAGCAACGATGAATTCGAAGTCCGCCCCAAGTACACACAAGCACAAGGCAGGAAATGAGAAAGCCCAGTAGGAATCGCCTTTTCGCTGCACAGCAGCGAGGGTGAACGCTACCACGTACGACCACGCGCCGATGCCCACTAGAAGCTTGTTAGAGACTTTGTGCTGGATTAATGCAGCAACCAGGTTCGCAATCAGGCCCACCACTACCATGGGCAGCATGTGCACACCAGTCATGAGAGCGCTGTAGCCAAGCTCGACCTGGAAGTACAGCGCTATCCAGAACGAAAATACTGGGAAACCAAGGAAGCCGAGCGACAAGATAAGAAGTAACTATGCATGTCAGTGGATGTCCAAATATTCGGTATGCTCACTTACTAGAGAGAAGTCTCTGTCCTTGAAGACGTTCATGTCCACTATGGCGTAAGGATACTTGAGCTCCCACACAACAAATGCGACAATCAACAACAGGCCGAGAATCAGCAGTACTAACACATATGGCGTCTTCCAACCATTTGGGGCGTCACCCGCCAGACTGAGGGCCGCACAAAACATGCCGATACCGGCAATAGTCATTCCGGTTCCGGGCAGGTCCAACTTCTTCAGAGTCTCTTGGTCAAGCTTTTGCTTCGGCATCGTGTCCGTAGGCACAGTCAGTACGGCAACAATGGAGGTGAGAAGGTACGTGATCGCAATCAGAAAAAAGCCGGCTCTCCAATTGAACAGCTGAGTGAAAAGGCCAGATAGAATCGTCCCAAAGACGAAGCCAAGTGGATTGCCAGCGCTGAAACAACCAAATGCCTTGTTCTTGCGAGGACTCGGCTTGTCGTAGATCGTCCCGAGTATGCCCTGCGCGGGTGGAACAGCGGCCGCTGAGAAGATACCTAGGATGCCGCAAAGAATGTCAATAGTGATGCCGTCCTTGGCGAAGCCAGTACCCAAGCTCACCACCGAGAAGAGGAACATGGAGCCAATGAACATGGTCTTGCGTCCAAACAGGTCAGCAATGCTTCCGAAGAAGAGTAGTAGTGCGCCGGCAGACAGTGAGCACGCGGCGTTCATCCAGGTGATCTGCGCATTGGTCATGCCCAAGTCTCTTGCTGCGAAGGAACTCATAACGGTGATCGACCCGGTGAGAACACTTGTCATGGCCACAGCCATGGTGACCGACAGTACGAAAAGGCATTCCTGGAGCGTCGATTTGAAGCAGGCTGGGCGCGCATTGGGATCCTTCGTGTCGTGGTCGCTGATTGGCGAAGGCGTGCAACTGCCGAGTTCGGGATCGGTAGTCATGATGTCGCGTGGCGAGAGGTCGCACAACACTCGGCAGGGTTGACTTTGGGGTAGGAATGAAGTCAATGTCGTAGGAAGAGAGTCAATGCGGAAAAGCGATAAAGTATTTGCGGAGCTCGGCGATCAACCAAAAATTTGTAAGTTGAAGTGAAAGCATGAGCGGTGTAATCCAGATTATCAACGAGCGGAAGTTACGCCGCACCCTGGCCCTAAGGAAATCCGTTGCGACATAGGATTTCGCAACGGGCAATTTGTTGCGACGGCTTGCATTGTAGCACAGCGGTGAATTAAGCACGGTCAGTTTTATACTTCCATCTCCTAATACAATTGTGACTGAGCCCTGTTGCGTGTCCGAGCGGGAGTAAGGGTGCTGTCCGTGTAGGGAGGGTCGAACATGGGTATCACATTGGTATTGTACACGTACTTTTACAGCTTGAAGACTTTCCAGTCACCAAGATCCATTTCTTTCAACACGCCGCCAAGCGGGCCCTGCACTTCCCGACCATCAGCCCAAAGCTTCCTGCCAGCCCAATGCTCGATGAAGCCATCAGGGCCAGATACTATGATCAATTTCGACCCCTTCTCTTGCGATGAGCTTATCATCCTTTTCTTGACATCTTCTGGCTGAATGAATGTCTTCTCCTCATCAACATAGTATTGAACCTTCAGCCCATATGACGCGACCGTGTTGTTCGCCTTGAGTGCATCCAGCTCTTTAACAATGAGGCCCTTATGCTGAGGTGCTTCGCTGTCTGTTGAATCGTCCTTCGAAAGTCCGACCAGCGTCGCCGTCTCGCTAGAGCCTATAAGGACACTCTTCCACCAGCCCAGTCGATTCTGTGATGTACTCGCGGTTCCCTGATCGTCACTGACACCGCCTATGCACTCCTCGCGCCGCCTGTTTGCCCACAAAATGTGCATCTTACTGCCTGTTCTCCTGATCAAAGCCTGTGCAACTTGCATAGCTGGGGCAATGCCTGTCCCTCCTGCCAGAAAAACGACTTCCTTGACATTGCGAGGCAACTCGAATTCAGCATTTGGGCCTCGAAGTTCAATTGTTGCTTGCTCCGGCAACCGGTGCAAGTATGTTGAGACTTCTCCTCCGGTCTCCTGTCGTATCAAAAGCCTCATATCTTGAGGTGCATTTTCGTCCTTCTTAACATCGACGGTGTGTGGTAGTGGTGTATAGGCGCGTGCAATCTGCAATTGCGGCTGCTTGATCTGTACACTCCAAACGCTGCGCTTCTCGACCTCCTTGACGCTCTGCGAGTCTGGCGCACCGCTGGCATTACGCAATATGAATATAGCGCTGGTCGAGGATACAGGCTGCTTTTCGACGAGTGTGTACGGCGTAAAGGTGTGGGGATTGAGCGATTCATCGGACGACTTCGAGGAACCGAAAAAGCGGTACGCAGCGCCGCCGGCAGCAGAGGTGCCTAAGACGATCAGGGGACCAGCCCGCCGTTTGACCCAAGACATGGTGGAATTATAAAGCGAAAGTATGAGGGTGTCTTGAAGATGATGCCGGCATCCTTCCGATCTGGGGAAACTTGAATTCTTGTTGGCCCAAGCTCAAGTACCCCATTTTCCGCAACATCACTTTTCACCCACCTCAAACACCTAATCCATCTCCGCGGGCCTAATTAGCCACGGAAATGTTTCGAAGAATGTAAAGGGTCTACTCACGGATGACCAGATCCTGGCAGTCTCTCAATTCTCAACAAGAACTTCATCCTTGACCTTTGCAACATGCACGGCGGGCTATTAACGTCGCTGTATGCGGCAGGAGCAACATCTGATCCATTTGAGCAGGCAATAAATGACCAAAATGGCCAAGACTATCGGAATCTGCGAAGATCCTTACCACGAACGCCCGTGGCGTTCAGCCTGATCATGTGTTCACCTTGAACAACCCGGCCCAGCCTCGTTGATTCACCGATGGCATCTGAGCCGTGCTCTCAATTCTTCAATACTGATGGTGTTGTTAGCAGTGTGCGGGCATGCGAAATACCTCTTGCAGCAAACGCGACTTGCTGACAGGACTCTGGTTTTACCTATCATCACGACCGCTACACACTTCCTACCCATTTTCGCAGTTCATACATAACTTTGGTGTAGCTACCAGCTTATCTGTGGCTGTTCAGTCTTCGTCCACCCGATCGCTGAATCCATGTTTGTGGTGGCTTACATTTTCAGGCCCCCGCTGGGCAGTTGGGGGCCAACACATCAGTCCAGACACACAGATTGCAATGACGTCCCAAGCCCTGGATTCTGGGCTCACAGCCTCCGAACTTACAAACAAGATAAGAGCTTAGTAGTCCTCAATGGCCTTGTCATAGTAAAATAATCTTTATATTCCCAGCCAGACGGGATTTGCTCGTGGCGGGACGAGCCGCTTGATCAACATGAGTCGGTCTCCATCTCCAGTATCTGGACGACAGCCGTCGTCGTATTCGCCCTACAGTCAGCAAGACCCACCTTTGACTTCTGAACGTCAGCAGGCGCCGCATTCGCCTCACAGTCAGCAGACTTCATCTCCAGATTCCGGACGGGAGCCATCGCCACATTCGCCCTACAGTCAGCAAGGTGCTCCTCAAACTCCTGGTGTCGCATTGCATCGCGATGCCTCAGTTGCATCGTCACCGTTTACTCCTCTCGGAATATATGTCGGAGATGCTGCAACAAGCGACCGTAACGGTTCTCGTACCGCACTGAACACACCAGCTATGAGGACAGAAATGGATGAAGGAGATGAGGAGTCCCTGCTCAATCATGATCACGCTCATCGTCGTAGCAGTACGAATACATACGAACAAATGGACTCATGGGTGCGGCTTGTCAAGGCCGGAACGATAAAGTTGCTGATGACCATTTTCTTTGGCGGTATGCTTTGCGTATGCTTGAAGGCATGGGAAGGATTCGGCTCGCCTATCGCACTTACCAAGTACGACATCCGAATCTTCAATGCTCTTACTATCGCTATATCGATATGCCTGGGCCTCAATCTTCTCGCCTCGCTCAAACGATACGCAGTCATTCTCCGTTGGTCGATATTGACTAGGTACTGGGTCCCCGTGGAGGTCTTCGATCTTGTTTTGGGCATCGATGAGCTCACCAATGCCGCCAAGCTTTTTGTCCTTTCTACGCCTGCTCTGGAACATAAGTGGCTCATGGGAAAATCAAGACCCTGGAAGGACGCTCAACCGGGAACGAAATGGCGCTTTGGCACTGTATGTTTCATCTGGCTGCTTATCAACATTGGTAGCCAAGTCTTGGTTGCCTCCCTCAGTCTATTCTGGCCCACAGAGCAGTACCCATGTCGACTCACTACGTACGGCAGTGTAGCAGTAGCCGATCTATCAAAATGGAGTGTCGACGGTCCTGAAAAATCCAACTGGACCTCGCAGGAAGCAGCGTGGAGATACGGGATGGACGCACAGTCATGGAGCAACTTCTCAGCCTCTGAACCAACCCCAGCACTTGCGCAATTACCCGGGACGCCATTGTACAGAGGCGATGGCTACTACGAGTATCGTTTCTTCTACCGGAATCCACAACGCCTCTACGGCGACTTTGTAGAGAGTGACGCCAGCATACAGGCTTCAGCTCACTGTAAAAGCTACGAGATACACGGGAACGTGACCACAAAGCCGAGAAAGAAAGAAACAGACCCTAGTGGTTCCCAAATCCTCGCAGGCATGCCTGGAGAGAAGCCAACCAACGTTTCGATTCCCTCGTATGGCAGAGGCATGGTTTCATGGATAGTATTAGATGAAGAGGTCTGCGGCCCACGTTGTTCGCAAATCACAGTTTTTCAAGCTCGTGCCGAGGAAGGAGAGCTAGCGGAAGCGGTCGACAAACATTCTTTATGGGTGTGCGAAAACTACATTACAGACATCAGGAAGACCACCAATGGTGCGAACCATACTGAAATAAGGGACAAGAATATGGAAATCAATGGTACAGACATTTTTGCAAGAATAGGGGCAGGCGCGATTGGTTGGACAGGCATAAGTCAAGGACGTTGGACAGATCGACAATTCCGTTACTATACACAAGGTACGCCCTGGTCTCCACCGCGCATACTCGACAAAAGCGATGTCGAAGAGATCATTATGCGTTTTAGCATTGGCGCAATAGCTGCATTCGACGACCATGGCATACGACGCAACGTAACTATCAACAACGAGACCTGTGACGACACGAGCCAGAAGATTAACGTCAGCTGGAGGTACGTGTCGAGTATACTAGGCGCAATAGGCCTCATACAGTTCGGCGCCTTGTGTTATCTACTCTTGCGTGCAAACCGCAGTATCGTTCGGGACGCAAGCTTCTTCAGCACAGCAATGCTCCTAAGGCCCATCCTTGAGGTCCTCGACGACGTACCAGGAAGAATGGCGATGAGTGGCGCCGAGATCAAGAATCACAAAAGATTGCGGAACAGAAACGTCAGATACGACTACAAGGAGGTTGGCCATGTCAAGCAAGTAACTGTTTACTTCGAGGATGAGTTTAAGGGTCACATGAGGAAGAAGTGGCCATCTGGGGACTACAGTGGATGATTGACGACAAGCTTGTCAAGGACGAGATCAAGGCAGAAGACAGATATTGGTGCTCAGATGTGGATAATGCAATTTGATGAGGCTGGAGGGCATTGAAGCTTTTATGTCGAATGATTTACGAAACAGCACTTTGGAACAAATCCCTCTCTTCTTCTGTAGCTGAACACTGAGCATCCTATCGATTCTATTGGTGATTGGTGCATCACCAGCATCGGAGGAAAGATGACATCAGCTACTAGCGCGCTCAGGCCGCTGCGCCTCGCTCATGCTTTCCCAAAACATACTCTTGGCCATGGTTTTTGCTCAACCAGGTATCGTACACCGGAGGCTGTAATTACAGCTATCGTGAATGTGATCGCCTTGAAAATGTACAAAAGACACCCCGCGCTACTATATGAGCCTCTCAACATCATCGCATTCACTTGAACCACTCGCAACCTTCGCGGCTTTCGTTCAACAGATCAACAGACCCTCGAAGCAATATGTTTGGCCGCAGTCATGACGACAAGAAATCCTCTTTCGATGGGTACCAGCAGCAGGCGCCTGCATCCGCACCTGCGTACGGTGCATCGACATCCCACCAGGCGCGTTTCGCATCTGTGTCCATGCATTCAACCGACGATCTGCGCTTCCTGCACTTCCCACCGCAGGTAATCGATCTATGTCGGAACGCAATTGTTACCGTCTGGAAGAGCGGCATTTCACGTGAAGGCATGTACGGCAGCTCCTACGAATTCAAACTCAGGGGCTATCCCTGGGCTGCAATTGGGACTGGTGCTATGGATACCCAGCGTCTCGTTTGTGCGGTGCTGGGAACGCTACACAGTGTTGGCTGGGTCATGACGCTCAATACAGACGTGAGCACGGCGGCCGCCGATAAAGACACGCTGCTGTTCCGCTACCAATCACCAACACCAGCACCGTGCGACTGGTTCAGTATCGGGTTCTCTCGATCAGATAGGATTCGCATGGTTGATGCAAGCCCGGAGTTGTGCTATGCGTTGCCGGCAGCGCTGGGACAGGAGTGGGTGAGCAAGGTGAGCGAGCATTCACCCGGAGTCCAGGAGATCAAGTTCCACGGTTATCCTTGGTCTGCGGGTGGAAAGGAGACAATGAGGGTTAGGGAAATGCTACTGACCATCCTGGGTACATTGGAGGAAGACGGCTGGACGGTATACGCGAGTATAGACCAGAGTGCGGCTGCTGGAAGTCAGAACAAAAGTGAGACCGATACTGTAAGTGTTCAATGCTTCTTCGATGCAAAGAAATGTGGCTAACAAGTATCAGTGGCACTGCTGTCGGCCAAGAGGTTGGGTGAAGGGTGCACCTGTTTATTTTAGACGATGAAGAGATCAAGAACTTGACCTTGTGAAGTCAAATACTCCAAGTATTCTGTGGCTGGCCCCTCAAACCATACAGCATATCTCCATGCTTGAAGCTCAAGTAGATAGCAGCCAGGCGGAACAAATTTGAGTACCTAAGCTATTTTATGACAAACTAGGTTGTTGATCTTGTGGCGCTTTGAATCTCACACCATGTTTTTGTGGGATCGATCTATTCTAGGTCATGACCCTCATTTGGAGCCGCTGAACCTGTGGATACCCTACACTTCGCGCTAGTGACATCCTTCCCCAAACACCAACATGAATGAGTGGAAATGCCACGAGTACCCACGGCGCTCCTCCGGAAAGCGCATACTATAGATTCGTTCCTCCCAGCTCTTCTGGCGCCCTGTCGCGACCTCCGTACTGCCCGAAACGAGCTACGATGGCTCCGCGAACACGTCGAGAAAGTCGCGAAAGCGCGATGCGCCAAAGGAGATACACTGGCCAAAGGAGCTTTGTTGGGCCAACTGGTTAGAGAACGAGCAAAGGGGAAACCACTGCAGTATCTACTCGGTACGGAATTCTTTGGGGATCTAGAGATCAAGTGCAGGCCAGGTGTGCTTATACCAAGGTGGGATTTGCTCTACTGCATGTGCCCGCGCAGGAACTCACGGCCACGACAGACAAGACACGGCAGCTTCAGTCACGCATCTTACCAAGCTCGTTCGAAAGGCGCATAATCTACCCTCCGAACTACGTGTACTGGATCTCTGCACCGGTACCGGCTGTATCCCGTTACTCTTCCGCCATGAATTCGCTGCAGAACGAAGGGATGTCGACTTGCGCATCGTCGGCATCGACATTTCTCGGAAGAGCATGGATCTCGCGCGCTATAATCTGCAAAGGAACGAGGAGAGCACGCAGGCACGACACGCCATGACGGCATTCGCCAGAGCAGATGTCCTCGCAGATCCCTTTGGAGAACTAACTCCAGGAGCACCCTTACCTGTCAAAAACTTCTTAAACCATAAACGATGGTCGCCATTCTGGGACATACTCATTTCCAATCCGCCTTACATCTCTCCCTCAGCTTACTGGAAGACCACAACACGGTCGGTTCGAGGCTTTGAGCCGAGATTGGCTCTTGTCCCTCCGCCCACGCTGAAAGTCAACGATGCGCAACAAGGAGATCTGTTCTATCCGCGCCTGCTGAAGATTGCTGAAGAAGTTGAAGCCAAGGTTGTGCTCTTAGAAGTTGCAGACCTTGAGCAGGCACTGCGAGTCGCACGAAATGCGCAGCAAGTAGACGTCTTCGATGGAATTGAGATCTGGAGAGACGATCCAGAATCCTCTTCCAGTCAGTCCACAACTGAGGATGGCTTTAATGTCTATGGTACCGGCAATGCTCGCTCTGTTGTCTGCTGGCGCGGAGCAGGCGGCCCCTGGCTCGGCAAGACCAGCGCGCCGACCCCGTCAGAGTCCGCTCGAGATGCGCCAGTCAAGGCATTCAACCTCCCACCTCCCCCTCAGTTTATTCTATAGATCCTTGGAAGACAACCCAGATGTGATGCTATTGAGAGTCTTGGCTGGCCTCAGGAGACTCTACCAACACATTCCCCCAGTAAGGGCTGTTCTCAAGACCCTGAGTAGCGAATAGCACCATGCGGACGCCTACTCGACGCTAGAGCCGCGGTTGGTCGCATCCGCGCTCGCGCTCTGCTTGTCTCGACAATTAATGACGCACGATGGTCATGCGCACGTTACACAAAGGCCAAGGTCTGTCAGCGCTTGTTCATTATGTACGCTGACGCACGGTGGGTCCTCCGCAGATCCGGGGTACTTGATAGTCGAGATCCCCTGCATTACAAAACGCCCCGGATTTACTTAAAGAACCATTGAAGCTTCGACACATCAGCACAACAACTGACAAACATGCGTTTCCCAATGCGACTCCTTTTGTTCTTGGTGCCGTTCCTTGCGGTGTTCTCTTTGGCGCTGGCGGAGCCCGAGATGCACACCACTGTCGGTTTCGAGGTCCGTATCCGCCGCCTACGCTGCGAGGCATTACTGACAGAAGTGCAGAGTCTACCTCAGGCGCAACACCCAGCTCAAAAACCCGTTGCTGCATCGAACGCAGCATCCTCGTATGCATTTGCGGCAAGCCAGCCCATGCAGGCTGCTTCAGAGGCCGGCTCAGCTGAACGTCCTGTCGGCAAGATGGTTATTGCCGTGCTCGTTTCCGGTGTGCTATTCGGACTCGGCATGGGGATGTGATAGCACGCCCCGTGTTGAATCAGGCGGCAGCTGCAGACTCAGACAGTTGCTTCCTCTGTTTCCATCCAACACTGACTCAACTCTACAACCGAGCATGCACCAAACACGGCACCGCGACTACCCGAAGCAGACGGTTACCGTACTTCCCACATGGCAGCATGTGCGCATCACCAATCAGCCTCTGGGACAAGCCGCGCCCATGACACCGACGGCTCACAACTGGGTACGAACGTACGTTGTGTGTGCCGTTAAACCAAACCGCGGTCTTCGTACTGGTCACACTAGGGGATTATCGTGCTAACAACGCACTTGCGCTCCACGGACCGAAGGACATGCCTCCCGTGCTTCGTGGAACCTTGTTGAATAACGCGACTGGAACAACGTCATTGCAGACCCATCTCAACGCTTCTGCCGTTGTCTTACAAGGGACGGGAACGTAATTGTTGCTGGCTTGTCACCCTCCCAATCAGCATTCCTGTCACTTAAGGGTCTTGTGCGCGTAGCTGTAATGCTGCTACCCCTTCGACTACTCTGATCAATTCGTCCCGGGTTTGGCCAATCTCTGGACAGCTGAAGTCCTTGCGCCCTTAGAAGCATGATCTCACCGCATGTCGCAGTCACCAAGGGCATTGTAATGACAAACGCATTCCGCAGTGATCAAGGGTCGCCGAATCATTTTCAAGGGTGCAAGATTGGAAATAAGATGGAAATGCGGGGCCTACGCTGCACGTCAGGCATTGCGTGGTCCGCACAGTCTCTGGCTTCGGAGTTGGGGCGGAATAGGACCCTGGCTATGCTACTTCCGAAGGCGAGCATCTATGTATCGTCTGTACGCTCCTCGGTCTCAATTCTATCAGAGTACTGGTCATTTTATCCGAAGACTATCGCCCGAGGATGTCCGTTGCATCTGTAGATGTCACGATAGCGTCGCTACTGTTCGGTCTCACAGGGTCACGTTTCAAATACCGTATGTAGAGAGATTTTCTAGGAAAGATCAAAAATCGAGGTTTTAGTCCTACTCATTCCTACAATCTAGAACAGGGTCTGTCCCCTTTCATATGTACACTCAGTCATCGTGATAGAAGGGCCTTCCTCATCTCAACTCTGATCGACGCGTGTTCGTGTCCTCTGCTCGGATGAAGCCGAGAGCCGAGCCGCCTCCTCCGCTATCTCCGAGCTGTCATGCGTCATGGTCTCACATCGCTTTCCGAGCATCAAATAATTCCCCGGACTAGGTAAACACCTTTCCCCACAACTTTCCAGCATCACCATGTCTGTCTCTTTTTTGCGCCTTTCAAGGGCGCGAACACCTTGTATCCGTGCTATTCGCTCCTTCTCTACTACAACTCCACGCCTTCAATCTCCCGTTAGCTCCATACCATACACAGAACCATGCCCGTCGCCAACATGCGCATGCGCCTCCGCGCCCCCTGATCTAGACATTGATCGCAAGACGCCGCTACTCAACACCATGGCACCTTATACTGAGCAAGTGCTTCTGTGCACGGGCAAGGAAGATTGGACAAGCAACCTCGAAGATGACGAGAGCGCCACAGCAGACTTCGTGAAGGGACTGAAAGGCGTAATCGGGAGAGGCGGCGAGGCGTTCGATGTTTGTAAGCCCCCTACAAGCTATCACTAGCTATGTTGCGCACAATACCGTCCGTAGCTAATACCCAGCAGCCCTTCACCAACGTCCTCGTCACCGCGAGCTCACTCCCAGCGACTGAAGCCCCCGCCACTACAACCGCTTACCTCTTCCCGAGCTTCCAGCGCATCACCGCCATCCCCCACACCCCCGCATCCCTCTCCGCCTTTGCAACCGCATACCTCAAAGCGCCCACCCTGCACCCCATGCACGCCGGCCTCACCCCCGCCCAGAAAGCAGCCCTGACCCGCGACACATCGAAAGCGACCCTGCTCCCGGCCCCAGAGCCAATCACAAACCCCGTCATCCTGATTTGCGGGCACGGCGGCCGCGACCAGCGCTGCGGGATCTTAGGGCCCATTTTGCAGAACGCGTTTCAGGCGGACCTCGCGCGCCGGGGCATCCACGCCGAGGTCGCGCAGATAAGCCACATCGGGGGGCACAAGTACGCAGGCAATGTTATTATCTATCTGCCGCCGAGTATGGAGGGGAATGCGCTGAGGGGCGCGGGGATATGGTATGGGCGCGTGGGACCGGGGCAGGTGGAGGGCGTGGTCGAGGAGACTATTGTAAGAGGGAGAGTTGTGGGAGAGTTATTGAGAGGGGGCGTGATGAAGGATGGAGGCAACATTGGGAGGATGGTGGAGGCGCAGCTCCAGGCAGAGAGGGGGGAGGAGGCGGGAGGGTTGAGGTTGAGGCCGAGGGCAAGGGCTTGAGGCGGTGAAGAGGGTTGGTTTGCGTGTTTGCATAGCGTGCATGATGATCGAACGACATACCGTGTGCCTGATAGATTTTTGGCGTCGGCTGGAGGATACACATGCCGAGCCGATGTAGCATATTACAACATCCCCTCAATCACATAGCGAAGAATCTCCCGACAAAGATCGCTCGAGATGAGGATCATACTTTCCAGATACCCGTTTTCATGTTGAAGACATGGAACGCAACCCATGAGAACAACAGTCACCAATTTCGAGAGCTGCTCGAGAGCAGGGTGATACATCAACAGTTGATCCACATACTCATGTATCAAATGCCCAAAAACTTTCGTACTGCTAAGACAGGGCCACACGCTCGAAGCGCAACATGTTTCTTGCCTCAACTCATTTAGAGACAGAATCGGGTGCACAGCCGTAAGTCCAGCCATCCAGGATTCCGGTGTGTATTCAGGGTGCTCAGAAGGGATTCTCCATGGAAGCTGTGCTCTTGCCGTTTCGGCAGGGCAGACATGTAGCATCATGGATTACCTTTGAAATAGGATCGAAGTGGCAGAAGACAGTGAATTCGAAGATAGGAGGATTGAGTTGGTCGCATTTGACCGATTAATCGTCCAGGGAAGAAAGCAGGAAGAACAGACATAGGCCTTTTCTATTGGTGATTTCTCGCGCTTGCGAGGTGACAGCAAGACAGGGTAGAGAGCCATGGACATGTTGGAAACAGGTTTGGAGAAGCCAGCGAGAGCAGACGTGATATCCAGGCACTCGGTATTTTTTGCATTTGTGAGGGACGAGAGAGCAGAGAGAAACGCATGGGCATTTTGTGGTTGTTCTTGGGAGGGCACAACAGGAGCACACATGTGCTCGGTGATTTGTTTCTTTGCGCTTGCGAAAGCGACGGCAGAGCAGAGAGAGTCATGCTTGTTCTTGACTGCATTTTCAAGTACGCAGCGGAGCATCAAAGTCGCAGCAGACAACTTTTGTGTATGCTTTTCATGGCCGCACATCTGACAGCTTTCAGTAAAATATGTGGAAAACGAACATGAGCTCCAGGCATGACATTTAAGCGGACCTGATTAACAGCATAATATGCAGCGCTTCTGTTTGTTTTTGGAGCGAATCAGGTGTGTGAGGACGGCCTTGCTCGAGCAGACATGCCGACAGGACATCGCTGAATTCATGAAAACAGTTTGAAGTAAGCGAGGGGCAAGAAGAGTGCACAAGTCTTGATTTTGAGGAGAAAAAGGAATCAGGCTGGACGACATGTGAATCCTATGTATCTTTTTGCGAACAGTAAAGTGTGGGAGAGGGAGATTCGATTTTGTTTCGGCAGGTGATGCAAGCGCAAAGGAAGTGATAATGAAGAAAGTAATGATGAGGTCAGATATGTTTGTAGGCTATTTATATTGGCGACACGCCGTTTGAGATAATGCTCCGCTGAACGTATGCGGATGAAAGACAAACAGAACCCAACGCCTCGCTATGCAACCACTTCCTTGAAGCCATTCCAAGGTTTCCTAAATGTGCTTAAAACGCCCTGACCTTCCTCCCTTCGACGCCCATCCCGGCATCTGCCTTTCTTTTTCCCAGTACCGAGTCAGGCGTGCTCGGCATTGGTATGCCGGCACCCTTACTGTATTCTTCGAAACAAGTTGCATGGTAGATCTTGCCACCGACCTGCAGCGCGTCCATCCACACAAAGTCATTCGCATCAACGTTCCACTGGGTCTCGAACTTTTCCTGACAGATGGGGCAGGGCGCGTGTTGAAGTGTTGTGTCCTGCGGAACGAGCACGTAACGGTCCTTCGCCTGCTTCTTAGGCTTCGCAATACTGTTTGTGGTTGCAGCATCACTGGCCGGCGTAGTCTCGTCTACTTCACGGTAGTCAATCCAATCTTTCTCAGACATGTACCAGCTACGATGCACGCCGCGTTTGGCGGCATCAGGGTCCTTTACTTTGAAGTGCCAGTCCATGTGGCGGGCCTTCTTTTCCTTGCCTTCATTCGTGCTCTCGAAGCGGCGGCCACAGGTTGCGCAGATGTTTGGCTTTGCCTCGTACAGACGAGAGATGAGGTAGAACCGAGGTTTTTTCATGGATGCTGTGGTAAGCTCGATATCACTGAAGACATTGGTGGGCGCTGAGATCTGTCTTGCCATGGGCTGAGCAGCGAATGGAGTACCATTTGCAGGTATACCCCCGCCAAGAGCGGCAAGGAGCCATTCTGCACTTCCAGCTGCTGGCTGTACAGATTGTTGAGCAACAGGCATAGGCTGCACTGACGGCGGTCCGGCTCCTGGCTGATTGAACTGTGCAAGGAGGGCTGCAAGATTCGCTGTAGGGTTCACTGCCGCCGGAGGGGCAGCTGGTGCCACAGAGGTAGGGACTGGTGTCGGAATAGGCGGAGGAAAACCAGCAAAGGCTGGAGGCTGGAATGGCACAGGCGCAGGCACCGATGAAGATTGTGCTGGAGACGAGACACGTTTCAGAAGATCGGCAAGGTTGAACGTTGGAGGTTGCGGGGTCGATATGGGCTGCGGCGTCGATTGCGCCGGCGGCCGGAAACCAGCAAGCAATTGTGCAATGTTCGGTGGTGCGCTTGCTGGTGGAGCACCGACAGGCGCAAAGCCCGGTAGCATACCATGTGAAGTGTATGCCGGTACGGGTGTTGGGGGAGCAAATACTGGCATGGGTGTCGGTGTTGGAGCCAAGGATCGTACTTGGTGTCGCACCGCTTCGAGTTGTTGTGGGGGCAGCGTCTGGGTGTCGAGGATTTGTTTGAGTGACAAAAGAGCTTGTAGCTTTGTCTGAATGTTCCTATCAGCAGGATTGTGAGCAAACGATGTCTGCGTGGTAGCGACGAGCTGGGCAACCTCAGCCTTCAGATCAGCTAGATCAACCGACGATATGGGTTGAGGGCTGTTGAACTGCTGTTGGAACGGCATTGGCGGTGTCGCCCCAGGTGCGCCGTATTGAGGCGTAGGTGGGAGACCTGCTGGTCGACGAGGATCGTTCGGAGCATGGTATCGAGGTACGTTCTGCGGCGGTGTCGAAGTATCTCTCCATGCGACGTTTGATGGCGGTCTTGCAGGGAGAGCATGCGTTGGTCGTGGCACGTGTGTCTGAGCTGCAACTGAGCGAATTTTGTTGACAGCATTCTCGATGTCTCCGGTAACATTAGCGGGAAAGACAGGACGAGTATCCATTGACTCAGGCACTGGCTGCTTCCATGTTCTCAGTAAGCCTTCCATTGCTTTGCGAGTGGCCTGATCTACAACGAGATAGGCTTCCATGAATGTGCTATAGAGGTTGCGACCAAGGTAGACGGTGTATGGCGTGCCGACATTCTTGACGATGGAATCGAGGACGTAAAGAGACGGAAGCTTCCACTCCGGACGAGTCTATCGCAGTCAGTCATTTGCACGGTTAATTTCAGGTAGGCACGCAAGATGCAAGCGTCATTTACAAACTTACGGTTCGGATGTGGTTTTCAAGCTCAGTTGAGATTGCTTGAGCATATTCTGTGTTCTCCTTCGCGATGAGGGTTAGATTGCTAATCTCTGGTCTGCTGTTCAATCTCAAATCCTGTAGAGCATCGCGAAAGTCGGCAGCCACCTCAGCAGCAGGTAACGACATGATGGGCAATAGGAGATTGTGCTTTGGGGAGGGTTGTGAGGGTCAGAGGTGGATGTAATCGCAGAAAGCCTTGCAGTCGATAGTAGGCGATCCAAACGAGCCGGTCTTGCAGACAAAACAAACAAAGGCTTCCTCTTTTTCGAACACACGGTGTGACAGGATGTTTGTGTTGCTACTAGCTATGACCTCGCTGGGTATTGCAGCAAGAAAACTGCGCCAGGACAGCCAGGACAGTGACAAGCCTCGCTCTCCTCCTGCCAATGAGCTCCAAACACTGTGTGCCTTCCTCCTCTACTCGCCAACAACTGCGAGACAGCGTGCTGTTGCGATACGCCTGACAAGTGTGAACGTGAGCTGTGAATACCCGTCGACGAACGGGTGCTGCGGCTGTGAAGGCTACAGTGCTGTGTCGCGTGGTGCGTCAAAGTTAGTCAAGAGGGTGTGGAAGAGAAGTTGGTTGGAAAGTGCAGAATAGAGAGGGAGAATCTTTTTAAGCACGCCGCGTCGTATGCGGTCGGCGTTGTTTGGTTGAGGGGTGAGGTGCAACCGTGGTTTGCGTCCGCAGCTGCACCCGCCCCCGAATGCCAAGCCTCGGTGAAATAGTAGGTCCGCGCGTCATTGGCAGTCGCGCTGAACAGCAGCTTTCTTTCGCGCAACACAGACATCATCGCCGTTGTCTAAGTTTCTCACTTATAGCGTCGCACTCATAGGCTACACAGTATCGCGACCTCGGAGCTCAGCGCATCTACGCAACTGCAACGCCCTTAGCGCACGCAAAGACCCGCACCATGGAGGACGTCGAGTTCACGAAGTCGCACTCCAACTCGCCGCTGCCCGAGGCTGGCAACGATCCTGCCGACCCTCTGCGTCCTGAAATTGAAGAAGAGAACTCCGTACCAAACCCTACCAATGCCACAACATACCAAGATATGGAGGTGACGGAGGATAAGGAGGAGATGCCTGATCAGGATGATATCGAAGCTGGCTTGTCCGACAATGAGTCGGTGCTCTCCGACGCGCTGAACGACGATCAACTTGATGAACAATTCGGCGATTTCGATGCCAGCAACATTGCTATCGAGGAGCGCGCTATTGACGAGGACACTGTCAAGCAGATCGGTGTGCACAAGAGGAAACGCGCGACAGGCGAAGGAGACGAGCCCAAGCAAAAGAAAAAGCGCGCCGACAAGCCTCGTCGCAAGAAGAACAAGGATGGCGAAGAAGAGGGCGCCGAGGTGGGCGAGGGAAGGAAGAGCAGAAGGTCCAAGAAGGAAGTCAGGATACGCGGTGCTAGTCCCGACGAAGAGGTAGAGGCTAATCTTACTCCTGAAGAGCGTATGTTGAATGAAGCCTATAGAGGTGCTGCTGCTAATTATCCACAGGCCGAAAGCGCGCACTCGAGCGCCAGATGGATGCCATTGTCAAGAGCAGCTCGACCCGTCGTCGCAAGAAGGATGGAATCGACCTCGAGCAGATGGCCGATCAAGAGATTGAAGAGATGCGCCGCCGTATGGCCCAGGCAGCAGAGGCGGATAACGAGGGTCGAAAGCGTGGCGAACCAGCTCGGCATAAGCTGAAGCTCCTGCCTGAAGTGGTTGCATTGCTCAATAAGAGCAACCTGAAGGAGTCGATCGTGGATCCCGAGTCCAACATTTTGGAAGCAGTGCGCTTTTTCCTCGAGCCCCTCAGCGACGGCAGTCTGCCAGCATATGACATTCAGAAGGAGCTGTTTGCTGCACTGGGGAAGCTACCCATCAACAAAGACACTCTCGTTGCGTCGGGTATTGGCAAAGTCATTATGTTCTACATCAAGAGCAAGCGTCCTGAGTTGACAATCAAGCGACAAGCCGAGCGCCTCTTTACAGACTGGACTCGCCCGATTTTGAGGCGTACGGACGATTATCGCAAGAAGGAGTTTGCTCAGGCAGACTTCGATCCTACGTATGTGCACATCTATTCCACTGTTATACTCGTTGCTAACTCGGTCATAGACGAAAGGTCGCAAGTAGCAACCCCACGGCCAACAGCCAAGCAGCTGCCCAAGCAGCCCAAAGGAAGAAAGCCCTCGAGGCTCCTCGTGCCTTCCAGCGTGCTCGTATGGAGTCTGGCCGCATGACATACACTGTCGCGCCAAAGAGCAACGTTACCTTCAACGAAGGCAACAATGTGAGAAGGGACGTAGACATCATGAAGACAGTAAAAGCTAGGCAAGGAAGACGGTAAGAGAGATACGTCTCTTGCTTCTTTACACGGTTCGCGCATTGGAGTTTATGGCGTTCTAGTCTGCACTGGATAGGCATTGTTAACCAGACTGCATTCCGGGAGTTCCGAAGCTGGCTTGCGAGCCAATGAGACTTTGTATTTTATGAAAGGGTTTTGCACCCATGAATGTCATACTGCAATGATTGACCAACACCCCAAACATGGGCTCCTGTATGGACAAGGCCGCTTCGAACCATACCGTTCCGGCACACAGGATTTTTATTTTTCTTGATTCCTTTCTCACCTCCCGTCCTCTCGGTATCATAACCGATGACCCAGCAAATGTCTGCGAAGTCCTGCAAAGCCACACAAATTTATGGTGGAGCGTTCGTGTACGCCACCGCCTGGCTGACGAATTCGTTTTGCTGGCCACATGTACACGTGTGTGTGATTACGCTCTGGGAGAAATCATAGCAGGGGTTCTTCCTAAACGCATCGACCTAACTGTCCATAAGAGAGAAGGAGGTACTGTGTTGTGAGTATGTGTTGACGAGTAGAAGGATACGGGTCTGACAATAAGTATCATGCTTCCCTGTGTGCAAGGTTGTTGAGCTGACCTCTATAGGCCGTGTGGCTACTCAGATACGGTATAGGCTACTCAGATACGGTGTAGGCTACTCAGATACAGTGTAGGCCTAAAGTTGGGATTGCTTTTGATTAATTGCAGCAAGCCCCACTCTGCCGGTGAGCGTCCACAAGTATTCAATCAATGAGTTTTGTTGGCATTACGTCATACCACTCCATATCTACTCGTTAACCCGTTAGGTCTCTTCGGTCTTGGATGCGTTCTACGGTTGTCTATCTGCGTGTGACAAATGCACCAACATTCCCCCGACACAGTAGCCATGTGCTCCCAAGCACGATGATCAGCTAACCAATATAGTGATATCTACTTTCAACTCGGCAGGATCTCTAGTATCTAATTGCGGACGGGCCGTCTCTCGACTTGCATCCTTTGGTCGCCAGCCCCACCAGCCGGGTATGATCTGGGAGATGTGCGTGTCGAGAGCGAATCTCTGCCTCAACAAGCAGATGCCCAATGAGCAGAGTGCAGGCTTAGGTTCAGTACCGTCTTATTACAGCATCATCGCTGGGTTTCAATATGAGATCGAGATCCAACTTCCAATAGCGCACCTGGCGGGAGCATCTTCACCTTCCGCTTCCGCATACCAATATATCAAGTCTAAGGGCATGTCGAGTCGTAAATCCGCCGTGAAGGATCTTTTGATAAGCAAAGGATGAATCGTACACAACTCCCGTGCTTTTCATAGCGCGTTTTGCGTTAACCTGGAGCTTGCTTGGCTTAGCTGCGCATGATCAATGACAGGCGCCGACCATCTCGTTAGCATTCTTACGCGCAACATTGCCGTGTGACTTCTCCAGTATAGCATGGGCTGTTCGATGTTGCCCCAGTGTTGGAGTATGGGTGCCTGGAATGGTCGAGAGATGAGCATGTTTGAACCATGCTTTGTACTTGGCGTCCTCACCTTTCGTCTTCATTACAGTTGACAATGAACCGGAGTTCTACCTTCATGGTGGGTCTCAAGCTGATATTCGACGCGACGGACCCACTGTCACCCAGCTCGGAACATTGCTTTCCATCTTTCCGCTTGGTATTCCGTCCTCTGTGGGCTCCAGGGGGTAATGTTGATTGCGTTGAGTGGATCATGTCATCACCATGGACGTGAAACATCTGCGCTGTCAATCTCGGAGCATGACTATCCTCCGAGGTCTACCATAGTGATACATCTGTTGTCACTCTCGGAGACTAACTGTCTTCGGTGAATTCCCGGCGAGCGACCAACAGTGACAGTTGGTGGTTGCTGACTGAAATCCCCCCCTAGTATCCCTTAGGTATACTGTAAATACATAGCATGGTGAGTAAGCAACGAGAGTAAGTCACGTATAGGACCTTGCACCGCGAGCATTCCTTCAAAGTCGATACGTCACCCGTAGGTGAAGGTCGGCTGCAGTGTGAGCCGGAAGCCGAGAGCTGCGAGATGCCGCAAAAGTGGGGCGACAAGGTCCTAACTAGAAATCGGGTATGCGATCATGAAAGATTCTCAAAATCGGATGTGTTAGTACAGGGGGGTCTATTCCTCCGACTGATACCTACCTAGCTCACGGGTAACCATCGAGAGTTTGGCCAATCAAGAACAGCTACACCACTCTCCTAGAGCTTTTGACTTGCTAGATGCATGCCGCGCCGGCACATTGTATCAGCCCGACGTGTAACCCCCCTGTAGGTGGGAACGTGTGTGTGGACATACCAAGAATGCTGTCTTTGGGCGATCGAAGTCGTACATTACATAGTGCAATGCGCCTTGCCGTGACAGGTTACATCATCTGCGCGGCCCGAACGCTAGCGTGCTTGCGGCTCTCGAGACTCAATGCTCGAGAGAACGACCATTTTCTTTTCAGCTCTTCACGCCCCGACATGATCTTGAGTGGAATCGCTAGGCTCAACTCCACTGCTCTTGTAAACTAATCACACGATGCTGCCCTTCGTCAAATGTATAAGTAGTGCGCATGTCTGTCAATTTATGACCAACAATCAAGCCTGCCCTCGACCTACGTATACACTATACACTGCAACAATATGAGCTCGTCACAGTTTCCCCTCCGCCAATCTGGCATTTACCGCAACCTTCCTTCCTTCGATCCTTCAGTCAAGGACTTGAAAGCGCTGGTGCTCGGAGCAACTGGCATCTCAGGCTTCCACACAATTAGGGTGTTATTAGACACTCCAGACCGATGGTCTAAGGTCTATGCCGTGTCTCGTCGGCCGCTGTCAAAGAATCTGCTGTCCTTGATTCCAGAAGAGCAGCGATCTCGCATTCAGCATGTTTCCATTGACATGACCTCTTCTGCAGAAGACATTGCTCAGGCTCTGCGCAAAGCGAACATTGAAGCTGACTACATCTTCTACTACGCGTACTTGTCACCCAAGAGTGGAAACTCAGCTATGAAGCCCGAAACGGCGCAGGAACTTGTAGAAGCCAACGTGCCTCCCTTCAAGAATTTTCTTGGTTCTTTGCCCCTTGCTGGCATTGCGCCAAAGCGCATTCTACTCCAAACTGGCGGCAAGAACTACGGTGTTCATATTGGCCGTTCACGCGCGTCTCACGTTGAATCAGATCCTCAACCCAGACATCTTGCACCAAACTTCTATTATCACCAAGAAGACGCGCTGAAGGCTTTTTGCAACGAGCACCCCGAGACGGGTTGGAACATTGTCTTTCCCTTTGCTATCATTGGTTCGACCGAATACGCGTCCATGAATGTCTTCATGGGTTTCGCCATCTTTGCAGCCGTCCAGGCTCACAAAAGCGAGCCTCTCAAGTTCGGTGGAGACTTCGAGGCCTGGCAGTTTGAGGGCGGCCAGTCGACTGCTCGACTGACTGGATATCTCAGCGAATGGGCTGTACTAGAGGAGAAATGCGCAAATCAGTCTTTCAATGCCATAGATGGTGGTCTGCTCAGCTATGATCGTTTCTTTCAGGAATTGGGCCGTTGGTACGGAGTAGGGGAAGTACAGGGTCCAGAGCTTGATGAAAGCAAGCTGCAAACAATCACGTTGGCTGGCGGGAAAGATGCCCCCCTCGGATGGGGACCTCCTACCAGGATCCGCTACAGTAAAACACTCGCACAATGGGCGTCTGATCCTTCAGTGAAGACGACCTGGGGAGAGATCATGGCCAAATCGAATGGACAGGTGACGGCAAACCCCTGGGAGGGTAATTTGAGCGAGTTCTTCACGGGAGGCCTTGAATATCTGCCAGTTAACACTGCGTCCATGAACAAAGTCAGGCGCTTTGGCTTCAGTGGATATGTTGACACTCTCGAGAGTGTGTTCGAGATGTATCAAGAGATGGCAGCACTTGGTTTGCTGCCTCAAATGGTGGTAGATTCTGCCAACCCCCAGATCTGATTGTTGGCTCTGGGGATTGGAGACACATGCATGAAATGAACAGGGTGTTCGATCAAGAGATTACAAAGACTAGTGTTGTGCGTGAGAGCATTTGTAAATGTAAATATATTCGAGAGATTATGTCTGATTCTCACATACGACCATAGGACGTTGAAAACAAGGCTTCCCGTTCGCTCAGCCCTATTTAAGCAACGTACCGGTGGATTAGTACTCAGGTGGGTGACCACTGGGGAATCCCCACTGTTGTATGTATTGTTTTTGCTTCCTGTGCAAATGTGAACCATGGTCAGCGTGGTGGTAGGGGGGCCATGATTGATGGATTGGGAGCCGTACACTTATCACTCCTGATCTGCTTCTTCTAACACTTCGTTGAAACTGAGTATATCCGTGTGTTTTTTGCACCAACTCTGTATCTGCAGTTGCGTTGAGTTGTAGTATACAATGTCCTGCGGCTTCTCCTCGCGAAACGCTCCTCCCCTGTAATCGCGAATGTGCCTGCTCCCACGTAGTCGGCTACTTCCACCATCAAAGCCTTATTAGCGCTTTGCAAACGGTATCTTCTCTCTCTTTGACTTAAATGCCAAGTGAGCCGTTACTAGCTCAAACATGCGTACCAACGGTTTCAATTGAGGCTCGCTAATTAAACCTTGCTGTTTCTCCGGTGGAATGAATCGTCCTTGAGGCGCAATGCTCATGCGATCAGACTCAGGGTCTTTCCAGGTTCGCTCTTAGATGTTCAAATTTACCCCGCTAAAGTCACTAGTCAAAACGTGCGCAGTCAGCCTCGCGCCGAATGTACCGAAGTAGTTTCAGCCTAGCTCCGTTGTAATCTCCAAACAACAACCAACCCTTGCGACCATGACGCATATTTGAAGTTTTGCCTCAAAGACATGAGATCAGCGTTCGCTTTATGATAATCAGAGTTATACGATAAGAGGCACCATCGCATGGATAGCTGAGGAAACAAGCTGCTCGGTATATACGCTTGGAGCTGGACAATGTATACAGAAGCTCAGCTAAGGCTGCTGTGGTTCCTCTTAGAAGACTAGCGAGGCTCATACCTAGATAGTCTTCGAGGGCTACCTACTTTATGTCATCGCCCTTTGGGTCCTTGGCTTACTGCTTGAAAGTGCTGGTCCACGTCGACTACAATCGCGGTGTCAAGACCATTATCACTTGACACTCGTCACGGCGAGGATTGTAGAAGTTCAGGCTCAGAGGAAAGTCAACGTTTAGGAAGCAAACACGCGAACCCGCTTTAAAATGTGTCTCGAGCTAGTCAACTGCACAATGCGATACTAAAAAAGTGTTTGTATTTGCCTTGCATGAAGATGTAAGGGTTGTAGCTTGAACATTCTATGAGACATCGAAATTAGCACCTGGCCACCTATCATGCCGTATAATTCGGAACGTGGTACCTCAACGAAGCTCGTGCACGAACTGCCATGACTAGGCTGCCAGAGTGGGGCCCGAGCACGCTAGTGAACGACTAGTCTCTGGGTGCACCCTGCTTGTCAGGCTGATTCTTTGATATCCAATCACAGTATGCACATCCAACAACAGCAACTCTAGCGAACACGATGGTTGATGGGGCAGTTTACATCTTGAGACTGTCTTCTTCGTATATACTGTTACCACGCAGCGCCGGACCAGGTCCGCGCTATCGCATGTCTTCCATTACACAATACAACGAATAACTCTCACCACGTCTCCGCCATGATCCCCTACTAGCCGTCCATCCATCTATCGAAAGCCGCTGCCGACTCGTGCTGACGACCATCTACTGCCTGTAGCAAGGGGTGCGGAACTGAGCGTTGATGCCACTGACGGTCTTGTACTTCCCGCCAGCGTTGCAGGCGGTGCCAGCCTCAAGAGGGTTGTTCGGGTTGGTCGCACCATCGGCACGGTGTGCGTTAGTGCACCAGCGCTGGCAGTCAAGATTGCCAATGCTAGCATCCTAGTATCCCATATTAGTATTCAATGTGCATTTCACCCTGTTTCGTTTCTGGAGGGTTGCTCACATTGTAAACGCAGCAGTGCGAGTTGTCTTGGAAGAGGCACTGGCACCACTGGGCAGCCTGGGTGGTGATGGCGCTGGCCATCAGCAGAGTGGCGAGGGAGAGAATGCGGACCATTTTAGCGGTTGTGGGAAGGCTTGACTAGGTGGTAGAAGATTGTGAATTGGAATGGAATCAGGTTGAGAGTCTTGGTGCTGTACAAAAAGATGAATATCGTGCCAAAGAGCTCGACATTTATGATACTGAGGTGAGAATAAGCCTAACCACAACTTGCTTAAGCTCGTAAGATATTAAGCCGAGAAGTGCTTATATCGCTCTAAGTAGTGGAGTCAAACTAGTTCAGCCTAGTACCGTATTCCTAGATTATCGGTCATTCACATACGTCTATGCATTCTAAGAGTCTCTCCTAGTTCGCAATCGTGACATACTATGGTCACCGGCAAAGGTAATGCGTGTTGATTACAAGGGGTAGTAAACAAGCCAACCCAAGCCAACGTAGAGGTTACAACGAATAGGAGAGACCTCGCTTCTTTTTCGGCCGTTATTTCAAACATCATGCGCTAACTGACCAAGCGCTCCACCACAGTACTTGTTTGCCCGCGGGCATGGTAGATCGACCTTCTGTGGGACGAATGTGAGGGAAGGAACACAGACCGTGATAAGCACCCTCCAGGAGTAAGCACAGTAGATCGCGCTTCCTTCTCGGCTGTCGATCCAAATATCACGAACTCACTAACCAAGTGCTCCACCCACGTGTACAATCCTTCTAGTACCTGTACCTAAGTACAACAGACCCTGTTTGGAAACTCCTTCCTAGTTTAGTCAACTACTCGGTCTAATATAATGAGTCTCGTATCATATGTCTCGTATCATCGTCACATCGATTCAAGCCCGTGAATTCATCCGACCCATCGCTAGTGGAATCAGCGGCCCGAATTACTTTCCACTCAGGTGACGACAAGGCTTTAGTTGTGGTAGATGGACATGAGCTTTTCGCCTATTTAAAGCTGCAGCAATGCTCTTTCAACGTAATATATCAATCTAGCATCTTCATTATCTTTGCAGACACATCAGCTCAGTGCCCTTCAGTTTTGATCCCACTCGACTACTCATCATCCTCGAACCACAACAAGATGGTCCGACTTACCATCTTCGCGGTCATCTTTGCCGCTGTCACTTCTGTTGCCGCTGACGGTTACTGCCAATGCCTTTTCGCTGATGGCTCCCACTGCTGCGTTGTTGTAAGTCAATAACAGCCCGAGCGAAATCAAATAGCGCATACAAGCGACCAAATCTAACAACACATCAGGAATACGGCATCAACAAGGCCTGCCAGGAGCGGTGCAGAGACAACGGAAATTACAAGAAGAAGTGTAACGCTGGTGGCAAATACTCGGACGTTAGCTCGTGGAACGCACAATGGCGCACCAGCTGCACGGAAGGTGACATTTAGGAGATAGAACTAAGGAGCTCGCCAGGGTGCCTTGCACAGTTCCATCTAAGTAGTTGTTTCTTTGCATCATGGCAATCAATGTTCCTTATCTTAGTTTTCCTTAATTCTTGAAATACGAGGGCCTCGCTGTGAAACTCGCATGTACACAGGTCACATTTCCTCGAAGTTCTAAATACATAGCTGAGAGTCACGGCAGTCAATGAAACCACCCTTTATACCTTACTCGCCATCTTGCACTATGAACTAGTACTGTTATCGACAAAGGGGTGCCTGAACGGATTAGAAACGAAGTGCCACTGCTGCTGCCCAAGGCTAATCATCCTGTGAGTAGAAGTGAATCTTTAGTGTAGAACGTAATCGTGGGGCTTCTCGTATTCCGATTCATTCAGGCATCCCCCTTGCATCCACTATCGTAATTCAAGACTAACTTCACCAGTGTCTTAGTTATCACATGCATGCTTTAATATAGTCCCTGATCTGAACCCTGTTCTGTACAAGGTATTGTGCGCACCTTGTTGAACGATCCAGGTTCAACGCTCGCTGCTACCTCCAGACCGTCACAAGCACTCAATGGAAGTGCTTTGTTCGCTCCTGTCTCTATTTGATCTATACAGCCGGAATAATCTTCATTTGTACACTGCTTAGTATAGCGACCACTGCGGTCGCAGGCAATAGTAACAATTCCCAAAAACACGTTGTTGCTCGACTGTTGGTCACCTTGTGTAGTTGGTATGACAAAGAGACTTGCCAAACAGACACAAGCGTATTGTTAGAAACTCCGCGCGCGGGCTTACTTGCGGGGATTTAACGTGACTTGCGCACGTCCCCTGTGGAGTGCTTCGTAATTTCGCAGATATGGTCATGGCTAGTGGTAAATGGTCTGTTAGTCTATAAAGATCGTGATTCCTCTTACGGCTCTGCGGAAACTCTCAGTCACCAGTACTATCGCATCACTCATCACATCACATTACCCTACACCCCGATTCGGCTACATCGTCCTCATCAACGCCTAATATGGTCCGCCTTCTTACTATCGTTACCGTGCTCTTTGCTAGCGCAAGTAGCGTTGCCGCTTCGTACTGCCAGTGCCTTTACCCAGACGCCAGCCACTGCTGCGTTATTGTAAGTCGTCATGTATTACTTCACATTCAAGCTCAACTTGCTCACAACTGTGGTTATCTAGGACAACGTAGTCAATGATTGCACAAGAATGTGCTTGAAGGCGTCCAAGGACTCTACGACTGCCGGACAGTGCAACGCTGGCGGAAAGTTTTCCAATGTCAGCTCATGGAACGCCCAGCATCGCAAGCAGTGTGGAAAGCCCTACATCTACTAAACTTGTAATGCACTCGCACCGTTGGCAAAGCTCCTGCAAAAGCCCACTCTATGTGGTATTTCCAGCGGAGGCAGATGTGTAGTACTAGACCTTTCTCTATAGGTCATCAGGAGGGACGTTGAGGATTGATTAAGTTAGGAGAAAGAATGCGACGTGGTATTATTGGACAGCCTGTAGCTTATTGATCAAGTGAAACGGATCATCATGAGCATATCAATCGCTTACTGCACTTTGTGTTCATCGCGTTGTGTACTAAACTAAGAATATCGGCCACGCTCAGAGTGACCAGAACATGAAGAGTCCATAGCGATTATTCAGCCAGAGAACCAGCCATACATCGCGGATAGTTCCCAAGGTGATTTTCAAGGTGAGCGTGTGCAGAAGCATATCATCAAATCGCTAAAACATTTGATCGAGGCAGTGGATTCCCAGCGCAAAGCGGAAGACAGGAATTATCCACGTCGAACTTTAGAAGGGAAGGGCAGAGAACATATATTTTGTTGTACTGTATCTTTGGGAGAGGAAGCCAGAAAATTTGCATCTGTTGCACCGAACTCGTGAAAAGGAAGTGCAAAAAATAAGTCTTTGTAGCATTCGTCTTTCTGAGAGGAAGGGCAGATCTCATAAAGCGGCTGACTGATGATTTCGGTGACAGAGGATGTGTTGAAGGAGATAGTAAGAACATTGACAGAAGTGATGGTCGACATTTTTGAGGTGTCCTGTGGAACTGCATGTTTTACAAATATAATGTGCCTTTTATGGACTGCAGTACCTTCCCAGCGCAAGATAGGAAGCATGATCTCACTGCACCAAGCTTTCGGCAAGGGAGGTCCAATCTCATAGATTTAGGGGACTACATATATTCGACCACAGAGAATGTATTGGGAAAGACGGCAAGAACATGACGGATTGAAGTATTTACTTTGACAGATATCCTGTGAGATTCTGCTCATTCGAAGCACGCACGACATAACGCAAATTTAAGTCAACTTTCATGGGCTGCAGTGCAATCCAGGGTAACATGTTGTTTTGGCCATTTACTTTCGACGACGCGTGTACATGGAGCTGTTCGTGTTCGACAACGAGTCCGACATACAGCTTTATGAGAATGGGGAGCAGAGCAGAGCAGAATAGAGCAGACATGCGCCAATACCTGCTTCTATTTGGAATGAAGCATATGAATGGAGACATGCACGCCGTGACCAATCCCATGGCGCCCAAAGTATCAGTTTCTGTTCTTGCAATTTGAACAAGAAAAACGACGTACATCTAGGATTTGAGTTATTCAAGAACGATTCCACATAGAAAGAGTGCGATTGCGTTCTAGACGCACACAGAATATATGACATTTGTTTGGATTCTTTGGGAAGCAGAAGATGCCTGAGCTACGGAGAAGGTGGCCCTCAGAGAGCGCGTTCATACCCAGTGTGGAATCTCGTTTTGAATGGAGCTTAGAGCCCGGTTTCGTTTTGTTTTTAGAAAGAGGAGGGAAGAAAAGACACATCAGACGGAAGCTTGCATCTTTCAGGAGAAAGCCACTCGTTAGCGGAATCCAACCGCAGCTTGAGTTGTACGCAGGACATCATCTTTGCCCTGGCTTATCGTGAGATGGAGAAGACACTCGAGCTACAGAGAGGATAGGTTCTGAAGAAAATTGCGCCCTTATCGTGCGAAGAGCTGCTTTAGGCTGCACGCAGAGCAGTTTCGTTGTTCCTACTTCTGTCCCCGAAGCAGAGGAAGACCAAAAAAAGCACGATCATGTGGCTGGACAGCTCTCCGAGGAAGCCACTTACGCATAGAATTAAGAGTAATTTGAGTCGCGCGCAGAACATTGCCATTGTACCAGCTCGTTTTAGGTATTGAAGAGAAAGTCGCTCATAGATGGATTGAACCCAGGTTTTGAGCTGCGTACAGAACATTACCATTATCCCAGCTTGTTTTCAGCGAGAAAATCAAGACGCATGGGGAGGAACATAGATCTTATGACAAGTCCAAATATATTTATACTGCGGAATTGAGTGTCTTAGCGTATCTTCAGAAGAAAGAAGAGGGCACATCGTTCAGGTGGGAAATGATTGTGGAGAGAGCCACTCACATTGGGAAACTCATTGGATGTAAAGCTGCGCGCAAAGACTCAACTTCGAGATTTGAAATTTTCGGCAGTATAGGAGAGAGAGATTGGTTCTGTGCAAGTGTTTTTGATTAAAGGCTGCTCTTCAGGCCTCAATCGATTCAATGTATTCGTGCACAGAACATGACGAAATCGATGGGTTATTTTTAGGAAGACGAAGAAGACACATCAGCTATATGTAACGGAATTTAAGAGAGGCTTGCTCAAAGAGGAGAGTTGACTGAATTTCAAGTTACGCGCAGAGCGTCAAGTCGGATAGCAAGGCTTTTGCCAGAGCAGCAGAAAGACACTAGGTCGGCATAGGCGCATTTGTCAGAAGTCCGCCCATGACACTGTTTCAGAACCATCTAAGTCGCGTGCAGAACATGCTCGGAAATTTTCCTCGTTCTCTTGAGAACGAGGAAGAAGAAGATAACACGCAGACCACGTATAATAAGGTGGGATTCAGACTGCGCTCAGGGCAACATCTTTAAGACCGAAGTTCCTACCAGGGAGAGAGATATCAAAAAAGCTGTGGTGTTCACAAAAAGCCGCTCATGCATCTTCTGCGTAGCGGAGTTATATTTTTAGTTACGCGCATGGTCTCCATCCACCTAGCCTTATTCTCAGAACGAAGAAGAAGGAGGTGACACATACGCAGAGTGCGATCATTCTTTCAGAGGGAGTCGCTCAACACTGCAATGTATGCGAGATTCAAGTCAAGCTCAGAGCATGATCCCAGCCATCAATGTCTTCAAGAAGGCAGGAGATGTATGGAAGAAACTGTGGTGTTTTCAAACAGGTTCACATGTATCTTCCGTGTGGCACTTTCAGTAGTCGCTTTGTTCTTGGGGAGTAGAAGCAGAAGGAGACACATCCAGTAGAAGAATGAGAGTTCTGGAGAAAGCCGCTCATCCATGCTCCAGAGCCACTTTTCGAGTCGGTTTCAGGGAGTAATTCGAAATGTTCCCATTTTCAGTGAAGCAGGAGAGAGATAGCGGACAATCGAAGCATTGTGTAAGAGACTGCGTATGCTAAGGCTGCAGGCGACGAAACTTGGTTGTGCTCAGAGCAGATTACCCATAGCTTCGTAGTTTCGGTAAGAGAGGAGAGACATAGCGAGCAATTAGCTTTGTGTTTTAGGAGACAGCTCATGTTTAGTTTGTTAATCGCGTTCGATCGCGCTCAGGGCATGTGTAGCGATGGTGGTGTTTTCAGATGGAGGAAATATGGCAAAGTAGCTTGCTGAATTATATAGAACGCTGCTCATCCACGGATTGTTGTCGGCTTTTGCTTACACTTAGAGCATAGTTTCACAGACGTGTGTTTTTAGGAAGGCGGAAGAGAGAAAGCAGAGTAGTCAAAGCACTTTGTAGCACGCTCCTCATGCGTGAATCGTCCCAATCGTTCAGTCGCGCTCAGAGCTTTGCCTTAGTGTATCCAGGTTTTTCATTATGGAAGAGAGTTACGATAAATAACAGGCAGTATTCGTGACAAGCTGCGCATCCGAGGTGTGTTGGTGGTTTTTGGATGCACTCAGAGCATAGTTCCGCGAATTTGGGTTTTCAGTAAGCTGGGAAACACAAGAGAAGTAGCAGAATAGTCGAATTGTTTTGCATAGTGGTGCCCATCCGACTTCTTTGATGGCTTTTGGACACACTCAGAGCATGACATATTTTTCGAAAGGTTCTTTTCTCAAGGCAGAGGATACAAGGCAGACATAAGATAGGGCCACTGTATTTTCGCCGATGCGTTTTCGTTGTACTTGGAGCACTATAAGGTTGTCTCTGTATTTTAGATGAGGTAGGAGAGACAGGACAGACAGTGACGTGAGCGTGGCTTTTGTAGACCGCACACATTGCAATTGATTTTATGCGATGCTTTTAGTTCTACTCGAAGCATCATCGTTTCATCTTCGTCTTTAGATGAGGCATGAAAGATGGGACATATATCCAGAACAAGCGTCCCTTTTGCAAGCCACAGTTCCGATTTTGAGGATTCTCGTGGCACCCAGAGCATGAGCGTGACCTTGGTGTCATGAAAAACCAGGAGTGACATCGCTCTCTCTTTCACGAGATTTTACTGAAGACTGCTCATGATCAAGACGTCATACTTTTGATCGCACCAGAGCACAAGCATAATGCTCCGTCTTTTTGATGGGGCAGATGAGATAAAGACTTTCGACAAGGCAAGGGAGACATCGAGCATCCTCTTGGTGGTTTTAGAAGGCCGCTCATGCATATTCACGACATCCACCTTTTCCAGTCGCACCAGAACATAACCCTAAAGCTTTGGTACTTTCGATGTCGCAGAGAAAACAGAGAGAAGATTTTTGTATTATGTAGCGCACTGCACATGGTGTGCACGCAGAAATCTTTCAGTTGCACCAGAGCATACTGTGAGCAGTGAATGTTTTTCAGCAAGGCAGAGGAGAGATGAGCTATTCGAGGTGCTTTGCAGAAGGCTCGATCATGCAGCATTGAACAGCTTGCTTTGGTCACGCCAGAGCATGTCCATCGTTGTCTTAATACTTCAGACAGGCAGAGGAGACAGACGCTTTTGAGTCTTGCTTTTCAGAAGGCCGCTCATCCGGTGCATTCCGTAGGACTTCGGCCCCCAGAGCATGGTCAAAGCAGTTCGGTGATTTCGGCAGGGCAGAGCAGACATATCGATGTTTCGGAGTGCTTAGTAGAAGACCGCTCACGTCCACCGCAGCGACGTCTTCCAGCCGAACCAGAACATAACAAAAACGGCTCGTGATTTTCGACAGGGCAGAGAGGACATGCAATCTCTCCATTGGTCATTTCAGAAAGCCGCTCATTCAATGAATGTGGTGAGATTTTCGTCACGCTGGAGCACATCGATGAGTTTCTCTAGGGTTTCAACGACGCAGAAGAGGCATGCAAAGAGTTGTTTCGGGATTTGAGAGAAAGCCGCCCATCCACTGGTTATCTACAGGATTTTAGTCGCGCCAGAGCATGATGTCTTAGAATCTAGAGCAGAAATCAACAGCTTCTGAGGTTTCTGTAGGAGGCAGCGCATCAATCTTTAACGCATGTGCTTTTGTCGCGGCCAGAACACCAACGCCGACTGCAATGGGTTTCGGTGAGGCGGGAGGGGCAGGAGAGACATGGCAGCGTGGAACGCAGTTTTGAGAGGCCACACACAAGTCCTTCGGGAAAAGTTTTTGGTCGCGCACAGAGCATACGTCCAGTCCTTGGTTGCTTTAGAAAAGAGCATAAGAGAGATGAAGATGAAGAAGCAGCAGAAGACGATGAGGATGCTGATGATCAGGCAGATGAGGAACAGACATGAGACATGTGTCTACTGTTTTGCAAAAACCACAGCCATGCGAAGTCCAACATATCATTTCGATTTTGCGAGAAGAAGTAGAATACAGCAACTGACATCTCCCAAGCGACAGTGCACACTTTATACCTAAGCAAACACAGAACCACGTGATGCAAACGCATAGAACAGGGTATATTCAAACAACACGCTATCTATCCCGCACCCCACTACTACGACCCAAAATTCATCTTCAGTGCAATCGTCGGCTCGCCATCGTCCTCCTTCCGCGCTTCCTTGACCGGCCCTTGTCCGCTCTGCAGCACGCCCTGCAAGAAGTCCCTGTGCTCTGGACTCAAGCCGGCGACCACGGCCCTGAACGCCTGCTGGTCAGTTTGTGCGAGCTCCATGAGCCGGGCTGCTGTTTCCTGGCTTGTGGATTCGTCGTGCTGGACGCGCACGAGGAGCGCGGGGATGATGATTTTCGCGGCGAGCTGGCGCTGCTCGGGCTTGGGGAGGGTTGAGATGAAGGTGATCAGGGTCTGGGCGAGGAGGGTGCGCGACTCGTGGAGGCCTTCTACGTCGGAGGGGTTGGCGAGGAAGGAGAGGATTTGCGGGAGGATGAGGGCGGCGATGCTGGTCTCCACGGCGCTCTTCTTGGGGAGCAGAAGCAGGGAACGGCAGCAGCCGACGGCGACCTTGGAGGTGGTGACGGTGCCGAGACAGTCAAAGAGATTGTCGATGAACAGTTTGATGAGCGGGTCATTCGGTGCAAAGGCTGACGCCGCAGAGCTGACGAGGATTGTGGTTGCGAAGATGATGTTCTTTTCGCAGGCCAACGCAGCGTCAAACTCTCGCTGCTGGGCATGCCTCATGATGGTCAGGAAGCGTGTCAGTGTTGCACGCAGTTGCTTGCTAGTGTCGTCGGTAGCTTCGGCGTCACGAGTGAGGCTGGTAATGAAGCGCTTGAAGATCGGCAGTGACTTCGGTACGACCGTTGCCTGGCAGGCTCCGGTAGCAAAGATCGTTGCAAAGATGTGCAGTATGCATGCATGCAGGTCAGCCTTGATGATAGCAGGGAACACCTGAGCGGCATCAACCAGTGCAGACAACGCGGTTGTCAGAAGAGCCACGGCTTCCTCGTTCAGTTCATGGCGGGCCTTCGAACTGCCATCTTCCAGACCAGGGACTAAGCCAGACAGCACGAGGACCATGATCTTTGTCAGCTCGAACAACTGGTCAATATCCTCCGAGAGATGGTCATCGACCGGGACGCCTCTGTCACTCCGGGCGGATGGATGCCCAAGACACAGGTTCCTGGCGATCTCCACGATCACTGTCTGTACAGTCAGACCTTCAGTGAGCACGAGACGATCCAGCATGTCCATCGTCTCGGAGAAGATGACTTCCTGATAGATGGCTTGCCCAGATACCGATGGCCGCAAGATCTTCTTCAAGGCCTGGAGGATCTCCAGAATCTGCTCCTTCGACGCCTGCAGATCACCGGGGCGTCCGGCCAGTGCCTCAAATGCAAGACCGAACAGCACAAAGAAGAAAGCTACGGGCTCGTCCCGGTAGTTAATGTGGTCTGCTTTTGCAGGCGTTTCTGTCTCCGAAAACTCTGTCTTGCCATCTAGTGCGTCGAAGACAAATCCGCTGTCTTCGTCGATCAAGCTGGCGATGGCATCTACAAGATTGAGCCAAGCCTCCTGATAAAACTTGAGGAGAGTCTCGCGATTGAGTGCAGCGTATATGGTGTCGAGACTGCCTGACAGTGAGACTGATCCCATTGATGAGGAAATGTCAGGTTCGAATCGTAGTCGAGCGTACTCTCGCAGTGACGCCAGCCAAAGAGGCGTGAGTCTAGCAATGTGCGGTCTCAGTACGTCCGTCAGATACGTTTGTTCGGCGCTGGCGATCTGAAGCTCTGCCCACGCCGAGAACACAGACATCTTCACCATGACTGCCGCGTTCGAGCTAAGACCTCTCAGGTCGCCAATGGCTGCAGTCTCAGTTTCACCTAGATACAGTCAGCGATGTAGCACACCGTACGTTCGATTGGACTCACTCGAAAAGTTCTCAAGCGCTGTGATGAGAAGCTTGAGGATACGGCCCATCCGGTCAACATCCGTGACAATCCCTGTCGCGATGAACGTCGCACAAACATTGATAGCCTCCGCTGCGAGCTCGGGGGACGAGTCTGCTGCGAAGGCTGGGGTCAGTGCCGATCCAATCTGCGCTTGGTACTGTTCAAGGAGCGTGACTTCCGCAAAGTCAGGATCTGGCGTCTTGCCGAACAGCTACTAGATGTTAGACCTTGCTGAATCGTCAGAGTGATGGATGACTTACCTTCAAAACCTGGTCGATGATCTTCAAACCACGGATACGAAGTTGCACAACGCCAGCAGTAGACGCTGAGAAGGCAATGCGCACAACGTCAGCAACTCGGTGCTGCAGAGCGAGGACGCACGGTGACTCTTCTCGGAAGGCAGCCTCCTTGCTCACCATAGCCACCAACTCGCTCAAGAGATCCATGCCGATGGTGCGCACCTGCCACTTGAGTAGCTCTTGACTAGTTTGCCCACCCTGACCGACCTCAGCGCCTGGTGCGTTCGCAGCTGCAGCGAAACCAGCAACCTCTTCATCTTGCAGGTCTGCTGCGCCAGCCTTTGGTTTGACCTCAATCACTTCTTGTGTCTCGACCTTCTTTGTCTTCGTAAGTACTGAGTGGCAACGCTGTACCCACGCCGCGGTGTCAGTGAGACCGGTCTGGTGAAGCCAGTTGCGCAGTATGTTGCGAACGACCTCGTGATCTGGCTGCCGGTCGAGGACGTGCCAGAGTGCATCCTCCAATCCAGGATCACCTGTGCGGATGATCTCCTCAGTATTGCGCCTCATGAGGTTGTGCAGACCGTCAATGGCCATGTCCCGGATCTGCGTGGACGGGCTGTCGAGTGATGTTTGCAGGTGCTTCACGTAGTCTACGAAACGCATGTGGCCTGGGGCGTATAGCGATACGTGTTCTTGACAGCGAAGGGCCTCGATTCGCAGCAATTCGTCGGGCTCTTTCTGGAACATCCCGATCAGCGTCATGATCATGTCCCTTGCTTTGGCCATCTCTTGCAGGTCAGGGCCAAGCACGTTAATTGTGCTGTCTATGCATCGTGCGATAGTGGCTGGGGTTGGCAGGTCGATCTCAATATTAGAGGACGCCAGCGATGCAGACTCCTCGTTATGTGAGTCCGCAGCGTACAGCTGTGCGAGCATGCCAAGTGTGCCCGTGACGTGACTTGAGAACGACAGGCCAGCGGAGTCTGCCACGCGTGACAGACTGTCGATGGCCGTGAAGTGCACGACGGGATGGGGATCATTGCCCAGGGACATCAATATGCCGAGGATGTTCTTCAGATGGTAACTGGCAGCCATGCCACCAAGTTGAGACAGAATGCAGCCCAGCGCATATGCATAACCGGAACGAGCAAACGGCTCGCGGTTTGCAACAATCTGATCGACAAGGTAGTTGACCTCGTTGCCAGTCAGAGCATTGCCTGAGCTGCTGCAAAGTCGACCCAGTGCCTCTCCGGCCAGCCTACGCACGAAAGGGTCAGGCAGAATAACAAAGACCTGCACATGTTAGGGAGTGTTTGAACAAGATGCTGATTACTTACATGCAGAAGTTCCTGCATAACCTTCTCCACTGCCGGTCCCTTCAGACTACCAGAACTAGAGCGCGTTTCTTTTACAGCCACCTTGAGTGCAGACAGAAGTCCGTACGCGATGTTGACCATCATGGCAGTCTTCCTGTGGATATCACGTTGAAGACTACCAGCTGACAAGAACGACGTTATCTGCTCCAGGATACTCTCCTGAATCTTTGGCGTCTGCAGAGGCAGACAGATTGCGAACAACTGCAGCGCCGAGTTCACGACCTCGGTGGCTGGTGGATCTGGGAGTCCAGAGCTGACGTGCGATTGGTTGTTGTACAGAGTGATCGAATCGTGCTCGATTGCGCCGCAAATTGGCGAGAGGAGCTGAATGTTGTGAGTTCCACAGTACTGTTGAATTTAATATTCGACTTACCGTTCGATCAACGATGGCCTCCGGACCGTGTCTCACTAGCCAGTGATGGCTGGTACTGCTATCGTGCTCTCCGGACAGAGGTTTGATGTCAAAGCCGCGCACCAGACCGGTGACACCAAAGCCGTGATTGTCAGTCACCTCCCAGATGCTCTCGAACGAGCCTGCAGCACTTGCGATGGCTGTACTGAAAGAACTGGTAGTGTAGTTATCGGGGTCGGCGAAGTTACCAACCGCAAAAGAGAGCAGGTTCGTCTGCAGCAAGACCTCATTGCTGCTTGCCGGTGTGAGATCTACGAGCTTGGTGTAGCACTGCAGCACTCGTCTCCTGACCATCAGATCAAAGTCATGCAGCTGAAGCGCAGGAGACAACCGCTGTGCGACGTCGTCTGTAGTCTTCTTCGCCGGCAATGTGTTCAGGAACATGGTCGTGTTCTGGAGCATAGAAGCTAGGCGTTTCGTGACATCCAGTGTCAAGAGCCTGCTGTTGAACTCCAGGAACGTCGAGATCGAGCCCAGAGCGCACTCTCGAACGTGTGATAGATAGCTGAGCTCGAACACATTCCTCTGCACCATGTTGTCCTTGTTGAGCGGCTTTGGCAGCGCATTCTTCCATAGCAAAAGCAGTTGAGACAAATGGATCTTGACGAAGTTCGGCCCAAGAGTCATCAGCCCTCCGATCAGGATCCACGCAACCTGCACCTGAGTCGCGGAGATTCTTACGTCCGAGTTACCTGCTGACTTGAGCAGTGTCGTAGCCTGCGACAAAACGCGTGAGTTCACGTCCACAGAACCGTGCAGAGGCTGGGATGTCGACGTGCTCAGCACCGCGGAGAGACCATTTGCAAGACCGACGCACTTCCTCGGCGACTGTCGACCAGTGCCAAGCAGGCCGAGCTCGCGATTGACGCTGTTCATGCATATCGTGACCGACGGAAGGAGCTGGAGCGGGCATGCAAGCACAAAAGACCGCAGACAAGACGACGCATGCACCTGGACGCTGTAGCTTGGATGCTGCAGGACCTGAATGAGCGCATCGCGAGAAGAGTCGGCGATGACGTTTGAAGCAGACCCTAGGCTGTCGAAGAGTGCTGACAGGGTGCTGAGTGCTCCGATGAGTGTCTGCTTCGACGGCTCTGGTCGCTCCTTTATGCTCTGTGGATAGTCCTTCAAGATATCGTTGACGAGAAATCTCGCCGCGTTGAGTTGCCCAGACTCGCCGAGCATCTCGCGGGCAACGACCGTCTCGAGAATCACCGCCACATACTTGCGAGCGCTGAGCGTGCGGTATCGATTCTGCGTGATGACGTGGTTGCTGAGAATGTCGGTGAACAGACTGCGTGCAATATCGTTGTACTTCGACTCAACAATCTGCTCGCCAAGGCCACGCATCACCTTCATGTAACACACAGCGATACCGGCCCTCGCGCGATGACTCGTGGAACCCCGGCAGTAGTGTGCCGACAGAAGCTTGAGAATAGCTTGAATTGTGAATGTGATTCTCGCGGCCGACTTCTTCGGCGCGGGTGAATCGGGACGGTCCATGATATCGTCGTCACCGCCGTCAATAGTAGACATGCGTTTGTTCTTTTTCTTCGTAGTGCCGGTGCCCACTCGTGTTATGCCCATGATCGGGTCCTCTGTAGTGGCTGTCTCGGAGTAGTTCTTGACCAGCGCAGCAGCGACGGCCGACGCTGCGGCATGTCGAAGTGTAGCTGAGCTGCTGTCGATGGTCTTCCACACCGCCGTCTGAAGCTTGTCGAAATCCGTCGCGTTGTCGAAAAGAGAGGTGTACCTGACGAGCTGCTCGAGGCAAAGACATGCACTCGACTGTACAAGAAGCGACTTGTCTCCAGTAGCAGCGTTCCGAGCCTGCTTCCACGCATCTCGCGCAACGCTCTCCTCCGCCGAAGGAGTAGTGCCCTTGAAGATCCTGCCGACTGTCTTGAAGATAGTGGCTCGGAGGCCGGTGTAGTTCTGCGCAAACTTGATAAGGCGCAGCAGAGACATGACAGCCACAGGCGCCAGATTCTGGGCGCTGTCTCCCGCAGCCTCGAATATGCAGCCCAAGCAATGCGCCGCTGCGTGCTTTGCTCTGACATCCCTCTCGCTCTTGCCGGCGCCATTGAGTATACTGTTGCACTCGTTGATCGATTCGAAGAGCAGCTTGCGGTCTCCCTTGCCGAAGATGCCAGCGAAGGCGCGTCCCAGGTTGTTTCGGATTACTCGCGTGGGCGCGGGGGAGGCCAGATTGATGACTTGGAACAACTCTTTCTTGATGTAGATCTGATGCGCCGAAGCGCCGTCGGCGTCGAGAGCGTCGACATGGCGCGCGAGATCAGACGTGAAGGTCAGGAGGTAGAGGTCTTGCTGTTCGGTGGGCAGCGCGTGGAGCTTCTTGACGTCGAGCTCAGGGTTCGAGGGGTCCTCCCTGGCAGGCTGTTCGTCGGACGCCGCCATTGTACTCTCGTAGGCTCGCGGCCTGGCTATGCGTCGTTGGGGTGTAGAGGAAGACAGCTCGCGCGCATGGCGGGGTGAGCTTCTGTCAGTTGTGGAGAGGTGGAGCTGCGGCCATGTTGCGGAGCTCGGGAGTGCTCCTTGGCGGTGAGAGCCTCAATCTCGACTCGTTCCAGACCGCCAGCCTTATATCTTGGATTCCGATGGCGGCACCATTCGCTCGCGCAGTACGCGCAACACTCTCGCTCGGAGGCGCCGCGCAATGCGCCTGTCGTCGCGCCTCGCGGCCGCAGATGCGATGTCTGAGCAGCACACCCAGCTTTCTCTCAGGCCACTCGTGAGCACCACAACCACATCTGCACGCCCAGCATTCTAAGTAGCGCCAGGAAATGGTCGAGTATCAAGCACGACAAGGCCAAAAATGACGCCGGCAAGAGCAAGCAGCGCTCGCTCATGACCCGCGACATCACCATCGCCGTGAAGCTCGGCGGCCCCAACCCAGACCTGAACCCCCGCCTCCACCTCTGCATCTCGACGGCCAAGAAAAGCGCTGTCCCGAAGGCCTCAATCGAAGCCGCGATAGCGCGCGGCCAGGGTCTCTCAACCACCGGCGCCGCGCTCGAAAACCTCACACTCGAAGCCATCCTGCCGCCCTCGGTCGCCACAATCATCGAGTGCCAGACCGACAACAAGCTGCGCGTGCTCGCCGAGCTGCGCCTGATTGTGAAGGAAGCCGGCGGGCAGGTGTCGACCGTGGGCTTCATGTTCGAGAAAAAAGGCCGCATCATCCTGGCGAAGAAAGACAACTTCGGCGCCGACGACGTGCTGGAGCCCGCGCTCGAGGCGGGCGCGCTCGACATCTTCGAGGACGCCGAGGGCCGCGTCGTGCTCTTCACGGAGCCCGCGCACACCAACAAGATCGCAGACCTGCTGGCGAAGCAGCACGGGTTGGACGTCGAGGAGAGCGAGATCATCTACGACCCCAACGAGGACACCAAGGTGCCGCTGGACGACGAGGGCGCGGCCAAGGAGCTGAACGAGCGCTTTCTGGATAAGCTGCAGGACGTGCAGGGGATACAGGGCGTGTACGTCAACTGGAGCAAGGGCGCCATCTCGGACGATCTGTGGGAGGAGCTGTCTGGAAAAGTCAATGTTTGATCATGATATCATCAAACTATGCGCATATAGATGTATAACACAGCACTGTACAATATCCTACACAGGCTCATCGCCCTTCCAAACGCCTCCCATGCATTGTGTCTCCCCCCCATAGCACCCAGCAGTCTGCACACCCAGCAGTCCGCACACCCTACTCCTCCTTCCCAACACCCATCGCCGCCATACGTCTCTCCTCCTCCTCCCTCCGCCTCCGGTTCTCCAGATTCCGCGCCTTCAGCCGCTCCAGCTCCTTGGCAATCTCCTCGCGCTCATACGGAATGCGGTGGGTTTGCTCGGGCTTGGGCCAGAAGTCCGGCACGGAGAACTTGCCGTCGAGGTTCGTGCCGAAGTAGTACATGATGCTGATCGGGAAGAGGATGTACATGCCGAACTGCGCGGGTTAGCCATGTGTGCAGAGGCGAATGGAGGGGGGAGGCGTACTTTGGCGACTTCGAGGTTAGGGCCGCCCATGGTTGCGCGTTGGGGTGGGTGGGGTGGGTGCAGCGCGAGGCGTGGGCCGATGGTGGTGAAGATATTTGTGGAGATTGTTCGCGCGAAAGATGGAGATTAGATGGATTTATTGCGGGCGATGACGCGGGAGCTGGGCGAGTCGCGTCTTCACGTGCAACGTCGTCTGCATACTCGCGACGAACTGGAGATTTGTATTCCGCCAGACCGATGCCCAATCTCTCCGTCTACGTGGAGCATAACACAGTACTCATGATGCACACCCCCCCGTCCCCGGTCGCAGCGCCGCACCGGCAATCACCCGCCGCTCTCCGCACTCCCTGAGCCTCGGCTCTGCCACCCGCACCGAGACTCTCCCAGCGACTCTCCCGCACATCAAGTACAAACCCGAGCCGCAATCGCTCAATCCACACACCCACACACCAGCCCCCAGATCAGCTGCACGCCTGCCAACATGTCCGAAGGCATCCTCGTCGAGTACCGCGGCAAGATCGCCATCATCACGCTCAACGTGCCCAAGAAGCTCAATGCATTGACGGCGGATTTGTACTACCACCTCGCGCGCGCCATGCATGAAGTGGCTACGCACGACGAGGTTATCATCACCGTGCTGACGGGCGTGGGCCGTTTCTTCTCCGCGTAAGTACGATGTGCACAACAGCACGGTCTTATTCCCTACTACCCACAACCATCCCGACTATCCTAAACGACCCCCTACGACCCCCTCCCCCTCCCCCTCGTAGCCACCCCACTAACACCCCCCAGCGGCGCCGACGTATCCTTCGGCTCCGCCCCCCCCTCACCGACCGACATCGACACGCGGCACACCTACCTACGCAGCTTCGTCGCGCAGAACCTGCACATCACACGGGCCTTCTACACGCACCCGAAGCTGCTGATCACCGCGCTCAACGGCCCCGCGGTGGGGCTCTCAGCCGCCCTCGTCGCGTTCTCGGACTTCGTGTACGCGGTGCCGGGCGCATACATCTTCACGCCGTTCAGTTCGCTCGGCCTCGTCGCGGAAGGGGGCGCGAGCTACGCGTTCGTGCGGCGGCTGGGCGTGGGGCGCGCCAACGAGGCGCTGTTGATGGGGAAGCGGATCGGGGTTCCGGAGCTGCAGGCGGCGGGGTTCGTGAACGGGGTGTTTGACGCGGGCGAGGGGTTCCTGGGGGCCGTGTTGGGCGAGGTGGAGAACCGGTTGGGCGATCACTTGAATGGGGAGAGTCTGCTGGGGATCAAGAAGCTGATGCGCAGGGGGGATGTGGAGGCGCTGGAGCGGCAGGGGGTCGAGGAGGTGTTTGGCGGGCTGGATCGGTTTATCAAGGGGGTCCCGCAGGAGGAGTTCCGGAGGTTGGCGAGCGGGGAGAAGAGACATAAACTGTGAGGCGCGGGCTGGTAGTCACATGAGAGAAAGCGTTGATTCTCGATTTGCGGCGCGTGTGTTGTGTATTCTGTGTGTGGGCTACCCCAGACTCACGCCCTCGGTCGCCAGCAGCTCGCCGCCCAGCGCGTCCTGCTGCCCCACCGCGACCGTCGAGACAGCACTCAAGCCCAGCCGCTGCGGCTCGTCGGGCGGCGGCGGCCGACCCGCGTCGTCCTTCTTCTTCGCCGCGTCCTTGAGCTCGTGCTTGCGGCTCGAATTGACCTGCAGCAGCAGCACGACCATGGTCGCAATGGCCGCAATGCCCATCGCAATGCGGCGCGTGAGCACCCACCTGAGGCCCTCGACCTCGGAGCGCGCGTCCGAGTTCAGCGCGATCGTGATCTGGTAGTTGAGCTCTTGGATCTGATCTCGTTAGCACTGTACACTACCCCCCCCCCCAAGAGATGCACGTACCTTGGTGTCCATACTCCGCTGCTCGCCCCTAACCCCCATCTTGCGATCATCAAACAGCCCCTTGAGTTCATCCTTGACGCTGCCCGTCTCCTGCCCGAGCCGCTGCGCCAGGATATCGACCTCGTGTTGCAGCTGCCCGCGCTCCGTGCGCAGGCGCTCGACCTCGCTCCTGCGCGCACTCCCGATCTCGGTGCGCAGCTCTGCGCACGCGGCGCGGAACAAGTACGTTTCGTTCTCGACGTTGGATTTCGAGACCAAGCCCTCGCGCGCGAGCAGCATGTTGTCGATCAGGATGCCGCGCACGGCTTTCATCAGCGTTATGGACTGCGCTGCTGTGTAGTGCGATTTCGAGAGCTGCTGCACGAGTCCGTAGGTGTCGAAGTGGTGCACGTACGGCGGCGTTTTGAGGTGCGGGGGGCGGTGGGCGTCGGAGCTGGGGCCGGGCATGTGGAGGACGCTGTCGAGGGGTTTTGCGTCGGCGGTCTTGGGGGGCGCGGGCGGGGTGTACGGCGGGGGCGTGTCGTCTGCGGCGGCTGTCTTGGAGGGGGTGGCCGGGGGCGTGGTGGAGGGGAGTTCTGGCTCTTCCTCCTCGTCCTCATGCTCGACGTCTTTCGAGGGATCATGCGGGATCTTGGGGGGCGTGAGCTCGCTACCGGTGTCGAGCTGTTCGCGCAGATGCGGCGCGGGCTCGTGCGCGGTGCCGTAGCGCTGGATGGGAGCTTCGACGCAGCGGTATGGCGTAGTGGAGAGCGGGCGCTTTGCGCGGGGCGTGCGTGCGGGCGCGCGGATCCGGGGCGCGTGCTGCGGCTTCCATAGCATGGGCCAGAGGAAGGGCAGTCTCGGTGCGGCCATTGTGCGAGCGTTTGGAGTGTGGTGTTTGAGACATCGTCTGAAGTTGTCGTCTTGAATTGCGCTGTGCCAAGGCTGGACAGGGATAACTTGACCGCAATCGGAGAACACATCACGACGGTTAGACGCGGGAGCGGTGGTAGGGCTGGGTCCACTTCCACGTGCCAGCGGACATGGACAACGTTAGCACGTGCATGTTCCAAGAATGATACTGAATAAATGTGCTTGCTTGATCTCGACAGTAACATTCCATGAATGTGTCTGAGCTCACAACTACCATTTAATTAATATGCATACCTCCCACGCTTGCATAATTCCGGCACGCACACCTGATATACTATACAGTGTCTATTATCTCGCTTTTCTTCCTTCCATGCCATGCCGTCCATGTCTCTAACAAGCAAACTTTTGAGCAGTGTTCCAGCCGCCCCAGAACACTTTATGCAAGCCAACACCAACATGGTGTCTGAAAACTTTTGAAGTGGGGAGGGGGGTGGGTATAATATGTGCGATGCTCCTTTTGGATTGCGGGCAACAACGATGACCCCATAATGCGCAGACGGAGACTTAGTCGTGCGACGAACTGCTGATTGAGCTGCGACTCGTGCCCTCGGTGATGAATGTCGCAATGCTCGATCTCTGGAACGGCGACGCGCCGCCCTGCTCCCGCGGCGGACTCGCCAGCCCCGGGCCCTGACTGCCAACACTGGGCGACGCGGGTGTCGACGTGTGCTGCGTCTGCTCAGCAGTCCCGTAGCGCTCGCGCAGCCGCTTGATCTCGCGCAGCCGGTTGCGCCATGAGGAGATCTGTTCGCCGCCCTCGCGCGTCGACCACACGTCCGAGAAGACGCAGGCGTTGATGGCGATGAGGCGGCAGTAGGCGGCGATGTGGCGGCCGGCGAGGATCTTGGGCTCCGCGGCGGCGGAGACGTCGGGGAAGCCAGGTTTGGTGACGACTTGGACTTGGTAGTAGCGGTCTTTGCCGTCGGGGTCGGAGTCGATGCGGCGGTCGACGAAGGAGGCGCGCGATTCAGGGGAGATGACGATGTGGACGTAGTTGAAGGCGCCGGGGAAGGTGTCGAAGTTGTAGCGGAGTCCGGAGTCGTTGAAGATGATGTTGACGAAATCGTTGCCGATGTGGCGCTTTTTGTTGGGGTACGTCATGTCGTCGTTGGGGTCGGTGGGCATCATGGTCGTGATGTGGTAGACGAGCTCCATGCAGCGGTCGCGCCAGACATAGGTGAATTCACCATCGGCGTCGCCGCGCGTGTCGAGACCGCCGGTGTTGAATTTGGCGCCCTTGAGGCGGGCCAGCGTGCCTAGACCAGTGACGAAGGAGGTGTAGGCGGGTGAGCCCATGTCGTTCAAGAAGATGTCGCGCTCATTAGTCTGGCCCTCGCCGATGTAGATGACGCCTACTTTGTGGCTGTCGACTGTCGCGGTTCGGTCGAATGTGGCGATTGCACGGCGTGTCATATCGTCGTCCGGCAGAGCAACAGTGGTGTTGGTCAAGTCCAGAGGCGCGTAGAAGCTCTGGAAGATATCTTCCGGCAGGATGCCGACATACGAAGAGGAGTAGAATGCGTCAGCCGCCAGTCCGACATTGATCGGCACTTGATGGCGTGGAGGGTGGACGAGTGATGGTCTCAAAGTGAAGAAGCGGGTGCCGCACTAGAAAGATTAGCCTGGTGAGAATGAATGAACTTTACGGTAACTTACAGGACGACGAGAGGTGATTTGCGAAGCACCTGTCCTTGCTGCCGTTTCAATCGTCAACAAGCCGTTATTAACAACCCACGTCTTCTTCCAGATCTCGCCGTCACCAGGTTTCGAGAACACCTCGCTGCGCACGGTGTGGTCTCGGTCTGTATAAGCGACCATGTTCATGATGTCCACGATGACCTGACCCTGTTCCTCCATGCTTGTTCTCCCAGCGCTGTCCACGGTCAAGAGATTTTTTGTGATCCATGGGATTTGCTTGGGTCGGTCCTCCATCCTGAGCGCCATGAACCAGAACGTGATGACGTGGTAAGCAAGCGAATACAGGTAGTGGGGCAAGTCTTCCTCGACTGAGTGTTGCCTCCTAGAGCCATTATCGGGCACTGCGGTGGATTCTCTGCCGGGTCCGCTGTGGCGCAAAGAGCTATGACCCCTCTGTGACAGACTCGGCATGGCTGCACGGCTGCGCTGGTCTCTAATATGTTGCAAGTAGCGGAAGCACACTCCAAACACCGTCTTGAACTCTTCCTCGCGGAAGTTCTTGAATAATTCTGGCAGACGAGCCAGACTTGTTAGGAACTCGAGAATGTGGATCGCGGTGGCGGGCTTCGTCACAATCTGTGACAGCTTCTGAATGATAGTGTCGAGGGACTTGCTGACAGACAGCGGGACTTCAAAACAGCAGACAGACAGCGCGTGGATGCACCACTTAGACGTTCTGTCCCACTGTACAATCCCCTGCAGAAAGGCCTTCACCATGTCGTCCTCTTCACTCTTCTCGAAGTACTCGTGGTAACTAATGATGACGGTGAGAACGTGGTATAGACACACCGCAACGTCAGCCTTCTTGAGCAATGTGTGCGGCGGAGGCTCGTGGAAGCTCGAGTTGCGTACTTGCTCGCAGAGAACACTCCTCAGCATTCGCAGTTGCACTACACAGCTTCGTACCAGAGCTTGATTCGAGAGCTGTGGCCCGAGGTGCACCAGAACGTAGCTGTAGATCTCCCAGTCCGGCGGCCTTTGTAGTAGAGAGATGATAAGCTCCAACCACAAGGTGATCTCCATGTCGTGGATATCATCGCTTAGCGGATATTTGCTTGCATCTATATGAGAGAACACAACGCGACTAGGCTCGGGAGGAGTGTCCTCAGGCAGACCTGAGGTTCCTGGATACGACCATAGTGGAGCTATTGGTCTCGAAACACGGCCGGCCGCAGCAATTGTCCGGCTCGTTTGCCGGTTGAGAGACGCGTGCGGGCTAGACCCAGAGATCTTGCGTGAATCGCGCCACAAACCAGCGTCTCCCGGATCGGTCGAGACAGATCCATCGGCCTTCTCGGTCACGATGGCGGTCTCTTCGGTGCGGCACAATTCGGCTGCTATCCGCTCGCCTTCCGAAGAAGAGTTGACAGTAAGGGCGTGTCGTGAATCGGCGCGCAGCCTGAACAGCAGTCTCAGGGCAGTCAATCTCGACTCGTTGTCGTATTGATCATTGCCTGCAATACCTCGTATGGAATTGTACAAGATGCGTGTTTTCTGGGCGGCATGGGTGAAGCTCCGGGTGAACAGGCGAACAAAGGCGACGGCTATAATGTCGCAATGGGAGCCGCTTGACACGTCAGTCTTTGGGAGAAATGTATGCGCAGCCCAGGTCTGCGCTGGGCTCATGGGCGATGTGCGTGGTTGGTCCAGTTTCTTTTGCAGCAATCCCAATATCTCTAAGAACGTGTCTAACTGAGCCGTTTCTGCGACATCGACTGCGAAGTCCACGAGTGCTTCTAGAACCTGAACATTACCCTCAACTTCTATCCTTTCAAGCAAGATCGCTGCACTTTGAGCTGCGACATCGCTCGGACAGAGCAGCTGAACGGCGTCGTAGGTCTCCCGTAGAACCTTGATCGCTAGCAGTCGAATCGCGTTCGGCCTCGTTGTGTCATGCAGGGTCCCAGCTGCGACCTGGCGAGAGACTTTCAGCCAGTCGCTGTGGGACGGGTTCAGAAATCGCTCTTCGGCAAAATACTGGATCATCTTTTCGGCAAGCGGGTCACTCAGCCGATCTGCGCAGGAGAGGAAGACATCCATGACTCCATCCTTCTGCACGTGATCCATGGCAATGCTGATATGGTCTAACTTGAGAAACACTCGAAAGATCCTATCGTCTGCAGAACGACGACCCGCTTCGGCCCTGGATGCTCGCGGGGAGTGGGCGTGTGGGCCAATGTCCTCGTCGTGAACTTTGTGACTCGCACTGCCGTTCTCCAAAACCGGGCTCCCTGGTACGTGCGGATCCTTGTCACCAACTGTAGAGCTCTCCCCAGACCCAGTCAACCGAGCACGGTAACGGTCGTCGTCTCGCTCGGCGCAAACTCGGATGATCTCCAACATGTCGCTCAAATCTGCCTCAGCCAGCAACGCGTCCCGCATGGTGTCTTGCGACAGGATCGAGTCTATTAGATCAATAACGAAGGACTCCTGTGTGGCATGCGGCTCTTTGATGGAAGCTCTGAGGGCAGGGAAGATCAGCGACATTGGGACCTTTGGCAGGTCACCATTGCCATCTTCGATGACCAGCTTCTGCAGGACCTGCATGGTGCCCCGGTAGGTGCCGCTTTGGCGGTTGATGGTGGATGGGCCGTCTCTGAGAGTGTGCAGGAGAGACATGATGGCAGCCTGGCCGATGTGCGATCTGAAGAGATTGCTCAGCGTGTTCCAGGTGCGCTCTTCCAGACTCGCGATTTGGCGGTGGATGGCACAGAGCACGCCTACACTCGTTCTGAGAACGTTGATGGGAACGTGGACAAAGGTGATGATGGTGTCGAAGAGCTTTATGCAGTTGTCCATGTCGGTCTCCTGGGTGGTGTTCTGGCAGATGTGCATGACGCGTTCGAGGATCTGCTCCAGGTTGCCGTCGGTGAGAATCCTGGCATTGAACTTGCAGACGTCGGTGGCGTACTGGAAGATGCGTCCTAGGTTCTCCGTCTCCTGCAGGGGCTTGTCCGCGTTGCGCTTGCCGTTCGTTTTCCGGTTTGCGTTGAAGGCGTCGCGGCTGGCCTGGAAGCAGACATCGAGGGCGTTCAGGATGAAGGGCACGATGTTGGACTCGCAGGCGGCGATGTTCTTGCCGCCGTTGGTCAGGGTCGAGACGATGTCCAGGCGCCACTGGAAGCAGCGGGTGGTGCGGCGGTAGGAGGCGGCGTCGAAGATGATGGTGCGCTCGACGGGGGTCAGCTTGGGGTCCTGGGAGATGCTGCGCAGGAGCTTGTAGCCGGCCTCGGCCACGTCGTCGGGCTGCTCGAGCAGGACCAGGTCGCTGGCGGCAGACCACAGGGTCAGGATGTTCTGCAGGGGGTACTCCTCCAGGATGCGGCAGATGGCCTCGACAGCGTCGGCGCGCTCCAGGAATGGGCGGCTCTTGTCCAGCTGGGCGATCAGCGCAGGCAGCTCCGGGGGCCCGCCCGTCACATCGGGCCCGACGGACTCGCTGGCGACGTGGGTGATGCGCTGCAGGCTATCGTCGGCTGAAGGAGCGCTGGCCATGCTTGCCGGCGGCAGCGAGCTCACGGACAGGGCGCGCACGGGATTCACAGGCGGCGGCGGCGGCAGCGGGTCGGCGCGCGGCTTGCTGCCGGTGAGCCTGCGGAAGGCGTTGAGGATGTCGTAGGACGAGGCGCGGCGGTCGGCGGTGCGGGGGTCGAGCTGGCCGTGCTGGACATGCGCGACATGGTCGGCGGCGGAAGGCATTCGAGCCACGGGGCGCTGCGGGCGCGCGGTCGGCAGGAGAGGCGCGCGGCCTACGGCGAGGCACTGGGAGACAGCGCGGAGGGCAGGTCGCGGGGGCGCAGACGCGCGGTGGCGGTCATGGGCGACGACGGGCGACGGGGTGCGGACGGCCCATGGACTCTGCGGGCGAGGCGACGGCGGCGGCGAGCGCTGGGGGGTCTAGCGCAGGACAGCCATGGGTGCGGGCGGACGGCGGCGTCGAGGGGCGACAGATTCTGGCGCTGAGCCGCCAGAATCTGGGGTTGTGGCGTCGCAGAGCTAGCCCTGCACGCACATGGCAACCCAGCCCAAACAATCAGATTCGCGCCGCTCTGCCTCTCTGTCGCCCGCACCGCACCACACCGCGCACCACCACGGGTCACCATGGCCGCCGACATGTCCACGCTCTCCAAGCTGCTCGAGGCCAGCCTGGACCCGCGCCAGAACAAGCAGGGTGCGTCTCCCCCCTCTGCTGCCCCCCGCCTGCCCCTCGTGCACCACCACTGACACTTTCCAGCCGAGCAGGCCATCACGCAGGAACAGGCCAAGCCCGGCTTCTCGCTGGCGCTGCTGCACATCGTCGCCGCCGACTCGTTCCCCGCCACGGTGCGCCTCGCCAGCGCCCTCTACTTCAAGAACTTCATCCGCCGCAACTGGGTCGACGAGGACGGCAACTACCAGCTGCCGCGCGATGAGGTCGTCGCCATCAAGCAGGAGCTGATCGGCCTGATGGTCGCCGTGCCGCCCAGTCTGCAGGCCCAGCTCGGCGAGGCCATCAGCGCCATCGCCGACAGCGACTTCTGGGAGCGCTGGGACTCGCTGGTCGACGACCTCATCTCGCGCCTGACCCCCGACAACTCGGTCGTCAACAACGGCGTGCTGCGCGTCGCACACTCCATCTTCAAGCGATGGCGCCCGCTGTTCCGCTCCGACGAGCTGTTCACCGAGATCAACCACGTCCTGTCCAAGTTCAGCACGCCCTTCCTCACCCTGCTGCAGAACACCGACGCCCTCATCACCCAGTCGCAGGGCAATCCCGAAGCTCTGAAGAGCGCCTTCACCACCCTCGACCTGATCATGAAGCTGTTCTACGACCTGTCGTGCCAGGACCTGCCGCCCGTCTTCGAGGACAACATGCCCGCCATCTCGTCCATCATGCACAAGTACCTGACCTACGACAACCCCGCCCTGCGCACTGCCGACGACGACGAGTCAGGGCCGCAGGAGTACGTGCGCGCCGGCATCTTCGAGGCCCTGATGCTGTACATCCAGAAGTACGAGGACGCCTTCGGCGCCCAGCTCGGCCCGTTCATCGAGACGTCGTGGTCCTTCCTCATGACCGTCGGCCTGGAGACAAAGTACGACATCCTGGTCAGCAAGGCCCTGCAGTTCCTCACCGCCGTGGCCTCCACACACCACGCCGAGAACTTCAACAACCAGTCGGTCCTCGTGCAGGTCATCGAGAAGGTCATCCTGCCCAACCTGACCCTGCGCGAGTCGGACGAGGAGCTGTTCGAGGACGAGCCCATTGAGTTCATCCGGAGAGACCTGGAGGGCTCCGACAACGACACCCGCCGGAGGGCCGCCACCAACTTCCTGCGCCAGCTCATGTCCAAGTTCGAGGGCCTCGTCACCAGCACGTCGCAGACCTACGTCGACGCCTACCTCCAAAACTACTCCCAGGACCCGGCAAACAACTGGAAGTCCAAGGACACAGCCGTCTACCTCTTCACCGCCATCGCTGCCAAGGGCACTGCGACAGCCGCCCAGGGTATTCTCAGTGTCAACGAGAACGTCAACGTGCTGGACTTCTTCCAGAAGCACATCGCCTCCGACCTGCAAGCCCCTGACGCCCACGCCATCCTGAAGGTCGACGCCATCAAGTACCTCTACGTCTTCCGCAGCCAGCTGTCGCCGGACCTGTGGCGCGCTGCCTTCCCACTCCTCGTCAACAACCTCGGAAACGAGAACTACGTCATCCACACATACGCTTCGATTGCTGTCGAGCGTGTCCTGTTCATGACAGACGACAACCGCCAGCCTATCATCCCCAAGGGCGACGTCGTCGGCTCGTCCAAGGACCTCCTCACACATCTGTTCAAGCTCATCACCAAGGACTCTGCGCCTGAGAAGATCCAGGAGAACGAGTTCCTGATGAAGTGCGTCATGCGCGTGCTCGTCTTCATCAGAGACGGCGTGCTCCCGATCTGCGAGAACATCCTGATGAACTTCATCGCCATCATCAAGGTCATCAGGCACAACCCCAGCAACCCCCGCTTCCAGTACTACCTGTTTGAGGGTCTGGGTGCTCTGATCCGCTTCGCTGCACCAACCCACCCCGAGGCGTTCGAGAACAAGCTGTACGAGCCATTCGCGACATGCTTGTCCGAGGCTATTGAAGAGTTCTCGCCGTACATCTTCCAGCTGTTCTCGGCGCTGCTGGAAGCCAACCCTTCCGGCCAGCTGACCGACTACTACCGCAGTCTGTTCTCCATCATCATCCAGGGAGCTGTCTGGGACCAGCGCGGCAACGTGCCTGCGCTTGCTCGTCTGTTGAGTGCTATGATCACGCGCGATGCGGAGCGTATTGTGGCCGACAAGCAGCTGGAGCCGATTCTCGGTATCTTCCAGAAGCTCGTATCCACCAAGGCGCACGAGTCGCACGCCTTCGAACTCATCGAGGCCGTCGTCACCTACCTCCCGGCCGAGGCCCTGCAGCCCTACTTTGTCACCATCCTGCAGCTCATGCTGACGCGCCTGTCCAACATGAAGACCGAGAACTTCCAGCAGCGCTTCATCGCCTTCTACCACCTCGTCTCCGCGCGCCAGGACAAGGGGCTCGGCGCGGACTTTTACATCAACGTGTCCGACCAGGTGCAGCACGAGTTCGTATTCCCACCACTTTTGAAAGCACCAGCTAACCCAAACAGCATCTTCAAACCCATCTACCTCACCGTCATCCTCCCCGACACCCAGAAACTCGCCCGCCCAACCGACCGCAAGACGGCCGTCGTCTCCTTCACCAAAACGCTCTCGGACAGCACCGCCTTCGTGTCGCGCTACCCCAAGGGCTGGGCCCTGACCACCCAGCGCCTGCTCGAGCTGCTCGTCAACCCGCCCGTGCCCTCCGCCGCCGACGACATCATCCCCGACGCCGACGTCGACGAGGTCGGCTTCGGCGTCGGCTTCACCCAGCTCAACACGTGCAAGAAGGCGCCCCGCGATCCGTTCCCCGAGGTCAGGGACGTGAAAGTGTGGGTCGGCGAGTGGCTGCGCGATGCGGATAAGAGGCAGAGTGGTGCTGTGGGGAGGCTCGTGCAGGAGCGGCTTGGGCCGGAGCTGCAGCAGGCGCTGTCGGCATATCTGAATTAGATACTACTAGACGCAGGAGGGGCGGTTAGGGGCCAGGGGGCAGTGAGTGCGTGAGTGCAAGGCCGCCGAGTGAGTGAGTGAGCGAGCGAGTGAGCGAGTGATCAAGCACAGCACGGGCGAAAAGTTGGACTGCAGATAGACGCGCTAGACACGAGATGCCATGATACCAGGATCCGCGAGGCGCTTTGCACAAGCCCCGGACCACCAAATGCGCGCCTCTCATATGTACTCCGGCCGTGATGTGATGTGATGTGATGTGTACATACCACGCTCCTCACTTTGCAGGCGTGCTGAGCAGCGTGCTGAGCAGCGTTGTCGCGCAGTGGGCTGTGGCTCCGTGCTTCACGCGGGCTTCACGCAGGCGTCTCGGGCGCTGTAGATGGACGTTTGCATACGTCTAGTGCTATATTCAATGAACGACACGCGCCTGAACGCCGGTGATGCGGTTGCCATGCTCGAGAGACGGTGCGAGCAGGCCTGACAAGACTCTCCAACCCTCCAACACCCTCCAACATTCTCCAACACCCTCCACCGCCTACAGCACCTCCAACCTAACAGCAGCCCCCGCCCCACCCCTGCTGTCTCCCCTTCTTCGCCGCCTCGTTCATCCCCAGACTCAACCCCGCGCGGTTACCGCCCCCAGCGCCAGGCCCCTTGACCCCGCTCCGGCGGTCATTAAGATCATACTTACCGGCCTCGATATTCTGATAGATGCGCTCCGCAACCTCGAGAAACGCCGTCTCCACGCCCTCCCCGCTCTTCGCCGACGTCTCGACGTACTGCATGACGCCGTTGGCGGCGCACCAAGCCTCGGCCTCGTCGCGCTGGACCTGGCGCTTGTTGGCGGCGTCAGCGGGGGTATCAGCACCAGACACTGTAGATGCGGGCGCGAGATCGGATTTATTGCCGACCAGCACGACCACAATGCCGTCTTCCGCGATCTGCCGCAGATCGTGCAGCCAGCTCGTCGCGCTGAGAAACGTGTTGCGGCGCGAGATATCGAAGACTAGCAGCGCGCCCGATGCGCCGCGGAAGTAACTCCTCGTAATGCTCTTGTAGGTCTCCTGGCCCGCCGTGTCCCACAGCGAGAGCTTCATGTGTTTCTGCGCCGGGTCGCGGGCGGCGTCTTTGGCGGGCGCGGGGGCGGTCGCGGCATCGGGGCGCGAGGGGTCGTTGATGCGCAGTGCATGTGAGGCGGGCGGGCCCACGGGGACGATGCGCGAGCCGAATTCTACGCCGATGGTTACGTCGTGGTGCGGGGAGAAGCGGCCTTCGCAGAGGCGCACGGTGAGCTGGGGGTGTCAGTCGGGGCGGGCGTATGTGGGTATTGGAGGCGCACGCTGGATTTTCCGCAACCGGAGTCGCCCAGCGAGACGATCTTCGCGATGTAGTCCCAGGGCTGGGCCATTTCGGCGCCGGGCTCTGCGCGGCGGGCGAGGTGTGGGGAGGTGGGCGCGGGCGCGAGGCACGGGGCAGCGCAATGGGCGGGGGTCGAGGGCCGGCGGGTGTTGTGTTGGGCGCAGACGACAAGGTGTTGGTTTTTGGGCGGTCAAACGGCTGGTGCGTGCTGCTGGGCGCTGGTGGCGACGGTGTAGATTGCAGGATCGAGGTCGAGGGCTGGCATGTCATAGCTCTTGCTCCACAGGAAGTCACGTCTTGCGAGGCCGGCCTGGCGCAAGCAACGGGCACGGCCGTGTTGTACAGCACTGCGAACGGACGCTCTGATAGCGCTTGTTGACCGCAGAGTATAGTTCATTGCTTTCTCGTTATCAAGTGTTGGTTGTTCCATCTGTACCAAGTGCACCTACACCCTCACCAAGCGCCCCCAGCTGTCCTAGTCCTCGTAAAAGCGTGGCCCTGTAACCGCCACCCAAGACCATTTATCTTTTTATTCCTATTTTACTCCAGACCCGTGCACAGCACCTCCCGGTGTTGACGTCCTTATCTCGTGACGTCCAGCGTGACGTTGATACCCGGTGATGCACAATCGATAGCTTAGCGTGACTAGGTCCAGTGCGGTCAACGGCACGGGTACTTCGCGGTGCTCAGCTACGCAGCTTACGCTCAGATCCTAGGACCTATGTCGTGCTCTCTGCTTAGTTAACCTAGACTCTGTTTATATTGCTTCTGGCAGCTTCGTGCGCCACACCGACCAGCCGCCGCATGTCTCCCAGCTCCGTCATCCGCTCGCTGCCTCACCGTCGATCCTCCGCCTCACTGACCGCTCGCCGGCGGACTGAGTCAACCTCGCCCTCCAGGCTGCACCCGCGATAAAGGCGCCGCGGTCTGGCAGCTGCAGACCAGACTCCGACATCTAGCCCGCCATGTTTTCCGAGTGTAAGCCTCCCACGCCTTATCAGCACATGTGACGCTGTCTCGAACGTGCCGCGCGCTCGTGTGACTGACCCGCGCAGATGCCTCCAAGTTCCTCTCCCAGTCGCAGTCGCGCCTGTCACTGGGCCAGCCCGAGCCGGGCTCTGCGCGCAACCCTTCAGACCACCAGCGCCCGTCGTCGCGCGCCGCCCAGGCCTACCTCCAGCGCCGCAACATGCCGAACCCGTACAACTCCCAGGCCCTGTCGCGCTTTGCCTTTGCATCGCGCACCTCCAACGCCCCTGCGCCGCTCTTCTACTCCGCCACCGACGACTTCCGCGAGGAGGACGATCATGTCGAGCACGACCGCGAAATGGCCGACCACTACGCCCTGCAGCGGTCGCGGCGCCAGTTCGGCGCAAGCAACCTCTCCGAGTCGTCGGAAGTCGAGGACGACGGCGTGCACAGGTCCGACCACACAATAGACGCCGACCGCGACGAGAACCACGGGCCCGACTACGGCCTGGGCCGGGGCATCAAGAGCTCGTGGATCGGCGACAAGCCAGCCCGCGGGCGCTCCACCACCACAAATAGATTAGAAGACGAGGAGCGAGACTCCAGCGTGCCTCTGTCCGAGTCGACAGAGCCGAGCAGCAGAGGGAATGGGCGGCTGGTGGACGTCGAGCTTGCCACCGACCGGGGGAGCGACGAGGAGCTGGACCGACAGGAAGCCTTCGCACACAAAGACGAGCCGCCGCCGTCGTACCAGCAGTTCCGGAACATGCCCCGAAACAAACGTCTCCGCAGTCCGCTCCGAACGACTCTCTCCGTGCCGCAAGAAACCGACGAAGACGTGCTGCTCGGGCGCTCACGGTCGATAAGTCCAGACCGTCAGACCGTGCCAGACATGGTGCCGGAGAATCCTGTGGCGCCTCCGCGACACAACTTCTTCTGGGCCGAGCTGTTCGTCATCGTGCAGTGCGCCATGATCGGTATCTGGTTCATCTCCTTCCTGCAGGAATCGCCGCCAGGCAAGAAGAATCCGCTCGGCGATACAGTCTACACTGTCCTCCAGTCGTCCTTCCACCTCATCGGGATATACTCGCTCGTGTCGGTCATTGTTGGGTTGCTCTGGTTGTCGCTACTACGCTCCTTCGCCCGTCCTCTGGTGTATCTGATGCTCGTCGCGGTCCCCATCATCTCCTTCTCGTTCTGGCTGTACCCGTTCATCTCCAGCTTGAAGGGCTCGTGGCACGGCACCAGCACACAAGACAAGGCCATGCGCTGGCTGTCGTTTGGCCCGCTCTTGCTAGCCATCTTCTGGGTCTACACTGCGTTCAAAGCACGGCACTCGCTGCACAAGGCGATCAGCATGCTGGAATTCTCGAGCGATATATTAAGGGCACAGGCACCACTCCTCCTCGTCGGCGTCGCAACCCTCGCTGCCGTCCTCCTCTGGTCCTGGCTGTGGATCCTGATGTTCACGCGCCTCTTCCTCGGTGGCCACTTCGCCAGCACCAAATCCCGCTGGATCATCGACACAAGCACCTGGTGGCTCGGCGCCGCCTTCTTCCTCAACTACTTCTGGACCCTCGGCGTCATCGCCGGCGTCCAGCGCGCCACCACCGCCGCCACCGTCTCCCAGTGGTACTTCCACCGCAACACCACCCCGTCGCCCCCGCCGTCCACCGTCGTCCAGGCCTCGCTCCACCACGCCTCCTACACCATGGCCGGCACAATCTGCCTCTCGACCCTAACCGCCCTCGCCGTCCGCCTCCCCCTCATCCTGCTCCCGCGCCGCCTCGCCGCCCTCGCCGCCTCCTGCGCACACACCCTCCTCCCCTCCCCGCTCACCGCCCTCACAAACCCGCTCGCCCTGACATTCGCCTCCATCCACGGCGTCCCGCTCGCGCCCGCCGCCCGCTCCCTCTCGCAACTCACCTTCCTCGCCCCCTCGCCCACCACCACCCTCGGGCCCGCCTCCTTCAGCCCCCACGCCACGCCCACCCTGCAGTCCTACCGCCTCGCCAAACTGCTGCTGCACGGCATCCGCTACCTGCTCACCCTGACCCTCGGCTTCGGCGGCTGGGTCTCCGCCGCCCGCGTGCTGGCGCTCGGCGACTCGTATCGGGGCAGCGCGTATGCGTATGTCGTCGGTCTGATCAGTGCGGCGATTGGGTGGGGCGCGCTGGGCGCCATGGAGGGCGTGCTGGGGGGCATTCTGGATGCGCTGCTGGTGTGCTGGGGGAGCGAGGTCGGGCGCGATGGGAGAGGGGAGGTAAGGTACTGTGTTGATGCCGGGAGGCTGTTTGGGGAGGAAGCGGGGCGCGGGCGGGGGCGGTTCGAGGTGTAGATGTAGATGTAGGTGTGGTTGGGTTGCATTCTGGTGTTTGGATCAATCGCATTGGATTGACATTGACATTGATATTGACATTGTTGTTTGGGTGCTGGAATACACGCGAGGGGCGTTGGGGCGTTGGGTATACCACGCGCGGCGCAGGCGTCCTGTGCCGTGTGCGTTTCTGTATGCGAATCGAATTGCTTAGTATCTATCACATCACTACGTGCCATTGCGCGCAATCCACTGCGATTCCACAATCCAATGTGCATTCAACACGCAGACCTCCTGCACTGCACTGCACTGTACTCTACTGTACTCTATCGTACCCTACTCCTCCTCCCTCCTAGCAACAAGCACACACCCCTCCCCAACCCACCTCCTCAACCCCACCTCCCCGACCACATCCCCCCCCTGCAACAAAACCGCGGTATCACTCCTCCCCCTCCCCCCCTCCCTCCCCCCCTTTCCTCCCTGCTCCTCACCCTTCACACCCTCCAGCACCTCCCCCTCCTCAACCCCCACCCCGACCCCAAAAACGCCCGCACACAGCGCCACCACCCCTATTTTCGCCTCCAGCGTCCCCCCAGGCGGCAAGACAGGGAGACGGCGCTGCAGCACGCCGGTCCAGGACAGGCGCTTGTCGAGGTCGAGGGCGAGGTGGTGCGGGAGCGCTTTCAGGTGGGGTTGGAGGCGGAGGAGCGGGGCGATGGGGCGGGGGGAGCGGTTTTTGAGGGAGGTGGTGAGGGTGAGGAAGGTGTTTGTTGGGGCGGAGAAGGAGGAGGGGCTGAGGCGGTGGACGGCGGGAGCGTCTGGGGAGGCCGCGGGGGCGGAGGCGGAGGTAGAGATAGAGGTAGAGGTAGAGGGGGTATCGACATCGACATCGACATCGGAGGCAAGCGCCAGCGTCATCGCAATCCCCACATCCGGCAGCCTCAGCGCATCGACCATGCGCGCACTCAGACGCAGCGAGCGCAGATCGATAGCGCCGGCGCGCGACCCAGCGGGCTCGGCCCACGCGCCGCGGACGAACTGCAGCAGCGCGTCGCGGTGCCAGAAGGCCTCGCGCGTGGCGCGCTCCGTCTCGGGGGAGATTTTGCTCGTGCTGACGACGAACTGGCGCTGGTTGGCGGCGTTGAGCGAGGGCACGGCGGCGTGCGGGTCCGCGATGTAGATGCGCGGCAGCGCGATGGCGAGGCGGTGGACGTGGCCCGGCTGGATGACTTCTGTGACGGTGGCGGCGTGCGCCCAGGGGTCGGAATCGGGGTCGGAGTCGGAGGAGGGGGTGAGCGAGGGTGGCGGGCGCACTTGTAGGGTGGTGGTTAGTGGGTTGGGCCAGGAGTTGCGCAGGTCGAGCAGCATCAGGCAGTATTCGTTGCCGTGGCCGAGGGTGCGCATGTGCTGGAAGAATTTGCGGTGGTTGCTGCTGGTCTTGTTGAGGAGTTCGCTCGATAGTGATGCGGTTGCGGACTGCTCGTCCTGGCTTGCGGGCTGCTCGTCCTGGCTTGACCACGCAAAGTCGTCGGAGAGCGGTACTATATCAGGACGCTGAAGCTGAACGCTGGCGTTTACTGTGATCGAGATAGGTACCGACACCTGTCGAGTGAAGAATCGGTCCTGTACTTCAGACCGTCGCTTGCCGAGGTGTGCGTAGTTGATCTGGATGACAGCATCTGTCAGGCGCGTCCTTCCCACGACTTCAACGGTAAAGTCTGCTTCTGAGCCAGGCGCAATATTGAACGACTCATCCTCATCATCCCTGCACCAGCGCATCGGCGGGAAGCGAGCTAGCTGGGTTTCCAGCTCGTGCATCTCAGCAGCAGGCAGGCCCTTTTCTGTGAGGGCAGTTTGCATTGCTGTTGTTGCAGAGTCCTGGAATGTTATATGCACAAAGTCGACCGCTGTGGTCACTGACGTGTTCTTGACAGTCACTGTAAACTGTCTGCTCTCTCCCTCCAGAACCATCAGCGCGGACTGAGGTAGAGACACCTTAGATACGGTGATGATGGGCTGCTCGGGGATGACGCTGAAGGTCAGCATCTCTGGCTGCGGTGCAGATGGTGCCTGCCTTGCAATTGTAGGATCCACTGCTGTCGATGGTCGGGTAGCTGGCGCGCCCAGACAGGCCTTGAGCCCGATACGCTTCATCTTCGCTTCCCTTGTTGGTCTCCAGGGCTGCGGAAAGATAGGAAACAAGCGCTCACTGCACCCGATGATTTTGATATAACACCCAATAATCTTCATCGACCCCGACGACAGCGCTCTGCCCGTCACCTGGAACTTTTGTGTTCGATAGGGGCCTAGGAGGAAATTCTCTTCCTTGCCGACAAACTCGAGGCCGTCTGCCGCGATTCTCAGGGACTGCACTTCGAGTTCGAAATCGTAAGGGTTCTGCAGCGCTAAGACAAAGCGATAGTCCTCGTTGGCCACGAGTATGGTCTCAGAGGCGCCAGTCTGGGGCTTCTTCAGCCAGGGGTTGTGCAGAAAACGGACCATTTTTCTCGCATTTCGCCAACTGTAGCTCTGCGGGGCGATGTTGCGTCAGTCTCAGAGGCATTGGCTCCTCTAAGATGAACAGACCGCGGAGCAGAAAGTCATCCCAGTACTCAGTCTCCACTCGCTGCACACCGAGCTTGCCTGCCGCCGCGACTGTGCGAGGTATGTTCGAAAACAGCCTGGCTTGCTCCTCCCGCGAAAGCGAGACAAACACATCAGTACTATTCGGCCTCGGTGCTGTGCCGGGTCCAGCAACGCGTAGCATCAATGAGGTGAAATGGAGCACCCCATTGAAATCAGGCAGGGCTTCGCAGAAGTTGAGGCACATCCGCAGAACCTCCAATTTCAAGCTCATGCTTCCAAATGATTTCAGCGTTGATATCTTCAAGATGTGGTCGATAAGACGCTGGCTAGTGGCATCATGGGATGAGTCCAGCGTTCCTGGAGTTGGTGCGGCAAAGAACGAACCCTTCGAATTGGGTATGCCGTAAATTCGCCCAAGCAGGCCAAGGAACTCTTCAATGCCGTTCTCTACTTCAGCCTCACCAAGATGGAGGGCTCCAGCACCAGAAGGATGACCGCCCACCATGTTGAGCGCAGCGAGACCAGCGGCAGGATGGACGCCCATCTCAGCGGCTCCGATCTTGCGAGCCTGCACGAGGCCGGGGATTAAAGAGGTGATGAACTCTTTCATCACAATGGCTTTCTTGCGCTGCAGGCCCAGGGATGCGAGCACGGATGCAACGCCTGCCAACACCAGGACTCGGTCTGTAGGGTTCATTCCTGATGTCTCAACGGGACCAGGAAGAGCTCTAAACAGCATCGTAGCAATATCATTGCGGGTGGGGTGAACGCTCAGTCTCGGGACCGAAAGCCTCGGCTTTTGTACGTAGGGCGTATTGCGAACCAGATGCTGGAGAGAATCGTAATCAAGATACCCAGCAGAGAGATTCATTGCGGCCAAGAGCTTCGAGAATCTTATGACACATTCAGATAGTGCCAGAGGCGGCATAGCTTCGCCTGCAAAGTTCGCCGCTCGGCTGTACATGTTCAATATCATGTTTACCAAGTCTGGAAGTAGATGGTTGAGGCTTTCAAGAGCCATAGCATGGCTAGAAGGCCGGCCTGATGCCGTCATATCAGACACGCTATTCGTAGGCGTGTGGTCGGGTGATTTAGACGATTTGTCGTATATGGGAAAGCATATTTGAGGTATCTGTCCGTGATTAACACTGTGTCTGCCTCGGCGTGAGACGACTTACCTGGAAATCCATTCCCGACCACGAAAACAACAACAGACAGACCATGATATTTTCCAGGGCTTTGGCTTGCCACAAGTGATCACTATAAGCTCGAGCTCTAGTAGCACCATCCGTGAGCTCTCGCATGGCTTCGTGCCAATGACCAGCGCACATGTATAGAGAACCAATAACGATGCTCACTCTTCCGCGGCCCTTGTTCCGGGCTCGCTCTCCGACCCCGCCAGACCCAAAACCTTGGATAGACACTCTGTCGGCGCTGGCATCTCTGGTCTTTGTTGCGGGGGTATTCTGGGGCGGTGAAGTCGGGTTATTCACACCCGGAATCTCATCAAACGTAGTGGGGGGTGTACGCATTTCTTGACTGGAAGGTGAGCCAGTTCTGGGGTTGTCTGTTGACAGCGAGCTTCCGGATGACGATGGCAACACAGGCATCGACATGCGATGGAAATCCTTGGACTGTGCACCGGACACAGGTGACTCTGGTCTGCTTGCTGCAGGCGTCTGCGAAGCACGTCGTGAGAACTGAGCTGTGCCGGTTTCAGGACTGGCCCAGCTGGGAGCATTGTCTGCCAATCCGCTGTTCGAGGCTGGTGATGCAATAGTAGGCAACGCTTGAATAGAACGAGCAAGAGTCGTCATTTCTGCCAACAAGATCGAGGTTAGATCGCATATGATAGTTTTTAGGGTCGTTGTCTTCAGGTCTGCCATCGGAGGTATGAAGAGGGTCTCCTCTGGAGACAACCACGGATGCCGAGTGGGAGATGCAAACTCAAAAACCATCATGCAGTGGTGGTATGCTTTCGGAAATTGCTCTCTTAGGTCATCAGTCACTGAAGCTAACTCCTGTGCATCTTCATCATCTGGCGTGGGCACGACATGCGCGCTATCGTCATCACGTGACTTGTTAAGCCACGGATACTCTGTCGCGTCTGCGATGCCAATCACCAGCAGAGGCTCTCGGAATTGCTCAAAGGGTGATAGAGACAGCTGCGAAGCTGAAGGCAGCGACGTTGACAAGTCATATAGAAGGGTTCCATTGGGAAATGCAAGAGGAGAGAACATATCTGCACGGCGCCAAGATCAGTAATTGTCGGGCCTCAGGCGGGTTCAAGGGCTCGTACTCCTGTCTGGCCGAGGATCGGGACTAACATCTCCAAGTCGGACCAGCGATTGTTGACGCAGAAGGTCCACAAACGCTAAAAAGCGCATGCGCCTGATGCGGCCGACCGGGAGAAGCTGCACTTTGATGCGCGCAGGGGCGATGAAGTCCATCGGGGAGAGGGGCTCGGCTGCCATCGCCACATATGAGTCTTGTACGCGACTTGGCGGCCGAGAATAATATGTGTTACCGCAAGTCGAGGACTCTGATGGCCTTCTGATGCATCACGATACTGTTCGGTGTACGGTCAAGGACCAGGGAGTTTGGGCTACATGGCGGTCACGGCCGCCTGCAGTACTAGCCCCTTTCCGCGTTTAGCGCGAAACGCCACCGGCAGTGCTCCTGGTACCTACAGATTGCTGCGTGAGACAGGCAAACCTCAGTCTCAACATCACAGCCTGCGCCCGCGCCTCTTTCATTCTCACTTCCATTTTGCATAGCGCTGCATAATTTGGGGCTTTGTCATAGCTCTTCTATTACCTTCCTGCCCATTCGGTGCTTGGCCTTGCCACAGTCACCGTGACCAAACGCAAACCTCCAACGTCACACACTGTATTAGTGCAAGGCGTACCCTACAACTAATCTTCACCAGTATCTATCTGGTGCAGTTGTTTTCTTGTTAAAATACATTCGAGCAGCGTCAGCAGGCCAAGTATATATTCATCCACGACTGCCTAGGAGGCAGAGGCTGTGAGGCCGTGATATCTGCACTTAGCAAGAAACGCATTCGCCGTAATTCGATCGTGATGGCTACGATAGATTTTGCGCGGTTGCGCAATCAGACGATGGCTGATGGCCTCGACAGCGAGGTCACAGTCAACACTAGGGCTCTGATAGACAAGGTCCTAGCCCGATACTCAAGCGAGCATACCACCTTGCGCGAGTTGATTCAGAATGCTGCCGATGCGAAAGCCAGCACCGTCACCATCAGGCTGGAGACAGACCCCTCATTAAACGTCCCAACACCCCAAGGAGCGGAGGATCCCGTACTTCTCAGACATAAGATCCAGAATCACACCCTAAAGCGCCTGGTGGTGACCAACAACGGCCAAGCATTTTCTCCCGCAGATTGGAAAAGACTGAAGAGTATTGCAGATGGTAACCCTGACGAGACCAAGATCGGCGCGTTCGGCGTGGGCTTCTACAGCGTCTTCGCGGACTGCGACGAGCCTTTTGTAGTTTCTGGAGATAAGACCATGGCTTTCTACTGGAAAGGCAATACGCTCTCCACCAAGATAGCATCTGTTCCTGCAGATCACGATACGTCGTTGACCATCTTTTCTCTGGACTATCGACAAGCAAATCCGGCGTCACCGTCCTACAGCCCTTCAAAGCTGCCGAACATACCGACGCTTTGTCAATTTCTGGCAACCAGTCTGACTTTCGTCGGACTCGAAAGCATTGAGCTGCACGTAGATGACTATGTTGTTGCATCCTTCTCGAAGAAGATGTCCCCTCCCGAAGACATCCGAGTACCTCCCGGCCTCAAGACTGAGACGGAGGGTGGCCTCATGCGGGTCATCAACGTCACTCGACAGCACTCTCAGATAGACGCGGAGTGGCTGAATGTGATTGCTACCGCACAATTACCGCCGAAGAGGGCTGCAGATCTAGTGCAACAAGAAGTACGCAACGCGGGGACTACCTTGAGGAGCTTCTTCTCGAAATTCTCAGCTCCAGCTCCGCAGCCTGCTGCGAAAGCCGCAAAGCCAACTCCCACAGAAAAGCTTAGCTCGGACCAGGCCATTGCTGGTGAATCAAAGAGCACAATCTTCTTACAGTCCTACACTGTTGAAGCAGCCACCAAAGTGTCGCAGAAGTTTGCTGCCGAGATTGAACGATCAACGAAGAAATCTCCACCGAAGTCGACGAAGATTGCACTGTTGACTTCTCCGTACCAAGATCCTTCAGCCATGCTCTCCACCGGCTCTGGTAGTACTGCAGAAATGTCCGCAAAGATCTTTGCAGAAGTGCTGCCTACCAAATCTGGACGCATCTTCATTGGATTTCCAACTGCTCAGACGACTGGATATTTGGCCCACATATCAGCCCCATCACTCATCCCAACAGTCGAGCGTGAGAATGTTGACATGAACGCACGTTACATATCCACATGGAATATCGAACTCCTACGCGTGGCTGCCTTGGCTTGTCGGATCTCCTACGTTTCTGAGATGGCTGAGATTCAAGCTCGTGCCAAGGCGGAATCCATAGAAGCTTTGATTCCCCGGGCTGTCTACACACTGCAGCAGTATACTGCAAACACCTCACATCCTTCAACATCGCTTGGCGAGAGGATTGACGAGGCTTTTTGGAGCTGTTCTAAAGAGCGCTCGATTGCGATTCTATCGACTAAGGGAGTCATGGCCAGCAAGAATGTGCGTATGCCGGCCGAAACATTGAGCTTCCTGAACGAAGTGCCCATGGTACCCCAACAATTAGCCACTGAGGCTGTTGCTTTTATGCTCAATCTGCACAGGCGAGGCTTCATCACGGAGCTCACTATGCAAGACATCCGCCAAGGATTAGAGTCTCGCGCGCTCAACGAAGAGGAGCTGAGTGAGTTCATACGATGGTGCGGTGCGAAACTTGAGAGCGGCGAGATCGACATTCCTGGATCGCGCAGCCTATTCGAGAATACCGTCGCTAACGTCGATATTGTACCGGAAAAGAACTCGGGCAGGATCCTTGCTCTTGGAGACATCAGCACCTACGTCAACCCGGCCAGGATTACACCGACATTGCCCTTGCCATCTGACACGATCCCGTTCGCATTCACCAAGAACATGACTGCCAAGCAGCTGCAAATGTTTGGCTGGATCGAGCTATCGATGGTTCGGTGGCTCCGGCACCTTACGACGCCCCCACAGCTGGCCGAGTTTACTTCGTCTGAGACATTAGCTCTAGCGGTACTCAGTCTAGCATCGAAATGCTGGGAGCAGCTCGACGGTTCCTCGAAAGACACTGTTGTGAAGATTCTGACCCCACATGCCATCATACCCACCAAGGTAGGGCTGCGACGTCCACAAGAATCGTACTTTCCTACCGTCAAGCTGTTCGATGATCTCCCCACGGTGAAGCCTTTTGCTGGGTCGAAAGAGAAATTTCTGCTGGCTTTAGGTATTCGAAAGACTATCGACTTACCCATGGTCTTTGACAGGATGCGTAGCAAGGATACTGGCTCCGAAAAGGCATCTTGGAACCACGTGGATCTATTGAAGTATTTCGCTTCTGTCATTGATGAAATCCCAAAGAAGGATCTAGATCGACTGCGTGAAACGCCTTTTCTGCCTGGAGAGGGAAAGCTAGTGAAACCAGGACAGATGTTCAAAGCATCAGAACTCTACGCACCCGATCCGACTACCCTGTCACTTGGTTTGACGCAGATCAAGATTCCGTTTGAGTTTAAATCCAGTCTTCGTGAGGGGGCTCTCCTTCTGCGACTAGGTTTGAAGCAGTGGCCTGATTCTACCATAATGGCGAATATCCTTCACCGCGCTGGGTTGGCCAGTGATCAGAAGTTGTATCTTTTGGCCCTGGATTATTTCCTGCAAAACTACTACAAGAACAACTACGGTGCAGAAGTAGCCAAATTCGCAGCTCTGACTCTTGTAATCCTGCCGACAGAACAGGCTCCATTTCCGAATCTTGTTGCGCCGTTCCAATGTTACATGAACGAGAACGCAGCCTGCTTAGGCTTCTCTGTTCTGAGGTCGGATCTACGCCCACATGCTGAGAAGCTCGGAGTCAAGCGAGATCCTCCGATCGTAACATGTGTACAGCAACTGCTCAAGTCGCCGCCCAAGAGCAAGATTGATGCAGAAATGCAGTTCGCGTACTTTGCCAGCAGAGGTAGTGAGCTGGATCAGTCTCGTGGGCTTGTGGACAGCTTGTCGACTGCTAATATCGTCCCAATTTTCCGAGCATACTATCTGGACCCGACCTGCAGTGGCTTCCAGGACAACTCAAAGCGACAAACAGGCAAAACCGAGATGCGAATCCACCACTTCAATCCGCCGGAGCATGTGTTTGTCGGTCGCGACCAGGAATACCGCGGCATTCTCGACTATGTCCATTACGGTGCTGAGGCTACAGCCTTCTTATTGAAGATTGGAGCGAAGCATGAGCCAAATACGCGGGATCTTGCAGAGCTTCTGACCATCCAGCCAGGCCGCTTCCTCAACACCATTGGCCAAGAGAAGTATCTTGACCTGCTACGGAAGCTGGCTGAACATGCACCTGCGTTGTGGAAGGAAAAGGCGTTGATCGAGAGACTGGTGGCTTCCAGGATGCTGCTTGGTTACAGGGACATCAAGGAAGACTCTAAGAAGGAAGAATCCGTAGAAGATGACCTGGATGACTTCGATGAGCCAGGCGTGCATCGCGAGTGGTCGCTTAACAGCGCCCGGGAGATCGTTATTATTGACGATGTCAACCACCTCTACAGATTTCGCGACTACATCATTGCAGCACCGCAAGAAGAGGCTCTCGAAGAATTCTATGCACGTCTCGGTGCGCCAAAGATCTCAGACCTGGTCAAGACCAACCAGACAATTGGCGTCGTCGCTCGTGATCAGAGTCCTGCCATTCAGCTACGCAAAGACATATTGGAGCGCGCTAGACTATTTCTCCACGAGTACGAGCGAGATGGATCCTCGAAAGCTATAAGGCATGACGCGAAGTGGCTTGCGTCCAATCTGACTGTGCATTGCGTGTCGGATATCTCGATTCGCTATGCACTTGCAGAGCGCAACGTTACAACCTCGTCCAAGAAGTCTGCAATAATCGTCAAGATGCGGGCTGCTGGCTACGTCTTGAGTATCACGCCGAAGTACGACCTGTACGAAGTGTCAAAGGAACTGGTCCGGCTTCTGATTTCTCGACCTAAGCAGAACGACACCATCGCGCTGGAACGTATCCTGACAGAGCCACTGCGAAGGCTGCAACAAAAGGGTATCAACGTAGAACGGATTCTTCGTCGGAAGGAACACGAGGCCCGTATCGCAAAGCAGCAAGAGCTGGAGCACGAGCAGGAGGAACGAGACCGCGCGACGGAACAAGCAAAATCTGCTGTAGTAAGGGGAGCTGATACTGAGAACATGCCCCCACCGTCCACTCCGGAGAAGTCCAAAAATATGCCCGGTGCATTCGGCAACAGCCCAGACCACTCCACGGAAGTTGCCAACAACCGCCAGTCGATGGACAATGGTTTGATTGGAAATTGGGCGAAGAAGTTGGGTTTCAAGAACGCGCCCACACCCCCACCCGCTTCTGAACGCCAGGGCACTGATGGCCCGCAGATCGGTCGGGACATCCAAGCCACAAAGTCGAACATCCAGAACGCCATTAAAGAATGCAGGCCTGCTGGCCAGCAAAATATAAACACAAAGCACCACCAGGATCCCACGGAGCTTGACAGAGGCGGCTACTGCAACGGTGAGCAGTGGGAGAACCTGCACAAGGCTTTTTCTGTTCCGTTCAATGGCAGACACGTCGACATCTACTACGGTCGTGATGAAGCTGCACCGCCTGCAGAATTGCAGCCACTGCTCGGCAGCTTCCTCCCGCTCATCTTCGGGCTGACTGGCATATTCCAGGTCAACCCTGCGGCCGTCAACATCTTCCTTGACAGGAAGTCCAATACTGTCGCTTTCAATCTCAGCGGCAGTCTGTTCTTCAACCTTGCATGGTTCATAACCCTGCATGCGCCGGAATTTGACTCTCGTGAGGGCAGGCTGCGAGCGCTGGACAGCTGGTTCTTCACCTACTGCCACGAGCTGGCGCACAACCTGGTAGCAGACCACAATGCTAGGCACAATTGGTACAATCAACAGATTGCGATCGAGTACAGCCAACAGTACCGGGCGGCTTTGGAGGGATTCACGAGGAATCTCTTGATTTAATGACTGCATGTTTTGTTGTTCATGTTACAGGCGCCAGTTCACTCTTATGTAGAAGGTGCATAGCACGGCGTTGCCAGCAGACACGTCTGCAGCTTCCTTCCTAGACCGACTGTAAAGATTCCTTATCTTTCGATTCTCGTTAGTTGTGCCTTCCACATGTTTGCCTGCACTCCCTCGCTTCGTTTGCGCCTACGTCATCGAAGCCTAGAGCGAAGTGAGAGTGCAGGGCATATATAAAATCTTCACTCCCCGCTACTCCATCTCTCCTCCACAACTTCTACAATCTCACCAAGCTCTACAATATGAAGCTCGCAACCCTCGCCCTCAGCGTCTTTGGCCTCGCCAGCCTCACAGGCGCCCAGAACGGTAACGATGGCATGATCCAGGACAACCCCACCGGCCCGGTCGTGACCGATACCTTCACCACATCGTACACCAAGCCAGTGAACGCTTGCGTTCCTGTTCTAGTGTCTTCTTCATATGTTCGCTCAAACACTTACATGGCGCCTATTTTCTCCACGCCTGTGCACGATTGCACCTCTCTCCCCCTTCCGCCTATACCTAATCGCTCAAACACCTGGCTTCGGCCCACCGCCTCCTCCTTCAAGTGCTGGCACAACGGCTACCCGTGTCACCGCTCTCAGCGTTATGTCACCATGTTCGCTCGCGCGACGCCGGCGGCTGGCCCAGTCGCTCCTCGCGTCCCTCCACCAGAGTGGTTCAGCACGCGCACCGATGTTCCGCTTCCAGGCCATACCAACGCCCCTACCGAGACTGGTGACGATCGTATGGGTATCCTGCCTATTCCGTACTCGCTCCTCGAAGTCCCTGAGGAGGCTGTGCCCAGCGAGCCTGCGTACTCCGCGCTTCCAATCCACCACCCAGCGTCCGCGCAGCACAACGACCTGGCCGATCATTCTGGCGATGTCCATACCTCACTTCCTACTGAACCTCAAGTTGCGGCTCGCGGAGCAGGTGTGCCAGTTGACTGGTGGCGCGGCCCGGGAGAGGATGTCGTGCCTGAAGCTTCAGGTCCGGTGTTGAGTCAGGAACTGGTCGCCTCTACCACTGCCACCGTCACTGCTGCCTCATCAGGTCTTCCTGCTGTGGCCGCGGCTCATCCCACCACGGACCCGTGTTATCGCCACTACTGTCCCTCGGGCCAGCCGGTCGTGACGCCAGACACATCGATGAGCACCTGGACTTATCCTGATGTGCCCGCGGGAACTAGCCATGCGGATATACCTCCACTGGTGTCGATGGCCACCTGAAGTGCGGGTGCGTCATAGAAGTGTCGCGAAGGCGTTCTGAAAGCAATGATCATGGAACGATGAAGGACGGAGGATAAGCAAAAGCATTCATGCACTATCGAGCAGATATAGCTGAGAGTCTGGTACTCCAGCCAATCTTCCAGCAAAGCCCATAATATAGATCAACTTCACAATAAATAAAAGTATCTCACAATCTCCATCTCCATAAATGCATTGCTACGTGCTTCTCACAGCCCGAATCCCTCAAGCGGATACTCCACGCTCTCAATCGCCTCTGGATACTTCAACTCGCCCTGCCGCCGCACCTCGTCCATGACCTCCATAATCTGAATGCTCTCCTCCCATCCTATAACCTCACTCTCCAGCTTCCCATCCCGAATACACCGCGCACACTCATCCGCCTCCCAAAACATGCCATGGCCGCCCGGGATCTCAAACGTCTTGCGCTCGTACTCAAAGTCCGCAGGACGCCCCCTGCGCTCGCTCTTCGCCGGAGTCAGCGTGTACGCCAACGGCCTGTACGACGGCGCCGCGACACTGATATCCCCCAGCGTGCCCTGGATGCGCACGGGATCGGGCCCCGGATGCTCTAGATTCGGCTCATTCGAGACACGTATATTCGTCAGCGCAACTGCATGCGCATCCCCATTCCCGCCCTCCGCCGCCGTCTCGCGCCCCCCAACCCACGCATCGCGGAACTCCAAAAGCACGGCCGTCATCTCGTCGCACCCGGTCGCCGAGTACAAACTCATCGCGGCCTTGACGCGCGGCGCTTCCCGCTCCGCAGCGTCCTGGGCTTGCAGGTGCCACAGCACGCCAAACACCCACGTCAGACTGTACAGCCCGAGATCCAGCAGCGCGCCGCCCGCTAACTGCGTGTTCACCATGCGGTGTTCGGTGCCGAACTCCGACGCCACGCCGTTCCAGAACGACAGGTCCGCGTGCACGCGCTTCACGGTCCCGAGCCGGCCCTCCCTCACAAACCCCTGGATCTCGCGGAACAAAGGGAAGAACCGCGTCCACACGGCCTCCATGACAAACCGCTGCTTCTCTTTCGCCAGCGCATAGAGACGCCGCGCCTGTGCCGCGGTAACGCACACCGGTTTCTCGACCAGCACGTGCTTGCCCGCGTGCAGCGCCAGCAGCGCGTGCGCGTAGTGGTGCGAGTGCGGGGTGGCGATGTATATGATATCGACATTTTCATCGCGGACGAGGGCGGCGTAGGAGGCGTGCGGGGTTGCGGCGGGGACGCCGAGGGAGTGGAGGAAGGTGGTGGCGCGCGCGAGGGAGGAGGAGGATGCGGCGGCGGTTATGGTGTGGTGGATGTCGTGCACGGCGCGGGTTGAGGGGGGGACGAGGAGGTCTTTGGCGAAGGCTGGGGTGGGGTTAGGGAGGGGGTGGGGAGGGGGAAGGGGCAGGGGAGGAGGGGGGTACTTGTTGCGATTCCGCCGGTTGCTGGGGGAGTGTTAGTGGGATCGGTTGATATCTGGGTGGTGAGAGACTACCTAGGATGCCCCAGCGGAGGGTGAAGGGCTCAGACGTCATTGTGGTTAGTGTTTGGGGAAATCGACTTCAATGGGTTGACGGCGAGTGATCCATTTATATACAAGCATCGCGAGATGTGCGGAGGACATGGTCCGTACTGCTTTCTTGCAGTCAGATACGCAGGTACCCCGCTGTGGTGATGTCTGCGTGGGGTCGGCGGGACGGCATCTCGGGAAACCATCCGAAGACTGTCAAAAGAAGGCAAAGTAGACGTCGAAAGTGCAAAACGTAAATAAATTCAGGGTATATACCAAATCCCAGCTTTTCCTATCTTGCCTTACTGTACAACAGCGGTCGAAGCCGACGCTCGTACAATCATACACTACATTCTCGGGGTCGTTGCTTGCTGGCAGGTTCTCACGTGCCTCAAGCTGTCGGGTTGTGCGTCTACTGACGGGCGAGCTTCTTGCGCGCCTGGACGGTGTAGGCATACAGCACGTCCTTGAAGGCGAATAAGAACGCAGCGGTGATGACGCTCTGGGTGACCTTGGGTCCAATGCCTGCTCTCGTTAGCGACAGGCCGTCTCAGGTAATGAACATACACACCTCCATACAGACCGCTGTAGCCCTCCTCGCTGATGATCCTCTTGAAGGTCGTCAACATGCTCTCCCTCTTGTCATCCCGGCCGGCAACGTGCATCCTGCTCTTGACGGTGATGTACGGGTAGGTGATGCTCGTAGCGAGCAGCTTGCCCAGGGCGCCGAGATAGAAGGCGTCCTTGGGCGTGACCCTCCTTTTCTTCTCCAGGAAGTTCTTCATCTGCTCGAACACGGTGTACTGCAGGATCGGGTTGATGACGAGCACCAGCGCGGGCGCAACACCGGCGAACAGGCGCAGGAAGCCCTCGTCGCGGATCAGCGTCAGCAGCGTGGCCAGCGTCGAGGGCGCCTTGGCGGGCGACGCGCCGGGCAGGACCTGCTCATCCGACTCGGACTTGCGGGTGGTCATGCGCGTGTTGATGACCCAGATAGGGTTGGTGAGCAGCACCGTGGCCGAGCCGGCAAGGGCGCCCGCCATCATCGACTCGACCGTGGTGAGCTTCATCGAGGCGCGGCCGGCCTTGAGCGCGGCCTTCTCGAAGAACGAGCGGGTCCACTCGTACCCTGCGCAGTCAGTGTGGTGCTCGAGCGGGCGGGCGGGGGCGCGTACAGTAGTAGTAGACGAAGTTGGTCACGGTGATGCCGAACAGCGCAGAGTCCATGCCCGCGTACAGGCCCGTGACGCCCTCGCGCTTGATGATGCGGCGGGCGGCGCCGAGGGTCGACGACTGGGCGCGCTTCGACTCGACCTGGGCGCGGGTCGAGAGCGTGATGAGCGGGTATGTCAGCGCCATGGACAGCAGCCCGCCGCCCGCGCCGGCGAGGGCGTGGGCCACATTGTCGCTCTGCTGGGCGGCGGCGCTCGTGGGGACCGGCTGTGTCGACTCGGCGAGCTTCAGCTGCGCTTCCTGCTTGGCCTCAGACATGGTGGGTGGTTCGAGTCGCGTCGAGCGAGTGCGGTGTGGCTTGCTGGTGATAAGATGCTATGAACGAGCGAAGAGGGGTTACTTGGACTCAGTCCGGCGTGCGGTGTATACCAGAGTCTGGTGCGGCGTGCGGATCCGATGCATTTGTGGAGCTCGGTCTGGGGTAGCAGGCCTGTGAGATCATTCTTGCCTACCTCGGCAAAATAATCCCCCCCTGCGGTTATCACGCCCACCACATGCAATCTCCTGGCAGCCGAGCATCATGCGTAGCCAACGAGTCGTCACATGTCTCACCATTTCCACACTTTCTCTGACTCTGATTACTCTTTTAATTACATCCCTGACGTGACGTGGACGAGCTGTCTGGTTGCAGGCCTACCTACCGTACGCCCTGCGCTCCACCATCCTAAAGGGCACATACAACGCCGCCGACAGCACCAGCGCGACTTCGAATCCAATGTCTCCGGTTTTCTCCGCAATAGGACCCACAAACCACGTCTGGCTCATGCCCGGAATCACAAGCCCAAAGCACAGAACAGCAGCCCCAATGGCAGCGTATCCGGGAGGCAGCTTCGTGACGTCATCCCAAGCGCCTTCGTCTTTGGTGTAGGCTGCAAAGCTGGCTCTGCGGAAGAACAAGTGCTCCGTGAGCATGATGCCGATGAAAACAGCAGCCCAGTACCCAATCAGCCCTAGGAAGTTCTCGAGGTTCAGGAAGAACGACTTTGCCGCGGGGATGGCAACGCCTATGACGATGCCCGTGATGAGTATAGCGTAGAGGACGCGTGGGATGCGGAAGAAGAACGGCAGCGCCATCTGGAAGTTTAGCGTGATGGCGTACATGGTCGCGCTCAGGTTGCCCAGCATGCTGAATGCCAGGACGACCGTGACGAAGCGTCCAAAGCCGCCCGCTGGTTGCAGCATGGCTGCCAGCACGCCAGACGCTGCGTTGACGTTGTAGCCCTCTTGCCATGCCGGGACGTTAGCTTTGGCACCGCCCATGGCTGCTCCAAGACTCATGAGGAGAATCGTGGGTAGTGCGAGACCCGCGTATGTGTACGCCGCGATCCGGAATGGCGGTGCCTTGGGGTGCATGTAAGTGCTGAAGTCGCTTGCGAGCGCCGCCCACGGGAGCATGAAACTGGCCACCAGGCCGCCGAACGACAGCACCTGCTGAGCAGTCGCACCAGGAGCAGCGACTTGCTGCCTCAGCCCCGCTTGACCGCAGCCTGTAGCAATGACCAGCGCGAGGACAGCGGGAATCCACGCCCAGCGCTCGTAGTGATGCAGAATGCGGAACCCGCAGAAGGCAACGAGCATGGCGAGCAGGGAGATGATGACGATGCCCACGGTGGCATTGATGGTCTCACCGTCCATCACCGCGGACAGTGCCTGGCCGCCGATTGTAGCATCGACGACGCAGAATCCGGTGAGCGTTGCGAGGTTCAGCAGTACGAGCACCGAGACAAGGTACTTGCCAAACGCAAAGCGGGCTTGCACGAGTTGACGCATTCCCGTCTGCGGACCCCACGTGCACATGTACGCCACCGGCACTGTCGACACCAGCGTGAAAAACAGTATCACAAGTGCCGCATCGCGCAAGTTCAGGCCGAACGAGGCCGTGCCGACCATGCCAAAAGTCACCCTAGTCACGTATCAGCCTTGTCTTCGTCACTGTCTGACCGCACTTACGGAAGGGGGTTGCAGCTCATGCAGAACCACAGCGTGAAGATGTTGAAGTAGTTTGTCTCCGTCCGCTCATCGTACGGCACCGGCGTGGCACCTTGGAGTTCGACATCGCCCCGTTTCGCAAGCAAGTTGAGTATCCCACGCACGCCCCCGACCCGTGATGCGTTTCCCCGGTGTGGAGAAGGCGCTGGAGAATTCTCACTGCCGACCTGAATCTTCCCTAGCTCTTCCTCCGACGCAGCAATCATAGGAACCACCATCTTGTCGGCGCGATGTCTCCGGGCAGCTGCAGTAATGCCAGGCTAAGTGGAGCACAAGTTTGATCCCGAAGACCTGGTCGGAAGGTTGTCACGTCGTAGTGCAGCAGAGGACCCTGCAATCCACAACTTGTAGACTGTAGCTCTGGAGATCAGCGCTGCGTTGGTGGTTTTGATTTGCCTCTATCAGCATGCGCGCGTCTAAAAGATCTGTTTATCATGACTCCCCCAGTTTTTCCACCGTGCACCGCGTGGCGCACAAAAACCTTTCCCGCCGGAACTGTCCTCGTTAACCCGTTCGAGGCCCGTCTCGCGGCCTCACCCGCAATTTTCAAGGCGTCGCCGGTGTTAAGCGAGGCCCAGCCCTCGTCTGAGTTTAGCGCGCAAGTCGGACGTCGACATCACACGACTTCGCCGATGCCTCGCCGGTCGGCTGTCGTCTCCCGGCAATCCTATAGGATTGCGGTCGCAGATGCTCCGAGATGCTGGGACTAAAGAGACGATGGCAGCAGTGTCGCGGGGGGATTTGGGGGAAGGCTCTTCGTCTCGCAAATTCTTGAACAGACGCTGGAATGGCTGCGACTGAGAACAAGGCTGTTCAAAAAGAGGTGGCGGAGGAGCCTGAGGTTGCTGTTGGGACTGACGAGATGTACAGCATCTACACCAACAAAGAGAAGTGGCTTATTGTTGCCATGGTGGCTTTGGCGGGCTTTTACAGGTACGTCGAATCTGAATCGTTCTGAATTCAGCTAACAGTTTGTAAAGTCCTTTGCCAGCCAATATCTACTTCCCGGCCATACCAACGATAGCGAAGGCTTTCCACAAGTCAGTGGACGATGTCAACCAGACCGTTACTGTATACCTCGTATTCCAGGGTATATCCCCAATGCTCTGGGGACCCATCAGCGACAGATACGGCCGACGACTCGTCTTCCTCGGGTGTCTCAGTATCCTCGTCGCCGCGAGCATCGGCCTAGCTCTTTGCCCAACAGATCAGTTCTGGCTCCTGCTCTTCCTCCGCTGCTTCCAGTCCGGCGGAAGCGCCAGCACCATCGCCCTCGGCGCAGGCGTCATCGGCGACATCTCCACCAGCCGCGAGCGCGGCGGCTACTTCGGCATGTTCAATCTCGGCCCCATGCTTGCGCCCTGCATCGCACCCGCCATGGGCGGCGCCCTCTCGCAAGGACTCGGCTGGCGCTCCATCTTCTGGAGCATCGTGATCATGGTCGCCGCATGCCTCGTCCTGATCGCGCTCTTCCTGCCCGAAACCCTGCGCTCCATCGCCGGCAACGGCAGCATCCCCGTGCCCAAGCACTCGCGCGCCCTCCTCCCCATCGTCGGCCGCCGCGCCCAGCCCTCAGACCCAGCCCCACACTCCCGCGCCCGCCCCACGCACTCCGTAAACCCGTTCGTGCTCTTCACCTACCCGGACGTCCTGGTCCTGCTCTCCTTCACCGGCGCCGTCTACGCCGTAAACTACACCATCACGGCCACCATCTCCTCCGCGTTCGCGCGCATCTACCCGCACCTCTCCCCCACCGCGCTCGGGCTGTGCTACCTGCCCACCGGCGCCGGCATGATCATCGGCAGCACGGTGACGGGCAAGGTGCTGGACGCCGAGTACGCGCGGCTCAAGGCGCGGTCCGGCGACGCGTTTACCATCGAGTACGCGCGCCTGCGCCTCATGCCGTACTACCTGCTGCTCTTCGTCGCGTGCGTGATCGCCTGGGGCTGGGCGCTGCATGCGCGCGCGCACATGGCCGTGCCGCTGTGTCTGGCCGTGCTGTTGGGCTGGACCAGCATGGGCATTCTGAATACCACGATGACGCTGAATATCGATATCCTGCAGAGTCGCAGCTCGGGCGCGACGGCGTGTACGAATTTAGTGAGGTGCTCGCTGGCGGCGGTGCTGGTCGCGGTTATTGATCGCCTCACGGGGGCGCTGGGTGTGGGCTGGACGTATACGTTGTTAGGGGGTGCTTGTGCGGGGTTGTTGCCGCTGATGGTGTGGGAGATGCGGATGGGGCCGACGTGGAGGGGGAAGAGGGAGGCGCGGGAGGAGAAGTAGGTTTGAGCTTGGATTTGAGCGCGAGCATACACGTTTTATACCCTTGTTGTAGTTGAATTGGATTTTTCATGTCACCACTGGTGTCTGTCTACGTTTGGGGGTGATTTCTTCTCTCGAGCTAGACCTTCATATGAATGTTTAGACCCGGCAGCCTTCTTAAGGCTATGAGCAATCAGACTAGGTAAGCATAGCCTTCTCATGGATCTAATAGCAGTGACGAATAGTAGCACTCTCGGTTGGGACGACTTGGTCTACATCGATCTAATCAGTGCCGGATTTGGTCTGACATGCGCCAGGTTTTGTGAGACTGACTGAGAGATCGTATTTAGCAAAAACGATATGCTCTGCAGCGCTTCTCCAACACGTCTTTCCCGTTGTTTCAGATTCTGCTGACTCCGCCTTTAGACAGAAGTGTAGATGTTGGCTGGGCTGATAGCAGTTCAGCCTTGCATCCCTCCTGCCTCGCGCCTTTGACATGCGCATGAGAAAGAGCGCTCGCCAACGTCTCTCCTGTCACTGTCCAGTCATTTCCGGTCAAGAACTCACCACCCATCCTTGCTCGCATATGCGGGAGTGCTGACAGCAGCTGCAGCCTGCATTTACTCAGCCTTGTGTCTTGGATCTGCAAACGTTCGTAAAAGGACGCTCGCCGGCACTCCTCACTCACGCAACTCTCCATCCTTCCTCCCACTTCCATCTCCGTTTCCGAACACCACTAGACCTTCATCCATACACAAGAGCCGGTACAGATCTTCTCGAGCACAGCTGACGCGAGGCAAAGAGGTTGTTGCTCAGCCTTGCCTGCAGCTTCTTGATCCGGCTAGCGCTGATGGTGTGTTGTTACTTGTCACTGCCTGCGCTCCTTCCTGAACTCCTGGACATTCGACGTTTTAACCCGCTTTGATTTCATGCGTTTTTTTACACTACTCGAGTAACTTCGCCTTCGACACTCGACTTTTGACTTCTGGCGATCGACGCTCGGTTTCGCTACGCTGAGCACCAGGAGCCTCAGTGCTTCTTAGTGACATGCCCAACGCCAATGCGAAGGCGCTTATACCGCTCCAGCGCCAAGAGGGAGCCTTGTGTAAGCAGTGCTCGCAGATACCCTGGGAGCGGCTTGTTGATGACGAAGCCCTTGAGTTTTTGAACCTGGAAGCGGGCCAGAGGAAGCAGAAGAGGCTGTCGTGTCGCATCTGTCGCATGCTGGAACAAGGCTTGGCCCAAGGACTATACACGCCTACATATCTGAGTTTCTGGTACAGTGAAAAGTACTTACATTTTGAAGATTCTTTATCCTTGGAATCGAGATATGTTTGCTCCATCGACCAGGATAGACATCCGAGGTATAACCCACACATTCTTACTACTCGTCTTTCGCCCCGGAAATTTCAACATGCTTTGCAGCACAAGTTTCCGCAGCAAGTCGATGTTGCGAAATTGAGAACCTGGATCGGAGATTGTGAAAATTTTCACGATCAGTATTGCACACCTTCTCAGCTGCCTGACCTCGTAGGAATGAAGATCATTGATTGCGAGCGTCAAGTCGTTGTGGATGTACCTCGCGACTGTAAATTCGTTGCTTTGTCGTATGTCTGGGGAGACCAGTTTTCACAGTCGAAATCATCATTTGGTCCTCAGGCGAAACTTCCAAAAACGATCCAGGACAGCATTCAATTGACGCAACAACTGGGTCTCAGGTACCTTTGGATTGACCGTTATGTAGGCAGTAACCAGCACTTCCCGAATCAAGAGACTGACATTGATAGTGCATCGATCAAGACAACGCGCGAGAAAAATACATACAGATTGCACAGATGGGACACATCTACTCAGCAGCATACTTAACAATCGTTGCTGCTGCAGGAACTGGTAGCGATCACGGCCTACCCGGAGTGACACCCAACAGCCGAGCAGCAATAGACTACGTAGCCGTAGGATCAGTGTATTTGTATACGATTCCTCGGTTCTATGCGCTCTTCGACGTTAATCGTACTCTTTGGTCCAGTAGAGCATGGACTCTCCAGGAAGGGATAATGTCCAAAAGACGCCTCATTTTCACGGAGCACCAAGTTATCTACGTTTGTGGCACCAGTACGCAATATGAAGCTCCTATGCCCCCAAAAAACGATAGGTATTATGTTACTAAAGGCCGTGAACACAATATTGAGGACTGGCTGACCCGAAGGTCATTGCAACATGACAAGCGAACAGACGAGGGCCAACTGCTACAAGCCATGGTGTTTCTCGCTGATTACAGTAGTCGAACACTTTCTTATGACACCGACGCTCTTAATGCAATAGTTGGTGTTCTCAACACGCTTTCTACCGACAACGTCTACCACATCTGCGGCGTTCCAGTACATCTACCAACCTCAACCTCAACCTCAAAATCCCCTAGAAGAATGTGCAACAAGGAGCCTTGCGGTAAAATTGCCTTGTTCTGGTATCACTTAGAGCCTGCTCGTCGACGAGATGGATTCTCAAGCTGGTCTTCTGTTGCATGGGATGGTTCAATCGATTGGCTCGACAGCAGACATAGAGAGCATACTTTGGATGCAAGACATGTTCGTGTGCTGAGCAAATCTGGTAAACACGATCTAAGGACATACATCTTGTCAACCACATCACTGGAGCCTGTGCAACTTTTAGAGTGTGACGCACAAGCAATTGAATTTAAGCTGAGTGACGGCAGCTCCTTGGATTGGGCGCCAGGGAATTACAGCTCAGTCTGCGTTGTGATGGCGCTTGACAGCGCTCACAGCATAGTCTTGTTGCCCCTATGGGACATATGCTACGATATCAAGGACATGTCTCCCGTCATTGGCGTGTTCCCCTCCGCCAAGGCAATTGATGATGCTAGCAGTGAATTAGAAGGCTGCATCCTCTTGAGAGCACAGGGAGAGCATTACGAGCGCGTGGGCTTTGTTTTACTGATGGACATCTTCGCCAAGGCCAATATTAATCCTAGATTTGACTATCGGTTTTTCCGTATAGTCGATAACGACATGCAGATCGTTAGTGAACGAGACCATAAGGATCTTGCGCACAGATTGGCAGATCCCGATGGGCGCAGCTGGTGGGAAAGATACGCCAAGAAGAAAACGATTTTATGGGGTTAGTTATGACTTGACCCATCGAAATACAACATTTCCAAATACCGTGTGGCTACAGGAATCTCCTCCACTGTCCGCCCAAGGCACCACGGAATTCCTCAATCACCTATGGTCAGATTTGGAACCTACTGGGCTTTCGCACATCATGAGTGAACACGTCTTACCTTCTTCACTTCCCACTCCCGTGGCACGGCGTCCACCTAGTATCGATGTCTGTGGACTTCTGGCTTGTTGACCACGCGTGCTGTTCTAAGTCTAGACACTGCTTTGTTGGTGCATGTGGGCTGCATGCCTGTGGATGCGTTGACTGCGGGGATACATGTGGACGGCGTAGGTTCGAGGTGGTTTTCGTGTGGTCTTGTGAAGGGTGGTGTTAGAGTGTGGTTGTCGTATATGGTGGCTAGTGAAAGTCGGATTTTGAGGTCTGACAGGGATTTGGTTCGAGTGAGTTGACGTGCAAACTTCAAGCCTACTGTACATGCGCTCTGTAGCTTGTGAGACAGTTCTAGATATGGGTGCTGGGCAAAGGTGCACACCATGTGGTTTGCCATGGAGATCCGTCACCATGAACCATTCTAAAATCTCAGGTGTCGTTCTTCCATGTTCGTCTTCACAAAATTCTTGCAAGGTCAGTTCTGGAGCAAGTGCTGCACCGGTAGAGCATTTGCATCCCCAACTGCTGACCTCGCGACTGCCATTAGCTAGTCGTCAAAGGCCAATGTACAAATTGGGTATGTCGTGTTTGCTGTTTGCTGATCACGGAAGCGTTACCCCGGTGATGTACAAGCTGTTGCCTTATGCGGCTAGTGTGGAGAATCAGTGGGCGGCTTTGGTGCTCACTTAACAGCTTCCTCCTCACCGTCGCAAACCACAGCCTTCACGAACAAATCAATCGCGCCTTCATCCGAGCACATCAATCGCATAATTTCCCCACGCGCAACCTTATACCAGCAACTACATCACAATGTCCGCCCAGCAAGACCAGCAGATGGAGGGTGTCCAGGACAACAAGGGCAAGGGCAAGGCCCCTCAGCAAGACAACCTGGAGGAGTCCGATGACTCCAGCGATGAATCTGCTGGCGAGGAAGTTGTAAGTTCGCGATCGGACGTCTCGTGTGCTTGCGCAAACAACTAACAAACTTGCGACAGGCCGTTGAACGTACGAGCACTAACACCTATATTGACGACGAGCGCAATGCTAATACGAACAGCTGAGGAGGCCGACGAAGACAACATGGAGGAGATCGAGACATCGAACATCATCCACGGTTCCCGCACACGCGGCAAGACGATCGACTTCGCGAAGGCCAACGAGGAGCTCGGCGATGACGACGAGGAGGATGAGGACGACGACTTCGTTGACCCCGATGATGAGATGAAGGACTAAGGGGCGCAAAGCGCGCAAGTCCAGTCTTGGGTACGTGGGTGCGATTGCCACTCTGGAGGGGCTTGTACTACGAGGGGCAAATACTGATAGTAACAGAGCGACATTGACGCGATTACGACCCTTTGATGTTGGCAATGCCGACTGGATGGTGATGGAGTATGATACACGGAATAACTGGGAGCATTGGGTAGCGGGCACTTCCTGCAAACATTGAAAGGTCTTGGCGCGATTTGCTGGGGAGTGAGGGGCTGTTGAGCGCGCGTCAAGGCGCGTGAGTTTCGCACTTCGCCCACCTACATCACGGCTGTAGCCACAAAAACGCATTATGAATTAATCTTCGAGCATCGAACACGATCTTGTGACGTCTGCGATTACCCTTTGGACTCGCTTGCATTTATATCTACCGCCTCTGCACGTTGCTACAGCGAGCTAACGTCTGCTACGCAGCTCACTAACCATCTGACAGCAGTAGCGCACCCAGCGCAAACCCCCGGACACCCAGCCCTTTACTTATACCCCGACCCAAGCCCAGCTGCCATCCCCTTGCACTCCTTCGCAACCCAGACTCCAGCCCTTGCACCAACTCCTCAAGCAAACCTTCATGCGGCCCCACTAGCCCAGCCCCGCCCCCACTCACACTCGGCTCTCGACGCTCGGAGCCGATGCTTAATTGAACGTGTGCGCAGGGCTGTGTTGTGGGGTGCATTGCTTGTCGGGCATGGCTTGTCGGGTATAGCGGTCTGACAGCTCGCAGTGGGTCCCGTGGGGAGCAGAGATAACGCAGAGGGTTGCTCCGGGCGGCGTGGGCGGAGACGGCCGTTGGGATTGTGAGGGTTGGGGATCGGGGATGGGCAGATGCGTGGAGGTGCTGGAAGGGGGTTTTGTTCGTGTCTTGTTGCAGGACGGTGTGTCTAGTTTTTCGATGTTTGGATGGGAGTCAGTCGCGATCAGGACTCTGGAAGTAAGACTTCAGGGTAAAGGGATTTCTAGGTTAGAATTGTCCCTGTCCATTGACTTGGCCACGAACGACGTTGGAGTCCACGTTTTGCAAGGATGCTGTGATCTCGCAGGCGAGACCCTTCATCAATGCATCAAAATAACATAGGTAGGGCTGATAGTCGACTCTTTTACCTATAGTGCGGAGCAAGGATGCAGTCGGTTCGCTGTCAGCGCTGGTGGATCTACCTTTCCCAGATCTTGAGGCGAGCTGGAACAGTTGTCTTCAGCGACGGTCCGTTTTCCGGCGGAAGTCAAAGACATTATGACCTGGCGAAGCAATCGGCGTGGCAACAGGGCCAAGACAGATTACTCTGGTGAGGTGCGATCAGGCGGTTGAGAATCCAGGGCTGACCTGCAAGGTAACGATGACCTGTAATGATTGGACTGTTGATCAACGTCGTCACAAGGTATCTTCTCGTGGCTTTGAAACGGAAGATGCTCACTAGCGCCTTACTGGCATTTCACTCTCTTTCTACGTGTGTGCAGGGGTAACTGCTTCTATTACCGACTGAACTGCTGCTTTGTTACACTAATTGTTTCTTGTAATCATGTCCCGCTTTCTGGTCAATTTCTCGGGTCAGTCCCTTTGGCCAGCTGTTGAGCCAAAATCTATCTTCGGAAGAACAATTTCTGCGCTATGTTTTTACTTTTTGTAGTTTCGTCGTCTTTTTTCATTTGGTCCCGAGTGACACCCACAATGAACTTCAACGTTCGTAAGTTTTGGAGTCTTTAAGGATATCCACTGCCGCCTTCTCGCTAATCATCATGACAGGGAGCTGGATATAGTAACCTGGGATTTCAGGAAATACAGATGCGTCCACCACCCGCAGGCCCCTCGTACCCTTTACCCTAAACTTGGAGTCCAGCACGGCCAGTCGATCGTCAGGGCCGCCGATTTTTGCGGTGCAGCAGGCATGATGACCCCAGCTCGTATCTTTGACCCACTCGGCCAGATCCTCCGAAGTCTTATACTCTGACCCTGGAATGATCTCTGCTACATTCGTGCCCGTATCGTTAGCGTAGCGCTGAATTATTGATCGCGCGTACTGCATCCCTTCAACTACAGCGGCAAGGTCGTACTGCCAATCCCCAGTTCCCGCATCAAAGTATCGAAAGTTGATGTCTGGTACGTCTCTTGGATCTGTACTTCGCAGTTTTACGACACCTCCACGATTTTTCGTCCGCGCTTTAAGGACCGGCCAGGTCCAACTGTTAGGAAAGCGAGCACCGATGGTTGAGTAGCCACGGAAGTATCCTGCAAAGTAGCCGGGCCGGCCTGAGATGATAAGATCATTTTCAGGGCCAAGAGCTACAGTTGAGCGTCTTGGAATGGAAACGGGCCGTCCGTTTGTTGAGTAGCGGGATGCATTGCTCTTTAGGTCGTTCCATGCTTGTAGACACGGATCATTTGCACTAACACCGAGTGTACAGTTCTACAAAAGAGTTTTAGCGGGGACAATGACACGAGTTCTGGAGTCCCTACCTGCCAGATCGTGAACGGCGTCGTCAGATTTACGATCACAGAATTCTCGTATCGATCCTGAAGGTTCTCACCTACACCTGGCAGGTCGACAATGACAGGGATATCGAGCGACTTCAATTCACTCGCCGGCCCGATGCCGCTGAGCTTCAGCAACTGAGGCGTGTTGAAGGCTCCACCAGCAACGATTATCTCTTTTTTAGCATACGCTATGCCCTTGACACCGAAATGGCTCTCCTGCCACCTCGGATCCGCTCGATACAGGCTTTCGCCATATAGGAATTCTACCCCAATTGCACGTTTTGTACCTTTTTGAAACACAATTTTGGTGGCGAGACAGTTAGTCTTGATGTCGATCCTGCCAACTTTCTCCTGGTTTGCAAGCAACTGCGCAGTATTCACTAGGAAGTCCCGAGGTGAGCTACGTTTGTAGCGATCCATGTTCAATGGTGTGTTGTATAATCCATCCAGATTTGCTGGCGATGGGGCGTTCATGTCACCTTGAAGCTTGTCGATAAGATCCTGTTTCGAGACAATCGATTGTCCGTTGAGTTCAGCAGCAGCCTGGGCGGTGTCAGTCGCAACGCGGTTCAATCGCCTTCATAGATCTCACCTTCACCATATTGTAGCACTGATCATCGCGGAAGAAGAACTGCTCCTCAGCTCGGTTCATCGACATCCATCCGTCGAAGCCGTGGTGAGGCGAGCCTCTGGAGAGATACTGGCAGTTCTCCATCTTCAACCAATATTCTCGCATTCTTCCTGGCGCCCAGCCTGCATCGGATGTGAGGTTCGCGATCTTCGACCAGTCCTCATCAACTGGATACATCATGATGAGGGCGTTGTGATTGACACAGCCACCAACAGCTGCAGTGCGGGGGTAGAGGAAACCCTTGGGCGTAGAACCTGGGCTTACGCCCAACTGTAGAGTTCCATTGGGTGCAGAGGTATAGTACTTTGCGTCTTTGGCGTTCCGTTCTTCATCATCGTAATGTTTCACCTAGAAACATGTATCAACTTTTGTTCAGCTTCTGAACATCGCACCAACATACAAAAAAGTCCCAAGCCATCTTTGGGTCTTCACTAGCTTTCCCGTTAAATAATGGCACAGTTGCATTGTAATCGGTTGCCGCAATGTCGACTCCAGCTTCAATGACGAGCACTTTATACCCTGCCAGACCAAGGCGGGCAGCGAGAGGTGCGCCGCCTGGACCGCTGCCAACAACAACATAGTCGTAATTTCTCAGAACGATGGGCTTCTCTTCAGGAGGCAGCGTCGAAGCTCGACACGCTGCAAGGCAAGCGAAGCTCAGCAGTAGTGATCTCGCGAATGTCGCCATAGAACAGCCGGGTAGTTCCTTGTATCTGGCCTTTCATGGAGGTATTTGTTGACCATCTTATACAACACAAGACGAGCGATTCCAGGCTGGAGGCCTGATTCGATAGTGCAGTGGCTTCTCGCACTCGCCTCACCATGTTCGATACCGGCCGGAGCTGTTGTGCCGTCCTGTAAGGCACTGCAAACATGTCTAAGGTTAGATCTCAGATTGTAGATTCGGAGATCGCAACGATTTGTCCTCCAATCTCCCCCGCTCGAGCGAAGCCACAAAGCTTAAGATATGCCTGGAAAGCCAATCAAAGAACCGGGAACCCTGCCGCGCCCAACGGCCCGGGAACGAGAATTCGATTTGCGCCTCTTTTTTCACGAGTCTGGGTTCTCCATCCCCGTTGAAGTGGATAAATCCGGGGCCGAGCAAGAGAGAAGACAGTTACCAGCCCATCGGCTGAATGGTTTTTGCTGAAAGTTCAAAACAGTAAGGTCATTGCGCGCAATAAGGTACAGAGAGAAACGATGTGTTCTTGGGCTATGCCTAGACTACAGCTTACCTAGATGTTGGGGAGGTTGCGGCCTGAGTTCAGGGCGTCTAGCGGGCTTTCGGCTACGTTGACTTGGGATCGAGAGCTTTTAGGCAGTAGGTAGAGGCACGAGGCAGATGCACAAGGATTGCAATGATGTCGGAGTCATGCCTTGAATTTAGATTCTGCAAGCCATTAAAAACTCACGGCATGGCTGATGAGCAGATGAGTTGGGAGGATAATGCAGAGCTAGCGGGGCGTGGACTTATCGCCTTGTCGACCTCGTAAGGAGAACCAATGAAGGGCGTGGAGGATGAGATGTGAATTCGTGAATATCTGTTATGGTTGCATCGAGTTACTAGGTATCGTGGGAAGGTTTCCTAGAGCACGGTCATGAAGGCACGTGACGAAGGGTTAGGTAAGATTGCAAAGATGTAAAGAGGATCTGGCATCTGTCATTTGTCTCTCCATGGATGCGCACATGGCCAATCATGTTTACCGAGAATGCGATGAGAGAAGACGCTGTAAAAATGAAACGAGGCTGTGCGTTATGCCTGTTGGTAAGCTGTCGCGCTGCGAACCCTGAAACAACAATTCGCCCCCACATCAGACAACACAGCTCATTTTGCCGTTCCCTCTTTGGCCAAAACGCTCGGCTAACCCGCAGAGTGAAAAATCGAGGCATTGCACCGGTTACGAGGGATTCGGGGCTGACCTTCTGTAGCTTGCTGTCGCCTGCAATGTTTCGAAGTCATGCGCCACGGCGGCGCGGATACGAAGGCGCGTAGTGACACTGACACCTCGATAGCATATTTACACACCGAAAGCCGCAAGAAAGTGATTCTCATGTTCAGATTTATTTTTCCTCGCACACTCGTACCATTGCAAAGTGCCATTGTTGATTTCGAAGTAGCTTCAAGGGATAACGTATCTAGGGTTTGCAACAGAATCTCATCCACAATCACTATCCCCATTCTTGTGCCGGTCATAAAATGGAAGGTCAAGCTCCTGGCGAGTTTGGCAGGCTATACGATGTCTACAAAGAGCTCGGAACGCGTGAGCCTTCCACTTTGGAGCAAGCACGAGCCGTCATCGAGTACATACGGGCAGAAAAAGGGTATCTAGATGAGGATGCCTTGCGAGAACTTGACACAATTTCCCCAAGAATCCGAGAGCAAGTCCTCAGGATCGTGCAGCTCAAACAAGAATATGAGGCGGGATACACCACAAGGTAAACAACTTGAGATAAAGATGTAACCCATCATATCTGACAGATTGAAGTATCTCGGAGCAACTGTACACGTCTAAGTACCGCTTCTTATACGAATTAGTCCAGAACGCGGACGATTCCTCATACCGTACGGCAGCGCAGCGTGGAGTAGCGCCATACCTGCGACTCGACATTACTCCAGACATGATCATCGTTGAAACAAACGAAGATGGCTTTACAAGGGCTAATGTAGAGGCCATTTGTGCGACTGGAAAGAGCTCAAAGAAAGCCTCTCAGCACGATGATCACATTGGCGAAAAAGGCTTCGGCTTCAAAGCGGTCTTTTCTATAGCTGAAGAAGTTCACATCCAGTCTGGGCTTTGGTCTTTTGGATTCAAGCATTGCAAAGGACAGCGCGGATTGGGCATGGTCACCCCTTTAGACTTTCCGCCAGAGGTTTTGTCCGGAGACACAACGACGAGAATAACGCTGCGATACTCCAGCCAAGCGAAAAGCCAGTATCCAACATTGATTAAGGCGGTTAAGGATCTACCCGATGCCATGATCATGTTTCTCCAACGACTTCAAACATTGTACATCGCCGTTACAACCAACGGCCAATGCAAGAAATCGTCCACAAGCAGAGAATATGACTCATCAAAGTCACGATGCACCATCACTCAAGGCAACGGAAGGAGCTACGCAAAGGACGTGAAAACATGGACATATTTGCTATTCAGTCAGACTGAAAGAAATCTACCAGCAGATGAGCGTCGCAAGGACCGCACAGAAGCAAAGATCGAGCTCGCCTTTCCTATAGATCCACTCACGAAAAAACCCAAAGTTTCGGATATGGGTCAGCATGTCTTTGCATACCTTCCGTTGCAGAGACTGTCACGAATACAGGTTAGTGAGAGAGGACATTGATCAACTAGCGCTAATATCCGTTTGCTCAGTTCATCATCCAAGCAGACTTTATTACAGCGGCAAACCGAGAGAATGTGGCCGACTGTCCTTGGAACGATGCAATCTACGAGGGCGTCGCGAAACTCTTTGTGAGCGCAGTCACCGGAACTTTTGCGCAGCCGGACCAACCAATGCAGTACTCCTGGCTTGACTACCTACCTATGCAACCGATGGACCATCCATGGAAACAGCTGACTTCTACAATCCAGAAGTCAATCACAAACTCACTCAGCATCCAGCCCGTCATTCAGTCTCGAGAGCGGAGACAATTCAAGGAGCCTCATCATTTCCGACATTTGGTTGATGCCGCAATGCACAATGATGAACCTCTTCTCCCCGACCTGGCAGATGAGATATACATGGCCGATGGATACAATACTCGACACAGAACATGCCTCACTGCATTGGGCGTCACTAACATGAGTTGGTCAGATATCTTTCGGCTGTTGAGAGCTGACATTGTGAGACCTTCATCGAGACTCAAGAGTAAGCCATCAACGGACCCGTGGCATGAGACCTTGTCTGATCTACTGGTAAAACTCTCCGCGAACCGCTCTCTATCTCACTTACAGAAGCATATCAAGCCACTGGCGCTACTTCCGTTGTCAGACTCACGCTCGTGGACTGGTGCTCCTGGAGTGAGCGTGGGTGGCCCCCGGAATATCTATTTTGCGTACGTTGGTGAAACGCCAATACCGAAGTCATTGCCATTGAGTGTTCTTGACACAGTCGCGTCCATCAATCCGAAGCGTAGAGCCTTTGCTGAGGCAATGGGAGTCGAGGATTGCCCAAAAGCCATCGTGTTTGCAGAAATCCGGAAGCGACATTGCGAGACTCTGTTCCCCATAATCGAAAATGATCAGTTTACATTCCTGTACCATCAGCAATGCAACGTCAGCGACATCAAGGATTGGGTGAAAGTGCCTTTGACAGCGGGTGGTTCAGCGAGAGCCAAGGATACCAATCTGTATTTCGCTTCAGATGGAGAGTTCGACATGTTTATGCTTCTTCCAAAGCAGAATGAGACGGCAAAGTTCATGGCATCATCTCTTCTCAATGCGCAGCCACCAAGTATATCGGTTAACAACGAGGACTGGAAAACATGGCTCGCTCGTGCGACAGGCGCAAGGTCTTTTCCGCCGCTATTGGATAGGGAGACTATGAATCTATCGCCAGAAGTTAGAGATGTCGCAAAACACAATCCACGACAGTTTTTGGGGATGCTCAAGGCCCATTGGAACGAGTATCAAGAGGATTCATGTGTCGTCGAAGAAGAGTTGAGGAATTGTAAAGTGCACTGCAGGTCCGGCAATTTAGTCGGACTACACACCACATACCTACCGACAAAAGTGGTCATTGAGACAATTAACAATCTAGGTATTCCTGAAAGTATTATGCCTCTGCTCAGCGTATCTGATAGCACACTGGACGACCTCGCCTACCGGTCTTGGAGGTTCCTGGAGGATTTTGGCGTCGGTTCAAAGCCAGACATGAATTTTTATGTGCTAGCCTTACGAGCGGTTGCTTCAGGTCCTTCTGAGGCTGACTCCGATGATGTTACGCATATCTACACGTGCATAGCTGAAATGGCTACAGTACAGAATCACAAGAGACTTCGGTAAGCTTTTGGGGATGTACAGACTATATTGCTGTTGCTGAATGAATAACAGCGAAGTCTTCGACGACACTGACTGTCCAACAATGTGGGATAAGCATTGCAGCTCATGGACAACCCGCAGAAGATGTATGACAGATGGTCCAGACTTTATCACCTCCAAATCCGTCTTGTATCGCTCGTATGGAGATAGCAGCCTCTTGCGTGGGTTTTTCACGGCAGTGCTTGGCATTATGCCGTGGACGGTGCAAGATGTCATTGGAGAGCTCGAAATGCGACAGGCTCGTCCACATACCTCCAAGATGATCGCAGAGTCCAGAAACATCTACGAATTCATGCTCGAAAAAGTTGGCAGTGATACTGAGTGGGAAATGATTCGGTAAGCCAGCCTACACCCCTTCTTACTCAAGTTCCATGTTTGGCCGGTGAGAAGACGATACGACTTAGCACGTCTTTTCTCGTAGTCTGTATCAGCTCGAGAAGTTCGAGATGATATTTCTGCGTCTGGGGAACTCTCTGCTCATATGTGTTTCTAGCACCGCATTTTCTGAGAAAAAGCTTGTGCTCGGCGAAAATGGCAATTGGCACGCATTGCGCACCTGTCTCTGGAGAAGCCCTTTCGCGCTTGATGGTTTCCAGGATCTCTCAACGATGTATCCCAATCTGGAAGCATTGTTTGTTCGCAGACTGGGCGTCAAGAAAGCTAGCCCAAGCATGCTTATCAATGAGGTCAAGCGTATGGCAGAAGAGTCGGAACCGCGCGTTGAAGATATCCACGCTCGCCTGGTTGAAATTGGCATGATGCTTACTAAGATACCGATGGATGATAGTATGTCTCGTGCCCTGAAAAACCTCCAGACAGTTCCCTTCTTACCGAAGAAGCAGAGTGGAAGTCCTTCGGTGCTGGTAGGGGCGAAAGCGGATTTCGTTATTTCCGATCATGCACGATACGGTGAGGCATTCGCCACTGAGGATATCTTGCTTGATTTCCAAGTACATGAGGCACAGATCATGCATACCATGTTTCGACACTTGGGACTGACGCACCGGTACCTCTCGACAGCAGTCAAAGAGGTATCAGTAGTTGGGGATGGTGCGATCGAAAACGAAGAGCTGTCAAAACAGTTGCAGTCGAAAGCATACGGCTTGTACTGGTACGTATTTTTCACTTCCATTTCGGGATTTAGACCGAGACAAGGCCCTCTCAGATCCTCAGCGGATTTCGTCACTGAGTCAAGCCTGACTTGTCCACAATTCTCTTTATATTCGCTACTAGACACGATCGAATGCATCATTCTCAATAATCCTCATATACGCTGACAAGGAACAGTTGTGCTGCAAAGTATAAGAGCTGTGAGGCCCTGCAAGGACAACACTTACTCTATGCACAACTGTCTGCACTGGTTGTTTCCACCTACAGCTATATATCAACCAACCTGGTTATATCCATACTATCTGAGTCGATCAGCGTCCCAAGCGAAAGGTCATTCATCCACCATAAAGTTCTTGACGAGAAGATCACAATATACGTGCCGAACGATCAACGCGAACGCCGCTCTTGCTATCGATCGCAGTTACCAAAATTGCTGGCAAGTATATTGGGCGTTAGTGGAGCTGCTACTTTCGACATATCTGGTATCGTCTCAGCTAGCCAGCGAGATCTTGACGATGTTCTCGAGGAGCAGGACATTCCGGAGGTTGAGTGGATTCCAAAGCCAGCCTTTGACATACTGGAAGAACTGGAGGAGGTTGAGCGACCGGGCACTCCTAATATTGCATTAGTTGATGTTCGCGAAACGCGAGCTCCGCCGGTCCCAATGGGCGTCATTACACCCGATACATCGCCTTCACGCCAGATATATGCACGATTGGATGCTAGTCTGCCTGCAATTGCTCCTAACGTGAGGGTATCAGACTTCCCCGACTTGGTCGAGCAGGTCGTTAGAGTTGCTCGAAGCGTCGGCCATGGATACAGGAATCCGCTTGGTCCGGCTACTCAAGTTGGAGATGACAGCCAACTGCTTCGTTACTTCGACCATCTGACCACTTTTGGCAGCCGCGAGTCCGACTCTGCCCATAATCGAAAGATCGGCGCTGTTGGAGAGGGCTATGTAAGTCAACCTTCTGATGCAGCAAGATTCAGACTAACACCCCATCTAGGTCTATACCCTGCTCTCAGCCCTCAATCTCCCTAACTTCAACGAAGCCAATTGGCCAAGCACAATACGGAGCGAACTTGCAGGCCATTTCGGTTTCGAGGATCTGGCAGCATGGCATGGACACGAGACTTCTGATCTCGTGTACAAGGATCACAATGGTGCTTTCACTCAATATCTACGCGATAACTGCGTAGGCGGATTTCCGCCTTATATCTTCGAAACAAGAAGTATGCAAGCGTCGCCGATTGAGTACTACCTTGAAGTCAAAAGTACAACAGGGCGATGTGGAACGAGGTTCTATATGAGCGGCAGACAATACGAAAGGGTACGTCAACCCCGGCACGTGGATATGCGCGTCCTTAGGATGGACAATTATGCTAATCAAGGAGAATAGATGGAGAGTATGGCTTTGGGCTTGCTCAGGCCTAGCAATAAAGTGTATGTGATCTTGCGCGTGTACGATATGTTAACGCCGAATGTCGGCTTAGACATTTTCGTGGATCCGATCAGATTCAAGGGCACGAAATTGGAGTTCGAGACGGAACAGTGGTATGTGAGTACGAAATGATGATTCTTGATGGCTCGCTCCCCACATAGTTAGCGCATACACATGATCCTGGCGAAATGCAATCCGTAAACCGACGCCGCCTTATTGACTCTGAATTATCACGAGTATCCACTAGCGTCAGGAGTAAACCGTACCTGAACCTTAGGGACCAGCAGTCAGAGAGAAAGGCCTCGACATCCGAGCTTAAGCACGGGGTTGTTGCTTGTTTGCAATTGATTGGTACCGCAGCGGAATATAGATCCGATTGAAGCCCTCGAAGTATACCATGTCAGTCATCGTAAAGCACCAGCACGCCGCTGTTCTACGCGATTGGCTAAGCCGTTACTGAGAGGTATGAAAACAGCCCTGCTGTCGTGGGAAAAATGCTGGGCTTCCGGTTCCGAAAAAACCGACGCCGAACGATAGGCAGCGAATTGAGTTATTCCTACAACTGTCTGGTCAAGATTACCGTTAGCAGCAGGGGAGTTCGGATCGACTCTGGTAATCCACATCCGACACTCATCGATGATGTGAAATGCGGCATGAGTTCGGTGAAAGTCAGGACACTCACATGTTTTGGCAAGAGATGAATTGCTATCATCACTCCGTCCTGTGGAAGAACGACCCTGCAAAGTGCTATTGGTACAGCTGGATACATCCTCATAGACTCGTTGAGCACAGCATTTGTGTATGGTAATTTGCTGTTCACGGCGACCATATTTATGTCAGATTCCTTCGCAAAAATGGCCCGGATTTCATCCACTGCCTTCTCGTAGCATCATGAATGTTTTAAAAGGTGACAGGTTGTACCACATAGAGTTGTGGCCGTGGTCTCACTCCCAGCGCCCACCAGCAGCGAGCAGTTTTCGTATGTCTCTTCTATTGGTATGCCCGTTTCGTCCTTGTACCTTAGAATTTGTGTCATTAAGTCCTTGCGCGAGGACGTGCTGGCCAATCGTTTGTCCACAGCCTTAACAACATATTGCTCATGCTCGTTCATCGCATTTCCAGTCGAGGTTTGTCCGTAGAGGTTCAAAGGCAAGAATGGAAAGATAATATGAGCAGAGTATGCTTGCCACGACCGCAGCTCGGAGCGACTCGAAGATGATGCTTATCCATGGGTGCATTCCTTGCTATTGTAGGCAGCCAAAAGACTGCCCTAGACTTAGGTCGCCAATGATGTCGAAGGTGAGCCAATTGAGCCAGTTTCGAACGTCGATAGTGCATTGCTTTGACTCCGTGTGGTCTGGGCCTTGACCTTCAACTGGTTGATCATATTGTCGATATACGAAAGGATGAGTTGCTCCTGCCCTTGCAGTGCCGTTGAAGAGAACGCATTGGAAATCAACTTGCGTTGGCGTGCGTGCGCGGCACCATGCCGGACTTGCATGTTCTTAGTCTTCCAAGCATAGCGATAGGTTTCTTCGTCTTTTATGAATTTCGTTTTATTGCGTGGCGCGTAAATGTCTTCCCACGCGCTCGAGCCAATACATAACATCAACGAGATAGAATGAAGCGCTCTGGAGGTCGCCAGTCCGACCGGAATTGCGTCTAGCTCGCGAGGAAAGGCCAGGTACAATTGAATCTCCAGTTTGACGTGGATATCACTGTGACCAGCCTACGATACGAATTATCCCAGATACTCGTGCTTCTACCCCGCGCGGAAAAGCCAATCAGAAGTCTACGCTTGTAAATTCACCGCCGGCGAGTTTATGAGCGCTAACGCAAATGGACCAAGGCTTTACATGTGCCTGCGGATAATTTGAGATTTACGTCTCATATACTCGAAGATCACAGGCGGTCTGGGAGCATGACTCTAGGGTTGTAGTGGACCTGTCGAAGAGTGGTTCTGTCGGGTCTTCGCAAGTTAAGCGAGTATCAAAGGACTGCCTTTCTGCATGTGTAGAACAACCCCGCCACTTTTCACTCATCGAATTCTGCCACGACTTCGCATCTTTCTCTTGTCAATGGATTCGAACACATCTCCTCGTCTAGTGCTTATTGCACATGTTAATAAGATGATTGAGAAGTATACGTTGGATAACCCACTGTCATTGCAGGCTCATAAAAAAGCTTGCAACGCTCTTCCAGGAGGTCAAACACGTTCTGTCCTGAGCTCCAGTCCCTTTCCCTTGACAATTAGGTCAGCTCGCAGAGTCACGGTTACTTCTCTAGATGGGCGCGACTATCTGGATATGGTATCTGACTATTCTGCCGGACTGTACGGTCATTCACATCCTATCATCAAGCAAAGCATAATGAAAGCCTTGGACTTCGGCTTCAGTATAGGCGGCATCACAGAGACTGAGTATGAGCTGAGCGACATATTGAAGCAACGATTTCCCAGCATCGATCTCGTCCGTTTTTGTAATTCTGGTACAGAAGCCAACACTTACGCCATAGCTGCGGCTTTGGCATTTACAGGGCGGAAAAAAGTGAGTAACCAAACAAGCCGACCAGATTACACAAAGTCTTACACTAGCCTCAGGTGCTCATCTTCGATCATGGTTACCATGGTGGAAGCCTTTCGTTCGGAAGCGAAGGCAATGCCATGAACTTGCCCCATGATTTCGTCTTCGGTACCTACAACAACGTGGAGAAGACAAAGGCGGTTGTTGATAAAGACATTGGAGTAATCTTGGTCGAGCCCATGCAGAGTGCTGGAGGATTGCGAATGGCAACAAGAGAATTCATGCAATTTCTCCGCGGTGTCGCAGATACTGTCGGGGCGCTGCTTGTACTGGACGAGGTTGTCACCTCGAGACTGCACTTCAACGGACTGCAATCACATTTTGGAGTCAAGCCAGACTTGACAACACTCGGAAAATATATCGGCGGAGGACTCCCTTTTGGAGCGTTCGGTGGGCGATCAGATGTCATGCGACAATTTGACTTGACATCTACCGACTCAGGGCCAAAGCTCAATCACTCTGGCACCTTCAACAACAACATATTTACCATGACGGCTGCCGTGGCTGCTGCCAATCTTGTGAGCAACGAGGAGATTGAAAGACTGAACCGCTTAGGGGACGCCTTGAGGAATGGCGCAGTCAAATTAGCCAAGGCAGCTCGCCTGGACCATATCAACATCATTGGTTATGGCAGCGCCATCGGGTTTGAGCTACTCGACGGATCTGGCAAAGTCTGGAAAGACTTGCTCTACTTCTATTTCCTAGAGCGTGGGATCATGATTGGACGGCGCGGTTTTCTTTTCTTGAATCTAGTGCATGTGGAAGGAGACGTGGACAGTTTCCTGCGAGTTTTCCAGAGTTTTACGAGGGACTTCGGAAGTAAGACCCAGGCATGACATGGATAGCACGCAGAAAATCCGGGTACTGGACGAGAGTATTCTAAATCCCTACTTACCAAATTCCAGATGGGTTCTGAACATGCCGAATGTTCACAGTTTATTATGAAGGTGGTTCGAAGACCATGTCTGCTCAAGACCTTCTCATGGGTGATTGTGATTATTGTAGATGAACGATTAACTATCTGCAGGTCAGTAACCGTGTCGGAATAGTGGTATCCATTCAGCAATGAAACCCGAAGCTTACATTCGTACAAAGTGCAATAGCAGCTTCGTCTTCTCCAATCGCACAGATGTCGACACTGAGTCAGTCGTTTATCGCCGCCGGTGAGTTAAGACCTGTGATGCAAGAAGTGCCCGCATGGTTCTGCCAGCACCCACAAACTGCTTTGGTCAATTACTGGAAATCGAGTTTCTCCCATCGACTATTCACTACTCTTTTGACTTCGTCATATTGGTTTAAGATTAGGTCCGCCGAGGGGTCAGGTGCCGAAGAAGCTCTCACCCTGTTGCGCAAAGAACAACAACAGCACATCGTACAAAACAACTATTTAATCTATATAAAAAGATAGAAAATCACATGCGCTAGAAGTTTACATAAGTAAATAGAACTCAACAGGCTGTAGTGTTAAGCAATGGCAAGTAGAGAGGGGAGGGGCATTTTGGTGTTCCTACTAGCGACCGGTTATAAAAAAGAGCCGGTATTTCGTGCCTTACGTACTTCGTACTTCGTACATAAGGCCGCGGGCTAACAACGGCTAGTCCCCGATTGTCGAACATGGCAGTTTGATGTTACCTAGATTACGCCGTCATTCTTTATCACACTCTCCCGCTCCCCAGGTTATCTTTTATGCCGAAGGTGCTTGTTCTGCTTCTAAGCAGTGTATGACTAATGGAGTCACGCGCTTGTGACAGGTGTTGGACAATGGTAAGATGTTATTGCCCGCGACGCACACTGATGTGATCCCTGACGCGTTAAAATGCATAGAAGTCACAGTGTGACCGGCGCCAGCCGTGCTCACGCTGTGCGAGACTGAACATCGACTGTGGAACTCGCCGTCCACAGGCTCGACGTGGCCGACCCCGTAAACAGCGAGGCCGCAGCAGCAGGTCGTTGACGACGCACAGCGAAGATACGACCGGCTCTCCTGGGGGGTCAGTGGCTGTGGACAACTCGGCATCATCAGAAAGACAGATAGAGGTAACACAGCACACACCAATAACGCTTATGGACGTGTTAGAGAACGCGGTAGAACTGCACACCCCAACGAGCCGCGCTGCGCTGCATTCAACGCCAAGCCCAGCGTTGCCGGATGGCCGCTTCACGTGTCAGGTCTTGAACGGGGAAGTTGTTTTGGCTCCCGTGATACGATGGCTTGTCCGTATGTCTTCTCAGCCTCAGGATCGCGGTATGCTCTCAATCTTAGACGCCGTACATTTTGAGACCGCTGTTGCCTTGGCTGAAAGCTTAGCTGGCCACGACCTCGTTGACCCGTCTCTAACTGACCATTTCCTGATTGAACCACACATAGCCGACAAATACCCAGCTGTGAGCTTTGCCCTACTCGCGATTTGTATGCAAATGGAGTACGAGGTTACCTCCAGGATGAGTCCACAACGGCTCGATTACATGATTGACTCCCTGCGTGTTCAATGCTTGAAGGACATCCCTGCATTAACATGGAAATCGTGTGAGACTAAAATCGATCACGCTAAAGTCCTTGTTCTAGTGAGCCACTTTTGGTGCATGAAGGAAGATCTAGCTTTGATTGCGGATCGATGGAACTCGCTTGCCAGCCTAATCAACATGGAGGCAATGAGGGTACGATCGAACGCGCAAACAGACCGCGAGACCGATGATACATGGTAAGTGAGCTTTGTTTGCACGGTAATGTTGTATAAATGGGTCGGTGCCAATATTTTCGAAGGTTATCTACAGCCATTGAGCTCCAGGACGTGTAAGCAAGAGCAGACCACACTTTTAAACCATCAAGGATGCCTTTCGAGCTGACATGTGCTCAGAACCCTGATGTTACTCCATTATCGGCACAGACCTGTCTCTGAACGCGCATGGGTACCCAAAACGAAGCCTCGAAGCCCACTCGTCCAGGCTCCTTTGAAGAAAACCTATTTCGGACTTCTTCGTCCATTAATTCGGTAAGACACTGCCGCTGGCCTCCGATTATGCGAAGCTGTCACCTAATTTGTGCCAACCAGACTTCTTAGAGTGGTGCTACAAGACTCTGATCCCGGCGACAGCGATGTCAGAGATGGTCTCGAGCAGTACTACCTATGTTTCCCTTCCGATGGCTTGTGTTACGATTCCATCAGATACATTTATGAAGCCGAGGCCATGATTTGGGTTCACGGCATTTATATCTTGACTTGTACGTCAGGTCGGTGTTAGTTTGCCGCCTGGCGAGTTGACTGTGTCACAGATGTACCCAGGGACCTGAGCATTCTACTGCAAGACGATCACCTGCCTTCGCAATCGGATTTTTACTCGGGCTGCGAGCATTCGCTCCTTTTAGCGGAGGTCTGTCTCATTCGCTGCTCTTACATGGTTCAACTGCTGATGTAAGCGATACGCAGGTGATTCCCACTCTGCTGAGACTGGACCCTGAGCTTCGATACTGCTCACCAGCTACGGTCCAATTCGTCTTGATATCCTCTACCTTGACCTGTACCGCTCTACGCCAATTTTGTCCATCACTTGATCTAGGGTTCTCCAGACTACTGTCTCCCCAGCCTCCAGAGAACCTATTGACCAGTGCGAGGCTTCATTCTCGATTTCTGCGGTGTCTTTGCAAGCCTGCAACCAGATTTAGTAGTAATCTCACCCAAGCGGTCCTTGATATCCTTGACAGACTACTTAGCAGAGATTGTGAGTGCCAAGACGCTGGCTTGGCCGAAGCATTATCTGTTCTCTCGCGTTATAGGTGGCGCGCCAACGGCAGTGGTATCATCCCAAGTTCGGACGACGTGGCTCTTAGCGAGGTAGGTCCGAATCACTTGCAACCCCGACCATCTCTCCGACTACCCGCGCTGGCCAATGCGAAGGATATCGCAGGTAGACGGGCCGCGATTGAAGCTATATGTCGCGCAGATGTGAGGGTCTGCACCTCAGGTTGCTTCGATCTAAATATTCGCTTTCTATCACCTCCTCGACATGGCGCTGAAGATTTATTATCATCGCCAGTTATCTCTGTGGGCTTTCGTCTTAATAGTGTCGACAACCAGCTGCTGCGTAAAGGTGAGCCCTGTTCTCTCTCTTCTGCTCATACACAAATCCTTCAAGAAGTATCGACAGTCTGTCTCATTGTTTCGCAGTAATCAGACGCTGTCGTGTTGCATTCGAAGCCGGCTTCGACTCAGGATCGCACATGGTCAATCTGCTACTTCCCCATGCTCTTAAGTGGCCTGCAATCCTGCACGGCATGCTATCACTATCGACGACTCATTCGTGGAGAGCTCTACCGGAGCTTATACATCACCAAGAAACTCTCCGTGCGTTGAGCGAGGAATCTGAATTGGTACAGAATGGATTTTACGAGGTGGACAAAGTTGTGGGAGTGCTTGGTTGCCAGTTCCTCCTCAGCATGTTCGCACTTTCCGAGTGCAACGAATGGTGGGCCCACCACAACCGGGGCATGATTGACGTTGTTCGTGCCGCCGCTTGGGATGAGCTGCAAGCCTCATCACTAGGCTGCTTTCTCAGTGGTGTCTGCGCCATGTCTGATATCTCGGTATTTTCTATAGGCGGTAGCAGGCCCTCTCAGTGGTGCTGGCTCGAGTGGATGATACCTCAAGATGTCCACACTAGACCGACGGCCTGCCCCCTTGACTCGATTACAGGGTATCCAAGATCGCTGATAGATATCATTGCACGAGTTGCTGCGAGCGCTGACATGCATTGCAATGAAGACGTCCAGTGGAACGGTACGTTATCTTCATTTAACTCCACGCTATTTGTCTCGTCTCCTGACGACTACAGTACGCCCAAACACGTTTCCGACGACTGCAGAACTCGAAGGATTGCTTCAAAGCTGGAAAGCCCCTCCAAGCTCTCCACAAACGGATCCGTATATGAAATTGATCATCAAGACAACCTGGGACTGTATACGTAAGGCTGCTTCGATCCTGCTGTGGCGGGGTAAAGGATTTCATTCAAACATTCTGACGGAATATCCGCGGGAGCGAAAGCCCGATAGAGATTTGTTCGTAAACGAGATCCTGTCTGATCTTCAAGCCGTTTTCGAAATGGTTCGAGGAAGGCAAATCTCTATAGGAAATCTGACGCTGTGGGCACTTACCGTCGTTGGGTGCGAGTGTGGGCGTCGCTCTGGTGTCAAACGCAGTCGCGACGTAGCGGCACTACTGCGAGTACTGGGTCGCGACTTCGCTATGGACCATGCGCTTCGAGTCCATGCCATGCTTGAAGCCTTATGGGATGCAGAGAGCAAGGTACCCGACAGCGGTATTGATCTAGCCGTTGAGGGACGATATCTCAGTCTTGAAACTGTTACCCGAGAGCAGAAGTTAGAGATTTTGTTATTATGAGTTCGGAGTAGGCTCAATCGCTGCGTTGAAATGATATGGGTAAGATGATATTGGCTGGCATACGAGGCTATGATGTATGTGTCAGCAATGTTGCTATTCATTGTGTCATATGACCGTCAACTCTCGTGTTACTTGGGTTGAACAGATGTTCAATAACTGGCTATCACATGAGAATTACACGTGATTTGCTGCTAAAGTCGAAACTGCTCTTCACAAAGGTGGCTTCGTCAATAATCATGTCATCCACCACACTGTGAATCCACCACGACTATAAGTCTGTACGCAACCTGTGTTGTCTATCCTTGTGGGGTCGACTCTACCACTATCTGTTATTGGTCCATCATCATGTTGAGTCTTCCATCTCGATGTGTTCACTTGGATACAACCGTCACATACGGAACACTCGCGCAAACTAAATTTGAGGGAATAATCTGGCAAATCAAAAGCATGGGAAAACAGTGTTGACACGACCACGGTCTGCGCACACTGACTTGATCGATATTCCATGCTGGATTTTTGACCACTCATCAGATCTTACTGAGGGCAAGCACACATTAGCTAGAATTCGATATCTTCTGACTTTGAGACAAAACAGCTTCATCCTGCCCGATCGTTTGCTCACCCATAGCGTTCTAACGAATGCTTTATGTCTGGTATATTGCAATTGTGCTCTTCGCGATATTGTTGAGGTCGACTCCGGTGTAATTAGAACCCCGGACCACGTACAACACGATAAATATGACCAATGTCACCAGAGAAACAACGCAGTCCCAGTAGAAGTGCGCCACATCGATGTGCCTCAATGACGGAAGAAAGCTTTCTATTGTATCATGTACCAGTAGAAAAGAAAGGCGACTGGATGCACACCTAGGCATGCTCCAACGGCTAAGACTAAGAGATCCAGGTACAAACTGGTCCGCGCAAAGCACTCTAGGCGCTACAGGTAGCGAGATTGTGATCAAATTCGAGATGACAGAGAGAAAGCATACCTAGGTACGATGCTGCTGGCAATGGGTGAGAGTGCGAGGAGCAAAACCGGAAAAGTGCCTACACGCAGTGTGACGAGTGCGTGGACCGGCGTTTTGGTCCTGCTGTTCACTCTACTCAGTGCTTCCCTGTATGGCAAACCACCGTCACGTGCAAACGCAGCCAAGAGAGAGGCGTTGGAGAGCAGAAAGCCGCATTCGCCGACCAGTACAGCTGTTAAGCCTAACGAATGTTGTAGGACTGTATGTGGAGTATGGATGGAAGGAGATCGACAGCATCTGTATACATATTCCAGATGATCTAGGCCAGCCAGCAATAAAGCAATGTTCAGAGAAGTGTATGGATACGCGCACGGTCCCATCAAGTTGACTGAGAAATGCAATAAGATAAAACGCTGTTGAAATGAAGATCAGTGAACAAGACCATACGTTTTGCCTGCTGCTGAGCTACCGCACTACGGGATCCCATATCAGAAAACACGGCTCCTTCTGCCGCTCCCTCTTTGGCCTGGTGCACTTCAAGCGTGTTGTGGATCCATGGGTCGGCTTTGATTAGTAATCACCGGCCGAACAAGGACGAGACTTGAAATTCGGCCGGGATTGCTGTCGGAGATCAGTCCAGCTCAGCCTCGGATATAGACGAAGTTCGTCCGGGTTTACCGCCGGCTATGATTGACTGAACGGCCTAAACGATTGGCCACCCAACATCCTGACTGTTTACCGGCATTGATGTTTACAACTGTAACCACTCGGCTTGCTCTGTCGAGGTCTCTTCTCAGCGCCGGTTTCTCCGATTGACACCTTTGGGGCGTGGTGGAATTCGGATATCGCTAAATAAGCGCAGGTATACATAGATAGCACCAATGCCAGTCTCTGAATGAGATCAGTCAACACATCCCCTACTTTTACAGATCTTCTGTCCCTTCCACAGGAAATACGGTAACATCATGGCCAACCAGCCCAGATTGAAGATTGCCTTGTTCGGGTTGGGCCGTCTTGGGTCTATCCGAGCACGTATCTTGCTCTACCAACAGCCTCGGATGGAACTTGTTGCTGCCTGCGATACCAAGCCTGGCGCGGACAAATGGGCTGCTGAAAATCTGCCTTCCTCTGTGACCTTCTTCGCTGATCCGGAGAAATGCATGAGGGAGAGCGGGGCGCAAGCTGTTCTCATCTCTACCGCCACAGCTACACATGCACCACTCATTTGTCTCGCGCTTGATCTTAATATGGTTAGTTGACAAGTGTATTCTCCACAACTTGACTGATTATTCGTCTAGCATGTCATGTGCGAGAAGCCCATTTCCATGGATATTGCCACAACGCAGGAGGTCATCGCCAAGGCGGCTACCAAACCGCATCTCAAATTTTTGATCCCCTTGACCCGAAGATGTATGGACTCTCCGATGAATTCGAGCTCAAATGGCGTTAGCTGACAGTCGTTGTAGATGATGACAACTTCCGGGCCGCCAAAAGACTTGTAGACAGTGGCTCACTTGGAGACATTCATGCCGTAGAGACTTCTTCACAAGACAAGCAGGATGAATCAGGTATGCTGTTCTCTTAAAAGTACTGTGGACATGACTAATTATTTCAAGGATTCTTCATCGCTTTCTCTCTACAGTCTGGCGGAATTTTCGTTGATATGGGCGTCCATGACGTGAGTGATGCTTCGATTCATGTGTTACATTTACTGATGCAACGTAGATTGATGTTGGCCGCTTCTACCTCAACCCCACCGCTGGATTGGACAACCCTAAGAAGCAGGTTAACAGAGTCATTGCGATGGGGCAGCGAACGCTTTACGGTGCATTGGCTGAGTTCGAGGATTTTGACAATGCATGGGGCATCGTCGAATTTGCTAATGGCAAGATCTTGACGAGCCATGTGGGCCGAACGACGAGTCACGGTCATGAAGGTTCAACGCGCATATTCGGAACCAAGGGTCACAGTCTCATCGACGGTGTTGCCACACAGTTTCAGTTTGAGTTGCGGGATGAGCATGGCGTCAGACGGACCGTTCCACCGGATGCATTCCAGCTTTACGACAGATCTTTCCCCAACGACCTTGCTGAGTTTGCAAGTGCTGTTCTGGACGGTACACCGCTATCCTGCTGCCCGGAAGACGCTTTTGAGGCTGCCAAGATCACCATCGCACTTCAACATTCGATGCGTATTGGACAGGCCGTTTATTTCGACGACGAGGGTTTGCCGATTCTATCAGGGAACGACAGCAAAACTTCTGCCGTATCTAATGGAGTGAACGGAACCGCGGCTGTGAGCATGAAGAATGCCAAGGCCGTCGAGGTGGCATGAAAAGCCGGTATTGGGTACGTAATTGTACCGGGACGGGGCTCCCACCACTTCAAGTGTCTCCCCACCAGGTTGGGTTGAGACTACGCAAAAACTTCGCAGCATCAGCAAAAGATCAGCTAAAATAGCATCATATTTACCTCCGAATGACTGTTAGACGCATCAAAAGCATCTTGTAATAACATGGGCTCCCAAAAGCCGGTGAGCTAGAAATGTCAGCTTGAATTTGATCGTTATAAGATCGCCTTACAAGGTCATTTGTCGACAGGTCGTGGGTTTGGGCAGGAGGAACAGAACCTGCCAAAGATGCTGCACTGCCTTGATTCCAGGCAATGTTACCATAAAGATGCGATTGCCTGCCGCTACCTTCGACAAGTAGATCACGAGTGCTTCCTGGTGATTCACTGAGCCGGATTGTGCGGCTCTTGTACTGGCTTTGACCCGCACGCTCGATCAGCCTGGTACGCCAGCCTACAAGTTCTTCATCTTCGCCAACACCACCCTCGCTACCGTTGATGTGCTGAGGATCATCAGGTGATGGCCCTGCGGCAGCTGCTTGCAGTGATGCAATTGCCCTAGCACGTAGCTTCTTGAGCCATTCTAGATTTGCGCGATATCGGGATGTACCACCGCCGTTCTCTATCAATGACGCAAACAGAGTTATGGCAGCGTCTATCTGTGTTAAGGCAAAACTAGACATGGTGTTACTTGGATCGCTAAGAACCATTGTACCTAAGCAGAGTGCTGAACCAAAAACGTGGTACTAGATGAAATACATGGTCAGTCTTCTGCTTGGTGCCCCGACCAGAGCGCTACACTTACCCAGAGGTTCCACTGTCTCGTACTAACATTGGTAAAGTTGGCTTGTACATCACTAACCAAAGCTATTATAATCTACCACGCTTAGTCATTCATGTCGAGGAATAATATTTGAGGCTCTTACTGCACAACGCTCTATCGTGGTCAAGAAAGAAGTTGCACATAACGTACGTATGGCCTCGTCATTGGGGTTGTACAAGACCTTCGCGTAATAAGGTCTGTGCAGATTGATGAATGTCTCAGAAATATTGAACGCGAGGTTCATTCGCTATTGCGATCAGCTGGAGCCGTAAAACAATCTTGCAGAAATACCTGAAAAGTCACGGTCACAGATGTTCTCGAAGGCTCGGGAGAGGCCTTGAGTACGTCTTCCATTGTTGAATACTGTGACGGCATCGATGAGTATGCGGTTCGAGATCGAAGAGCGAACGGTATATTGCGTTCAAAGGCCGAGCTACGACTTTTAGTTTTCATCTCTCGAATCTACCGGTAACTCACAGTTTCGCGTCCAGCTCTAGTATTGAGGAGTATGAAGGCCTCTGTACCTTCATTGCCATGTTTAAGATCCTGTGCTTACACTCAGCCCCTTTGTGCCATATGAATGCGCATACAAATCACATACTCAGCTGAGATTTGGGAAAGCTCGAACCGAAGAGTAAAATAGCCTTTGCTTCCGACAGTTGTCTGCGGATCGGAAGGGAAAACGGTATCGCAATGCTCCGGATTGACGGCGCTTCTTCCTAATGTTAGGCCTGTTCGAACATGTGGGTGGCATCAACTTACGGTCTCGAAAAGCAATGAGCTTGGAACACATCCGCAGCATTGCATTCCCAAAAGACTTTGCGTCTTTCTTCCACCACATCTTCGGGTAGGTTCCAGCGCGCACCATCACGATGCATACCCATCTAGAGTTCTCAGTTTCAAAAGACTGACATCTTGCGATCTCGTGATCTCACCGCTTGCATCAGACGCATGACAAGACCCCATACTGGCCAAGCTTTGTCGCCTCGAGACCCCTGATCCCAATTTCTGCTCACTGTTATCAAAAGTTGGTGAAGGGGACCGATTCACTGACAAATGTAAGTGGGCCATTAGATGCTATACAAGTCAGTGAAGGGTTGTGTTACAGCTCAGGCGAAGACGAACTAAAGTTTGGACTCCAGCAACCGTATTATTTGAAAGAAAATTTCCTTTCATCAAAGCCAACTCTGAAAGACGCAGAAGCTCTTCAGGGACGGTAGGATCCGAGGCTATTTCGATGTTGAAAACATTTCCCTGTGCAAGAATGATGAATACAAGGGCCAGCTCTTGAGCATTGACGCGACGGGATGGTTCGTTGGAAAGAGCGTACACGCGATCAAATGTTTTTTCAAAACGATCTCGGGGTGCGACATCATGACTTGATTGCATTAGACTTTGATTTCCTAGGAGGGTGCATACTTACTGCCATGCGCAATATCGATAATAGCAATTTACCAGCGCCAACGCTTCTTCCTTAGGGGGAAGACGCGAGATGAGATCGCGCGTGCTGACCATATGTATCATCGGGCTGAATGGAAATGCTCCGGCCAATCTTCCAACAGTACTGTGATGACGTTGGGCAGGGGAAGGATCGTATGTAATCGTGGGACTTGACGCACGTGTCGTGAGCGCAGTCGGCGAACCCGATGCATGTTGGTTTTCAGACTGGCACATTTCAGCTTCTGATTGGTATCAATTATTACTTCACATACGTCTCTCAGCCACTCGCTGCCTGCAGTTGGACCAAGATACTTCGATCTGCCCCCTTCGCTCAACATCAACGTTCCATACGAGCCGTCTTGCGCCGCATCGTCTGTAAGGTCTACTGCCGCATCAACATTGCTCGCACCGGCGGAAAGATGATTAATAGGATCTATAGTCTCGCCTGCGACTTGGGTGACTGGACTGGGGATGATCCAAGCATGATCTGCCTGCAAAGGATTGTTCGGAGGCTCCATTGTGATCGCGTGTGCTGTCGAGGAGACAGGTCTTTCAGAAACATGTCCTTCGCCATGATTGCGCGCAGAGGAGTGCGGGTCGGTCATCTGGACTGCCGAGTTTCCGCGAACATTCCGTGATCGTGCACTGTTTGTCGGGTCGCCATTTGCTCCATTCAATTCGCCTTGCCCGCGACTGTATTACTCAGCTTAGTCGGGAGGGAGAAGCATACTGGGACTGACAGCGCATTTTTAGACACATCTGAAGATGATCTCTTACATACAGAACTTCGACCGCGACGCACACAATTGGAGCACGGCACTAGAAACGCGGCATTAGCTGTGAAGGGTGCCTTGCCCAGCAAACTCACCCTGCCGATTACATTTCATCTTCAAACGGCGACATTCTGCATTCAGATACGTCAGTCTCTTGCACGGCATACAATTGGCCAAGGCCTACCATCGCAGCTGTAACACGGCCTCTGCTTCCGTGGCCTCTTCCCAGGTCGCGCATCACCCGCGTCGCTCGCATCGCCACCGTCATGCTGAGCATCGGCCTGGCGTCGGATCGATGCATACACCGGCGCTGGACGGTCCTCAGACATGATTTCCGTATGATGTGGTCAAAGCCGTCGGGTCGACAGGGCGAAGTTTGGAGAGAGACCGGCCGAGTTGCACGTCCGGTCCGGCACGTCACTAGATGTTAGATGATTGGATGGCTTCATCATGCGCTAGTGCTCCCCGCATCACAAGGGCACTAATGGCGGGGTTTCTCGTCGCCGGTAAGGGTCAATATCCCCGGTCCGATGCAGACCAATATCTCCGGTTTGTACTAACATTTTTCATCCGCGCATCTTGCATCGGATAAAAATGGTACGCGAAGGCGTTTGGTCAAGCCTTGCAGAGCGCTGGAAGCCGGGCGTTGACGAAAAGGAAGGCAGAGCAATAAAGACCCAGAGTTCAACTAATTGATCCCCGCATCCTGCAATCTCCATTCACCCTGACCATGGCTACAATCACATTCCAAGAGCATGCCATTGCAGCCCAGACAGACATTGCAAACATCAAGAGCAAGGTCGTCGTTAACAATGTCGAGCTTGAAGCATCTCCTGCACCCCCGGTGGCCGACGACTTTATGTACGATTTCAAGTACAACCATCCGCTACCAACACCCCAGAGTCTTGGAATCAGCATTCCCACTGGTACGGATGCTCAGAAGGCAGCGGATTCCATTATCGAACCGCTTTCCAGAGCCATGATCTCGGGCGATGCAAAGGCTTTTGGAGAATTGTTTCTCGAATTTGGTAAGCCCTCAAAACGTATGGTGCGAATGAAACATTATTGACATGTACGAAGGCGTATGGAGGGACAAGTTGACGTTCACGTGGGACTACCGGACTTTCAATTTCCGGTCAGCAATTGTCGCAGCTGCACAGGATGTGTTCGCTACGACCAAGGCTTCCAATTTTGGATATCTTAATCCGGCCCCCAAGATCTCCCAACCTTTCCCTGACTTCGAGCAACTACAGTTCGTAATCTCATTCGAGACTGATGTTGTGACCGCCTCAGCGGTTGTCACGGCGGTCTACACAAAGGATGGCTGGAAGATATACACATTGCATACAGTCGCCGAGAGTCTCAAGGACTTTCCTGAAGTTCCCCCTTATGACGGACATATGACCAGTGCAGTAAGCTGGGAGTCACAGAGGAAAACGGACAATGACGCTGCAGACCCTGAGGTTCTCATCATCGGAGGCGGCCAGAAGTAAGTCTACCAAGCTATCAATTTGCACATTTCCTAACAAGAAACAGCGGCCTCGCATTATCAGCACGATGCAAGGCTCTGGGTATGAAGACCTTGATCATCGAGCGCGGCGACGAGATTGGAGATGTATGGTCGAAGCGCTACGAATACCTTTCACTACACATGCCGCACTGGGCAGACGACTTGCCGTACTTCGCATATCCAAAGCACTGGCCTACCTACACGCCTGCACAGAAGCAAGGCCTATATATGAAGTGGTATGCGTCTGCTCTTGAACTCAACGTCTGGTGCAAATCGTCGGTGGTCGAAGCCGGACAGGATGCTGAAGGAAATTGGACCGTCCGTATCAACAAAGAAGGGAAAGAAGTTCGAACACTTCATCCGAAACAGCTCGTCATGGCCACTTCGCTCTGCGGAGTCCCTCTCAGCCCTGTGGTCCCCGGTATGAACACCTTCAAAGGCACAGTTCGACACTCTTCCGCGCACGATAGCGCACGCGAGTGGGCCGGCAAGAGAGTCTGCGTTGTTGGCACATCATCCTCGGGGCTCGACACCGCCTATGACTTCGCCCGTCATGGCGTTGATATCACTCTGCTTCAACGTTCGCCCACCTATGTCATGTCCCTCACCCATTCAGTGCCCCGTGGCATTGGCAACTACGCCCCCAATGCTAAAGGTGATCGAGCAGATCTCGAGGAGATGGACCGACTATTCTTTGCAATGCCCACAGGTCCTGGCGAAGAGCTTGCCAGACGTAACGCCAAAGAACTCGAGGAGCTTGACAAGGAACTACTCGATGGTCTCAATGCGAAAGGCTTCCGCACATGGCGCGGCCAGCGCGGTACTGGAAATGCCACGCTTAGCTTGACACGCAACGGTGGTTTCTACTTCGAAGCTGGCGCATGCAAGCAGATCATCGATGGCAAAATCAAGATGGAGCAAGGATTCATCGAGCGTTTCACCGAGGACAAGGTTATTTTGAACGGCGGGCGTGAGCGTGAATTCGACCTAGTCGTGTTTGCGACTGGATTCTCTAACACGATAGATTCAATCCGTATGACGCTCGGAGAGAAGATTGCCGACAAGTGCGGACCTATCTGGGGTGTGGATGAAGAAGGCGAGTACAAGACTGCTTTCAAGGAAACGGGCGTACCGAACATGTGGATCATGTGTGGGTTCCTTGTTGCTACGCGATACCATTCTAAACTCCTTGCTTTACGTTTGAAAGCATTGGCTGAGGGTGTCGCACTTCCACCATACAAGAAAAGTATTTGAGCTGGCTAGACTCTTAGAATAGATTTCGTTGCGCAATCAGAAGAGTGGTACAAAAGCGAATTCTTATTAATCGACTCATTGGTGAAGTGAACTTATAAGGCAAAAACAAAGCAGGGCTCAGCCACGTAGTCTACTCTTCGAAGTTAGAGCCTAGCTGGGATGTAGTTGTATTGTCTCGTACTCGATGAAAACACTTCTTGCAAAGAAACGTGGGACAATTACAAAGAATGTGCTCCAAAAGTGTTCACGGGGACCGCCTATAAAGAATGCTGAATCAAGCCAAAACTCCAGTTCGCACGAGCATGACATGTTCCTTGTATCTTGAAAAGTACAGACTGGCATTACGTGATCTCGCATGTTGCAGATAAATTGGGCTATAAATGTGGATTCATCTGTCTACATATCGTAGGCAGGAAGTCTAAGATAGCTTAAGGCCGTCATGTTTAAACAGTGAGAGATAGTATGGTCTTATAGCTGACACTACCCTACAAAGGTTGCGCTCAGGACTTTTGTTAAATTTGAACATATCGCAGCTTGTAGTCTACATTCTGCGCAACACAAGAGAAAGTCTACGTTTTCTTCGCTGATTCGTACCAATCATCAAATCCCAGGTCGAATCCCCACAGTGGCGTGTTCAAACGTTTCCCGTTTCCATCTTCAGCTAGCCGATCCAAGGTCTCTAGTTCGCTCGTAGATAGCTCCACAGCATGTTTGTTACTACTGATGCGTGACTCTGTAACGGACTTCGGAAGCACCACAACTCCCTTGTTGACATGGTAGCTCAACAATACTGTGGCGGGAGACACCTTCTTCTCGTCTGCGAGACGGCGAATACCAGCATCCGACATGATTGGAGCACCAGTCGATCCGAATGGCGAATATGCTTCAAGTAGAATCCCTTTGTTAGCGCAGTACTTGCGCAGCTTGTGTTGTGGTAGCAGTGGGTGAAGCTCAACTTGATTGACGGCGGGCACAACTGTCCATGTCTCTGAAAGCTTTTCAAGGTAAGGCACGGACCAGTTGGCGACGCCGATTGCCTTGACTTTGCCTGACTTGTAAAGATCTTCCATTTGCTTCCAGGTTCGAGACTGGTCCCAGGAGCGATCAACGGAACGGCTACCGTCTGGGTTTACAGGTAGCAGTTGGCTTGTCTCGTTGGCAACCAAGCGAACGGGCCAATGGATGAGCTAGACTCGACTGTCAGTTTAGCTTAGGGTCTTCTCGCTGGCTACACTCACGTAAAGATCGAGGTAGTCTGTGCCTAAGTCGTCGAGTGTCTTTTGCAGTCCTGCTTGAGCATCATCTTGATGCGTGTTCCAGAGCTTGCTAGTGATGAAGATGTCTTTTCGCGGGACACCAGAATCACGTATGCCATCACCGACTTCCTTTTCGTTTCCTAAATGGGTTAGGTTTCACCAGCTTATTATGGGAACTCATACTAGCAGGGCTTACCATATATCCTATACAACCGTTAGCACCCTTTTAGCTTCTCTTTGTGCGGAGTGGTTTTCACTTACAGCGCCGCGTCGATGTGGCGATACCCATCTTTGAGAGCGAACGAAACTGCTTTGCGCACTTCGCCAGGCTCAGACTTCCATGTTCCTGAGCACCATTCGTTAGCAGCGGAAAGTTGTGGAATTGCGGAATATCACCCACCGAGACCAATTGCGGGGATTGTGGCGCCCGTGTTGAGCTTGAAATGCAAGGGTACACCCATCACGATCACAAGAGCAGAATAATGGGTAAAAAAAAGCTGAACGCGTCCTACGAGTTTAGTTAAGGAGGGTGAACGACAGCAACACGGTCATCGGACATATCTGAGTAGATTCGGATCGGCCGTACCCAATAAGTACCTACCTCATTATGGCCGTTCCCAGTAGCGTCGGCAGTCCATCAACACTAGATTTCTAGTGTCAATGAAAGCAAATCTGGACAAGGCTCGAACGCTTCATCCTATGCCCGATGCGTGCAGAGCAACCATGAAATGTCCGATGTGCCAAGCCCCGATCCCCGGAGGCGGATCAAACTGCGGGGTAGTCGCGACGAACTGCGAGCAACGGATGTTCTGTCATTACGATGGCCCGCATTTGCTTGCGTCGGGTTATGACTTCGGACATTTGTGATCGATCGTCGGCTTGATGTGCGGCTTCGGCACAGTCGCAAGTCCTATCGGACTTTGTCGGTAGTGTTGAAGAGCATGGCTGGCGAAGCTAAGCGAAATCTGGACTGACCGCGATATCTGGGGTAAAACCTGGAGAAGGCTGGAGGATGGGTCCGGGGAATTGACCAGATATATAATCAATCTGATCTTCCCTGCCACTACCTATTCCGACAGATACACTTCATCAACACGCAAAACCTTTCAGTATGGCTATCGTCCAGCAACCTGACGGCTCGTCTCCCTCATTATCCGATCACAATCCTGCGAACGAGAAGGGCATGGCGACCCATCTCGATACCGTGAGCAGCAGCAATGCGATGAACAACATGTTCCTCAATGCCGCATCTGCATCAGGTTTGCGAAGGCCCAGTGACCGCTGCATGCAGGCGCTGACACATGAACAGAGAAGGAGCATAAGATGACCTTGCTGCAAGGCATCAGACTATACCCTAAGGCGATCCTCTGGGCTGTTCTCATTGCGCTCTGCTGTGCCATGGAAGGTTACGACATCGCGCTTATTGGGAACTTCTACGCCTTTGAGCCATTTAATCGAAAATACGGCGAGCTTACACCCGACGGTGACTATCAGGTGCCTGCCCGGTGGCAAGCCGGTATTTCGAATGGCGCTCAGGTTGGCCAAATTATTGGACTGCTGTGTATGCTTACTCTCGGTATTGCCCATGATACCAACAACCAGCTGACTTGTTCCAGTGACCGGCGTGGGTGTGGAGCGCTTCGGCTACAGACCGTTCATTCTAGGTGTCCTCTTCTACCAATGCGCTGTCACCACAATCTTCTTCGTCGCTCCCACCATTAAGATCCTGTTGGTAGCCGAGTGCTTCGCTGGCATCGCCTTCGGAGTTTTCATGTCGGGTATGTACACTCTAACATGTTCTACGGCACCTCTGTTCGCAAAGGCTGACTCTTCCAGTGGCAATTTCGTATGCAAGTGAGGTTTGCCCAGTAGCTCTTCGAGGTTACTTGACGACCTGGGGAAACTCATGCTGGGGAATTGGTCAATTGATCGCCATCGGCGTAATCAAGAGCATGTTCGGTAGGACTGATGAATGGGCGTACAGAATCCCGTATGCTCTACAGGTGTGTATCTAGCCCAATGCTCGACATTTCCGCGGCTGACCAATATAGTGGATGTGGTTCCCTCTGCTCATTACTAGCATTTATCTGGCCCCAGAATCTCCTTGGTGGTACGTCCGCAAGGAGCGATACGACGATGCGAAACGGTCCCTGCTCCGGCTTACGTCTCCCAAGAGAGATCCTACCTTCAATGCAGATGAAACCGTTGACATGATGCGACACACTAACGAGCTCGAGAAAGAGATGTCCGCGGGTACGTCGTATGTAGACTGCTTCAAAGGTGTCAACCGACGTCGAACAGAAATTGTCTGCATGCTTTTCCTCTCACAGAACCTAGCTGGCAACACATTCTCCAACTACTCCACCTATTTCTTCGAACAAGCTGGATTGACAGGAACCATCCCTTACGACTTCGCACTTGGACAATATGGCCTGAATACAATCGGCGCATTCGTTGTATGGACATTCATGGCTTATGGAGTCGGCCGACGCACACTGTTCCTTTGCGGTTTGACCGGACTTTTCCTCACTCTACTTTCGCTCGGTTTTGTTGGTCTGGTCCCAGAAGCACAGAAACACCAAGCGTCACTTGCCACTGGCGCGCTCATGATCGTCTGGGCAGCATTCTACCAATTCTCGGTCGGAACTGTCGCCTTCTCCCTCGTTGCTGAGCTATCATCTCGTCGCCTTCAGGTGAAGACCGTAGCTCTATCTCGTGTCGCATACAATCTCGGTGCCATTGTTGTTAATGTCCTCACACCATACATGATCAACCCGACTGCCTGGGACTGGGGTAACTTTGCTGGATTCTTCTGGGCTGGAACCTGTTTCTGCGTACTTGTATACCACTACTTTCGCCTCCCTGAGCCGTCCGGTCGTACTTTCGCAGAGATTGATCTACTCTTCGAGCGTGGTGTCCCAGCAAGACAGTTCAAGACGGCTAATATCGATGCGTTTGATGTGGCGCTCACTAGCCAGATCGCTGCAGACAAGCCAGAGACAGTCAGGCAGGAACATGTCTAAAGCCCCGGGTTCTTTTTGGTTCACGTTATCTGTGTACGAAGAGTTGAGAGGAGACCATCACCTGCTTTAGCTTGAGCTTGTTGTAAACCATGTATCTACTTAAAATTTGTCATCGCAATCAAGGTTTGAAGACCCCAAAGTTTGTAGCGCTCCTGTGAACACACCCTCCAGCTTCGGTGTGTCACAACCTGCGGGTAGTCGTGATCCTTATGCTCTAGGTACTTCTCTTTGGCTACCGCAGACCGTGTAATTGGAAGCACACTTTTTTCCCCACCTTCGATATGGGCAAATCCCCATCTGCTGCGGGGAACGTTATGCCCTTGCGACAAAACTTGCTGGACCGAAATGGTCCAGATGTGGTTGAAGTAAGGGCTCCGCCGTCGTTCAAAGATATGATTGGCTACACAGGCACTCGTATCCTGCGTATTCGTGTTTCTACCTATACGGCGGCCCCTGTTTCCCCGCCAGATCATTCCTTGGCCCAGATCTTCACGGCGGGGAACATTATCGTTCTATTAGAATACGAGAATCACAATGATAAGTACTCAATCCACCAACTTATTGTGCAGTCAAGTGTATTAAATTCGCTGTCCTTGAGTGGCCCAACATAGGAACCGTCGATTTTTCAGAAGTACACTCTGATTGGAAACACGAAAAATGGCTTTCCAAAACATGGCATTGGTCATGTTGATTTTGCCTGGCATTATTGCAGCCTCACGTATGTCTGCATCCACACTCCAGGTCAGCCCAAAATGTAACACGTTAAAGCGGAGCATCTCAGCAGCGATCATGCGACGGCACTGGACAAGACAAAAGCTTTTGTCTCACAACTCAATCTTACCGAAAAGATCAATATGATCACTGGGGCGATTGGAATGGACGTTGGAGGGTGCATTGGACACATCAAACCCATTTCTCGCCTCGACTTCACCGGTATCTGCATGCTGGACGGTCCACAGGCAATCAACCGTGCAGACCTCGTTAGTATTTTCCCTTCCGGGATTTTGGCCGGTGCAACTTGGGATGAAGATCTTATCTTTGCGCGAGGTAAGGCCATGGCAGACGAGTTTCGTGGCAAAGGAGCACACGTTCAGCTCGGGTAATCCCCTCATCGTCGTGTTAGCTTACGTCATGAGCTCACTTCTCATTTAGGCCTGTTGCTGGTCCGCTCGGTCGTCATGCTCTGGGCGGTCGAAATTGGGAAGGCTTCTCACCCGACCCATATCTTGCTGGAAAAGCGATGCGTGCAACAGTCCATGGCATCCAGTCCGTTGGCGTGCAGGCATGTTCAAAGCACTACATAGGTAACGAGCAGGAAACGCAACGAAGCAACACATTCTCGCCCAATGGAACAGAGGTTTTGGCCATATCAAGTAACATCGATGATCGAACATTTCACGAGCTCTATCTCTGGCCGTTCGCTGATGCTGTCAGGGCTGGGACGGCAGGCGTTATGTGCAGCTACAACAGGCTCAATCAGACATATGCTTGCGAGAACGAGCACATACTCCACACCGTTCTGAGAGATGAACTTGGGTTCCGGGGCTACGTGGTATCAGATTGGTTCGCGACCCATTCGGGCACCCAGTCCATCAATGCCGGCTTGGACGTCAACATGCCTGGCCCTCTCGACGAGCAGGAGACACTAAGCCGTAGCGGTAGAAGTTACTGGGGCGTGGCCAATGTGACGCAGATGGTCAATGATGGCGCCGTCGCAGAGACTCGTATCGATGAGATGGTGCATAGGATCATGTTGCCCTATTACTATCTCAAACAAGACCAGGGCTATCCCTCAGTTGACCCTTCGCTGATCCTCAGCTTTGCTGCACAGCAAGGTATCCAACTGCAAATACCCATGATCCCGAGCCGCGACGTCAGAGCGGATCATGCCCAAATCATTCGAAAGATGGGGGCGCAAGGTATTGTGCTTCTGAAGAACGCGAATCAGACACTGCCACTCAAGTCGCCGAAGAGCATTGGTATCTTTGGCAACGATGCTGGACCTCCGGTTGACGGACTGGTGTTTGGGGACAGGCCGTTTGCCATCGGAACTCTGGACATTGGCGGAGGCTCTGGGACCGGTCGCCACACATACCTTGTCTCGCCGTTCGAGGCCATTGCTGCCAGGGCCAAAGAGATCAACGCCCGTGTGCAATACATCATGGACAACCAATTCATTGCTGCCAATGATTTCCGAAGCATCTTCCCCATGCCAGAAGTTTGTCTCGTCTTCCTGAACACCTTCGCCTCGGAAGGTTGGGACAGAACAAGTTACGAAGCCGACTGGAACTCAACGCTCGTAGTGGACAATGTGGCACGCCGATGTCCCAATACGGTAGTCGTAACCCATTCAGCCGGGATTAATACGCTGCCATGGGCGCGTCACCCGAATGTAACCGCGATCCTTGCTGCGCATCTGCCAGGCCAGGAGGCGGGTAACTCAATCGTCGATGTGCTTTGGGGAACGGAGAACCCTTCGGGGAGGTTACCGTACTCCATTCCTGTATTGCAGAGCGACTACGACATACCGATTGCCAATTTGACAGCAAGTGAGGTCACTAAGCCGGATGCATGGCAGGCTGACTTTGCTGAGGGCCAGTTCATTGATTACCGCCATTTCGACCACTTCAATATCACGCCTCTGTATGAGTTCGGCTTCGGGCTAAGCTACACCTCGTTCATACTCGAAGGATCGATACAAGTCGAATCTGTTACTCCAAATCTCACTGCGAAGCCGGCTGCAGATTCCGAGGTGCTTCCTGGCGGCAAAATTGAACTGTGGGAGTCTGTTTTGCGCATAACAGCGAACGTTAAGAATACTGGACCTGTGGCCGGCGCAACAGTATTGCAACTTTACGTAGCATTTCCCGCGCGAACGACACCGAAGGGAACGCCAGTGCAAGTACTGAGAGGATTCCGAAAGATACATCTACAGCCTAGCAGAGCTGGACTCGCAACCTTTGACGTCTTTCGCAGGGACGTCAGCTTTTGGGACGTAGTAACTCAGACCTGGGTCATTCCAGCTGGCGAGTTTGATTTCCGTGTCGGCTTTAGCTCAAGAGATATTGTGGGTGTTGTCAGTCATGCTGTGCTTCCATGAGTCTTCCATGAGTTGGTATGGCGTGTTTTCATCGCTGTATTCTTCTGCAAGTGGTTTTCACAGCTGTTGACGAAGGATTCCGTCGTTAGGTACCCAGGCCGTCACCAGCCAGAATACGCGATGGTGGCTGTCGTCATCTCACCCTACACTCATAAATATTGACTGTTGAAAAGGATCGTGCGTGATTCCTAAGAGTGTGCTTGTCTTGTTAGCAAATTAGATCTTGGCTGCACTCGCGAAAACAGCAATTGGCATGCGTGGCACACCTTCCTCTGTAGAAATCATTTCGCGCTTGGCAACGTTGTAGCGTTGTAGCCCAATTTGACGCGAAAGGACCGACTGCGATTAATTTAGCAAATGAGGCTGGCTAACAGTCAACTTGGTATCTCTTTACGGTAATAGTCTAGAACATGTACTAGAAATCAAGCACCAAGTAGCGGCCCTATTATATATAACCGTTAACAAAAATTGCGCAACCCCTATCCTATAGATTAGTAGGCCTAGTCAAGGTACATACTCTAGTACTGGACTCATGCTACTATAGTACGTGGCGAATAGCCACAATGCACGTTTTAGCCTCCTCTATTACGATACTTGAACTAGTTATTCCCAGATAATTAGAGCCTATAGGTCCAGGCGTGTGCTAATGTTGTCACGCACCCATAGCTTACACTGCCCTAATGAGGTAGCGAATGCTAAGTGGATTACAAGAATTACCGTTTTTGAGCCTTCACTTCGGCTAAACATTACTCGCCACTCCGTTCACGGTAAAAAAAGCGAGAGGTTGAGGGTATCTGGTTGGGGTTTTGTATCCCAGTTCAGAGTTGTGCTGCTGCCATGATACGTCACGGACAGACAAATGATAGTATCCTCGTGCTATGTGATGCTATAGATGCTAAAACGTGCATTCTAAAGCTCGGCTGTACCTCTAAGTACAGTTTTGGAACTGGCGGTGACCACATGATGACCTTCCTGTTTGATATGGAGCCCACTGAGCTGAGTGCCTCAATTTCGTTCCCTCTACCAGGCTTCCCTCAAAAATCTGCCGTGGGTGAATGGGAAATTTTCCTGCATTGATTAAAAGCTTGAAGTCTAATAGACGTGTTTATGGCCATATCAACAATCTCCAAGTGATCAAATTAGAGTCCGCTACGGTTGAGATGGACCGTTCATCGGCGTTCAGAGTAGAGTATGAATTAAGCTGGCCACTCTGGGGGTGTAGCCGCTGCATGTCGAAGCACAGACTGAACCGAAATGCAGCCTGGTAGTTGCCCTCGTATCGTGGTACGCTGTATGGACCCTCAGCGAGTCACCTGCTAATGGGAGACGGTGAGTTGTTGAGATAATCGCTCAGATCTGATGCCCTCAAGTCATGACGTTGGACCACTGGTGACCAATCGATTCGACCACATACAGCTTGCGAGAAGTATATATACGACAGTCAAAGTCACCCAGTTTCTAATCACTCCAGTCCCATCATCACTATCATCACTTCAACCAACCAGCAATCAATCATCTCTACATTCTCTCAAGGAATTGTATATTCACTGCAACCATGCGCTTCTCGAAGATCACCTATTTGAGCATGCTCGCTCTGACCAGTTCAGCCATCGCCAGCCCTCCCGCAGTCGAGAATCTCGAGACATCGTTGGAGGCGAACCAGGTAACATAAATTATCACAGACAAAGAGAACGCACAAGCTAAGATGCAAACAGGACGCAAATGCCCTCGAGAAACGCTTCGGTCCTATCGTGATTTTGCTCGTCAAGGTCATCGGTGGCCAGCTTCTTGCAGGTGCCGCGAAGATTGCGGTCGACGCCACAAAGGCTAAGCTTGAGCCTGAAGGAGATTCGTTCAAGGATTTCGATGCTGTAGGTCGATACCGTACCAAGTTGATTTCCTACTGACAAGTCAATATAGGCACGCACTGCTTTCACGCAAGAATTGGTGAAGGATCTTTACAACCACAGGTCCCCTTCCACTATCAAGGGTGTTGCTTGCTACAACGGACCCTACGAGTTCAGCAGTGGTGCACACTACGAAGGCCCCGTCAGTGTCAACTTCAAGTGGGACATTTACCATACCGAGTAAGGCTCTGCACTACTACTGACTGAATAAACCCCCTCCTGACAATTATTGATAGTTACGACTGTTTTGAACTTTTCTCTGGCACTGTCCACAACAAGGGTGATGGAGGATACATCAACGTGAGTAATCTCTCAAATTCGTTCAACACGCTAAGGCTAACTACTCTCAAGACTGCTGTTTTCGGAACGTGCCACTTCGACCGTGGCTCATACACTTGCTAAGCGTAACCTTCATGTTCTTAGCAAAGGTGGTTCTGTGTCGGAGCCACAAGGAACCAACTTGGGGGTTACTTGTAGTGCTCCAACACCTTATTCCACACATGTAGATTGGTGCTAAACCGGGGGGTATAAAAAAGGGCGGTATAGAAAGGGCGGGAACAAAAGGGTGGTAGAAAAGGAAGCATTAGACGACTCACCAGACGAATACAACATGATGTCTTCATATGCTGTCACACTGTTGGTGCGAATCTTCTATATTTTGTCCGGAACTAGTCCTTGTTGCATGCCTCTATCCTATGCCTTGATTATGGTTGACGAGCAACCTAATTAGGAGAAATAAGCCGATTCTCAACTGACATCGGCTCAGTACATGATAGTCAGGCTGTGTTGCTGATGAAATATCAGAAGGAATGTTTGGGGCGAGTAAGGTAAATTACGATGGGTCAATACGACTAAGATCGAAAATAGCGGAGGGAAGAACACGCGTCAACAAATCGTGAGCCTCAGTTGGGAACAAACGAGTTAAGTGTTGCAATCAATCATTATAGTAAGGGTCAGGGTATGATGTTGTCAATTTTGTCATACCTACTTATGCGCAATACACCCTTCAGCCAGAGATGTCACCCAGTCAAGCATCAAGAACGCATTTCCAGCTGTCTGGGTTCTTGAAGTCTCCAGGTCCCTTGTAAATGTTTCGGTACGGCCACCTGCAATGCTTGCGCTTGAAATCGACCCCACTATCCGCTGTGCCATTGTTGAACGCAGTACCTGTGATGGTATCTGGCGCAATACCTTCCTCAACCCACCTAACAAGCGCAGTTAACACATTCTCCTGTGGATCCAAGCTGCCCATATTTCGGCGCATGTTGCCAATGGCAGCGGCGCCCAGTCCACCCCCACAGTGCATCATGCCCGAGATACGGAAGTATCGGTAGAAGCTGTCGAGCTGCTCCGGAGTCTGGTTCATGGTTTTGGAAACGTGCTCGTAGTAACGTGGGGAGTTCGAGTCGGGGATGATGCCGTCCTGAAGGCCGTGGTAGTGAATCACTTTACCTGCCCTTCGCTTGAAGGAGGACAGGTCGCCGTTCCAGGTTTCGATGTTGAAGAGGTTGAGTCCAGAAGAGATGCGATAGTCGCTAGGTTTCAATGTGAGAGGATCCCAATTAGAGTCGTTAAAGATGGCATATGAGAACCAATCAGAAGATCCAGAACGCTGGCCATTTAGCAGTGAGAAAGGTGCCTCGGCTGCTTCAGCACCGGGCTGCAAACGAGGGTACACCAGACTGCCTTCATCGTCGTAGATGGGAGAGAAGACCTTGCGGACGGTCTCTACTTGCTGCGAAGTAAGACAAGATGATGAGTTCTGCCCAGCTGTGCACAGCAGGCCAGATGGATCGTAATCACAAAGATCGGGTGACTCAAGAATTCCGTCGGCGGCCCCATCCAGAGAGTCGCACTGCTTCAACACATCCTGGTGAACAACGGGCCACAAGCTGGCTGGGACGAATGTCGGAGCTGTTGGAGGTCCCGTAAGGGAATAGAAACTACTACTCCATGAAGTAAGGTTGTTGAAGGCGAAGGCGGGAGCACCAGCTGCGACACCGTCGAAATCGTCGGGAAAATCTTGGATGGACTTGAAGCCCTGTCTTCCACCGGTAGAGCATCCCAGATAGTAACTCTTCCTGTGCTTCTTCCCGTAGAAGGTGCGGCTAATGTCTTTGCCTGCAAGTACACCTGTGTGTACTGCACGGTAGGCGTAGTCCGCAATGACTTCGGGGTTGTTGAGGAAGCTCTGTCCCGTCGTTCCGTCGTGACCATTGTTTGTTCCAACAGCAGCGAAGCCCAGCGATGCAGCATATTCGATGTCCTCGTACTGGATGCAGCCTCCTAGTCCTCCGTTTCCTACGCTAAGGAAGCGGCCGCTCCAGTTCTGCGGCAGCCATGCTTCCATGCGAATCGAGGAACGCGCCGATGTGGAGATGTTCAATCCGACGCGGCAAAGGTCGATAGATACAGCCTGCGAAGGACGAGTGCATGATGGGTCACTCTCAGGGAACTGCAGAGTTGTATTCGCGGTGATGTAGGCGGTGAACGCGACCGTACCACCAGGTATTTTGATCTTGCTAGCCAGACCACTACATTTTGTCGAGAATGAGCCAGACTTTGTTTTGACTTTGTCGACACTGTAGGCATCCACGAGAGCAAGAAGACTCAAGAAACTGCCCAAGGTGAGAGCGACCATCTTGAGCAATGATCACCAGCAGCAGATGAATGGGTAAAGAGAGTGAATTGGAGGATGAGTTGAGAAGTTTGAGCAATGTGCTGTGATCTATATACCAGTCTCATTGTCCGGAACGTGTCTGGCATTCCGAAGGATGGCTTCCGGAAATTAGTATGAGGATAGTGAGATGTATGTAGTGCCGTACACTAGGCTACGCAACTACCAATGTAAGCCCTTGGTGTATGTAAAGCGGGGAACACTCAGGTTAGTACGGCCATCGTCGTTTACATCACATTCAGTAGTCTGGTGCTCCAATCACAATATCGCCACCGTGCAAATGTGGCTTGGACGCCCGGTCTCTGAGCCAATGAATCAGAGTCGATCCAGACACCGACCGGGATGCACAAGGGTGCTGTCAGCCATGTGCAGCGGGAAATGCCGTACATGGCCGAAGATCACCCACTGAAACATCACCTGCCCCATCCACATTCAGTGCGAAATTGAGGGCAATGCTCACGAGAGAAATTACACCGAGTGAGTATCCAGGGAGCAGCCATACGAAAATTGCGTGTTGATGAAACAGGAGGCAAGTACATCTCAAGTGGAAAGCCTCAACTGCTATTCCGTGCAGGCTTTTCATGCACAAATCTTTTATGAGTTCACATAGCAGCAAGCTCGACCGAGTCCAGTGTGGAAACCCGCCGAACCGCACAAGTCTCTTGCTTGATTCGAACTCTAGCTTCTCTGGAATCTCTCACCGAGGCTGATCCCGTATCAAACCTTAGAAGGCTAGAATGGATTCAGTTGCACAGAGTACACAAGATTGAAAGCGCAGTTCCCAGTGGGATCTGGACATAGAGTTCTGTCAGGATATGCAGGGAGCCGACCTACATCTGACGAATTACTTCGCGTGGATCAAGGAATCATGTTGAGGTCGGGATGGAGTACACAACCGGATATCCACATTTTCCATCGCCGAACAGGAGGTAGGAAGTTCAACTACAGTCGACCTTACGAGAAGACTGCGGGTCCAGGATTTCATAGTTCGAGTGAACAGTCTCATGGCTTTAACATGTGTTATCAAAAATGAGTTGGCATTTGTAGAATATTTTGAAGCATTGAGATGGTATGAGCAAGCCCAGCACGTAAGGGAATTTTCCAGCAGAACGAGTTTCGGTAATCAAGATACTCGTCAACCTCGCCCCAGTGTCGAAATTATAGTATTTCGAATGTGCAGCCGACCAGTACATCCGGAACATTCACTTCAGTTCATGATACCCAACGAGCGACCCATTGGTGAACGAGCTTCAGGGATGTTCCTCGAGGAAACGCAAACTTTCCTTGCCACTTGACGGCATCCACATCTTCTCCCCGGTTGACAAAGCCACCGATGCAAATTAATCGCACCACTTCAGCGTTAATGAAAGGCAAGTGAATAGAAGTAGCTCAGGGGATGTACAAAGAACTGCCTACCGGGAGAATTTGGGGGGTGCTATCGATCCTTCTGTGACCGGACACGGTTTGGGTGGCGTGCCCAGCTTCTACCTGACTAATGAAGGACTGTTTTACAGGAGTATCAATTGTAACGCCGAAACTAACAGAGGTGATCTGTTTGCTCCACAATTAGCCCACGATCTTGATGAAATGGTGGTCTGTACAGTGCTCTGGGGCCCAAAGAGTGGTGATATGGATGGCGTTGCTGTTGGTGGCGGTGTATTTATTCTGGTCCGACTTGTTTGCTCGGTGACCTGTCGTCGTTAACGCACTCACAGCATCGCCTAAATCAGCAGCGTACTTCTATTTGTCCAAACATTGTACTTGCACCCGGGCAGTTCCGGTACTCCCAAAGCTGCGTGTCTTCGGCACTTGACTGCAAGCAAGTGCGACTGCCGTCAATCTCGCATACACTCGCTAAACTCAGCATGCTCCGCGAGCACCGGCAGCTTGTCAGACCTGGACCTGCGTCTTGAGCCTCTGTACAGGATGAATATCCTCTGCTCCAGCGGGCGCAACTCTCGTATATCTGCTCACAGACTCCCTGTCCGAGCGTAGCAGTCGGCGTGGTGACAGGTGGCGTTGTGATAGATTTGGAAAGGTATGGATCGCAAGCACCATGCCATTCCACGAGGAAGGAATCAAAGTCAGAATCGAATGAGGTGGTCAGCCCACACTCGCGGAATTCGGACTTGCACCTTGATATGCAATGTCAGACCGATATTTCGAGGAGTTTGCTGTGCTCATGCGTACCCAATCCAGGAGTCGATGAAGTCCTGTGTACACATACAGTTTACGGTGGCTTCCTTGTCGGTAGTCTGGTTGCAGCGGTCAAGAATCGTGTTTACGGAGTCGCAATTTGGGAAGTTCGAGATATCACCAATACAATCGGACGGTTGAAGCGAGCCCTGTGCTACCACGAGAGGGTATGAAGCAAGAAGTACCAGCTGTAGATACATAGTCGTTGATGTGAGTAAGAAAGACGTTTCTCTGACGGAGTGTTCGTGAAAGCCACGGAGTTTCCTAATACGAGGAGACAGGATGTGGGCGAGGATAGGTATATTCGCTTGCGAGACGAAGGCTGAAAGCTGCTGCATGCAGCTTTGAAGACTCTATTGTGCTAAGGTTGCTTCCGAAGCGACCGAGCATGCTGAGGGTTGATTTAAGCTCAAGCTGGTGGGTTTCGCAAGCGATCCAACTCGGCGATTACTTGCCCGGAAAGTTGTTCCGCCCATACCTAGACCTCATAGTTGGAGGAGAGTGCAACGCTAGTCACCATGCCTGTTTGAGCATGAAGCAAGTGGGCGTGACTATATTGTTACTGGTAGACTATGAAGGTCGTGATTGATTATTAAGCTGCAGCTGACAGATTCCTCGCTTAGAAGCTGAACTATCACACCGGTCACTCAATGTCGAAGGTTTCAGCTCTTCAGCTGCCAAGTGGATCCTAGAAATATAGCATGGCGTAATTCGTTGGCTTATGCCTAAAAAGCAATATTCTCCGTGTTATAGGCCGTGTTACTTTCGCTGCTCTCGGTGAATTTGGTTGCTCATACTTCTATTCAAGCCAGGAACGCGCTTTTCTTCTTATCTCACATACCGCGGAGACGAAGTCGCCAGAAATGTCCATTAAGCCAAAATCAAACAAGAACATTGGGTGGATTCCATGGGGACTACGCCTCCCAAATCTACTCATATTCATCTTCCTTGACGCGGCCCTGATTGTATGTCTCATTACACTTTCCATCATGTCTTCTCGGAGAGATGGATTTACTTCCATCGGCAATCTCAACGTGTCTACTTGGAACATTGACTGGGACCTGGGCCTCCTATGGACGACTCTCCCTGTCTTGATATTTCGCTTGCTGGGTGTCTACTGGGAGTGTATTGCGAGCCCAATTTCTCAGCGCCAACCATACGTCGATCTCTTGAAAAATGGTGGGGCTCCAGCCGAGAGATCTGTGATGCTAGACTACCTCTCCATACCTGTGCTATGGCGTTGGTGGACCGCGTTCAGGAATCGACACTTCCTCGTCAGCGTTTGCTCGTCTCTGACGCTGCTGATGTCCATCGGTGTCACCGCCCTATCAGCGAGACTGTTCGCTGTTCAGGCTGTACCCACCACGACAGAGCTGCCTATGCTATTCAACTCCATCTTCGACGACTCTGCCATCAACTCCACGTTAGCGTGGTTTCCTGTCATCGATACCGTGTCTGCTATCTACGTGCATCACGGGGCCCCGTTACCGTGGACAGATCAGCAATATGCGTTCCGGCCTTACCAGTTGCAAAGCTTTGTGGCTGCGAACGCTGAAGTCAAAGTCACCACTAAAGCATATTCGGCTTACCTCAACTGCAGCGCTTTATCTGATTACGAGCTCAGTCTGAGGGACACCCGACTTTACATGTCTGCTAGCGACCGCGGCTGCGAGATATCCCAAGACTTCGAGGTATCAGACATACAGGAGGTGTACTTTAAGACTACGTCAGAAACCAGCTGCTCGGCTGATTCATGGTATAGTCGTCTGGTCTTCACAGCTGCTATGTATTCCAACGATTCCTCCACTCTCGTATCGAACGTTACTATACTCTCCTGTATTACCAACTATCGCGAAACCTTGGGCGACCTTGTGACTAGTACAACAAACGATTCATTGGCAAATCTGGCTGTCCAAAGTTTTCACGCTTTAGAGTCAACCGACACTCGCCCGTCTCTGTGGAGAGTCTTCGAACAAGGCATCATGTCCCCCACAACCCTTAACCCTCAAGCAACCTGGTCGACAACGGCCGTTGGCAACCTTATTCTCTACTACGCCCAGCAAATGGATGGAACTCAATACCTCTCCAGTGACATTCTCTATCGTGCCGTCTCCGACATGTTCTCGGCTATTTACCTTACCGCAGCCGCCCAGCACGCATTCGTTCCACTCGAAACGCCTGAAATCATCATCGGCGAAGTTGAATTGTTGACCCAGCGCCTTTACACTGTTTATTGGGTTGCCTATACTATTGCTGTGGTTCTCTTGCTAATCATGGGCGCAACGCTGGCGGCCATTGTGCATGTGTCCACCCACGCAACCGTTCTAAATGAAGAGCCGGCTGGTCTGCTAGCACACGCGGCGATTTTGGAGAAAAGCCCTCTGATGGATTCTGCTGCGGAGCTGAGGGCGCAGGACAATGGCTATGCAGCAGGAGATGCAGCTAGAGCTGCCTTTAAAGCCAGTCGTTGGGGTGGAATCGCAACGACAGATCGAAGTGGCTGGGTAATTGCAAGGCTGAGATAACCGCGGTAACGATTGCAAGTCCCTTTTTTGTACCCAAGTCTAGCAGAAGTCGAATAGAAAATTTGGACGAGGGAGGAAAAGAAGACGTGGCTCGTGGTTTCTTGGCTGCATAACGCCAACGTTAGGAGGAACAATTTGGTAGGGACACTTCAAAACTTTAGGGCTGCTCTCTCACATCTGCGGTTATAGTCCCAAAGTGGATAATCTATCTCGCCGCTCAGCCTGGCAACGAGCACAGCGCTCGGTCGCTCGCATGGGAGAAGCTGTGAGCCTGCAGGCTAAGGATGTCGACCTCCAACGCTTACTGCTGCACCGGTGTGGGGGCCGGCTTGTTCAGGCAGGAGACGAGGCTTAGAAGTGGGTATGTGTAGATAGGTATTCCAGTGTGGCACAGGCCTTGTAGCAACACTAATAGGCACTATCTTCTTAGGTACCGAATAGCTGCTTAAGCAGCAATGAATGGACTGTTGTTGAGTCCTCACACCCGCTGACGAGCGAAGTTGTATGTGGCCGCTTTCTAGGCTTCGTGATCGAAGGTGATTGGGAACATGACTAAGCAGATTGCTCCAAAGAGCGCAAGACTGCGCACCAAGCCCGTTGTATTTGGCGGCATTCAGGGAATTGTAGGCGTCGTTTAAATAAGGCACTTACCTTAGTAGCGCAACATTTCCGACTGGCTTGCATGTTACAGGCATGTGAATATCCGTGAGCAATGCGTTGGTGTAAACATATGTAGGCCGTTCGCGGAAAATATCCATTCCAGCGCATTGGACCCGCAGAGACCAGCAACACCTCAGAAGGATCCTTCATCTCGTAGCAGGACGGTACATCGAGATACTGCTAGCTCAGATTGAGCATCCTCCATGCCGTGCAAGCGGTATCGCCTGGAGTATCCGCCACCTGATTGACTGGCAGGCAGCCAAGCCAGTGTGCTGCGACATCGGCGGTCTGCGCGACCTGAAGATGATTCGATGCACTGGCGGAGGAAATGAATCCGCACGTTCTCGTGACTCATCGATATCAGTCCAGGAGACCTCCGCTACGTACTTCCGTTAAAGGATGCTGTCGTCCCGGTCTGCTCCGAGGTCCGCCGCGTCGTCGAGAGAAGTTTGGTCTGCCGCAGCGGACTCGCTGTAAGGGTCGCCCGAGTCGCCAGAGGGTTCATAGCAGACGCATTGGCTTTTGAGCTCCATGAAACTTGGGGTACATGGCCGTGCTTGGACATGACGACGATGCCATGCACATCGCAGTCTGCCCGTCGGCATTCCGCTGCAACATGCTATCTCCCGGCCAGTGACGTGCCAGCGCCCATCCTCCACGGCGGACATCGCGCTCCTTGGTGCGGTTTGGGTAGCGATAAGAACAAGATGACGCTCCGGAATTACGGCGACAAAAGAGGGCCCGCCGGTCACCGCGCCAATCACAGCCTGCCGGATTCAAAGCAGGCTGCGTGGACTTGGTGGGGCTAGGAGCGGAAAGATGCATGCTGCATGACCGGGTCATAGAGCAGTGTCAGTGCGACTTCGGCACCTGCAATTGGACGCACGGCCGAACGACACGCTCACCGCCTGCAGCGTATAGACGCCTTCAGCCAATCTAGTGCCGCATGAAGTAACGCTCGCGGCAGAAACCGTGGGGTAGCCTGCCAATTTTCGAAATGCGCGACACAGCGATGTGCAGTCGTTCAGCGAATATCCACACGGTTATTGCTAACGGAAAACCAGAGAGACGCCAGCTCGCTAGTAGGACCCTCGGTCGACGGGAGGAGGCCAATTGGGGCTTCATTAGTCGGCACGAGAGGCGGGCTGGCTTCAAGTGGGCATTGGAGGGGCGAGACAAAGGGTTGACATGTGCTGTTTCGAGGTGTACAAGATTGCTGTACAAGCAAATAGACTCCAATAAATCAGAACTTGAATCCGGCGCAGCAAGTCGATGCACGCAGGCGACCGGAGACGCACTGTGAGAGAGCAGACAACGCCTCCGTCACTTTGTTTCCAGGCCTGTAATTGGACGGAGGTCGGAGTGAAGTGGTAGCGCATTAGAAAAAAGACCCACACAAACCTTCCGCCCTCTATTCATAAGCTCTGCCACCCAGTCTCCCGCGACCTTCATTCCCACTCACACCCACCACTCTTTCTCGCCCGAACAAGTTGCTTGCCGGAACACCGCGAGTCGACTCCAAGGCCTGTTCCACTCAGCCTTACGTAGCAAGTAGGTCACCCTCGCCCACAACCACTTATTTCCGCTGCACCACCCATTCTCCGGCCATACAATGTCTCCCTACGTCTACGTCCGCCGCCTGCACGACAGGATAAGCGAGCGCCTCACGTCTACATTCCACGACCCCGCGCCACCTCATTCGCCGAATCTCTTATCAGAGTCTCTTGCTGCGCGACAGCTATCAGTTGCCTCTGAATTCGAGTAGTGTCATTCGTACCAATTTACCATTCTGAGCAACCGAGGCTGGTGACGTAGCTGGAGTGCTGTTCTCCAGCATCTGCGAAAGATTGACGTTTGCAACTACCAAATTGCGGCCGCTTCCCCTCTATCTCGTTTTTGCTTTGGCGCTTGCTTGTGAACTGGCCTTCCCAAATTGCGACCCACAAACCACATCAACGCACCTTTACCAAGCCTGAAACTAACATCCTCCTTCGGTAGCTTTCAATTGATTTCAGGACATCAGCTCCTTTCTTGATACCCCAAGCCCCGCCACCAGAAGCGGTTCGCCTTCCATATACCCGCCACCTTCGATCCCTTTACTTCGGCCGTTCGCCGATATAATGGGTCGAGTTTCATTCGCCGAGGATACCAAATTGCCTGACGAGACTCATATCGAGGAAGAGCCCTACAAGGTTTTCGAGTACCAAGATGGCCCGGAGAACAAGTCTTGGGCAGGTGCCCTTCCCATGAAGCAGGGTCTCTATGACCCCTCGCTCGAGAAGGATGCTTGCGGTGTGGGTTTCGCCGCGTAGGTGACAAGAAATCCATTGGAAATAGGTGTCGAAGTTGACATTTGTGCAGGCACATCAAGGGCAAAGCCAGCCACAAGATCGTCACTGATGGTAAGAGCGCACTCACATCGTCAAAATAGCTTTGGCTAACCTTTGTAGCGCGCTCATTGCTCTGCAACATGACTCATCGTGGTGCCGTCGGCTCAGACGCGCGAGATGGTGACGGTGCAGGTGTGATGACCTCCATCCCCCATCGATTCTTCCTCAAGGAATTCGAGCGCGAGCAAGGCTACAAGCTACCAGCCATCGGCCAGTACGCTACCGGTAACCTGTTCTTCAAGCCAGATCCCACAATCTTGGATGAGACCAAGGCCATGTTCGTGGATGTCGCAGACCAGCTCGATCTGAGAGTACTGGGGTGGCGAGTGGTCCCCAGGGACTCCACACTCCTTGGCCCTGCTGCGCTCTCGCGAGAGCCGATCATCCTGCAGCCGTTCGTCGTCCTCAAGACTGCCTACGGAGACGGAAGGCAGCCCAAGGAGGACTTCGCAAAGACCTTCGACGCTGGCTACTTCGAGCGTCAGCTGTACGTTATGCGCAAGCGTGCAACACACGTCATTGGCCTGCACAACTGGTTCTACATTTGTTCCCTTTCGAACAAGAACATCGTATACAAGGGTCAGCTGTCGCCGGTCCAGGTTTACGAGTACTACCACGATCTGCTCAATGTTGACTACGAGGGTCACTTCGCACTTGTGCACTCTCGTTTCTCGACAAACACATTCCCCTCGTGGGATCGCGCACAGCCTCTGCGATGGGCCGCTCACAACGGTGAGATCAACACACTGCGAGGAAACAAAAACTGGATGCGAGCACGTGAGGGCGGCATGAAGTCCAGCCTTTTCGGCGAAGATCTCGACATGCTGTACCCCATTATTGAGGATGGCGGTTCCGATTCTGCAGCTTTCGACAACGTTCTCGAGCTGCTCACCATCAACGGTGTTTTGTCTCTACCCGAAGCAGTCATGCTCATGGTCCCTGAAGCATGGCAGGGTAACCACACCATGGATCCTGCCAAGCAAGCTTTCTACGAATGGGCTGCTTGCATGATGGAGCCCTGGGACGGTCCTGCACTCTTCACATTCTCCGACGGCCGCTACTGTGGTGCCAACCTCGACCGCAACGGTCTGCGTCCTTGCCGTTACTACGTAATGGACGATGACCGCATCATTTGCGCGTCTGAAGTCGGTACTATCTCCATCGACCCTGAGCGCGTTGTTCAGAAGGGCCGTCTGCAGCCCGGCAAGATGTTGCTTGTTGACACTGTCGCTGGTCGCATTGTCGACGATGCCGAGCTCAAGAAGACTGTTGCCGAGCGCAATGACTTCAGCGCGTGGATTGAGAAGAACCTTCTCACCCTGCCCAAGATTCTCAAGACCGTTGGCGATAAGGGTCTCGACCTTTCCTACACACTCACAGAGTCCAAGCTCCACGAAGACCCCCGCCTGCGAGCATTCGGCTACTCGCTTGAGCAGGTCAGTCTGCTCCTCGGACCCATGGCCGCCGACTCAAAGGAGGCACTCGGTTCTATGGGTAACGATTCTCCTCTTGCTTGCTTGGCCACCCAGCCTCGTTTGCTCTACGAGTACTTCCGCCAGCTGTTCGCGCAGGTCACCAACCCTCCTATCGATCCTATTCGCGAGGCCATTGTCATGTCTCTCGAGGCCTACGTTGGTCCACAGGGCAACCTTTTGGAGATGGACGAGTCACAGTGCCACCGAATGCTTCTGCCTTCGCCAGTCCTGTCTCTTGAGGAGTTCACAGCTCTGACTAACACCCACACACTACACTCCGGGTGGTCTGTCAAGAGCATCGACATCACTTTCGCAAAGAGCGAGGGTGTCGAGGGATACATGAGCACTCTGGACCGCATTTGCGAGGAGGCATCTGAGGGTGTCAAGAACGGTGACAGCATTATTGTCCTGACCGACCGTGCAGTCTCCAAGGACCGCGTGCCTGTCTCCGCCTGCTTGGCTACGGGTATGGTTCACCACCATCTCGTCCGCAACAAGTGGCGTTCCAATGTCGCCCTTGTCGTCGAGACTGGCGAAGCTCGTGAAGTTCATCACATGTGCGTTCTTGTTGGATATGGTGCCGATGCCATCAGCCCCTACCTCGCCATTGAGTGCATCCTGAAGATGCACCGCGAGGGCGTCATCCGCAAGAAGCTCAGCCCCGAGCAGCTCGTTGATAACTATAAGCACTCCTGCGATGGTGGTATCTTGAAGGTCATGTCCAAGATGGGTATCTCCACCCTGCAGTCTTACAAGGGAGCTCAGATCTTTGAGGCCCTTGGTCTTGACGATTCTGTTGTCGACCGCTGCTTCACAGGTACTGCCTCCCGTATCAAGGGTATGACCTTCGACCTTATTGCTCAAGATGCGTTGGCCCTTCACGATAAGGGTTACCCATCTCGTCCCATTGTCGAGGTTCCTGGTCTTGCTGAGACTGGTGAGTACCATTGGCGTGACGGCGGTGAGCCGCACATCAACGATCCCACTGCCATGGCCAACATTCAGGACGCCGTTCGCACCAAGAACGACAAGTCTTACGAGGCTTACTCCCTCGCTGAGTACGAGCGCATCAAGGACTGCACTCTCCGTGGTCTTCTTGACTTCAACTTTGACGATCGCACTCCTATTCCCGTTGATCAGGTCGAGCCATGGACAGACATCGTGCGCCGCTTCGTCACAGGTGCCATGTCTTACGGTTCCATCTCCATGGAGTCTCACTCTACCCTTGCTGTCGCCATGAACCGTCTTGGTGGCAAGTCCAACACCGGTGAGGGTGGTGAAGACCCAGAACGCAGCTTGCGCATGGAGAACGGTGACACCATGCGCTCCGCCATCAAGCAGATCGCATCCGGACGTTTCGGTGTTACCTCCAACTACCTTGCCGATGCCGATGAGCTCCAGATTAAGATGGCTCAGGGTGCTAAGCCTGGTGAGGGTGGTGAGCTTCCCGGCCACAAGGTCTCTGGCTCGATTGCTAAGACCCGTCACTCTACCCCCGGTGTCGGTCTTATCTCGCCTCCTCCCCATCACGACATCTACTCCATTGAGGACCTCAAGCAGTTGATTTACGACCTAAAGTGCTCCAACCCCCGCGCTCGTGTCTCCGTCAAGCTCGTTTCCGAGACTGGTGTTGGTATCGTCGCCTCTGGTGTCGCCAAGGCCAAGGCCGATCACATCTTGATCTCTGGTCACGATGGTGGTACCGGTGCCTCTCGCTGGACCGGTATCAAGTACGCAGGTCTTCCTTGGGAATTGGGTCTTGCCGAGACTCACCAAACTCTTGTCCTCAATGACCTCCGTGGCCGTGTCATTGTCCAGACTGATGGTCAGCTCCGCACTGGACGTGATGTAGCCATTGCCTGTCTCCTTGGTGCTGAGGAGTGGGGCTTTGCCACAACTCCGCTCATCGCTATGGGCTGCATCATGATGCGCAAGTGTCATGTTGGTTAACACTTCCTCGCTACTGAACAGAGTTGCTAACATGTGAACAGTTGAACACCTGCCCTGTCGGCATCGCTACCCAAGATCCTGAGCTCAGGAAGAAGTTCGCCGGTACTCCCGAGCACGTCATCAATTTCTTCTACTACATCGCCAACGAGCTCCGCGCTATCATGGCCAAGCTTGGCTACAGGACCATCAACGACATGGTAGGTCACTGCGAGGCTCTTCGCATTCGTGATGACCTGCGCACGGCCAAGACCGAGAACATTGACTTGTCCTTGATCCTGACTCCTGCACACACCCTTCGCCCTGGTGTTGCCACCTTCAACGTTCGCAAGCAGGACCACCGTCTCCACGTCCGTCTCGACAACAAGCTCATCGCTGAGTCCGAACTTGCTCTTGAGAAGGGTCTGCCCGCTCGCATCGAGTGCGACGTTGTCAATACCGACCGTGCCCTCGGTGCCACTCTCTCCTACCAGGTCAGCAGACGTTACGGCGAGGTTGGTCTGCCACAGGACACCATCCACGTCAACATTCGTGGTTCCGCCGGTCAGTCCTTCGGTGCATTCCTTGCCCCTGGTATTACACTCGAGCTCGAGGGAGATGCCAACGACTATGTCGGCAAGGGTCTTTCAGGCGGTCGTCTGATTGTCTACCCACCGCGTACTGCAGTCTACCGTGCCGAGGAGAACGTTCTCATTGGTAACGTCTGTCTCTACGGTGCCACCCAGGGTACCTGCTTCTTCCGTGGTATCGCTGCTGAGCGATTCTGCGTCCGTAACTCCGGTGCTACGGCTGTTGTTGAGGGTGTTGGTGACCACGCTTGCGAGTACATGACAGGTGGTCGTGTCCTTGTCCTTGGTTCTACTGGTCGCAACTTCGCCGCTGGTATGTCTGGTGGTATTGCCTACGTTCTTGACATCCACCAGGACTTCGAGCAGAAGGTTAACCAGGAGATGGTTGAGCTCTCACCCATTGAAGAGCCCGAGGAGATCGCATTCGTTCGTGGACTCATCGAGGATCACCACCACTACACTGGTTCCGAGCTCGCCGCTCGTATCCTGCTTGATTTCACGCGCGCTCTGCCCCGCTTTGTCAAGGTCATGCCCGTTGACTACAAACGCGTACTGCTCGAGGAGAAGGCCAAGGCTGCTGAGAAGAAGCGATCAGAGTATCCATTGCCTCTTCTCGCCGGCAACCCCGTTCGCACCGCCCACGAGGACTCGCGCAAGAATGAGCATGCACACGAGGCCAAGGACAAGAAGAAGGCCGACCTTCTTGACATCGAGGAGAGCGTCACCGACGCGAAGGCTGAGAAGAAGAAGGCTCTTGTTCTCGACAAGACTCGCGGGTTCATGAAATATCAGCGCCGTTCCGAGAAGTATCGTAACCCTAAGACCCGTACGCGTGATTGGGCCGAGCTCTCTCAGCGCCTGAACGAGGACGAGCTTAAGTACCAGACCGCCCGTTGTATGGACTGCGGTGTACCATTCTGCCAGTCCGACACAGGATGCCCGATTGGCAACGTCATCCCGAAGTGGAACGAGCTTGTCTTCCAGGGTCAATGGCGCGATGCGCTGAATCGCCTCATACTTACCAACAACTTTCCGGAGTTCACTGGCCGCGTTTGTCCTGCTCCTTGCGAAGGCGCTTGCGTCCTGGGAATCAACGAAGACCCCGTCGGTATCAAATCTATCGAGTGTGCGATCATTGATCGTGGTTTCGAGATGGGCTGGATGGTGCCTACGCCGCCCCCAGTCCGCACAGGCAAGACTGTAGCCATCATCGGTTCTGGTCCTGCTGGTCTCGCGTGTGCTGATCAGCTCAACAAGGCCGGACACACTGTTACCGTCTTCGAGCGTGCTGACCGTTGTGGTGGTCTACTCATGTATGGTATCCCCAACATGAAGCTCGACAAGAAGGTCGTCCAGCGCCGCGTTGATTTCATGGCTGCCGAGGGCGTAGTCTTCAAGACTGGTGTTACTGTCGGCGAGGATGGCTCAGAGAACCTCGACTCTCTCCGAAGCCAGTACGACGCGGTCATTTTCGCCACCGGTGCTACCGTTGCACGTGACCTGCCCATCGCCAACCGCAACTTGGACGGCATTCACTATGCCATGCAGTTCCTGCACAAGAACACCAAGTCTCTCCTGGACTCTGAGCTCGCCGACGATTCTTACATTTCTGCCAAGGATAAGCACGTCATCGTCATCGGAGGTGGTGACACTGGTAACGACTGCATCGGAACCTCTGTCCGTCACGGTGCCAAGTCTGTTGTCAACTTCGAGCTGCTGCCTCAGCCTCCCGCTGAGCGTGCCCGCGATAACCCATGGCCGCAGTGGCCTCGCATTTTCAGGACTGATTACGGTCACAACGAGGTCAAGACTCACATGGGCAAGGATCCCCGTGAGTACTGTGTCATGTCCAAGGACTTCGTCGATGACGGAGCCGGCAATGTCAAGGGAATCAACACCGTCCGTGTTGAGTGGACCAAATCCGCCTCTGGCGGCTGGGACATGAAGCAGGTTGAGGGCAGCGAGCATTTCTTCCCTGCCGATCTTGTCTTGCTCTCCATGGGTTTCTTGGGCCCTGAGCAGCGCGTCATGAACAATGTCATTGAACTTGACGGCCGCAAGAACATCAAGACACCCCCTGGTCACTACAACACCAACCTTCCCGGTGTCTTCGCTGCTGGTGACTGCCGTCGCGGACAGTCTCTCATCGTCTGGGGCATCAACGAGGGTCGCCAGTGTGCTCGCGACGTCGATACCTTCCTCACCGGTCACGGCAGTCAGCTTCCTGTCGCTGGTGGTATCGTCAAGCGCTCCCCTCTTATGAGCACCCACAGGCACGAGATCTCTGCTGCCGCCTAGATTTCCAGCAATAGAGAAGTGCATTAGAAAGAGATGTTTACGACAAAATGATTACGAAAGAAGATTGATTCTAAGGATGATTTGACACGATCCGGAGTTTGTTTTTTGCGCCATCTATCGTTACCTGCAAGATACCTTTTTCGATGGAGTCATCTGGCGGCATATGCAGTGTACAATCGCTTTGCTTCTTGCTCTATACTATCAGTCTTTGTACATAGGTTTCAATACGTACATTCCAAGTCTTGTCCTTACATGCGTGAATTTCTAATCTATGCCCTGCCTGTATCGACGATGTTCAGTCTGCACAGGAAAGACGTACCTATATTTTACTCATAGGTATGGATCGCTTCGCGACTTCATGAAGATTTCGAAACTCTCTATAGAGAGCATCGAATAAGAATCACTTGGTAGGCAAGCGTGATAGTCGAGATTAACTGGATGCCTGCTAGCATGCCGAGGCACTTCAAATGTCCGAAGTGCCCAATTCCCATCTTTTGTGATGAGAGACGGCACGCTGTGCCAAGCTCAGATCGCATGACGTCAGCGCCTGCCCAGCTTTGATTGTTGCCTCCGACGCGCGCTGCTTTACTGTAATCAGCATCACCGCTTTCAAAATGTACGCGCAGTGATACTCTACAGAACATGTTACCACGTCCGAGTTGGCAGCATGCAGGTCGGAGGCCGCTGCAAGGGCTGACCAGGTAACGAAGATCCTCTGCGACAGCGGCTGCAGATCATCGTGGGGATGCTAATGGGTAATCAGAACACCATGTCTCACATCGCTACCCGGCGTGGGTGCGATCCACAGGTTCAGGCAAACTTCGTGGATTGAGTCTGCCAGGTATGCTTCGCTGCAAGCTGGCGAAGACAAGACAGGCCACATCAGCGCAGGGCCTAATGAAGGCCTCCTGTTCTTCAACAATGTATATCCCATATCTATTCGAAGGCTCCTAGGATTACCCGCACCTCGACTGCTCGATCGGCTCGTTGCACCATTCATCCCAGGAACGGGTCCTCAGCAGGTCATTGAAAAAGTCAAGGCAACGAAGGGCCTGCAGATCACCGCCACTGAGGTTCTTCCACGGATGCGAGAGGGTGGAGCATTTGTCAAATTTACTCACGATGGAACCTCGTCGATATCTGAGATCGAGAAGGTACTTCAGCAGCATCTCAGGGACGAGCCTGTTAAGCCATGGTGGGCACCATTCCGGCGCATGCGTACCAAGGCCGTCAAGGGTCGTCCATGGGTCGAAGATTTGATGCGTGTGCCGGCACCAAGATTGAGAGTCGAATTTATCTCGGGAGAACCAGGAGGTAGCCCCGCTGACGCTGTCGAATTGTCACAAGAAGAGTTGTTTCAATTCTTCAGGCCCTATGGCAAGCTTTCCGACATTGTCATGCAGCCTCCAGATTCCAAGGTGTTGCCCAAGTTCGCGCATGTCGATTTCTCGAGTATGGGCAAAGCCGTCATGGCGAAGAACTGCATGCATGGCTACCATGTTTCGCAGGCTGAAGGCGGAGGCGCAAAGGGTACGATTCTTCGGTTGAAATACGAACAGAAAATCAAGCCGAGATGGATCAGAGACTGGCTATTCAGTCATCCTCGGATCGTCATCCCTATTCTTGCAGCAATCATAGCTGGTATTACTGTTGCCATCTTCGATCCAATCCGGACATTCTTCGTCAAGGCACACATTACGAGAATGTTGCACCTAGAGGACAACAGAATTTACAAATGGCTCAAGGGATACGCTGAGGACCTTATTCGCGGCAAGAAAGATGAAGAGGAAGCCGGCATGGACGCTATCTGGGACGATCGCAAGAACAACATCGAACAGATCCAGACCTGGCTCATGGAAACAGCTGATACTTTCATCATTGTACAAGGTCCGCGTGGCTCTGGCAAGAAGGAATTGGTCGTCGACCAAGCTCTTGCCGACAAAAGGCTAAAGCTTATCATTGACTGCAAGCCCTTGCAAGAGGCCCGTGGCGACAGCGCTACCATCAGCGCTGCTGCTAACTCTGTCGGCTACAAGCCCGTCTTCTCTTGGATGAACAGCATCAGCGGCATGATCGACATGGCTGCTCAGGGTGCAACAGGCGTTAAGACCGGCTTTTCAGAAACCCTTGATTCTCAGCTCAGCAAGATATGGAACACGACCACTACTGCACTCAAGCAAATCGCTCTTGACAAACGCCACAAGACCGATAAAGATGCCCAACTCGGCGACGATGAGTGGCTCGAAGCACACCCGGAACATAGGCCTATCGTTGTCGTCGATAATTTCCTACACAAGAGCAATGAAGGTGGCATTGTTTACGACAAGATCGCTGAATGGTAAGTCATCCTGGACCTGAAATTACTCTCCGAAAAACTGACACACGACAGGGCTGCTCGTCTTACTACAGCTAATGTCGCGCATGTCATCTTCCTGACCAACGACGTCTCTTTCAGCAAGTCGCTCTCGAAAGCCCTTCCAGACCGCGTCTTCCGACAGATCTCTCTTTCTGATTGCTCACCTGAAGTTGCCAAGCGCTATGTTATAACGCATCTCGACGCTGATGTCCAGGACGATCCCGTGCCTCGTGGGCAGGAGCCCAAGCCGATTCCCTCGCAGTCGCGCACGGACTTGGACGAGTTGGACTCGTGCATTGCGCTGCTTGGTGGTCGATTGACAGATCTCGAGTTTCTCGCAAGAAGGATCAAGACTGGCGAAACACCGCAGAAGGCAGTTCACGAGATGATTGACCAGTCTGCCTCTGAAATTCTAAAGATGTACATCTTCGGCGCAGAGGACGAGGGTGGAAACAGGCATTGGAGCGCTGAGCAGGCGTGGATGTTGATCAAGGAGCTGTCGCAAAAGGAAAGCCTGCGCTACAACGAGGTGCTTCTCGACGATATCCTGAAGACAGGTGGCGAAACTGTCCTGCGTGCCCTCGAACAGTCTGAGCTCATCACGATCCAATCCGGGCCTAACGGACGACCGGCGATCATCAAACCCGGCAAGCCCATCTACCACCCGGCCTTCAAGCGTCTTACTGAGGATAAAGTGTTGAAGAGCCGTCTCGATCTTGCTATCTTTACCCACCTGACCAAGATTGAGAGTGCGACTATTGACAAGTGTGAGAACGAGCTGTTGATATTGAGCAAGCTTAGGAACCAACCCGCCCAAATGGCTGGGAGAGCCAACTACCTCCTCAACAAGATGATGACAAGCCAAGACAAGGTGGAGAAGTATGAAACAGAGATCAAGGGCTTGAAGAAGGTCCTCGGGCAGGAATACTGATCATTGACAATTCTGTAAAGATACCTTTGCCTCTTCCTTTTCGCCAGAACACCTCCACATATACCTATTGTACTACGAATTTAATGCAACTGATCTCCTCTTAGCCTGTGCTTGCACGTGCATCACGACTGCCCCACTGGCTCGGGCTCACTGCATTCCATTTTTGACTGATAACTGCATTTGCCCGAGTACACAAACTCGGATTAACTCCTAGAATCGATGGACAGTATTCAAAAACCCCCGACCATGCTTCGCACTGCGTCTCTCGTCCAGGAACCAGTTTCTCCGTCCCACGTCATTCGCGCTAAGCAACCGCCCGACAACCGCGGCCTAGTCCGTGCTCTCCATTCTGCCGAAGCTCGCAACACGCGAACTGCTCTCCAACCTCATCGACTTTTCCCGCGACTGCCATTGCGCACCACCCCGACGTCCACTCTTCCTGCCACGACCACAGACGTAGCGTCTCCTTGCGCTCCGCTTACCCAATCACAAAATGGCCCCTCTCGCAGATTCGGCGGTCTCTGACCTCCAGAGCACCGTCTCCCGGCTGGAGAAGCGCATTGCAGAGCTCGAGACCAGGCTGCAGGGCCAGGTCGGCATCTCAGACCAATCCCAGGAGAGCGTCAGGATGATTTTGATTGGGCCGCCCGGTGCCGGTATGCCTTCAAGACTTGCGTGCGCGAAACATGAATTTTAATAACGTTCGTAGGCAAGGGCACACAAGCGCCGCGCATCAAGGACAAGTTCTGCGCATGCCATTTGGTACGTTCGGCCGAGCCGCAAACCCGCGCGAAGTTCGGGTTCCAAAAGGGATTCGACGCTAATGTATGCAGGCTACTGGAGACATGCTCCGCGCACAGGTTGCCGCGAAGACAGCGCTCGGTCGCGAGGCTAAGAAGATCATGGATGCCGGAGGCCTTGTCAGCGATGAGATCATGATCAACATGATCAAGACTGAGCTCGAGACCAACCAGGAGTGCAAGAACGGGTATGTCGCGTTTAGATTCGCTTGCGCCATGTCGGTCGTCGCGCACATTGCAGCTCTGTACTAACCACACTATCTGTAGTTTCATTCTTGACGGTTTCCCACGAACAGTCGTCCAGGCCGAGAAGCTCGACGGCATGCTTACAAACACCAAGAAGCCTCTGCAGCACGCTGTTGAGCTCCAGATCGACGACTCGCTGCTCGTCGCGCGTATCACTGGCCGTCTCGTCCACCCCGCGTCTGGCCGCTCGTACCACAAGATCTTCAACCCTCCTAAGAGTGATATGACCGACGACGTCACCGGCGAGCCGCTTGTCCAGCGCTCCGACGACAACGCCGAGGCCCTTAAGAAGCGCCTGGTAACATATCACACCCAGACCGCGCCTGTTGTCGGATACTACCAGAAGACCGGCATCTGGAAGCCCATCGACGCGAGCCAAGAGCCCGGCCAGGTCTGGAAGAGCCTGCTCAAGGTCTTTGACAACAAGGCCTACGTCGCTGGCCAGACCGGCAGCTTGTTGAACAAGATTGGCCTCAAGAACTAGATTGTCCGAGGTGCAAAGGAGTGACCACGAGCAGCGCGAATGTGACATGGCGTTTGCGGATTGTGCTGGAGCAGTGGAAAAGTCGACCTCCATACGCTTTAGCATGGTGAATGCACATAGTGGAGTGGGACTGCAAAGGTCTCTGTACTTGTAAGGATCGGTCGTTTGGATCTACTCGCAGGTGCTCTGGGAGGAAGTCGCGTTTTCATATTGTATGTACTACTCTGTGCAACCTGGTCGCGGGATTCGAGACTAGAGCGCGTGGAGTTCTGAAATATATACGCACTGCAATCATTTCCGACTTCGTTCCAACAGTGACACAACCAACTATTCTACCTCCATGCTATTCGTGTCTTCACTCCAACGGCACAGGCAGCCACTGACGCGTGGTGCTCCTCCGTTGTTGCCACGAGGTGCTGTCTTGGCTCGGCTTTAGCTGCCTACCTCCGCCAACAAAAAGATACCAGCGCAGCTCCAAGTGTCCTCCACAACCCACAATTGCGCTCCACATCCACCTACACCGCGCCTTCGGCACCTCAAGCTCCCCACCCGAGCACGCGCAACGCGCCCAGATTCCACGCCCACCCCAGCGCACCCCGCGAAAGCACAGCTCACGCACCGCGCGCCACGCACCGCGCACCACCCAGCAATGTCCAACCGCTTCGGCCGCGACGCGGCCCGCGACGACCTGTTCAGCAGCTACAACCGCTCAGCGTCGCCCTCGAAGTCCAAGAGCAAAGCGCGCGCATCGCCCTACAACAGCGCCGGCTACGGGCTGCCCGCGACCCCCGACAGCGGCTTCTCGGCGTACCCCGGCGCGCCTGCAAACGGGAGTCTGTACGGCGGGTACGGCGCGGGGGGCTCGGGCGCACACGACGGGGGGTACCGCGCGACGCCGCCGGGCGGGCGGGGGCCGTATGCGAGTGCCACGCTGGACGAGCTGGAGAGCCAGAACGAGGAGCATACGGGTGTGTTGATTGGGAAGGTGAAGATGCTGAAAGATGTATGTGTTGCATCTACCCACTTGCCCCTGTAACCCCGATCGCAGCTAATAGAGGCAGTTGACGCACCTCATCGGCGACGAAATCCGCGATTCTACCTCCCTGGCGGAGAAAATGAATGACCAGTTCGAGAACAGCCGGAACAAGATTAGGGGCACGATGAACCGGATGCTGAGCATGGCGAAGAAGACGGGGGTCGGGTGGAAGGCGTGGGTGGCGTTCTTCGTGGCGCTGATTCTGTTGTTTTGGTTGGTGAAGCGGTAGTGAGATGGGCTAATGGGCATGGTGGCATCTGGACATGGAAATATGGGTAGGGGAGATGGGTCTGATGGGAGATGGGATGATGTCTTCACAACGCTCTGTTGTATTGCAAGCATTTGGCGCGGCGTTTGGGCTTTTGAGGGCTGACTGGGTGGTGGGTAATGTAGTAGGTTGTGCATGTATACTACGGGATAAATACGTATCTCAGAGAGGAGAGATGCCTGCGGTATACATCACATGCACTCGTACTCACGTGTTGTCTCCGTCAATCCACCGAGCTAGTCGTAATTGTGTATCGGCAATGCCTCTGGGCCGTGCTGGAGAGCATGGTCGTCGGTGTTGAACAATTGGAGAGCAGAGGTCAGGACGTATTCTATGGCATGGCTGTAAATAGACAGGAATTTGTTCAGATTCATATGGATACTTCACAGGTAGCTGTCTACCTGCCTGGCCTGTTGAGAACGCAACCAGCAACCAGCAACAGGTATAACGGCAACGGCGGGAGCCTACATGATGAAACCGTCAGCATGAGTTGTCGTCGGCAGTAGCCTGTCTTCAAGAGTAGCAGACGCTGCCGAGTACTATGACTGGCTCCAGCTTACCGAGATTTCTGCGTGACAACTTCCCCGCGGTCTCTTACGCATACTTAATTAATACCGGGTAGCTGCGGGGTGCCACATCCACCTTTCGCTCCTTCCTACTATACCACACTCACAATGGCTTCCTACGGTCTACCTTATATCGCAGATGCTGGGATCTTGCCAGCAACTCTCCCAACAGTGGATGACATCGGGTCTGCCGAAGAGATCCTCAGCGACACAACCGGACGCAAGGTTGTAGGCGTTGGCATTCACTTCGTGGTCAAATATGGGATCCAGGTCGACCCTCTTGAGGGGCAGACGATGCTATTTCTAGCGCAGTCAACTCTGGTTCCTATCCCGCAGGTTTACGCGATATTTCAAACCGAACAAAATATCACCTATATTGTTATGGAACGCATTCAGGGATCGAGCCTAGATGCAGAGTGGCCTCACATGGACTCCACTTCTAAGAAAGCTGTTACATCTCAGCTTCAAAGTATCCTTGGAGAGATGCGAAAGCTGCCTTCACCTGGAGGATACTGCAGCGTCGGCCGCCAAGGACTACCAGATAATCTCTTCTGGACAGACAATCCAGCAAACCCATATTCTGGACCCTTCAACGCAGAAGCAGATCTTAACAATGCCCTTATTCTCAAATACAAAGAGCAGGGTCTTTCAAGGTACAAGACAAGCTACTACACTCGCACGTTTGCTGAGGTTTTTGAGGGCCACAAGCCCACCTTCTCGCACGCAGACTTTCAGCGGAAGAACATTCTTGTGCGCAACCCAGCAGCACAGACGGACAGCTTGCACCAGGCAGACATCGCGCACTCTGAGTTAGTGATCATAGACTGGGAGTTTGCCGGCTGGTATCCAAGCTACTGGGAGTATGCCCGGGCTATCTTTGCTTGCGGTCGATGGGACGATGACTGGAGCGACTGGGTGGACGAGATGCTAGAGCCTTACCGGAATGAATATGCTTGGCTGGGGATCCTAATCAGGGAAATGTGGTCGTGATCCATGTGTTCTCGAGACCTTCTACTACGCTCTCAGGTCGGTCATGTGAGCAAGGTGGAATACTGCATCATGGGTGTCGCCTATTGGCCGCTTCTGGAATTGGTATGCTAGACGCCAGTTAGGAAGTTTGGTCTTGGTAAGCGCAATGAAGACGCAGAGGCGATGATGAGATTGAGTGGTTGTTTTCACGACACTGTCGTATTGCAAGCATTTGGCGCGGCGTTTGGGCTCTCTTAGTTTGACTTAGGTGGTTAACAATGTATGCAGGCTGTAGAGACATACGTAAAACATGCTCATATGAACACTCCCCCTCAGCTGCAATGAGAAAGAGCGCAGGGCGGTTCTGAGTCTCCGCAGTGCCGTGTCTGGGTGCGACTCGTCGGTGTGCTCTAAGATCTCGACGCTGCGCGTCTCCGTCCCGATATTCCAAACCATGCTATTCAATCTTCCACGTGCAAAAGCATCACTCTCTTCAATTATCTTGCTTCCACAATGTCAGCATCCCGTTGTCGTTTGCTCCATCCGAGTAGCAAAGAACACCCTTTCACTCCTGTGTCCTGACGCAATTTTTGTTTGTCGGTTTGTCCGCCACATATATTTGGGACACGCAAACACTTCTGCCTGGAATCTTTCACTTGAACGCGCGCTTAAGAGGGGCGGGTGGTATAAAACCCCTTTCCCCCTCACAACTTTTTTCTTTTCTACCATTCGACACTTGCATCAACTCAACCAAAAAATTCAGGTTCATCTAACACATCTCACATACCTCCAGCCGACATGAATTTCGCGTGGTTCCAGTCTATCTATCAGCAGTCAGACTGGTTAGAGAAGGTCATCGATGGGCTTCGCTGTGTGAAGGACAAGGTCGTTCCGATGGCTACGACTTTCGTTCGCGACATGGTGGCCAAGATCGTTCCCGTAGTCACATTCTTTGCTGAAGAAGCGCAGGGCAAGTTCTACAGCTTCGTTGGCGAGAACGAGAAGCTCATGGACTGGCTTCAGTACAACTTGGCCCTTGTTTTCACGGTCATTGGTCTCATGTTGATGCTGGCATCACACTTCTCGTCTTGGAAGACAACTCGCGCCACTGCTGCCCAGAAAGAAAAACCAAAGCTTCTGGGATCTAGGACTGCTTCGATGGATGACGCCATCTCTCAGGCATACAATGCTGTTTCTCCAAGGCACACCACCCCTTCTTGGCCATCTCCACCCAGCTCAACGACTACGTTGACACCACCCTCAACTCCCGCCCACACCACCCCCACCGCAGCTACCTCAGCCTCAACATTCAAATACTACACTCCATACACCATCAACCGGAACCTATCCTGCCTCCCTTCAACACCCGGGCCCCAAACCCCCAGCAACCGCACCTTCTCTCACCTCGCCCACACAGCGCCAGCTAGCTACCACACCTTGCAGCGCAACGGCGTGCTCAACGCGGATGGAACACCATCCAAGAAGTTCGCTCTTGGTAAACACAAGGAGCACGAGAAGACTGAGACGCAGGCGGTGTATGAGAGTCCGACTGAGAGCTGGGGAAATCTCAGGAGGATCAGACAACGGCAAAGGGAGTTCCAGTTCGGGGCTGTGGAAGATGAGGAGGCGCGCTAGTTGGAGGATCGGAAGGATATGCGCGTGCATTACTTTCGAGTCTAGGACGAGGAAGGGAGTTTAGATGTGAGCTGTCGTGTTGAGGGTTTCTTTTCCTTGGCCTTGGAATTGCGCAGACATCGATCGTCACTGTGGGGTTGGTCATAGTCGTCCCTACACTGCTTTACTTTCTACATCAAATGATAGTGGAGGAAATGGTCAATTTGAGCCGAAAATTATATCGAGAAGTGCTTGTGCGGAGTGCCTTGCTCTGAGCCGAATTAGTAACATCATGTAGGGTGGTGAAGGAAGGCACGGATACACACAACGTGATACTTCTGAAACAGATTGCGCAGATAAGCTTACAAGCTATTGTCGTGCTATTGTTCGCTCTATTGTTCGCTCGTTGAAGGGCATGCACGTGCCACGCTACGCTGCGGGCGTGCCTGCCTGGTTCACGGTGAGAGCAAACGGCGTTCACATGCGTCACCAAGCAAGCTCTCTTATACCTCGTCCCCCCCCCCGCCTTCCAAACCTCCCACATCACTTCTTCTTCTTCCAAATTCCCTCATCCGAATCATTCTTACCGCTCCCACAACCCTTCGCCATCTACAAATGTTGAGTCTCACTTACATATACAACTTCTACTACACAAAGATGAACAGTGCCGCGAGCTCTTCCTCCGCAAGCACTGCTGATGAGGCAGCTGTCAAGTTCTCACCACCTCGCCAGCAGACCTTGGTCACTGACGCGAATAACTCTCCTGGTGCTATGTCTGCCAAAGATGTCGCTCCTGCATCACCTGTAAGTATCTCACTTGCCAGACATCCAGGGTATTGTCTGACGCCTCACAGAAGCTATCTCGCCTACTAGACAGCGACCCTAACAGGTTCCGTTCTCTCAAGCGAGTCATCGTCATCGGTCGCCCTGGAAGTGGTACTGATGGTGAGTTCTTCCCCCATCTTAGACAATCCTGCGTCGCTGACTCATGCCGGAGGTGTCGGCGATGCTCTCAGGAAGCTCGGCTTCAAGGTATACGACTTCAAGGCTGCTAGCAACCGCTACGAGCGTGATTTTCCGCTCTGGCTCGAAGCTGCACGTCTTCGTCAGGAAGGTCGACCTTATAACAAGTCCGACTTCGACAAGCTGATTGGTGATCACGATGCGATCGTCGGAGCCCCAGCCTGCTTCTTCGATGAAGACTTTGTCAAGCTTTATTCCAATGTCAAAGTCATACTCGTGACGCGCAACAGCAACCGAGATATTGTTCGGGGCTTCCTTGCGAAGGTCACCTCTCACGCGTGGCAGCGCATCGATCCCGGTTACTTCGGTGCCATGAACAGCTTTGTCAAGCTGAGTACCCAGTCAGATGGTTACGACTGCAAGAACAGCGACAAAGTCATTCGAGAGACTGTGAAGGAGAAGAACCTGCTTGAGATCCACGACTCGATCGCATGGACACCGTTGTGCGGTTTTCTCGGCGTCGAAGTTCCAGACGCACCAGCACCTGAGCTTCACGACGACGCGATCAAGACAGAACTTGCAACACGCCTCAAGCGTTGGATGTTGGAGGTCGCGGTCACGGCTGGCAACTCGGCTCTAATGGGTATGACCTCCTTCCTGACCATTGCCACAGTCACTCTAGTCTCTGCCCTCGCAGTCTTCCTCGGCGGCCTCGGGCTGTACACGTTGCCTTCATCCAGCTTGCAGCTCTTCAAGATCTTGCGAGAACTCTCTCAACTCCGCGATGTGACCCGCTTCGTCGCCGTCGGTGGAGCATCCTGCATGCTTTTCATTGGCTTCATTGCAGGATATTGTCTTGCCCTCATGCGTAAGTCGGAACCGGTCGAGGTCACGACCGAGACACCGCGCCGTGAGCACCAGAGTAGGACTACACACAGCCGCAAGAAGGGCAGACAGGGCCGTGGAAGACATACAGAGAGTGAGGAGAACGCACGTCCCGAGCGCCCAGCACTGGAGGGTTGGGGCGGTGTACAAGACGCCATTCGCAGGAACGACGCAGAGCTAAGAGAGGAGGGAAGGGCTACACTTGAAGAGTGGAAGAATGGAAAGCATGTGACTTTCCATGTCACCCACAAGCGGACGGTGACTGGTCAGGATCTCTTCAGTGGTCCTCGCAAGGTCTTGTCGGTCTCGGAGGAGACAGTCTAGTTGGCGATGAAAGTTGTGGCGGTGGATTCCAGGTTGAAAGATACTTCAGTACATTGGCAGCCCTGTATGTCTGCTTTACATATGTAGGGCACGGTGCGCCGGACCAGCTTTTGAAAAGGGAAAACAAACAGCATGTTTTTTACAATACCCAAACGAACGCCACTCCATGCAATGTATCTAAATGGGTATACAAGGGTCTTACAACGTTCAAACAGTGCCACCAATCTCCTTCCTGACCCAGTTCTCAAGCCCACCAAGAGCAATGATCTCCTGCACATTGGGAGGAAGCTCGCCAACCTTGACGCTCCACTTGGCGCCGTTGGGGCCCTCCTGCACATTGACCGTGCTCCTGCGGACATCCCACTCCAGCGTCCAGCCAGTGCGGCGCGTAAGCTGCTTCGCCTCGACGGGCTGCGCCGTGGCCGCCGGCGGCGGCGAGTCCAGCGACTGGCTATTCAGCGCGGGCTCCTTGACCTGCTGACTAGCCTCGACATTCGTGCCGGAGAAGACCTCGCGCAGCCTGTTCGCCAGCCGCGGCACCTCGACGCCCATCAGCGCGTTGTTGATGCTGTTACGGCTGAAGATGTTGCCAAAGCTGCCCGCAACCACGAGCGGAATGCCCTTGGCCAGGATGGCGGTCGCGGCCTGCTCGCGGCTGCTGCCGCACCCGAAGTTGAAGCCCGACACGAGGATGTCGCCGGCGCGCGCGGATTCGCTGAACTTGGGGTCGTAGTTCTCCATGCACACGGCCGCCATGGTGTCGCGCGACACGTCGTCCTGGTAGGTGTATTTGCCGGGGTAGATGCCGTCGGTGTTGATGTTGTCGGCGTCGCAGAAGACGATTTCGCCAGTGATTTTCTCGGGGAAGCCGGGGAGGATGTCGGTGAGCGTCTCCGCGGTGGAGGAGGCAGTGGGCTCCGGGGTCGAGGGGGAGGCGGGCTCGCCGAAGGACGACGCAGCGGCTTCGGCGTCTTTGATGGCCTTCTCGATCATGTCTTCGATGGTCATCATGCGTTCTTCCTCGGGGACACCGTCGCCTTCGCCGCGGCGCACGCCCGTGTAGCCCTCGGGTGCTTCGTACCATCCGGGCCCGGAGATCTTGCCAGAAAGGGCACTAGCGGCGACGACTTCGGGACTGGCGAGGTAGGCTTTGGCGTCGGGGGAGCCCATGCGGCCCTTGAAGTTGCGGTTGCTGGCGCTGATGCCGACCTCACCAGGCTCGAGGAGGCCGGTGCCGAGACCGATGCAGGGACCGCAGCCAGAGGGGAGGGGCTGGGCACCGGCTTCGAGGAGAGTCTGCCAGTCGCCGGACTCCTCTGCGGCCTTCTGCTCGGGGATGGATGCAGCGGCGATGTAGAAGTTGACGTGCTCGGGGAGCTTGGGGATCTTGTCGCCGTTGGCAGCAGCAGCCTCCTTGAAGACTCGCGCAGCAGCTGCAAGGTCAGATGCACGCGAGTTGGTGCAAGAGACGAGGTAAGCCTTGTTGACCTTGATGTCCTGGTTCTGGAGCTCGATCAGGGGTGTGGCAATCTTGACCGAGTTAGGCCCCGACACGTAGGGAGACAGTGTGGACAAGTCGAGGAAGAGCTCCTTGGCATAAACAGCACCCTTATCAGCAGCCAAAGCAGGCTTCCAGATGTGACCGAGTTGTTGCCCGACGATGCCAGTCGCTGTGAACAGCTTGTCGATACGCTCGTGGACGAACTGCTTCTGGTGGTGATCCTTGGCTTCGCCTTCGCCCATGGCGGCGAGTGTGGCGCGGGCGCGCAGCCAGCCATGAAGCACGGAGTCGATCGGGAAGAGACCAGTCAGAGCGCCCCACTCGGTGGTCATGTTGGCAATGGTCAGACGGTCGTCGACGGGAATGGTGCGCAGGGTCTCATCGGTTCCAGTGAATTCGATGGCGTGGTTGAGGACCTCGTCGTTGTTGAAGAGACCAGCGAGAGCAACGATGACATCCTTTCCGGTGACGCCCTTGGGCATGGCGCCGCTGAGGGTGACCTTTGCAACAGGAGGAACCTGCCACCAGGTCTTGCCGGTTGCCCAGATACTCGCAGCGTCTGTGCGGACCACGGGCGTACCCAGGCATCCAATACCGCCGTACATGTTCGAGTGGCTGTCGGAAGCCACGGCCAGTGTTCCTGGCCATGCGTAGCCTTCTTCAACCATGATCTGGTGACCAATACCGCGTCCAGCACCGTAGAAGACGACGTCATTCTTTCCGGCAAACTCCTCGATCTGCTTGTACTTTTTGAGGTTCTTCTCGGTCTTGTTCTGTACGTCGTGATCGAGGGTCATGACGATTTGCTTGGGATCGTTGATCTTAGTGGCGCCGATGGACATGAACTTGAGCGCAACAGGCCACGAGTTGTCGTGGGTCATGCACTTCGCAGGCTGGAGAGTGACATAATCACCCGATCGGACGACCTTGCCCTCTGCGAGACCGATTGCATGGCCCTGGACGATCTTCTCGGTGAGGGTCTGCGGTGTCTTGGAGGTTTCCTGGAAGGTGCCCAAGAAGTTTGCTGCAGGCCCTTCCTTCAATGAGTGGAAGACATCCGGAGTGTCGTAGCGAGCAACTGTTGTGCTGAAGGCGCGTGGAGCCAAGTTAAGACGGGACGATTGCGTCGCGACGCGCGAAAGACGCACGCTCGATGACAGCTGCAAGGCATTAGATTGTACAGCGTTCGGAATGGCAAAGACTTACAACGGCCGATCGGCGACCCAACAACCGCGCAGCTCGCAGTGACATTGCCATTGCTCCTAGATTGACGATGCTCGGCAGGAACGATGCGTCGATTCACGATGCGTACCTTCCCCAGATATTTTTCGGCCGTGCGCCGACACCGGCAATGGTCATCAAGGTGGCTCTGATCGTGATTGGCCGCCATGCAGAGGGACAACCACGACCCAAGCCAGAGGAACAACATGCGGGGAGCTCACATTAATGGCTAAATGCGCTCATGGATGTATTGTTTTTGATGAAGCTCCTTCCTGGTTGGTGGCTTGCCGCACCGAAACCGGACGATACCCGTGAGAAAGTAACATTGGAGTCATTGGTATGACGCGAAGGTCAAGAATTTACACTCCACAAACAAAGCTTCCAGTCAATTGACAAACTACTTTCTCCTGCTAACCTCACCCCTCCCTTTCCACGCGTGCCTTTGCCTCACATCGCAGCCATGGTCCAGAGATCTGACGTCAACTACTTCGGTGCTGGCCCCGCGCCCCTCCCCACCGCCGTCCTCGAGAAGGCATCACAAGCGCTGCTCAACTACCAGGACAAGGGTCTTGGTCTGTGCGAGATCTCCCACCGTTCACCAGAAGCCAATGCCATCCTTGCCGAAACCAAGCAGGCGCTTAGCGACCTGCTCGAGATCCCCGATGACTACGACATCCTGTTCCTGCAGAGCGGCGGCAGCGGCGAGTTCAGCGCGACCGTGTACAACCTCGTTTCGATTTGGGTAGAGAAGAAGCGCGCCAAGATTGCCGAAGAGGTGGGAGACAACAAGGACGAAGTGCTGAAGAGGCTACGGAAGGTTGTGGATGAAGAGCTCAAGGTCGACTACCTTGTCACCGGCTCGTGGTCGCTCAAGGCCTCACAAGAAGCTGCACGCCTCATAGGCGCCAAGCACGTCAACGTTGCAGTTGACGCCCGTAAGGCCAACGATGGCAAGTTTGGCAAGATCCCGTCCGAAGACCAATGGAGCCTTACCCCTCGTTCGTCTGGCGGACCAGCGTTCGTCTACTTCTGCGACAACGAGACTGTCGACGGCGTCGAGTTCCCTTCGTTCCCCAAGAGCCTCGAGGGCGAGGATGCTCCCATCGTTGTCGCCGACATGTCTTCCAACTTCATCTCCCGCAAGGTCGACGTTAAGAAGTACGGCGTCATCTTCGGTGGTGCACAGAAGAACATTGGTAACACAGGTATCGCCATTGCCATCCTCAAGAAGTCGCTCCTTCCTCCCCAGTCGCCATATGCCTCGCCAGACATCTTGAGAGAGCTCAATTTGGCTGTTGGACCCATTGTCTTCGATTACCCTACAATCGCCAAGAACAACTCGCTATACAACACCCTGCCCATCTTCGACGTGTGGGTTGCCGGACAGGTGATGAAGAGTCTTGTTGAGTCCTACGGCGCAAAGCGTATTGGTGGTCAGGAAGAGATTTCAGATGAGAAGGCCAATTTGATCTACGGCGTGCTTGACAAGTACGCAGATGTGTACCGCGTCGTTCCGGACAAGTCCGCGCGCAGCAGGATGAACATCTGCTTCCGGGTTTCTGGCGGAGATGCGGACAAGGAGAAGGCTTTCCTCGCCGGCGCCGAAAAGAAGGGCCTGCTCGGGCTGAAGGGCCACCGCAGCGTTGGCGGTATCCGCGCCAGCAATTGTGAGTCCTATTTCCACTCGGTGGCTGTGCAATACATCGGGCTGACGCAATTTCCACAGACAATGCCGTCTCTCTCGACGGTGCAAAACTGCTCGCCTCCTACCTTGAGGAATTTGCGAAGTCTGCTTAGAGAGCGACTTTCACCGCCGCAGCTGGCGGGGGAGGACCAGGCACTGTCGGTCATAGCATCCAAATGCAATCATATCAAGACACTTGAAGCTACAGTGCAATGTCATCCAGCTTCGTCCCATGACCTTGCGGTCTATCGATGAGCCCATCCTCTGACGTGGTCTAGACCATCTCTTCTTCCTGCCAGCGAAAGCAAGGACAGGCACCACAGCAGATTGTTTCGCGTCCTGATACGGGATTCTCGGATCTCTCACCCGTCGTACTCGACGGACTGTGGGGTGCCTCTCCGTTGTGGACCGCAGATGTCAAATTTCGATAAGGTGGCAAGACAGATCTCTTGACCCAGCACTGCATGCCTGTCAATGATCAGGCACTAAACTTATGCGGAAATTCAATGCATGTCACCACTGCTATTGATTCGTGTCACTGAGCGCAAACACGGGATACACGGCTGGAGATTCATCACTCGCAACGGGAATTGTCTGCGATTCGATTCAACGTCTAAGTGACAGCAGAACACTGCACTCTTGCCCAGTCATGTCTGTTCGTGCCGTCAGCCAAGCAGCATGACCACGGTGGCAAGAAACATTCACCGCCACTGTTCCTGCTCATTCGCATTACCGTGCATGCGTTATATGAACCCTTCTTTAGCTTTAGGTCCACTAGAGTGAGCAGCTCCGCTTACTACACGTCAGTAGTAACCACTCGCGATCTTGATCGACATCGGCGTCCGACCTCAGCCCCGTCGCCATGTTCATGCTTCTTCGCTATTCGACGACCCTGGAAATGCGAATTGCTCCGAGATCCCAGCGTCGGATGTGGGGCGGACGGGGACCTGGCGTTCTTGGTGTCTCAAACAGGGATCAAGCGAGGATCTGCGGCACAGCGTAAACTTAGCGAGCATCAGAACGTTAGTTCAACCTCCTCAACCTCACAACTGAATGACCAATACGCCACGCGCCTGCTCATGGTGTAGCGATAAGATTCCCTATGGAAATACCTTGCGCAACGTGACAGAAACGAAACCGTGAAGGCCAGGACAAGCGCGCGGCTTTGACAGGAGACAGGACCACGTTGTTGGAAGCCCTCGTTCTGCAGACCATGACCATGCATGCTATACAGCTTGCTGCTATCCCCAACTTCCAGCAGACATCATGTCATGCCATTCGGAGTACATCGCCGTGATCAACGAAGCACGAGCAATCTCCACAGTCTGCTCAAAGACGCTTGTCGAGACGGGTCTGCCAGCATCCGCTGCCCAGGCTTGCCAGCGTGCGTGCAGCTTGTGAAACCCCACCTTCTCCAAGCAGACGAGGGTATGACCTCTAACGTGCACGAATTTGGGTGGCGCCAATGCTCATCCACTGCAAATGGATGACAGGCGCCTCAGGACCGCTGTCCCGAAACTGTGCGCTACTGGCACCTGCTTTAGTTTGCTCTTATACCATTTCGCGTCTCACATTCGCCTCCTCTTCGAACGCCTAATGCTTACCCTCTTTTTCCCTCTCTTCGTTGCTGGCTGGCTCAGACACTTCTTACTGAACTGAGCACATTGTTTCCTTCAGTCAGCTGTCTCCATGCATACCTAAGCGTTTTCACTTTCCACAGCCGCTGCTGGTGTCCAGCGACATTCTTTTCATCTTGTGATTTTTTGCGAAGGTTGGCACAATGGAAGAATGGGTCGCTCATTTGCCTCTGCTCGAGGCCCGGTCGCACTTCAATGTGTCGCTCAACACCTCGGCCGTTAGCGAAACCTCCTGGTCCTCGACAAACTCTACCAGAGCCGTGATTGCGAGCTTGCAATTGGCGCAGGTACAAACGACGCGCACGATGCATCTGGCTCTGGGTGTCTTCAGTCTGGCTCTCGCGCTGTTGACGGTCTACCGAATCTTGTCAGATGCACGCAGAGCGGCAGCGCTACAGGTCACTCTTCGGAAGCAGTAAGCATGGAATCGGCATTATACAACCGGGCTGACACTGTACAGAAGGTTTAACTCTCTTCAAAATGTCCACCCTGCCGAGACTTTCCCACTCGCGCTGGCTTGCGGTGCGGTTCTTTCGCAAATTATATTCGTAGCTGTGCAGAGCACAACTCTCTATAGTGTTTTATCTAAAAACTGTCGAATGCTGGCCATGATCACCTACCCTGGTAAGTCAGAAGACGCACCTCGATTTCACAACTGACGATTGCAGCCATCTTTATCATGGGATACCTCACTCTAGTCTTCGGCATCGAGACAGCCTTCCGGTCCTTCAAATCCGAACGATTTGCGCCCCGAGGGAAATGGAACACGATATTCTGCATCGCTGCAGTCGCGTTCTTCTCGGTTCTGACCTGGATCCCGACCATCGCGTGGCCCATGCTGAACAGATGCTTCGGTAGTCTGATCTGGTTTCCAATGCGCTACGATCTCCTCACACTTGTCCTCCTTGTCGTTCTCATCTCCATGCTCCTCCTCTTGACGGCCGTCATCAGCATCCAGCTCATGCGAAGCGCGGATATCGATCCAAACGAGCGCATCGCAGCATCGAGAATGTGCTACTACCTGATTCTGACCGCGGTCATCTACGTAAGTGTGTATTGACAATCGCATGGCCAAGCTGACAATTCAGATCCTGGTCGTCCCATGTCAGATCCAATCTCTGCAGAAGAACTTCGATGCCGCGCTCGGTGGTTCGCGTTTCGCTGAGGCGTCACTCTTCTCATCCGGCATGGTCATCTCCTTCTTCCACCTTTTCCTACGCACGAACGCAAACCGGCTCGTTATCCGACCTATCGACGAGATGAGGGCCCAGTCCAAGCAGAAGCGTCCAAGGCTCCGTTTCTTCGGCCCGAGCGATTTGGAGATGAATATCAGCGGACCCATGGGGCTCCAGGGTGGACGTCGCCCAGACAGCAGACAAGGCTTGATCGACGTCGGCCCCGAGAAGAACCGATTCGACTTTGACCCGGAGTACTTTGAGCGTCCAGATCGGGTGATTACGCCAGGGTCGAAACTCCAGAGCCCAATTGACCTGACCAAATGGCCACTACCTCCAGATCTAGAGGAGCCAAAGGAGACGACAAAGAAGCGAGGCCACGAGCGCAACAAGTCAAGCTACTCCATCTTCCCGACTCGCGCGGAGGATGTTCCTCGCCTCCCAGCCACCGTCTACAACCCAGCACGAGCAGCCAAGGGTGAATCCAGGATCTCGAAGCTCGCCATGCGCCGCTTCAACCGCCGCAGCTCCGTCACCGACGTCAGCCAGGAATTCGAGTCTATGGACAAGCCCCACCCCTTTTTCGCCGGCCGAGCGCGCCACGCAAGCACCGACAGCAGCGCAACCGTCCAAATCGGGCTGCGCTTCTCTCTCGCCCCCGCGACCCTCGCCACTGTAAAATACGCCTCACCCACCGCTCCCAACGTCCCCAAGCTCGCCCGCACCGACACCGACTCCAGCGGCTCGACTCTCGGCCTCCCCATCCAGTCCCCCTCGCCCACCGCCATCCTGCGCCCCGCCGTCTTCTCGCCCCCTACCCCCGCCAAACCCAGCCCGGCACGCACCCCCGCATTCCCCCTCACGCCCTCAGACAGCAGCGCGTACCTGCAAGCACAGCGCGAGAAAGTCCTCCCCGCGGCGCCCGCACGCGCAGACTCCCCACCCGTCCTGAGCGGCCTGCGCATGAACCCCGTGACGCCCGCGGCCTCGGTCGCCGCCTCGTCCCCGACCTCCGCGACCTTCCTCGCCGACTCTGTCTCCACGCCCTCCGTGTCCTCGGCTTCTGCGCCGAGCGCCCCCCAGCACCTTACCCTCGCCATCACGCGCTCGAATAGCGGCCGTGCGTCGCCGTCGCCCACAGCCCGTATCCCGCTCGGCCAGGGCACGATGCCGCGCTCCACGCCCAAGGGCTGGTTGTAGCGGCACGCGGCTGCGCGGGTGCGCCGCGGCGCGCGGGTGCGTTGCCGCTGTACAGTATTGAGAGGGTCGGGCAGGGGCGTTCCGGTTTCAGATGGGTTTGGGGCGTATCAGGACGGGGGCGTGTTTCGGGCGTGGGTGTGACGTGGCGGGCGTTGCTTGTGGGATTGCTTGGGGCAAGGGTGCGCCCGCGTCTCGATGACTATGCTCCTGGCTCGACGCCGGTGGTGCCGGTGGGGCTCGCCGCTGCTGTTGCTGGCGATGAGAGGCGCTGCTGGGTATACCTCACCCTTCTTCACGTCACCCGCTATTGTACAGCGCTATGGACGCGCCGCGCCGTGCTGTGCTGTGCTGTGCTGCGCACACGCTCTTTTGCTTTCGACTCACGACGCAATGCTTTCTTACATACGTATTCCCCTTTTCTTTACCGTAGCTAGCGCACCGTAGAGTGTATGCATACCTTTCATGACTCCAATGCTTTCCACATCCCTTGCCATATGTGTCTTGTCTGCACTGTTTGTTCCAGTCTTATGCGTGCTGTTGGGTGCTATGCATATCCCGTCGTTGACTGCGTGCTATTCACGTCAGTCGTGTCACGAGAGTCCGCTCCGTGTGTCTGCTCGGGAAACCCTACTCGAGAGCTCAAAGCATGTTGCCATGTATTAAGCGTGACTGCTGTCTACATCAGCCCGTACTCCCCATGCTCCTGTGCTGTATTAACGACGGGTTTAGGTTCTGCAGTTTGCAGTAGATCGCATCGTTTATTAACCCACAACTCTATCGCAGTGTTTGTCTTGGAGTTTCAGGAGGCAGATACCTTGTTCAGACTGAGTTGAGATTTCCGGTGCTGTGGTATGTTCGCACTGGATTGTTTGCGAGAGAGTGGGTTTGTGTTTTCGGTTTTGTTGTCTATATTGTAACGCCTGTGTTGAACTGTTTATATTGCGATTTCAACGTTAAATCAATCAAGAAGTATATCTCCCCATCGCGGTATGCGGTTCATGGTACCAAATTTACTGTAACAAGCAAGCTATGCTAGCCACGCCGTACTGTCCACACCTTACTATGCACATCGTGCTATGTATATTACACTCTCATCGAAAACATGCTGTCTACCTAGGTAGGTCCGCAAGTCACGCCTTGCCACCCACCGCACCTATGATGTATCCGGCCTTCGGTTTCTATACTATTAGTGCTATCTCTATTGTGCAATGCATACTGGACTAGGTTTGCGTTTAGAGTGTTCGCGACGACTGTCTACACGGTACAGAGCTGTCCACGTCGAACTACCTAATCTCCACCATCCAGAGTCTGCATACCACCACATGCTATTGCAGCAAGTCACTACCTATTCAACCCCGTTCCTTAAACACCAAGAAAGTTCAAGTCACATTCTCCTGCTAACCAACCTGCACGATCACACCAGCAGGCAGCAACTCCCGATCGGCTCCGTATCTCGGCCTGATGCTGTTCCAAAACAAAGCATACGTTTGAGTAGTTGCAACGCCTTGGAGAAGGCAGGGAACCTGATTAATGCACTCAATTGCTTCGTGATATTTCAACTGGTCGGTTCTGTTGTTCGTGATCCCTATGTAATTAACGACACATGTTAGTCGTGGTTCCTTGCACAATGACTATCCAGAGTCCACAGTCGCACAATCACGATGTTATCAGCATCGTCTACACTCCTCATGCCATCTCCTATACCACCCCACCGCGCCCAGAGCTCGGTATACTTTCCAAATCTAACCACTCGTGTATCCTGCAGTATGCAAAAACCCACAACCACTTTTCACTAAACAAGTCGCGTAAGTAGATCTAGACGTGTCGATGGACCCGTAACCACACTCCACGGACCCCTTGCTCGACGACAAGGTACAAGATCACAGGACCAGGGCGAAAACCCAAGCGATTGACTTTTGAGGACAAGGAAGCTGTTGGGTAGTGCGGGGTGAGTGGCAACTTCCTTGTTGCTCATCTCGGTCCATTGCAGCGCTGACTCGACCGTGTGGTTGTTGGCATGCGAGGCCCTGCAGTACTCGCCTGCACTCCCATAATCCCCTGATCTCCTGCTCTTTGTTGTTGTAGATTTTTCCTGTTCTGTTTCTCTATCTCCGCCAGTTCAGCCAGCGGAACGTCCGAGTAAAGCGCGCAATCTGATCCTCAAATCTGGTTCACTCGTGCATGTATCTGATCTGTGATCTCCCGTGTCTGGTTTGTAAACCCACTCCCTCGTCCACAACCCACTCCCGTCCCCCGTTTCCCCACCCGTCAGCTCGAAACCTTGAAACCGTATGGCCATGACAAACCGCCCTTGACCCACCTAGAATACGCCTTAATCCCAACACTGCACTGTTCGGGAGCTACTGTTCAGGACTGGATGTTCGGGATTGCGTTTTGATATTGGATGGTCAATGTTGTACGGCGTTCGCTGGTCAAGTTTGCTTGACGTTTGCTCAAGATTCTTCGACGTTCCTTGTTCAAGGTTCCACGGCGTTTCCTGGCCCCTGTGCATCCGCAAACACCCCGCGCAGGCAGCAGGAACCCAGAAGCCAGGAGCCAAGAGAGAGGAGCTTGTCACCACGCTCTCCCCTCCCCCTCCCCTTCCAACCCCTTCCCCTTCCCCTGTGTCTTTTGGGCCTTGGACATGGATTTGGATTTGAACTTGGCCTTGGGTTGGACTTGGACTTGGACTTGGCCCTGGATTGGGCTTGGACTTGCAGGTACACTTGCACATGACAGCACAGCACAGCACACAGCACAGCACACATGACAACACAGCACATGACAACACAGCACACGGCAACACAGCACGTCACACGGCCAGCAGCAGGAGCACACTCCAAGCATCAATCATGATTACCGTATCTACGCAGCCGTCCAGCGCCGCCAGAACCGCCACCCGTTCCCCTTCTCCCCCTGCTCCAAATTCCGAAACCGCTGGCCCTTTGCACGCCTCCTCCCAACCCACGAAAACCACACCAGCAACCCAGCGGCCATAAACGCCACAACCAGCAGCGTCTGCACGGGCTCGGCAAACACGGCGCGACTGAGCAGGAACAAGCTAACGCAGCAGAAGATAATGGGCGTGGAGATCCACGTTTTGTAAGGGCGGTCGAGATCGGGTTCGCGCACGCGCAGCACGATGAGGCCGAGGACGGTCTGGAAGTAGAACGAGTAGCCGGCGACGCCGTAGAAGGTGACGAGCGAGTCGAAGGAGCCGGTGAGGATGTAGACGGCGGTGAGGGCGGCGTTGAGCAGCATGGCGGCGATCGGGGTGTGGAAGAAGCCGGCGTCGTCGGCGAACCAGGAGGAGAGGCGAGGTGAGGAGCGCGGGCGCAGGGCGCGCGGGGCGGCGCCGAGGCCTAGCCGGCCGAAGAGCGCGGGCAAGTAGCCTTCTTTGCCGGCGGCGTAGACGAGGCGCCCGGAGGTGAAGGTTGTGGCGTTGAGGGCGCCGAAGCAGCTGCCGGACACGAAGAGGGCGAGGATGAAGGCGCCGACGGGGCCGAAGACTTGGCTGCCAAAGGCGACGGCGACGGTGTTGGAGGACTCGATGACGTGGGCGGGCAGCACGAGGAAATAGGAGATGTTGGCGAGGATGTAGCAGAGGATGACGAGCGGGAGGGAGGTGTGGATGACGCGGGGCAGGTCGCGGGCGGGGTTCTTGAACTCGGCCGTGACGTAGTTGACCTGGGGGCGTTAGTAAGGGAGTATAGAGGTGGAGGGAGTGTAAGCTTGCATTATCCCATCCATCAAAGGCCCAGAGCCCCGCGTACAGGGCCACGGCCCAGTTGCTGATGTCGTGCGAGGTGTTGTCGAACCAGCCCTGGGTCTTCCAGTCGGTGTTGGCGTCGCCGCGGTAGGAGAGGCCGGTGGCGGCGACGACGATGCCGATGACGAAGACGCTGATCAGGGCGAAGAACTTGAGGAACATGAAGACGTCGGCGCTGCGAGTGCCGAGCTTGGTGGACACGCAGTTGAGGGCGGTGACGAGCACCAGCCCCGCGAGGGCAATGGCCTTGTTGAGCCAGGCGCTGGCATCGACGGCGTCGGCGCCAATCACCGCCCGCACCAGGTACTCGCCGAAGATGATGGCGATGATGGCGGCCGAGCCGGGCTTGAGCACCGTCACGGCGCACCAGGTGAACAGGAAGCCGGCCCACTCGCCGAAGATCTTGGACAGGTAGACCTGGGCGCCGCCGTTGAGCGGGATGGCGCCGCCGAGCTCTGCATAGCTGGCGGCGCCGGTCCAGGCCAGCACGCCGGCGGTGGCCCAGACGAGCAGCGAGGCGGCGGGCGAGCCGGCGTTCTTGTTGACCTGCGACGGCGACGAGAAGATGCCGCTGCCGATGATCAGGCCGATGACCAGCGACAGGCCGTTGACAAAGGTCAGGCTCTTGGTGCGCTCGAGGCCGGCGTTGGCAGCGGGCGCGGCGGGGTCGACGGGCGCGCCCAGGGCGGTGTAGCCCTGGGCGGTGCTGGACAGCGGGAAGAGGTTGGGGGCGAAGTCAAAGGCCGACGACACGCTGTACGAGCGGTTGTGGCGCGGGCGCTGCTGCTCGAACAGCGGGTCCTCATCGTCCAGCGACAGCCGCGACGACGGCGCGCCCGCGGCCGACGAGTCCTGCGAGTCCTGCGAGGTGCGGCGCGACGGGTGCGACGACGAGGCCAGCGACGCGAGCTCGAGCGAGTCGCGCGTGGGCGGCGGGAGGGAGGCGTAGCGGCCGGCCATGGTGTGCGAGTGATGGGCTACGACGAGGCCATGGGATCTGGCGGTGATCTGGCAATGCCCCTGAGCCGCGGCGGTCTGCGGTCGACGTGAAAGTCTGGCGAGGTCGGGACAACGACGCGCTACTCGATGCACAGTGGCCCAAGCTCAAATTCCGCGGGAGTCTTGCGCCGCCGACACGGCCGCAGAGATGTGACGGCCCTTTGCTCGCAACGCCCGCCTGTTCGCACGTCCGGCTGCCACACACGTCCGCTGATGCGCGGCCTCTGTGTATACCGCCCCGGCTGGCGGCCCGTCGCCCGCCTCGCCTCGCCCTGTACCCGGCGCGGGCGCGCCACTTTTGCGCGGCTCAAGTCGCGCGCCCACGCCGCGGCCACGACGCCCATCGAGACGCTCACGGCCAAATGGCAGCCGCACTGGGACAAACTGGCGGCGAGTGGAGAGGAGCCGGCGCCGACCAAGGGCAAGGCCTACGTGCTGCCCATGTTCCCGTACCCGTCGGGCACCCTGCACCTGGGGCACCTGCGCGTCTACACCATCTCCGACGTCCTGGCCCGCTTCAAGCGCATGCAGGGCTACGACGTGCTGCACCCCATCGGCTGGGACGCCTTTGGCCTGCCCGCCGAGAACGCTGCCATGGAGCGTGGCGTGCACCCGGAGAAGTGGACTCTGCAGAACATCGCCGCCATGAAGGCCCAGATGCAGCTCATGGGCGGCCGCTGGGATTGGCACTCGGTATGCAGACCAGCATAGCCGGCGACCACGCTGACGTCGCCAGGAACTCCGCACATGTGACCCCGACTTCTACAAGCACACCCAGCGCATCTTCCTCATGCTCCACGAGCGCGGCCTGGCCTACCAAGCCGAGTCGCTCGTCAATTACGACCCCGTCGACAAGACCGTCCTCGCCAACGAGCAGGTCGACGCCAATGGCTGCTCGTGGCGCTCGGGCGCCAAGGTCGAGAAGCTCATGCTCAAGCAGTGGTTTCTGAAGATCAAGGAGTTCCAGGAGCCGCTGCTGAAGGATTTGGACGCCCTGGCCAAGGACGGACGGTGGCCGGAGAAGGTCCTGGCCATGCAGAGGAACTGGATCGGCAGGTCCGAGGGCACAAACCTGTGGTTCGACATCGACGGCGCGCAGTTCGACCCCGTTGAAGTCTACACCACGCGCGCAGACACCTTGCTCGGCGTGCAGTACCTCGCCCTGTCGCTCACCCACCCCATCGTCACGCGCCTGGCTGCAGAAGACGAGGCCCTGCGAGACTTTATATCACGTGCAAAGGACCTGCCCAACTCGAAGGAGGGCTACCGTCTTCCCGTCGTCGCCCGCAACCCCCTCGCTGAAGCCCTCAATATCGATTCGTCTACACCTGTCTTCGCCGCTCCCTATGTGCTCGACGACTACGGCTCCGGCGCGGTTATGGGTGTGCCAGGCCACGACACGCGCGACCATTCCTTCTGGAAGACCAATGCTGGAGACGAGCCTATCAAGGTCGTCATAACCGCCAAGCAAGGTTCTCCAGCGTCTGTCAACCCCGAGCAAGCTATGACTGCCAGAGGCTTCGTCGCTGCTGACGTCCCCGAGTTTGCGAACATGGACTCGACAACAGCTGTGACGAAGATGGTTGAGAAGTTGCAATCCTCAGGGAAGCGCGCGGAGCAGACCACAAACTGGCGCCTGCGCGACTGGCTTATCAGTCGCCAGCGATACTGGGGCACGCCCATACCCATCGTCCACTGCCACTCATGCGGCCCCGTGCCTGTGCCCGACACCGACCTTCCAGTCAAGCTACCCAACCTGCCCGACAGCTTCTTCCAGGGCAGGTCGGGTAACCCACTTGCGGAGGACGAGAACTGGAAGAAGACGTCATGTCCCAAGTGCGGCTCGCCAGCTGAGCGCGAGACCGACACCATGGACACCTTCATGGACTCGTCATGGTACTTCTTCCGATTCCTGGATCCAAAGGGCGCCTCGGTTGTGGAACCTGAAAAGGCGAACCATGGCATGCAAGTCGACCTCTACGTGGGCGGTGTCGAGCACGCAATCCTGCACCTCTTGTACGCCCGCTTCATCTCAAAGTTTCTTGCTACGACACCCCTGTGGCCGTCAGGCCAGGCGGTCCACGGCGAGCCGTTCAGACAGCTCATCACACAGGGCATGGTGCACGGGCAGACCTTCACTGACCCCGCGACTGGCCGCTTTCTGAAGCCGGACGAGGTCGACACAACAGACCCTCAACATCCCGTAATCAAAGCAAGTGGAGCGGTCCCCAACGTCAGCTTCGAGAAGATGTCCAAGAGTAAGTACAACGGCGTGGACCCGGGCGCCACAATCGCCAAATACGGCGCTGATGTCACCCGCGCACACATGCTGTTCCAGGCCCCGATCACCGACGTGCTGGAGTGGGACGAGACGAAAATCACCGGCGTCCAGCGCTGGCTCCACCGCGTCATCCGGCTGTCCAGCGCCTCCTGGTTCCCCGACCAAGAGCTCGAGCTCTTCAAACCCCCCACCGACCACGACGAACCCCTCCGCAGCATCGTCGCCCGCTTCCACGCCACCAAGTCCAAGTACCCCCGCCCTCGACACCCCAGAGGACCTCGTCGCGCTCCTCAAACCCGACGAAGCCCTCCTCTGGACCGCCGCCCAGCGCACCATCTCCTCCGTCACCACCGCCTACGCCACCACCTACTCCCTCAACACCGTCATCTCCGACCTCATGTCCCTCACAAACCGCATCTGGGACACCCCGCACGTCTCCGCGCTCACCCCCTGGCTCAAATGGGCCGCCACCACCACGCTGCTGCGCCTCCTGGCCCCCGTCGCCCCCGGCGCCGCTGACCACGCCTGGCACGCGCTGCACGCCCACGCGCGCTTCATCCCGCCCGCGCGCACCCCGCCCTCGGTCACCATCTGCGGTTTCCCGGCACCCGTCGACAAGCACCTCGTCCCCGCCCTCGACCCGACACGTATGTGCGCCGTCCAGTTCGACGGGCGCCGCCGCTTCGCGATCCCGGTGTTCAAAACTCGGCTGGGCGATACGGCCCGTGCGCGCAGGGTGCAGGAGCAGGCTATTATCAGAAACATAGCGGAGTCGCCCGAGGGCCAGGTCTGGTTGAAGCGCGAGGGGGGCAGGTGCTGGGAGATGAGTAGGACCAAGGTCCCCGACGAGGTGTATAAGGAGGTGCCGAGTGATTGGCGGGTGGTGGTTGTGGGGCGGAGGTTGGTGAATTTTGTTAGTCCGCGGGATCCGAAGATTAAGAAGAAGGGGGGGGAGGGAAGTGAGGGAAGTGAGGGGATGGAAGAGAGTGGCGAGGAGGGGGGGAAGAAAGAAGAGAGCCGGGAAACGCAGGGCGCTGAGAAGAGCGTCGAGTAAGCCCCCTAACACCAACCTCGCCACCCGGCGCCTGGTTCCCCAAGCCCCCGCCACCCGCGCAGTAGCCGCTTTGGACGCCCTCGACGCGCCGCTACTTGGGCTGTGTATGATACCGCTGTTCGCCGCAACGGCCTGGACCGGACGGCACGAAATGTAAAATGTAAAGTAGTTAAAAGTAGATGTGTACATGTATTATAGACACGGCTGTATGGTGGAAAATGCAAGATGGAGAATGTGGAATGTAAGATGTAAGATGGAAGATGTACGATGAAAGATGAAAGATGCAAGATGAAAGAAGTAAGACGTACAGTGCACACCCAACGACAGGAAACGCGAGACGGAAAACACAAGAGATGGGTTTCTAGAGTGTATAATAGCGCCGGTCCTAACTGCCTGTATGTGTTTTGTGCGGGTAGCGTGGTGGTTGTGTGTACGCGGACGAATGCAGGCAACTCTCACCTTCACAACCGTTTTTGAGGGGAGGCAATTATCCATGTGCTCGCCTAATTACTCAAGATCCTCTTCTCCCCCACTCAAGCTCTCTTCTCACTCCTTACTCAACGCTCCTCTTCTTTGTTCACTTGCCATCTCTCCTCGCTCTTACTCACGCAATATAGGTCACTCTCACTTTCAACTCCTAGTTCGAACGTGAGACTATCCGGCACGTACTCGCCTAATCACTCAGCCACTCTTTTTAACCCTATATCTCCATTTCTTTTTCTCCCCGACACATCATCTCCTTTCCCCCCAATCGGCCCCTTCTCACCCCAGCCTCCTGCAACCCGCCGACGATGGCCACCTCGCAGCCTCCGCGCTCCAGCAAGACACAGTCCAGCAGTCCAGCAAGTCCAGTCGCCTTCCCCAGTACTGCAGAGCTCATCTCCCGTCCCGAGGCTGTCGCCACCACCAAAAACCCCACGCCTCACGCCACTGGTGCCCACCGAATCCTCCATCCGCAACCACCCACAATGTTGGATCCTCAATCCGCTCCTTTCGCGCTGTCAGCGCTTGGTCAGACTCCCTCCCCGCAGACCCCGCGCCCGCAGCTCACAACCGCCTCGCCTGCCCCGCCGCGCCGCCGCCGCTGCCACCGTGGAAAACGTGGAACCCGCCGCCGCCGCACCGACATCAGCCAAGCGCTCTCAGAGACTCCAGCTGCGGCACGGCTCTCCGGTCTCAGTGAATCAGCGCCCGCACCGCTGACCTATCCCAATGGCGCGCGCCGGCTCCCCAGCGGCCTCGCTTGTGGCATCGGCCCTGTCGTTTGGGATGGCTTCGCGAGTGGTCTCACGCCGGCGGCTGCTTGGTTTGCGAATGAGATGGTTAGAATTATGGAGGCGGAGGCGGAGGCGGAGAAAGAGAGGGGGGGGGGAAGGGGAGGGGGAGGGGCAGGAAGTAGGGCTGCGAGAGTCGGAGTTATAGAGGTGGGAAACATGGAATGAGGATGCCTGGGGGGGAGGGGGATGGGTTGGTGGGTGTGTGAGAGGCCACGGCTGGGGATGAGCGGTTGGGCAGGTGATTAGCTGGACAGGGTAGAAGGCGGAGATGGATATAATAGGTGGGTGGTGGTGCGGTGTATTGCGCGTGTGAGGTTCTGTGGAACGGTGTACAGTACACATCGTACTGCAGCTTGGCACTTCCGACTACCTACCTGGCGAAACGCAGCGGTGTACTGGAAAAACGATGGTTGTTAAATGACTGCTTATGAGCTGTGGTGGGAATGCCTTTGATTTTACAAGAGTCTCGGACCGCTGGTCCGGTCTGAGCGTGATGTGACATGCGAGCTTAGATGTCTCCTCGATGGTCACGGGCTCTCAAAAAGCTGGAGCATTGTCGTTATGAATTCAAAGTGGCTGGATTGGGAGAAAGGTCCGAGCTAGAGCAGTCAGGCGTCCGTCAATGCTTCCCCTCAGGCTAAAACCTGCGTCTACGCCGTGCCCCTTACCATCTGTAGAGGATGTACAAACATCATTACGCATGCAGACCCGCGTAGCACCGTCCCTCCGTAGTGTACCCCCTTATACCTCCCACCCCACTCCCCTTGCCCTCCCTACAACCTCGCACTCCCCCCCGCCCTCCCCTCCCACCTCTCCCCCGCATCTCGCACGACATCATACCCATACAACCACTCCTGAAACAAGCTATCCGCCATCAAATTCGGACTCCCGGGGTAATCCCCCGCCCGAAAAACCTCCTCCCGCATCTCCCACTGCGGCCCATCCCGCATATGGATGAAAAACCGATTCGCCCAGGAACCCCTCTGGATCGCGTGCGCGCGCCCGCGCCGCAGGTCGTGGAAGAAACGCAGCGCGGGCGCGATGTCGGCGCGGGACCGCGTGCGGGTCGAAGAGAGGCAGAAACCGAGCGCGGAGGCGTCTTCGATGGCCATTGCGGCGCCTTGGGCCAGGTAGGGCAGCGTGGCGTGCACGGCGTCGCCGATTAGGAGGAGGCGGGACGAGGGGTGCAGCCATTTGGAGACGGGTTTTAGGTCGATGAGGCGCCAGCGCTCGAGGTCGGGGGGGACGAGGGTGAGGAGTTTGGTGCAGCTGGGCGGGTTAGTGTGGGTTTGGATACAGGGGAGAGGGGGGGCCGCGGGCAGAAGGGGTTCGTGGGTGTTTGTCCGCGGGTGTGGATAGCTGGGAGGGCACGTACACTGGGTTCCACCCTGCGAAGGCGGTGCGCACTTCGGAGGCGCTGGCTGGCGCTTTGTAGCCGACCATTGTGTTGTCGTCGGGGATCACCATGAGGAGGTTGTATGTCGCTTCTTTCTGCATGTTGTACCTGAGCTGTCAGTGGTGTTGCCAACTACGCGCGAACGGGAGACATATATGAACAAGAGAGTAGCACGAAGAGGACGAGAGCAAGAGATATATGAGAAGAACAGACTCACCCGATGATGTGGTGGTCAGGACCAAGCCACTGCTCGAACCCCGGCGTGGTCACCAGCGACGCCAGCTCAGGATCCCGCCGCAACACCTCCCCCGGAATCACTGCCCGGAAACACGTGTCGCCCGTCTCGTGCGGCTCGACGTCCTGGCCCATCGCCGCCCGCGCGATGCTCTTCACGCCGTCGCACGCCACGACCAGGTCTCCCACCACGCGCTCGCCCGACTCCAGCACCACCGTGCCCTGCTCTGGCTCGTAGGCGGTCACAGTGCAGCCGGGACGCAGCGTGGCGCCGGCTTTGAGCGCTGCCTTGAGCAGGATGGAGTGGTAGTCTGGACGGTACACTTGCCAGTACGGTGCGCCGAAGCGCGCCCTGTGTGTGGACAGCTCGCTTATGCCGCGCGCCTCGCCAGTCTTCCAGTTGCGGTAGTTGAGCAGCCCGGGTTTCGATGCAATGCGCTCCATCTCGTCTTCCAAGCCCCAGCGAATCAGTTCCCGGGCGGCGTTGGGTGGGACTTGAACTCCCGCTCCGATCTCGAGGCCGTCAGCGGCGGTGGTCAGTCGCGGATCCCACATACCTCGCCGAACTCAGCGGCTTGTTCGAGCACTGTGACCTTATGTCCAGATTTACGTAGGGATATTGCAGTGGCCAGGCCCGCCATACCGGCGCCCACGACGACGATGTCGAGCTCGAGAGGCATTGTGAAGGACGCGAAACACTTTCAATTGAGTATGCTGGGCGCAGCAAGTAACGAGTCCAGCCCGTAGACCAAGACAGTTTATCTATGTTGAGCGCTTACTTCAGACGCGGTTCTAGCTCGCGCGAGCATGCGTCGACTCGTTCCGTGGACGATGGTAGCGCCGCGGAACTTCCGCAACGGGGCCGCACTGCACCAGTGCCGACTCCACGCAGCCGCAGTGCGAGGATTGTGCGTCCGCCTCGCATGAAGGATCACAGCACCGATCGCGCCCCCGCTCGTCCGTAGCTCTGCACGTGCACCACGAAGCCGCCGTCCCGTTCTTCTCCATCCCGCTCTCCAATGCCGTCCTGCGTCTGCGAGAAATCCAGACACAGACCCTGCGAGCCGTCCTCTAGGCACACGCCTGTCTTGCTCAGCTCTTTGCCTAGCTTCTCGACATTCTTCGCCGTTCCCTTTGAAACCCTGACGTAGCCCCTCCCGTCCACGCCCGCCAAGTCTCCCACCTCGTAGTGCAGCACTGCTGGAGGGCCGCTGAGCCAGGTCTCCATGCGCTGGAAGAAAGCAGCCGCCGCAGGGCTACTGAGGAAGGCTGAGTGCGCGGCGAGAGAGGTCCAGAGAGTAATTGAGATGGCGGAGTTGGGGTCGTTCAGCTTGGGTCCTACGGTGGTGAGTCGGGAAGTTTAGACGTGAAATGGTAAGTACCTGTTCGCACTGAAACCAGGCCCGGAGCCGCGAGGAGGGTAGGAAGTTGCTCGCGCTCGAAGAATGGCAGGAAGGCCTCGAAGGGGCGAGTGAGTTGCATCTCGACGAGCTCAGTGACGTGCGGCATTGTGGCGTGTGGCTGCGATTCCAACGTCTGCGAGACGTAATGGCGAGACTGTGTTTTCCAAACACATCAATGTACTTGTGAGTCCCAGATACTAAACCACCTACCTGCCTGTTCGCACCTCGCAGTGCGCAGCGGGTCCTCGATCGCGGAACAGCGGAACCTTCCGCCTGCACCGCGCTACAACACTAAGACGAACACCAACACCATCACCAACGCCGATCCCAGCGCCGAAGCCACCCACAACCACCAAGATGGACCCCTACACGAAAACCCACACCACGCACCCCGCGTCCCCCCGCCCTCCACCCTCACCCCCACTCTCCCTCGCCTTGACAACATACACACTACCCGACGCGCCCCCAACCGCACTAACCCTCCTCTTCACTCACGGCACCTCCTTCAACAGCGCGCTATGGCACATGATCATCGATATCTTGCTCAAATCGCCCGCGCTGCATGGCCGTGTACGCCGGGTTGTAGCCATCGATGCCGTGAACCACGGGGAGAGTGCAGTGGTGAATGGGCGGGGGTTAGAGGGGGTGAGTATGGACTGGGGGGCGTGTGCGCGGGATGTCTTGGGCGTCGTTCGGGGGTTGGAGGCGGGGAGCGGAGGGGTCGTGGGGATTGGGCATTCGTTTGGGGGCGGGGTTATGTATGTGTTGTGCCGCGGAGGGTACCATTACTGATGCGGACAGGGCGCATGCGATGCTGATGGCGCCGGAGTGCTTCAAGGCGGTGCTGCTCGTCGATCCGATTCTGTTCGTCATGCCGGCGCAGGATCGGGGCGCGGCGCAG